>NC_041808.1:16101526-16745283 GCF_900964775.1 Scleropages formosus | reverse complement strand
TCTGTATTCAACTGAAACCAGGTAAAGTACCTTAAACCCCCCCCAGACTTCAAATGGTTCTCATCACTGTTGATAGTCTTTGCCTCAGGAGCTCAGAGCTCAAACTGCGTTTTCAACATCTTCCAGCTCTTGCACAACTCAACTATGATTACTGACATTATAAGTAGTTTGTGTAGCATAAAATGTAACCTAACAGGGTTCTGTAGACTTTGCTAGGGTCCATCCTACAACCTCCCAACCAACAACATTGTGGCTTTGTCCTAAAATACTTCTGAATCAAAGCACTACTTTAATGTTTTTTTTCATTAAATGACTAAATATTGTAAAGAATACAAATGATCACACTCCATAACAGCAATAAACACTTACCAAAAGGAGTGCCTCCGTGACTTATTTTACAGAAATGACCAGATCTAGAAGCTCCAGCTAATTAATAAGACTCTAGTAAACACATACATACTCCGGGCAGCTAACTACAACAATGGAACCTTGGACCGAAGTCCGAAAGGCTGCTACACAATGCGTTTTTCCAAAACTCATTGTCTGGAGACCTTCCCACCACTATGTTTCCCTGTATTAAAAGTTTAATACCTTAAAGATCTTTTTGTTTCTTTTATTGTCTGCCCATTGGGGCAAACAGGACATAATGATGTGATCAGGCTCAATCTCGGATTAAGTGAAGAGAATTGAGCAAAAAAAACAGCACACAAGCTAGCTTTCCTGCAGTGGAGGGACCTTTGGCATGACAAGACCAGTGTTCTGGTGCAAAAGTCATGATATGCCCTTCTTTACATTATCTATTACAGCTGAGAGGCTTGATGATGTTTTAACCATAGTCTGTTGTGTTCAAATGGTCAAGGAAAAACAACTTGTGCAAAGTAGACCCATTAAGCCTACCTTGCTCTAATGATCTCTGCTGTAATGGAAGTAGATCAAACTGAACTGAAAAGTAGCATATATATCACTGTTAAATATATATTACTGTTTAACATATATACTTAACAGTAAAATCACTTCAGTGGAATTATCACATTTGAAAAATCAACCTCAATAACTTTACCAAGATTTTTAATGAAATCTAAGAGTTGTGCCATATTATTTACCTGCTTGTAAGATATTTAACATATTCATCATCCATCCATCCATCCATCCATCTTCCTCCGCTTTTATCCGGGGCCGGGTCGCGGGGGCAGCAGTCCGAGCAGAGTACTCCAGACCTCCCTCTCCCCGCACACCTCCTCCAGTTCCTCTGGGGGAACCCCAAGGCGTTCCCAGGCCAGCCGGGAGACATAGTCTCTCCAACGTGTCCTGGGTCTGCCCCGAGGCCTCCTCCCAGTGGGACAAGCCCGGAGCACCTCCCCAGGGAGGCGTCCAGGAGGCATCCGGAACAGATGCCCGAGCCACCTCAACTGGCTCCTCTCGATGCGGAGGAGCAGCGGCTCTACTCCGAGCTCCTCCCGGGTGACTGAGCTCCTCACCCTATCCCTAAGGGTGCGCCCAGCCACTCTGCGGAGGAAACTCATTTCTGCCGCTTGTATCCGCGATCTCATTCTTTCGGTCATGATCCAGAGTTCATGACCGTAGGTGAGGGTAGGAACGTAGATCGACCGGTAAATTGAGAGCTTCGCCTTACGACTCAGCTCCCTCTTCACCACAACAGACCGGTACAATGACCGCATTACTGCAGACGCCGCACCGATCCGTCTGTCGACCTGCCGCTCCATTTTTCCCTCACTCGTGAACAAGACCCCAAGATACTTAAACTCCTCCACTTGAGGGAGCAACTCCCCCCTAACCCGGAGGGAGCAATCCACCTTTTTCCGACTGAGAACCATGGCCTCGGATTTGGAGGTGCTGATTCTCATCCCCGCCGCTTCGCACTCGGCTGCAAACCTCCCCAGTGCACGCTGCAAGTCTTGACTTGATGAAGCCAACAGGACCACATCGTCCGCAAAAAGCAGAGACGAGATCTCGCGGCCACCAAAACAGACACCCTCCGTTCCCTGACTGCGCCTAGAAATTCTGTCCATAAAAATAATGAACAGAATCGGTGACAAAGGGCAGCCCTGGCGGAGTCCAACATGCACCGGGAACAGGTCTGACTTACTGCCGGCAATGCGAACCAAGCTCCTGCTCCGGTCATACAGGGAACGAACAGCCCGTAGCAACGAGCCCCGAACCCCATAATCCCGAAGCACCCCCCACAGGATGCCACGAGGGACACGGTCGAATGCCTTCTCCAGGTCCACAAAACACATATGGACTGGTTGGGCAAACTCCCACGAACCCTCCAACACCCTAGTGAGGGTATAGAGCTGGTCCAGTGTTCCACGGCCAGGGCGAAAACCGCATTGCTCCTCCTGAATCCGAGGTTCGACTATCGGTCGGATTCTCCTTTCCAGTACCCTGGCATAGACTTTCCCAGGGAGGCTAAGGAGTGTGATCCCCCTGTAGTTGGAACACAATCTCCGGTCCCCCTTCTTAAAAAGAGGGACCACCACCCCGGTCTGCCAGTCCAGAGGCACCGTTCCCGAACTCCACGCGATGCTGCAGAGGCGTGTCAGCCAAGACAGCCCCACAACATCCAGAGACTTGAGAAACTCGGGGCGGATCTCATCCACCCCCGGAGCCTTGCCACCGAGGAGTTTTTTGACTACCTCAGCAACTTCAGCCAGCGTAATGGACGAGTCCCCCTCCGAGTCCCCAGCCTCAGCTTCCTCTACGGAAGGCGTGTCGGAGGGATTGAGGAGATCCTCAAAGTACTCCTTCCACCGCCCGAGAACATCCTCAGCTGAGGTCAGCAGCGCACCACTTCCACTGTAAACAGTGTTCGTGGAACACCGCTTCCCCCCTCTGAGTCGCCGGACGGTTTGCCAGAATCTCTTTGAGGCCGACCGAAAGTCTTCCTCCATGGCCTCACCGAACTCCTCCCAAGCCCGAGTTTTTGCCGCGGCGACTGCCAGAGCCGCGCTCCGTTTGGCCCGTCGGTACCTGTCAGCTGCTTCAGGAGTCCCATGAGCCAGCCAGGCCCGATAGAACTCCTTCTTCAGCTTGACGGCATCCCTTACTTCCGGTGTCCACCACCGTGTTCGGGGATTGCCGCCGCGACAGGCACCGGAGACCTTATGGCCGCAGCTCCGAACAGCCGCACCGACAATGGAGGAGCGGAACATAGTCCATTCAGACTCAATGTCCCCCACCTCCCTCGGGACCTGGTTGAAGCTCTGTCGGAGGTGGGAGTTGAAGACCTCTCTGACAGGGGCCTCCGCCAAACGTTCCCAACAGACCCTCACTATGCGTTTGGGCCTGCCAGGTCTGTCCAGCTTTTTCCCCCGCCATCGAATCCAACTCACCACCAGGTGGTGATCAGTTGACAGCTCAGCCCCTCTCTTCACCCGAGTGTCCAAGACATATGGCCGAAGGTCAGAAGAAACGACTACAAAGTCGATCATCGACCTCCGACCTAGGGTGTCCTGGTGCCAAGTGCACTGGTGGACACCCTTATGCATGAACATGGTGTTCGTTATGGATAAACCGCGACTAGCACAGAAATCCAATAACAACTCACCGCTCGGGTTCAGATCAGGGAGGCCGTTCCTCCCAATCACGCCCCTCCAGGTATCACTGTCGCTGCCCACGTGGGCGTTAAAGTCCCCCAGTAGAACGACAGAGTCCCCAGTGGGAGCGCTTTCCAGCACGCCCCCCAGGGACTCTAAAAAGGCCGGGTACTCTACACTGCCGCTACATATTCATCATATTGCATATTTAGAATAACTGAAGAGATTATGGAAGGAAATTGACTGTGACACGTTGTTGTATAATTTGGCATCCCCATATCATGCAAAATGTTTCGAACAGGTTTTTGGGCACTGTTGTCCTAATCTGTCCAAACATTTACAACTGCACATTATGTAACAGTCACTGCTGTGTGAATATAACCTTTTTTTGTGCTTTCTTTCAGTTTTGTGATTCACAATGCGGGTGCTGCACTTGACCTCTGATAAAAAGTCTCATTTTAATTTTCAATTATAGTGAAATTAGTTATATTGTGCAAGTTTTACTGTACATAATGGCAACATTAAAATGAAACAAAAATGAATTAACTGTAATTAAATGAAAATTAACTGTAATTAACTCATGAGTTTATCAACAAGAAAGACTCAGTAATTAAGTCTCATAGTGGAATTTCACACAATTTAAAAACACATCCTTTGCAGCAACAACTAATCCTGCAGTAATAATCACATGCATGTACTGAAACTGCACTGTATGTTAGTAGAAAGACAACAGTAATGCGCTTTATTCATCAACAACTTTCTGACATTAGAGAGGACATTAATCCGCTATGACATAGTGTGTAATTTTTTGTTCTCAGTACAAGATTCCTGTAAAACCATTAGCCTTTAATTACAGTGAATCTGTGGATGTGCTGGGTTCTGGGCAGCAGGCATTAAGAAACATATCTTTTGAGTCACTGAGCTCCAAGTCAGGAAGCCTGAGGACTGTAAGCCTGCCACATCTCCATTTTTCTGCTCTTCTTGTCCCTTCTCTTGTCACTAAACTCATGTCTCAGGCCATAGCTGAGCTCATATTTCAACCACACATGTGCAATGTAGTTTACTACCGCATAGATAAGCTTCACGTAAATATTATGACTGCATTTTTGTTTGTTTTCATTTAGTTTATCTGAATAAATGGTAAAATAGGCAGTCCTGGATAAGGCCTTATGACCATATACTCATGACGTCCTAATGCTTGTAAAGTGCTGGTAAGTAAATTGTACTTGTCAATTGTTTATGGCTTGTGTATGGTAATGTTCATTTATGGTCATGTTAACCAAGGCAGAGACATGTTTTGCAATTTCAAGGCTTCTTAACTGTTAGTAAACACTCTGTCAAAGAAATCAAATCAAATCACTTAATTGTCACTCGCCATGACCACAAGTGTACAGGTGGGGAAAATCTTAGGTGCATTCTCCGCAGCTGTTCAGCATAAGTTACAGATATATCATTGACGTTACAGATATACACATAAGTTATAGATATATCACACTCATCAGATAGCACTAATAAATATGGAAGGTTTAAGTCCATTTTGTAACTTAAAGCAGGAAAGAAGAGGTAGATATATACAGCTTGCAACCAAATCACTGTTTCTGCAGTAGATACTTGTGTGTCCATAGGTGGCAGTCTTGTTGAGGGCATTGCCTGGATTTCCCTCTAAGTAATACCCTGCTGAATACTCAAGACATGTGGCAGAGAGAAAAAAATTAAACTCTTTGTTATTTCAATGAAATGTTTTATCTGTTGCCCGCCACTAAATAGCAGCAGCTGACCTTAGCCTCAAATCCAGGCCTTAACGGATATCAATGTTAACATTAACCATGACAGCACACTGCTCTGAATTCCAGCCCCAGTTGTGCATCATGTAGATATTCCATCCATCTGTCAATCCATTATCTCAGAAACATAGGGTGGAAAACCAATCAGTTTCCGGGAAATCTTACACTCACTCACTCACTCACACACACACACACACACACCCACACAATGGATAGTGTAGATTCTCCAACTTACCTGTCTTTGGACTTTGGGAGGAAGCTTAGTAAATAGAAGAAATACATGTGAACACACGGTGAACATGCAAACTCCACACAGAGTAAGCTGGATCTGAACCCATAACAAAGGAGCTGCGAGGCACCAACATTACTGAATACCACTGAATATTTTAAGTAGCTAAGAGTCCGCAAACAATTAGGATATATTGACATCCCCATTTTTTGGGGACCCTTAATTACTCTAAATAAGCCAGACCACTAATAGCATACAGTATCTGATTGTACTCTCTCTTATTTTTCCCTCAAGTGGATTGGTCTCCAACACAATCCATTGTCTGACTGGCACGCTTTCAGACTGTATTGAAATCAAAGCTACGCAGAAACTCTTTCCCATCATTTTTTTATGAATCAACAGTTGGACTATGTTAACCCAGAGGGTATCTCTTAATCTGTTTATTTATTCTAATTTTTTTCTGCTTAATACTTCTTTGGGAGTTTAACATAACAATCAGTGTTACTTATTTAAGTGATAACTTTCATGGTTATCAAGACAAACAAGGAAAAATAACAAATGGCATTACATTTTTGAGGCATGTTATTTATAGTTGAGAACACTCCTTTCAGCATTTCGTAGGTTTCACCACATTATAGGGTTGCCTCTATGTCAATCCAACTTTGCGTGGGGAAATATGATATGCAGTGCTGATTTAGAATCTAAATTTGCTGTGATGAGTGTTGCAGGGTAAATGCACAGAATGGAACGTGGTACAAATGAGAGATACACCCAGAGAGGACTGAACCAGGTGGAGTGAGGCAGACTCACCCCTCAAGGTGTTTCCTTTGATCCAAGTGCATGTTAGCACCGTGGGGGGTCTGGTTCAGGCCAATCTGCATGAGAAGAACACAAGAGTGAGGCACACGCCACCGTTCCGGATTGTTAAAGACGCTGCCTGTCCTCTCCTCCTTTCTCTGGGTTTGTTTTGAAAACAGAGCTACCTCCTGTCTCCAATTGGCTGGGTGTTGGGGTGGCTGGGGGGGCTGGGGGGGGGTGTGTCCACTCCTTCAGCTATACAGCATGCCCCATGATTTAAAGCGCCTCTTGTAGGCATTTCCCAGGAACGACGACCTCCAGCTCCCAGATGCTATCTCCCTGGGAGGGAGTCAGTGGCTGAGCTGTGCATAAGTGGGGAGGCACTTCTTGCCAGGACTCAGAGAAGACAGCAGCGCTGCGGACGGCACATTGCAAAGGTAGGAAATGTGGGAGATGTGCAGTATTAACTGAGCGGCGAAGATCCTGTGTGGTAACTCAGAATGTTATGGTCTCTCAGTTCTTTGCAGAGCTCTCTCTCTGCATATGGGGAATGAGATCAGTGCCCTTGACAACGCATGGGGCTCTTGATGTGTCCTGCAGCCTGCAGGGATGCATTTTAGCATTTCTCTCAGGCTGGGTTATGGGGCTTTGGTGAACTATCCAGCTGCGGTGTCCAGTTTCCAACAGAGAGCTGGAGTCAGAAATGCTTCTTTTTTTCTCTGTGCACTTTTATACTTTGCTTATGAGTGCAGGAAATACTCCGAGCGTATCTTACAGGATTTTTATGGTCGGAGGCTGCTGTGGAAATCCTCTCCGCTGATGGCTGTGTTTCCTCTTGATGAAAAGCTGGGAGTAGGAGTGCTTTCCACAGTTCAGCCAGTTTTGGAAGTCCAGTGAGACACACAGAACACCAGTGAGGTACCTCGGTGAACCACACATGACCTGTGCATGAACGTGTTCCTTCAGGAGGAATGAAATGCTTCCTTTCACATATGCTAATGTTGGATTCATATATTGTGGCATTTGCAGCTTGGCCGTGCTGCCTCTGGAATGCATTGTGTGGCCACTAATAGGTTTTTGCCTGCTTACATCATGACATGCCTTAGCTCTGAAAGCAATCCATGACACGTCTGCTAAGGAAACAAACCCCGGTGTCCGCAGTGTGTAACGGGCTGCCTCGTTGCACAGCTATTGCGTTATGCCAAGGGTGCAGCTTGACTGCGGCGACTCAGCTGCATGCGGGAGGCGGGGGAGGCGGGGACTCGCGCTCTTGGTGGACAGGGGCTGTGGGATTGCTCTGGTGCCAGCTTTCCAAGAAGGTCCCACCTAGCCCTCAGGTCCTTTGTGTTGCTCAAAAGGACACTGTCGCAAGGATGGAGGGTCACAATGGGAGAGGTCATTGTTCTGTTTGCCCATCCAAATATTGACTTTTAAATTTGTTCTTTGTATGGAGAAACTGAAAAAAAAAAAAACAAAAAAACAGGGGCCCGACTTTCCTAGATGTAGTGAAAAAGAGAGAGAGAGAGGCAGACAGAGGAAGAGCGTGAGGTGCTGAGAACAGTAAGGTGAAGAGAGAGATGGATGGAGCAAGAAAGAGCAGGTCTCTCCCCCTGCTCTTTGGCTCTGGAGAAGCTCCCCAGAGCAGTCTCTACAGGACAGGGAGTGGAATCACTTTCTGGAACAGATGCATCCTGTTGGAAAGCTAGTAAAAATAATGAATTCACAATGTATCGTGAACCTTAGAAACAGAGCTGTGGTCTGTGGAGGGACCCCCAAAAAAGCCGAGTTGCTCCTAACACTTGAACAAGATACCTTCAGGTTATATTTTCAAATCTTTAACTATCACATTTCCTGCTCTATGTGTGGTGTTTGAACACTGTGAGAGATTTAGACACACATTCCTGTTCTGGTGCTCTATGGTTAGTGATAATGGTGGTGTGTAGAACTCTATTCCATGTGCAGGTACAGTACTGCAGAAGCAGATGCTATATCAGCAATAAAGCAGCAGAAGGAGTCTCACTTCATATTCTTACTGACCAGAGTCTGCAGCCAAACTGCAGATGTGATGTGTTATCAACAGATCTGCTGCATATTGTCACTTAGGGGTGCTGATACCACTTTTTAACTTTTCAGAAACAGCAAATGTTTCAGACACCCAAACTGTTAAGTCTTTTTTACTTAAAACTGACTTTATACTACGATTCTGAAGAAAGATTCCCAGTACACAATTCAGCCTATTTAGTATAAGGACAAGTACTGTATAAGTACAGAGATAAAGATCAACGTTTCCAACATTTACATTTATTTATTTAGCCACTTTTTTCAGCTCCAGCATTGCTCTTCCAAAGCAATATACAATGTTAAGTTACGGACAATAATTTACAGTACAGTAATGATTAACAATGAATGTAATTTATACTGGAGCAATTTAAGGGCAAGTACCTTGCTTAAGGGTACTACAGCAGGTTGGTTTGAACCTGGAACCTTTGAGGGCAGGGTAGGAGCTATAGCCATTGTGCCACCTGCTGGCTCAGAGACATTTAGTGGCTATTCCAGGATGCTAGATGTCCAGAAGAATCTTTCTCGGAGAAATGCTGTTCAGATGATAACTGGAACGTTAAAGCGTTAATGGGTACTAAAAGCCCAAGTGTTTTCTTCTAAACCAGAACTTACACAAAAACTGCGTGGAAGTCATTTATAGTATATACTAACATTTATATTATTGCCTTACATTGTAGTTGTAGATGGATAGATTTTTATTTTTCTGTTTAATATTGACAGAAAATGTTTTGACTTTCGTTAAGAATAATGTTGTTACATCTCAGTAGGCTAGACTATTTTGAACATGACTCTTGTTTTGCTCGGACACCCCTAGCATGTCAGAGCTGCCGAGTGCCAATGCACTACATTTTCACGGAACATCAGAGACAGATAAAGTGTGACAGATAGCGTCAGGCCACATTCCACTCCTATTTTCGGTATTGTTTGTTGTCCTCCCCCCAGCCCATAATCACACGTTTCGATCAAACCCGGCAAACCATGTGAGGGGGTTCTAACGAGATCCCTGTCTGACAGATGTGAGATACCAACATGAACCAGTCTTTCATTGATGCTGGTGGGATTGTGGGTAATCGTAGTTCTACAGCAATGGGAACTTTGCTGACCTTGACCCCGAATTGATTCAGATCAGAGCTTAGAAAACCAACAATGAGTACATGTTGTTGTGCACAACCCACACATCAGATCTGCAGAACATCCCACATGTTATTTAAACATCCCTAATCGTCTGTCTACCAGATTAATGGCCTCAGCCAGGCTGGCATTTGTTTGGATCTTGAGTTTTCTTTCATCCTACACAAAGTTCCTCAAGGGAGAGATATTCTGTGCACAGGTCATGTGAAACAGACACATTCCTGATGAAAGACCTTAAAGGACCTTGTTTATTCCTCTAACTTTTTAAAAGCTTTGTCTTGAGGAAATTCTTTACCTGCGCTAACACCCAGAGCTTCCCATCATCATTCACCCATCTATTCCAGAGCAATGTGACACACACATTTACAAACTAAGGGCAGTTTGTCACCAAACCCTTAAAACACATGTCTTTGGAAAGAAGTCAGAGGACATGGAGGAAACCCCCACAAACATGGTGAGAACATACTGTACAATCTCCACATGCTCAGCTAGATTTGAACCCCCATCTGAAACCACAGCCCAAATCCTGTGAGGCACTAGTGCTATCAGACATGCCACCGTATTTCACCATGTGCTACTCTAACTCGAGCAAAACCATGCTTTCTAGTTCTGGTGACCAGCAATTTGTGCTGTTTGTGCCTGGGGTTTGATAAAATGAATAAATTGCCACCTTTAATAATGTCTGTGGGTTACATGTCCTTTAAGTGTTCCAGAGAAGTGTTTCCAGATGCTTTTGAGAAATAACAAGTATGTAGCTTCGCGCCCTGTGTTGCTGGGTTAGGCTCCGGTTCGCTGCGACCCCGCTTGAGATAAGTGGTTTCAGAAAGTGTGTGTGTGTGTGTGTGTGTGTGTGTGTGTGTGTGTGTGTGCGCCTTAGCTCATTTTGGTTAATTTGCACCAATCCAACAAAAACAATACAAATTAGTATGAATAATTATGGTTATTGTTAGCCCTTGGAAAGTCAAATAAATCAAGTAATTGCTTATAATTTGTATGTAATGCAGTATGATCTCATCAGCCTGCACTGCACCTGAAACAATTCAGACAAACATCTCAATTTTGCTGTAATTGCATTTTGCTGGAGTACATTTGTTGTTTTACTGGTCTATATCATTTTGAATGACAGGGAAGACACACACACACACACACACACACACACACACACACACACACATTTTCAGAACCACTTGTCCCATATGGGGTCACGGGGAACTGGAGCCTACCCAGCAACACAGGGCGTAAGGCCAGAGGGGACACACCCAGGACGGGACGCCAGTCCATCGCAAGGCATCCCAAGCGGGACTTGAACCCCAGACCCACCCGAGAGCAGGACCCGGTCCAACCCACTGCACCACCGCACCCCCTCAGGGAAGATATAATGGAAATGAATCAGTGATTTATTGCTTTTATATTTCCGAATCACCTTTCTAAAACCCATCGTCAATGCTGCAAAGTGGTTTCTGTCACAGGTTAGATGAGGACCAGTTGTGCTGTCATCTTCAGTGCCACACACTTTTCACTCGAGGGAAAAAGGCTGTGAATGCCTTCTTTGCGGGGGTGTGAGGAAGATGTAAGTTTATAAAACTGAACAGCTTGTCACCTGCTTGAGAAAAGACAGTCCTTTCAATGTTTAAAGAGAAACAACTCAGTGAGAGAATGTTAACTCAGCAAAATCAGAAGTAAAATACCGATTAACCATTTGACAGCTAAAGATAAAATAACTGCTGTAACAGCTTCTAATGCAACTCTGAATTCAGTTCCAGAAACAGAAGCCATCTCTTTTAGCTCTTTAAAACAAAGGAAAAGCCGGATAGAAACTCCCAAGCTCTGACACTTCCTGTTGTTGGCCTCCGACCCTCAAATCACCAAAGCAGACGGTTCTTTAAAGATGGACCTGCTAGCTTCTCTCATTTCCAGCTGTTCATAACTCAACTTATACATGTATAAGAGCTTGCAGTTTACATTTCTACATAATGCATGGTGGCACAGCAGGTAGCCCAGCTGCCTTATGGCACCTTCAATTCAATTTATTTCAATTTATTTTTATCGAACAGCATATACTTACTGCATTGTACTATGTTATCCGGTTCTTGCTGATTTTTTTGGAGGGCATTTAATATTTTACAGTACAGTGCACTACAGTTAATATTTTCCAAGTTTAAAAAACGCTGCTGCAGGTGAAAGTGAAAGGGACTCAATGTTTGACTCACAGGGGATTCATTAGGCAGCGGGACTGTGAAGCAGATAAAGATTAAAAACTTTCCTAAAAGGCTAGAGCTGAATTTCTCACCTCTTGATCTTTATTGCCACTGCTGACTGCTGAGATGGATTCGCTGTTATTCCAGCAGACATGAGCTTACTCTGCTATGGACCCCCAGACACAGGTCAGTAGACACTGGCGGTCTGTGCTCAGTACTGTTTTCTCAAGGTCTGTGAGGTTTGAAACTCTGTGGCAGAGCATGTGTGCATTTATAGAAACAGCTACAACCCATCTGGTGCGGTTTATAATTAGTAAATTTTAAACAAACCATTGTTTTTGGCCATGTATTTTTCATGAGGTGAATGTCCTGGGATAGTGGCTGCACACTGGCGCTTTAGTGAAAGAAAATGCTGGATTTTCCTTCATAGTTGTGACAATTACTGGACTGATCCACACTTGAAAATGCATTCAGTTATAACTTCAAAATAAAGAGTCCTGCAGCAAATGCAAATTTCAAATCCTTTGTGAGTAAAGCAGTCAAGATATCAGTTGGTTTTAAACAGGAACATTTCTCTTTTTGTCACACTCACAGTGCCAGTATGTGTTTCTCCACCACACTATGTGTATCAGTGTTTACTTTCCTAGGAAGAATTATGAGGTACTTAGCTGTGATGAAGAATAGAATACATTATCCTTCTAATAACTGTGCGTGTGTGAGAGAGAGAGAGAGAGAGAGAGAGAGAGAGCGAGAGAGAGAGCGAGAGAGAGACCCCAGTGTGGTCATGCTCCATTTGAGAAAGTGCCAGAGGAGCCTTTGTTTAGATCCGTGTTCCCAGCATGGTTCGTTCTCACTCCGGACCTTTGGGTACGTGCTGAGAAACTACACTAACAACCCTTGTGACACATGCACATTTTCTGTGTCCTCAGTTCACCTTGGAAACAACAGGAATAATGATCAAAATGGGTTTTTCTTCCTCTGAGGAAAGATGTGCCGTGAAAATGATGACAAAGACATATTGCAGACTACAGAGCAGAAAAGTTATGTTGATGTTCCAAGATGAATTCCTCTCACATGATGCTTGGATAATGTTCTGCCTCATGAAGACCTGTGGCCCTGGGCTTGTCTAGATGAACTGGGGCCATATTACAGCCATGTCAGAACCTGCATTTGAGACTGTTGAACATTTCATCTCCAGCAGGGCACTTCTGGGGCCTGTTTGCGACACAGTAGGCACTGTTTGTTTCAGTATCCAGCTTGCAATGCTCTCTGTGGCTGTGGGTGCTGCAACTACTTCTTGTTGAGTTAAAGAGGAAGAGCTCAAGAGAGAATGACAGCGAGAGTGAAACCCTACAGCAGCTGTGTTTATATCAGCCATCGTCAGGCCAGCACGAAACACCCATGGGACTGTGCAAATAAAAGCAGATGAGATATTGCTTCAACATAAAATGGCTCCTCATTGTTAAGGTTCCAGCTCCGTTTGTTGCTTGTTTTATTGGTATCCTCAATGAAATACCTTTGGCACTTTGAAAGGCATCGTGGGTGCACAAAATGTGGAAAGAGGCTGGCTCCATGATCCCTGTAGCCCTTTTCCCATGTCCTTCCACAAAGTATGTTGCTAGAGCATTACAATGTCCAAAGGAACTTGTAGTACATTTGAACCCAACCAAACCATATAAATCTTTGTTTTGTAATTGACAGCAATTATATTGAGCTTCCAGTTCACACACTGTGTGTATAGACTATTACATGCATTTGTGTGTCCCATCACTATGAGAAAGGAAATACTCCTTAAGGAGAAAATAGCCTGTTATTTTTGTTGTGTATGCTAGGTGTTTACTTTGGAAACAAAATGGGTCCTTTCCAAGTGGTCTATTAAACAAACAATCTTGCTTCTGCCTGGAACTATAACCTTGTTTAACAGTTAACACTGGCCACAGGAAGGAATTTTGCTTGATGCTTATACAGTAGTTGAGTTGGAGATGAATAATAATGATAGAAAATAATTTAATTACAGTTGCCTATACATTCACTTTTACAGCACATTCGGACATGCCAGCCTGCCAGACTTTTTTAGCTTTAGAAGCCACAGAAGTAACAAAAACTGAAGTACTTACAGCGCACTGGAAGAAATTAAGAAAAGGTGCTCATTTGGATCTTAAAACTACTCACCCTTCTCAGCCTTATTTCATCACACCCTTTCAAAAGCTGTGAAAAGTCACTTGTGCAGCAGAAATAGTTACATACCTGCAGTGTACAATAACATATTTATTTAAAGTAATCAAAGTCATTTTCCAACACTACTTACTCAGCGACTGCTGAATCTTCTGAATACTTGTGAACTGAATCCCACAAATCTCTGGGCAGGTTCAGGATGTCTTTAAAAATCTATTACAAGAGAGAAGCAATATTATTCATGCCTCTCCAATTTACTATATACTGCCTGGAAATCAGATGGTTGTTTTTGCCATTAAAAGAATACCAGAAAACATTCATCAACCCCAGCACTGGACAGTGTGCCTAAAATGAAAGAGTCAGGGTGGTTAAGCAAATGCAGTGCTCCACCAGTAAAAAAAAAGTGCAGTACTGTGACATTCACTCCCTTGGAGTAGAGCAAGCCCTGACTTGTCCAAATAAGTTAAGATTCCCTCACAACTTATCAATGTATGTTTTGTTGAGTTTCTGTTTCAAGGAATGTATGGAATGTACCAAAATATAATGGTAAATAAAATGTACGACTCACACGTACCACCAGCACACGGAGAAGTGGAAACCATTACTGATAACACTGGATTTGTGGGAAAGTTCAAGCATGAACTTCAGCCAAAGTGAAACTCATATATATGGAAAACAAGAGGTAGGCACTACCTTGTTAATAATCCAGTGTGATAAGTCATTGTGCGATTGACGGCAACGTGTTACTAATTACCTCATGAATAAAGGGACTCACAAAGAGCTCACTATGATTAGTTAGAATGGACATGTACAGAAAAACAACAAAATAATGGGACTGCAGATGGTTTGGAGCAAGGCCATTGTCTAGATCATCGGGATAAAGGCTTATTGTTCTTTCCATAAGATCTGAGCTGTATCGTACCGGACCAGAACTCCTTACGTTGCTTAGTACCAATTTTATGAGGAGTCAAAATTCTTTTCATTGTCTTCTGTTGATCACTCTGCTTTGAATTTTATGGTCTCACAGCACTGCAATTGAACAGATAGAACACCTTCGCATAGATTAGGTTCTCCTTCCTTGTGAGCATGTTATTAAACAAGTTAACTTTTCACTCATTAGTCCTGTTTGAACTAAACTGGTTCTACAGACACAAGCTTGTTCACCAGTGATATTTCAGACTTTCTTCTGTTTACTCTGTTTACTCCTGTTGATGATTCAGCCTCACATCTGGAAGTTTAGCAAAGCATATAGTCAGCATCATATGTGTCCACTGCACTGCACTGCACATGAAGGAAACTATTTCCATAAACCCTTTCATGCAGTGGCAACAGAATTATCATCTTATTGCACATTTCGAGGAAATGCAATTCTAAGTAGTATCCCTGTTAAGGGCAGGGCAGAAACAATCATGGCACCTCACCCGCATTCATTTCAGTGTGTCCTATTTCTAGCACAGAAGCAAAATTAAGTAATCACCTCTCAATACATGTTGAGTATTTGTAAAAGCAATTACAAAGTAAAATTTATCTGTGACTGGACCAAAGGCAATCAGCCAAAACATTCAGATTTCACAGTTGAAACCTCCCACAGATGAATCAGAATATAGGCAGTAGCGGTAAGGTCACTGTAATATTAAAATCTAGGAATAAAAGAGTGTGGTGGTATGGCAGGTTTGGCCGGTGCCCCCCGGGTCTGCTTGGGATGCCTTGTGGTGGGCTAGCGTCCCATCCTGGGTGTGTCCCCTTGCACCCTGTGTTGCCGGGTAGGCTCTGGCTTGCCACAACCCTGCTTGAGACAAGCAGTTGTTGACATTGGTTGGTTGGTTAGTAATAAAAATAAATGCAAAATAGAATTATGTTGTTGGAGAGGCAGGGTGCGGTGGTGCAGCAGGTTTGGTCGGGAGCCTGCTCTCCGGTGGGTCAGGGGTTCGAGTCCTGCTGGGGGTGCCCTGCAACGGACTAGGGTCCTGCTCTGGGTGTGTCCTCTCCCCCTCCAGCCTTGCGCCCTGCGTTGCTGGGTTAGGCTCCGGCTTGCCGCAACCCCGCTTGGGACAAGTGGTTTGAGTCAATGTGTGTGTGTATTTATGTTGTTCCATACGTAGCCTATCTGAAACTTCCTATGTGGGTATGTCATATGTAGTACATTATTCAACAGTTCTACTGTAAAGCCTCTCCTGGGATTTTAATCAGAGAAAACACACACATTGGCTGAAACCACTTCACGATGAACCTTCAGGTTATAAATTAATATACCTATTTTATTAGAATCTTCCCTCTACTGCTACCAATTATGCACTGCTTATTCTAGTTTGGCGGCATGGTGGCACAGCGAGTAGCGCTGCTGTCTCACAGTGCCTGGGTGGTGTGAGAGAATGTGGGTTTGATCCCTGCTCAGTCTGTGTGGAGTTTGCATGTTTTCCCCGTGTCTGTGTGGGTTTCCTCCAGGTGCTCTGGTTTCCTCCCACAGTCCAAAGACATGCTGTTCAGGTTCCCCCATAGTGTGTGAGTGACAGAAAGAGTGTGTTCCACTGATGTATGGATGAGAGACCCAGTGTAAATAGTGTATCTAGCAGTGTAAGTCACCTTGGTGAATAAGGTGTGTGGGCTAGTAACACTACATAGTATCCATTGTAAGTTGCTTTGGAGAAAAGCATCTGCTAAGTGAATAAATGTAAATGGTTATTTGTTTCATTTCTAAGGTGGAAATGGTTAAGTTTCAACTTGGAAAAAACATGAGGATCAGATAAATAATTACTGTATGTTTCCAAAACTGCAAGCCATAAATATAGGAAGAAGGATAAACTAATCTTTCACTATAATACAGTTCCCTGACAGAGACTCTGTGTTCAAGAGAAATACAGCATTTTTATCTGCATTACTGTTAGGAAAAGAGAGGAACTCTGCAAACAAACCAAGTATGGATTCACTTATTACAGTGATTGCAGTCATTTTCAAAATAATCTCTGAATCAGCTTCATTACACCAGGTCATTAGCAGAAGCGCAGTGTGATGCAAACTAATTAGTGAGCCAGTAGGACATGAACAGCAGTAAATGTAAAGAGGCCCTCTCAGTGATTTACTGACACAGCAGAGAAAGGAAAACATCCTTAACATTTTACTATTTGGTTTTGCAGGACCTGAATGCAGCCATAGGCCTTTAGAGACCTTAATTGTATTCTAGGAATCTGCATGTAATAGGAGAGATCTTATTGCCTAAGTCTATGTAAAGCAGGGTAAAAGATTCTCCATGCTGAATATGCTATAAATCAGCATGAGAACTGCAAGGCAGAATTGCCTCTTTCACAAAGAATGAGCAGTATATACAAGGTATTGTGTAATTTCAAACATCCTTGTCTGACATTGTATACCTTCTCTAAGCTATAGATAAAAAGCAACACCTTGGGCTATTAAAGCACTTTAGATGGCACACAGTGGAGATTTTCTGTAGAGCCATAACTCGTGCTATGCTTATCATGGATTGTACTGAAAGTTCATGGCAAAGACAGGCAGTCATTCAGCCCAGTGTTTTATACAAAACATACAGATATTTTCTGCTACCCTTCAAGTAGAAATGTGCCTGGTTGTTGATTTTGACAGCTTGATGAATGGGCTCCGTTTCACTTCATATGGACCAGGCTTTTATACATTTAAGTACAGGGCTGTGTGTTGCATAGGCAGCTTGGAGATTGCAGCTCATAATATTTCGTACAAAATTCTAGGCCTTTCTTTTCATTCCTGGAAACTTTTTGAGAGCAGGGGTTAGGGCCAGTCAAATTATTATTTGTCACTCACCTGTCTACCTGTGCTTCTGAGCTGGTGTCTTCGGCATCATGGGCTTGTTCAGTTGCCTCAACAAGTACTCTCAAAACCCTTCTTCCTTTTTTCTGAGACAGGGCATTTCACTGCTCTTCTGAACCTTCCAAAGTAATACACATGAAAGAACATCTTTTAAGAAGTCAGAGAACACAAAACAATGGGGGGTGCAGTGGCACAGCAGGTTTGGCCAGTGCCTGCTGTATGGTGGTTCTGGGGTTCAAGTCCTGCTTGGGGTGCCCTGTGGCAGACCGGCATCCTGTCCTGAGTGCATCCCCCCGCCCTGCACTGCCGGGATAGGCTCCAGCTCGCTGCAACCCTGCCTGGAACAAGCAGCCATAGACCTTGGTTGGCTAGAACACAAAACAAATAATCAAACTATTTCTCTAAAAGGAGTTACAGTCTTGTAGAAGGGCACACTGACTAATGATTTACCGGTCTGACAATGAGAAGATACATGTATGACAACACTGTCACGGTTTCCCTACAAGACTCTTTTGAATGTCCCATTGGAATGCCAAGGCCCAAAAATGAAGCAGGCTGTTCCACAAGGTTGAGTATGGAGCTGGAATGTTTATGTGCAGCAAAGCATGTCAGACAGAGTGGTAAGCAGTTTAACTGGTACAACACATGTTCTGCTGCTCTTTTTAGAGTATGGTCTGCAGTGGAATTTATCTCTGTTATTTACATTTATTTATTAGATGACACTTTTCTCTAAAGCAGCTTACAACATTAAGGTACTTCCACTGACTTACCCATTTAGAATACTGGGTAGTTTTTGCTGGAGCAATTCAGCATAAGTACCTTGGTGAAAGGTACTACAGCAGGATCTGAAATTTAAACTTGGGTCCTTCAAGTGGAAGGTGCAAGCTTGAACCACTACGCCACCTGCTGCTGTGTTCCTGTGTGACACCAGCTATGAGATGTCGCACATGATATAAACATATCTGAATGATCCGGCTCCTACCTCTCATCCTCTGGCTCATTTCAAGGTGACTTGAAGGACAATTTAATGCAAAAAGATGCTGAGCCAAAGCTGATTCCAAACTTCATATTATAAATTAATAGTACTGACAGTACTGTCAATGATTATATTGTTGCTGACAAGGATTTCTTTATTCATTCAGTATTCCTTTTTTGCTTTTACCATAGCTGTAAAAAATGTTTGGCATGTTGATGGTGTAAATGAAAAGGGGAGCAAGTAAAATGTCTGTTTTGGAGGACGATAACAGCTCATAAGTCCTGTTTACAGCTGTTAATTATTGACTGGTTTGGCAGTAATGATGAAACTGCTCACACTCACTGTTAGAGGTGTCTGTGGATGTGCCTTATTGCCATGGAAAATACTGAGAAAACAACAAACAGGCTTTCTCTGTTCCCCAGAAAATCAAAACTGTGATTTCATTTACATAGAATTCCTGAGCTATGAATGGCCCAGTTGTACTACTGAGACTTGGGCATTCATCGCTATATTTCTCTGTCAATACACGGAGAAGCTGAACTACTGTCAGTGCAATGCAGTGCTTTTTTGTTTTTCCTTTTGCTGCGACGGCTGAAGGGAAAGGGGGCGCTGTGTTCAGATAGTGAAACTAAATCTGCGCCGCTACCACGGACAAATGGTGAGTTAATTCTTCTTTTCTACGGTATATTGACCAGGCTGCTTAGGACAAAAGTTTTTCTATCTGCGCAATCAAAGTGTCGCACTGAGCTCAGCAAGGCTTACGCAGAGAAGGTTTCCTTAGTGGTCAGTTTGTGTGTGTGAATGCATGTGTTTACCTGCTGCTCTTAGATGGCTGTAGATCTGAAAGCAGGGGCATATACAAGATTGCAGTGTCTTTCCTTGAAGCCTTGTTCTTTTGGCATGGGGGCACAGTGGGTAATGCTGGTGTCTCACAGCTACTGGGCTGTGCATTTGGATGTGAGTTAGGATCTTCCTCGGTCTTCAGGATTTGGCATGTTCTCTCTGTATTCATGTGGGCTTTCTCGGGATACTCTGGTTACCTCCAACAGTGTAAAGATGTGTATCCAGTAGACTGGTAAATCTAAAATTGTCTATTGTGTGTCTATACGTGTGTCACGTTGCTCTGGTGTATTGATGGGTGAATGATTGTACGGAGTTAAGTGCAGTGTGTTTACCATTGTTGAGTAAAGGTGTCAGCTCAATACTAGCTAATAATAATTGTATGCTGCTTTAGACAAAAGCATCTGCTAGATGAATAAATGCAATTTCATGGGATTTTGCATTGAGAGGCACACGCAACATTGTTGTAAATTTGGTGCTGGTGACAAAGGGTCCAAAATCAGGTAAAGTCTACATCTAATATGACATACTTGCAGCTACATGAACATGATTAAATTAAATACATTACCCATGCCAAAAATTTATTTCTGTTGTGTCTGTTAGGTTATGGTTTTTTTTCTGGATAGATTTTTCCCAGGGCCTCATAATAATGCACCATTCTGAGGCATTACTCTCTCTGTATTCTGTAGTTTTATTAAATTTGCCCTGACCACACTCTGACCACATTAAAGTGACTGATTTCTATGAAGCATGAACAATCTTGAGCAGTGTAAGCTTTACAGTGAGTGTTCATGCAAGACTCACTTAGGACACGGTTCATGTACCATGGCAGTCCTATCGTCAAGTGCAATTATTAACCCCCACCACAGCCCAATATCCCATTATTTATCACAGGCACCTCACCTTACAAATGATATTCTTTCAGCGGTTTCTTCATATAATCAGTCATTTCTTCATATGATGTTCCCTAACCACAACTGCAAAATCACTACCAGACATCACACTGAGGCCTCAACACAGTAACGGGCACAATACCACAGTAACAGGCCTACCTTGTAGAGACCATAAGTGTTTACACAGTTTTCTCTGAAGAATTTCCTCTCCAATACCTGCTGTGCAACACAAACTGCTCATAGCGGTATGATACAAATATTATCATGTAATATAAAGCACAGTATATTTCACAGATCATTTACTAAAAAGAATAGTTTGTTACTTATAAATGAAGCATGGCAATATGATGCAAATGACTGATGTAGGAAAAACTATGTAGTTGTACAGTGGGTCATTATTAAGGTCATTTAAAATAAATTAAACACAGGACAGTATTACAGTGGATGTAATATTTGCTTGCTTAGCAGTTGCCAATTGTTTGAAAGCAATGTCAGACCTGGACATGAGAGGAATGCATTTTTACTTCTGCATCGATTGTACCACCATTTGAGAAACAGCTCCAGCTCCTCTGTCACCCCCCCCGACCATGATAACATCTACATCCAGTCTTGCACCAAAGCCAAGAAATTTGTGTCAGCAGATTTAATCACTGAATTTTGTTTTTCTTGAAAAGCTTGGAAAAAAATATATTTATTCCTTATTATTTGACATATTGCTCAATAAATAACTTTGGCATTGAAATGTCAGCCATAGAAAATTACTAGGTAATTTATTACCCACTCTTTATTGTCCAATAAGATCTAGGCTGTTAACGTCTACAGTAATGCTCTGCTAAATTTACGGCGCTCCCCTAGAAGACATAAATGAACCAACCAGTGTCTTCAATAATTAAAAAGAAATGAAGGAAATGTCAGTGAGTGAAAAATTTAAGAGCTTGTTTACTGTTTTGCATATGAGTAATACGTGAAAAGTACAATCCTAAGCAGAATTTGTATAATATTTTTGTTCTGGTCGTATGGACACAAGTGAAACAGTTAAACATTTAGTATATTGCCTTGGGTATAAATGCCCTAATTTAAGGCACATTCGATGTCACAGTTTTAAAAATACATATTTGTATATGTAAGCAGAATTTTACAACTGCAGGGAATACTTGATATTCATGAACTCCATACCGTAGCTGGAAAAATACAATACTGAGCTATTGTATTTACTGCTGTAGTTGATGCAGTGTGTAACATTAAAATCTTCTAACTACTCCTTAGTTTTGCAAACTCAAAAGAAAGTATGATTAAACTTTTGTGCCTTCCTATTTAACCTTTCTGCTTTTATCTAACTTCTGAATATCTTTTAATTTCGATCTTACTTTCAGGTTGCAAAAATTGTCTGCAGCAGGAGATGGAGAAAGAAAACTGTAAGATATCTTTACATTTTGTTGCCTAAACATAGCCTTAGAAAAGATGAATTGAAAACTTGTTAACTGAGAAGTTTAGTAAGAAAGTGAAGAATGTAAAATTTTAAGAACCCTGCACAATAACACAGTAACATAATTATTACATTATCTATAAAATATACTCATTCCCTGTTATTCAGTCTACCGATATTTAATTTTTCACTTTTCTGGTCTGTGTTTATTGATATCACCTATTTTTAATTGGTCTGGATTTTTATTGATCTGGTTTGAGGCCTTGGGTCCTGCCCAGCAGCACTCTGCCCAATATGATAAAATGTGACAGCATTTGAAAATTCTGCAAAGTGGCTGTATAAGAGTGCTGTGAGACACACCACATTGTGGCAAGCACATACTCTTTCCATCCATTATAGTTTAATTTTCTGATTTGATTTTCTAAATAATCAAATGAAAAGAAATTTCATTATTCTTACCTATGCTAAATGTAAACTAAAAACTCTCAGGAAGAATGGTGAGGAAGTTTTTTATGTATAGTCCCATGTTTGCTACAACAATCATACATGATTCAAAAGCTTCAGGGGTAGTTGAAAAATTAAAAATAGCTTAATGGACATGTACTTGATTTGAAAAAGCTTCTTGAACATGAACAAAAATAGCTTCATGGACACATGACTGCTTCAACAATCTTTACAGACCAATTTTTTTTTTTTTAAAAAAGATTATCTTCCAGGACCAATTCACAAAAACTGAAACGATGTTGGTCTGATTCATTATAATTTAATGTGCTATTCTTCCTTTTCCTGATGATATCAAAATTATTTAGGGAGGCTTTTGGGTGAACTTGGGATGGGGAATTTTTCCTCATAATAAATAATGGAATAAATAATTTCATCTGATTATTTGAGAACTGGTCCATTTTTAAAAATGGATTATGACCGAATAACAGGGTAAGTGTATTTTAAAAAAATGGTTTTGTAATGGTTTAATTTCTCACCAAATAAGAAAAATAATTGTATCCAGTTGTATTTTTGTACAGTAGTAACAACTGTTGTGCTTCCTCTGTTTCAGCAAATGGCATCTCACCAAAATTCTCTCAGGCTGCCAGTCAGCAGAAGCCACTGCCCTACTCTGTGGAAACTCCTTATGGGTTCCACTTGGACCTAGATTTTCTTAAGTATGTAAATGATATAGAGCAAGGCAACACTATTAAAAGAGTTCCCATACAGAGGAGAAAAAAGGGCCCCAAATTCAGCACCCTACCTCGTAACTTCAGCCTCCCAGCTCACACCTTCCGGTCGGCCTCCCAGACTGATGTGTGGGCTTTGCCAGTCACTTTTGGTCCTTCATCGAAGACCCAATCCATGAATGCCCAGCAAATCTTTGGTTTTCAGGCTTGTGAAAGTGGATTTGTGGGTTCCCACAGGCCATCAGGGACTGGGCACACTTCAACAAAGGCTGTGAAGGATGCCAGTATCAAAGCTTTTGATGAGCAGCCCCTGGCCTCTAATTTCAGGCCACAACTCCTGAGAGCTGCCAGCATGCCTGCCACCATCCTTCAGAGGAAGAACTCTGAACTGGATGATGAAAAGCTTCAGGGTGCCAAGGAAATAAGTGAGGAAGATGAGAACTCTGAAAATGTTTTTTGTTCCAGCAATGAGGAAGACAGGAGCACTGCGCACAAGGTCAACAGCAATCTGGAGCAGCAGCTGACAGCAGCTTTGCAGAGGATCAGAGACCTTGAGGAGCAAGTCCAAACTATTCCTAAACTGAAAGCCCAGATTCGCACACTAAAGGAGGAAAAAGAACAGTATCATTTCAGAAATTCTCAAAGGGCACAGCAGGTAGACCCTGTAGATCTTCAGAGGGCTGATTCGAGCCAACTGGGTTCAGATAGTCGAGAGACGTCCAGCACTGCAGACACAGGTGCAGAACAACCAGCTTTGCATTTAACTTTTGAGGAAAATACCCAACAAACTAACACTCAGCAGGAGGCACCGAGAGAACTTGACGTACCACTGGAAAGTACACTGACACAGAAATCAAAGCAGATGGAAGAAGAAGTGAAAAACTTGTTAGTATTAGACCAGCAAAAGGAAGCAACGCAACATTCTCCCCTCCAAAATGTGAATGAAGGTGTGAAAAAGGGAAATGTACCATTCAAGTCAGTGCTAATTAGCAGTGACCACACACCTGTCGGTATAGGAGCACTGCAGGCAAAATTCATGGCTCTTGAAAAGAAATATGTTGAATCCAGTATGGAACTGGACAGAGTCAATGCTCTACTTAGCAAACAAATGTTGGAGAACAAGCTGATGGAAGAACAGCTGAAGCAGAATGTTGGTAAAACACTGGAGAAACAGGAAGCAGATCAGGAAATTTGCATCTCAGCAGAACCAAGACTATCTCCTGACCATGACAATACATATAAAACAGTAGTAAACACGTGCTGTGAACAGAAGACTTTGATTGACAAGGGTGTCTCAGTTGATGAGGAGCTTCGGTCAGCTAGTACACACTTCAACCCTAACAGACAGCTGAAAGACCTGACCAGCACCAGCACTCAGACAGATGACCCCAAACCTGGAGAGAAAGAGGTGAACGTCCCAGATACTGATAAGCTCGTGGATAATGTGGATGTCACGTCCAACACTGCTGCTGGTACTGATAGCAGGGAGGACAAGGGAGCAGTGATGAGGCCAGTATATAGTGGATCTCAGCATAACATGAATCCAGAATGTGTGAAAGAAACAGGAAGGGAAGTTGGACATCAGAGCCAGTGTGATGGGAGGCATTTAGAGGAGGAGACCTGTTCCTGGGGAGAAATGGATTCTGCAGCCATCAGTCACCTTGTGGCTCAGATAGAGGACCTTCTACAAAAACAGTGGGACTGCCTTAGTGGTGGAACCCCAGAGAGCAGTGCTCAAATGAGCTCCATCCAGGCCCAGCTGATGAACACACTCCACACACTCTCCTCGATTTGCTTGATCCCGGGGAAGAAATCAAGGGATACGCAGAAAGCAGGTACCTCTTTTCACAGTGTACCCTGAAAAATGAAATAATACTAATATATATATATATATATATATATATATATATATATATATATATGTGTGTGTGTGTGTGTGTGTGTGTGTGTGTGTATATAGGTATATATATATGAAAATGATCAATGCGCCCCACCCACTTTTAGCTGATTATTATTATCGTCTTACTTTAAGCACCGCTGTTCTGACTGCACATGTTGCATTATCAGTCGTGAATGACCTACATTAAACCTTATTAATTCATTAGAGTATGAAATTCCAGCAGTAAAACACACTCTCTCACAAAAAATAAATACTGTAGCATCTTTGTAACCTTAGACAAATAATAATTTTTACTTATATATATTTTATATTTTATTATGGGGGGTGCAGTGGCATAGTGGGCTTGGCCGGGTCCTGCTCTCTGGCGGGTCTGGGGTTCAAGTCCGCTTGGGGTGCCTTATGAAGGACTGGCGTCCCGTCCTGGGTGTGTCCCCTCTCCCTCCAGCCTTACGTCCTGTGTTGCCGAGTTAGGCTCAGGTTCGCTTAGGCCAGTGTGTGTATTATTGGGATCATGATCATTATTATTATCACCACTTTGGTCATTTAATTCTGAATATCTTTAATTTATTTCATGCTCTCTATCTGGGTTTTGAAGTCTTAAACTTACAGCAAAAAAAGATTAAACAAAGAAAAAAGTGACTGGTAATCACACAAGAATTTTTTTCTATGTTTTTATCACAGGGAACAGTAATATGTGCCTTTCCTCACTGCCGAGTATTTCACGATTAAAGTCCTGTCTTCCGCCAGTGCATTACTTCAGCAGAAAATCACCGCCATCCATTTTGGTTATTAGATTTAAGATACACTCTGTCAGCTTTTCTGCAGTGTTTAAAAGGAAGTGCTCAAGTGACTTTAGAAACACTGGCAAAAGATATCTACTAGGGAGCAGGTGGGCAATCCATCCTGCACCGGGCACCCTGAAGCAGAACCTTAAATGGACACAATAGTCATCATTATCATGACCAGTACTCTGTTATTTTAGCCATAATCTCTGGCTTCTTTGGCTCAGCTCTGAAATCCATCATGAAGAAGAATGCCACTGCAGAGCATTCAGCGAGCAGAACGGCCAAGAAGAACCTCAAGTTTGTTGGTGTGAATGGAGGGTAAGAGCATGTGCTAAATCTGCATGTTTACACCCACTGCTTTTTCATTCATGTGTTACCTTGTCGTCTTACTTGGCACCTGATTTTTGTCTACTCTGAGTTGAATTGAGTTGGCAGTTCACCCATTGGCATGTGAACCTTCAACGTTTTTAAATTGTACAGCAAAAAAACAATCTGTTAATGCGTTGCGTTCAGTGTTGTTAGAAAACTTTGGTAATTATGTGTGTTAGAGGAAGCTCTGTATTTCATAATGGGAAAATAATAATGATTTAGAGGAAAATGCTGGCACCTCACAGACACACAGCATGATATTTATTAAAGTCAAACTGTGAAAATACTTTCAAAAGAAAGATTCACATTTTTCAATATTTTTCAGCACAGTTTGTCATCGGGAACTGTCTACCTCACAGCTCGACAACTGTTGAGTGACAGTGCAAGCTTGTCAAAATCTTAGCTCTGCTGTAAAAAATCAATATGCTGTCAGCTGAGATGGTATAGTTTCATAGTGTAAAAAAACCTGCAAATGTGTTGCTGGGTGCCAAAGCAATTGCAATATCCTATAATTATGTGGGGTTTTCCCTGCAGTTTGCTGGCTCAGGAATCTGCTGGAATGGAGTAGCTGTCCATGACAGTGTTGTTAATGTGTTGTGCGATGCGGGAGAAGCACTTTAAGCATTTTAAAGTGCTCGTTGTATTTCTTCTGCTCAGTTTGAACGGCTCCTCATACATATGTACACAAAATAGGGCAATCAATACAAAATCAAGGCATTAATGGTTTAAAGAACACACACACACACGCATGGACACACACATCGATCAGTGCGAAAACTTTATACTGATTTCGACTCATTGAAAGAACGGGTTTCAATGGGAAAATTTTAGTGGTTTTAGCTTTTTTTTCAATGATTCTAACTTTTTTTACCTTGTGGCAATACTGTCAGAAGATCTTTTTTAAAGGTTTGTGGTCCTTTTGGGGGGGGGGGGGGGGGGGGGGGGGACAAATACACAACTAAAACTATTTGTTGTCTTAACACCTCACTGCCTGCCAGGTTGCAGCACATTCCTGTGCTTTGCCTTTGGGCTCTGAAACAGGCATTCCGCTGTATTGACTAACATGAAAAACAGTAGTTGAATGCCTGAGCGAATGGGTACAAAAAACACTACGTTTTTTTGCTTTTACATGTGTCCATGTTAACAGTACAAAACACGGTTTATGGTTCAACAGTTTAACACCTTCACCAGAAGTCACTAAATGGGCTCAAGCCTCATTGTTTGGCTTTCAGTACAAGCGTGCACAACATATCTTGACATCTGGACTCTTTGAGCAGTTCCATTCCTCACACAAGGGAATGTGCTCACATGTATATTGCCACATGGTCTTCTACAGCTGAGGCTCTGGAAACACCCAAGTAAAGGGCCATCCCACGTTTCACTCAGCCTCACTGTGACCCCCCCTAATTTATGCTCTTGTATTTTTATTTAATCAGACTGTGCATGAATTTTCACAGTAAGCTAACACCAACGAGGAAACACTTACCTCAATACCTGCTGTCTCTTTGTCCAGCTACGAGACGACATCCAGTGAGGACTCCAGTGAGGAAGAGAACATGGAGGCTGATATCTCCAGGCCCGAGAAGCAGAAGAAAGGTGATGGCGATGGCGATGGCGATGGCGATCAGGAAGAGCTAGCCAATGAGACAGTGGAATCCCAGAGGATAACCATGGAATCCCCAGCAGAGCAACCTGACCGGTGAGGGAACCGAAATGTGCTGAAGGCATTTTCGTCAGGCGGTTGATGGACAGCTGTGCTCCAACAGCAGCAGAGCACAGAGGATACATTGGCTGAATGACAGCTATGCTGCTATGTTAATAAAATTGAAAAGGATGCTTTTAATCTCCAGACCATGCTTCCATAACAATCATTTTTCTTCAGCGACTTATAACATTTACGGTTGCCTTCTCTGTTCAAAACAATGACAGCATAAATGTGTACAGTAGATATTTTCATATATAGAGAAGTAGATAAGTTGTCTGGTTGATAATATGTCTGTTATAATTGGGAAGCTTCAGGTTTGATTATTGAACGGCGATGTACAGGATCCTAGAGGTGCAGCTCTAAACAGTTTTATCGTCACGTCTCAGTAGAAACTTACTGTGTTAACAGTGCCCTTTATTTCTTTCACCATGCATTTTCAATGACTGTCTCAGAATCAGAACAATGCCATTGTTTGTATATCCAAGAATACTGCTGTTCTGTAACATGGCGGCTTTTCGGAATGTACTTAGGAAAATGGTAGGTGAGGAATTCATGGCAGCCTGTCATCTCCTTAAAGACCGCTTGGCAGAAGTGGAGTCCCCCGACCAAGAAATGGTATATTCCATTATGTAATTACAGTGAATTGATATAGATAATTTCTCAAGGCTGAAATAACACATTATTTTATTTTGCTTATGTTAAAAACAGTGACAGTGGTTGCACTTGGACTAGCTTGAACTATTACTGAAATCACCAATTCAACGAAAGCTACAAGTTCAATATTGCATTGTGCCTTTAAACACATTCATGTCTGTTATGCATGGGACACTTGCACAGAACAGAACCCAGAGCAGCACTGGTGCTAGTCTGTGAGCATGCTCAGTTTAGTGCTGCCCTCTGCTGCCCCCTAGAGGCAGGCTCTGTCTTCGTTGTACCAGAAGTGGTTCCTCATCACCAGCCGGGGGGAGTCACAACCCGACATTGTTGCCCTGCACCTTAGCCGGATGGGGGCGGCAACCACACCCGACTTCCTCCGCTTTGTTGTCAACCTGGCTGATGGCAACGGCAATACGGCGTTGCACTACAGCGCATCGCACGCCAACTTCCACGTTGTCAAACTGCTGCTGGACACAGGTACGGCACAGATGGTGGGACAAATCTAAACCGTACAGGATCATACAGAATCATCAGACTATGCAGCCTCCCTCCTCTCAGTCTTATTCATCTGGGGCAAATGCAGGCTCACAGAGTAGTTTGCATTTTACCCCATTTACAATACTTACAATTTAGAGAAGGATTCTCAGTTGTGATCCTCCAGTACACGTCCCTTTCTGGTACTAGTTAACCTCGCCAGCCAATCAGGTACTGTTTGCACGGATGGAGGAAATAAGTACAGAATCCTCCCGGGAGGATGATGAGTGAGCGACTGAGTCAAGCAATTACTGAAGCAAATCTGTAAATTAAATGGTTTTCACTGATAAGGTACACACACACACACACACATTTTCAGAACCGCTTGTCCCATACGGGGTCGCGGGGAACCGGAGACTACCCGGCAACACAGGGCGTAAGGCCAGAGGGGGAGGGGACACACCCAGGACGGGACTGATAAGGTAATATAAGCTAAAAGAGTCCTCCTTTCCTTGGATCCCACAGCCTTTCAGGACCAAGTTACCTCTTCCCTGAGGCAATGCAGTAAAGACTGTAAAAAGGCTTTTGTTAGTTATGTCTATTGATGTTGGCATAATTTACAGTTTCCCCCTAATTTCAATGCTATGCAAGTATTCTTTTGAATATTGATGAGAACCCTGCTTCTCACATTAATTTAGATCTCTAATGGACCTTTTCCAGATCTGTGTGAGGTAGATCACCAGAACAAGGCTGGCTACACCGCCATCATGCTGGCCTCCCTGGCAGCGACCGAGTCTGCTGAGGACATGGGTGTAGCCAGGCAGCTAATGAAGAGGGGCCATGTGGATGCCCGAGCCAGCCAGGTTGTCAATCCCCAAGACTTCTTAAGCACAAGGTTGTGATGAAGAGAAAAACAGCTGACACAGATTGATAACTGAAATACATCCCAGATTGGTCATTAGCAGTATATACACACACACATTTTCAGAACCGCCTGTCCCATACGGGGTCACGGGGAACCGGAGCCAACCCGGCAACTCAGGGTGTAGGGCCGGAGGGGGAGGGGACACACCCAGGACGGGATGCCAGTCCGTCGCAAGGCACCCCAAGTGGGACTCGAACCCCAGACCCACCGGAGAGCAGGACTGTGGTCCAACCCACTGCGCCACTGCGCCACCGCACCCCCTACCCATTATGTTACTGTATAATTTTGGTGCTTTACTGTGCTGTGTTTCTGCTGCTGGTCACTGGTACATTTTGATAGATTGGGGTTGAACAGAGTGACATAGTGACCATCATTTATTTGAGTGTGACCACTACACATTGAGTGGAACTGAGTGGAAGCCCATCAGTGAGCTTGTCGGAGTGACTGCAATCATAACTGGAGCGACTGATGTGTTGACCTGTGGGGTCGAGGAAATAATGACCGGTCTGCTGCATTGTTTTCTTCTGTTTACCCCATGTCCTTCCATCGCTATTTAGAGTAGGTAAGGCCTACAGCTCCACAGCGCTTTGAGTCTGAGATACATCACCTTGCCTCTGTAATAAGAGATGCACTGCATGTCTTGTCATTGTTGGTTCCCCAGCTTATAGTGTAAGAAATATCTACTGGCTCCTATATACTTACATTTATTCATTGGGCTGATGCTTTTCTCCAAAGCAGCTAACAATGTTAAGATACTTACAATTTTTTACCCATTTGTACAGCTAGGTATTTTTTACCAGAGCAATTTAGGGTAAGGAGATTCAAACATGTGACCTCAGGGTCTAAAGGCAGCAGCTCTAAGCACTATGCTACAAGCTGTCCCTATATACTAGAATAGCACAAGTCATCTGCCAATGATGTTTGTAGGTGACATTTGTGCTTACAGAGGGCAAGGCAAGGGTTCATTGGAGAAGCAATAAAAACACGAGTTAATTCATACAAATTAGTCCAAATTGTGATGTGTGAGTAATAGAGAGAGTGTGCTCCACTGATGTATGGATGAGTGACCCATTGTAAGTATGTATCTAGCAGTGTAAGTCACCTTGGTGAATGAGGTGTATGGGCTGATAGTAACACTACATAGAGTTCAATAGAAGTCGCTTTGGAGAAAAGTGTCTGCTAAATAAATAAATGTAATGTAAATATATGAGGAAAACCAAAATAATGGAATGCTCTGTTTCTGTCTTGTTGCCTGTACTGGTCTTTCCCCAGTATTAAACTTATCTCGATTCCTCCGCTGTTCCTGCGTTCACCAGGCAGGACAGACAGCGCTGATGCTGGCAGCGAGTCATGGCCGTACAGCCATGGTGCATCTCCTGCTGGACTGCGGAGCCAACCCCAATGTGCAGGACCACAGCGGCTCCACAGCACTCATGTGTGCCTGTGAGCATGGACACAGTGACATTGTCCGCCTGCTGCTGGACCACCCCGACTGCGACCCTGGCCTGACCGACGCAGTGAGTCACACGCGCACACACATACACGTCAGGCAGAACAGAAAGCAACATTGCAGTTAAGGAACGAAAAGGTTGTCCAGATTGATGGGAACACCTTCATGTACCTTTGAACCTGAATTTCTCCAGAAAAATATCCAGATTATAAAATGGATAGAACTGCAAAGTGCCCAGACAAAACACACGGTCATGGGAAGCTGGAGCCTAATCCAGCAGCACAGGGCTGGAGGAGGAGAGGACACACCCTTTTATTTCATAACTAATATTTATTTGCTACAGCTTCAGGGCTTCAGATGCCAGACATTGTAAAGGACTAACTCAACTGACCTTGCTAAAGAACCTCTCCTGGGGGCAACTAGCCACTTTCATCTTAAAAATCCATTTAATGAACTATAATCCTCCTTAAAACCCTTCAGCAGACCTAATTTCCTTTGCTCTTTTCACAGTTAACTTTTGCCATTTAAATGGCACTTTCTCTTCTTGACACTTCCCTTTCAATCTCTTCAAGATGCCACCTTCTGGATTAAACTATAAAAACTCATCTTGGTAAAAGAATTCCCCAAAGCTCACACATGAACATAAACTCAGCTCTAATTCACACAATCGTTATAGTGATTTGTCCAGTGTTTTTGCTCCTTGCCTGCGGAGCTGCGGTCATGTGTTTTCTCTTCTCACTCCTCCAGGAAGGACGCAGCGCTCTCTCTGTGGCCACTACGGCCGCCCACTTGGAGATAGTTGACCTTCTGGAGACCCACGCAGATGCTGGGGCTTCTGACACAGGTGGGGGCCTCTGAACAGTCACCCCCTTTCGGCCATGTCGGGGTGACAAAGACCCCGTTGATCAGACATCCAGCACTGTGGTGCAGCCACTGCGAACTTTACAAAAAGAAAAAACTTCACATATTTTTGGACATTCCCTCCAAGTGATTTGCATCTGGCCTGTCAATCAAACAAGACCCTCATAGACAGAACAAATCCAGTGATGTGTCCTATCACATGACGTCTACCAGAACTCCAGCAGGATTGCTCACAAAGCTATTTCTACATGGTAGCACTAATAATTTCACTTAAGCACAATGTTTGTCTCTTTGTCAACAGGTTATTTATTGTAATATTGATATACTCAATGTAATTATAGTAATTATACACACACACACACACACACACACACACGTATTATACCCCATAGAATGCAACAGTGCACTGTATATGCAAAATGACTGCTTACTCACTATTCTTTGAGTACTTATGTCATAGGTCACCAGTACAAGGCCACCTCTGAGCCTCAGATGGGACTTGTGCAACTGATCAACACACTGGAACTCCTTCAAAACAGATCGCTTCAAACAAGAGTCAAATGCTATGTACCTGTGTTTCAGCTTTTGTGTTACTTGTACAATCATGTAGAGGAGGACTTTTTACTCGTCTCTGACAGTATAGATTCAGGACACATACGTGTGACCTTATCTTTGTCCCTGTTCAGCCTTGCAGGTTTCCATTCCAATTTTTGGCAATGAGGAAAAAATGACAGGACAGGAATTTAGAGATCTGCCAGTCAGGTGTCCTTCATCCCCTGCCCTGGGCATTTTGATGGTTAGAGATAAACATGGGGATGTCTATTTACCATCAAGGACCTCCAGTGTGCTTGTTTTATACAGCACTCTGCAACACACTGTAGAGGAGATATAAGCAATACAAACAGACTATCAACAGAGCCCATATGTAAAAAGAAGGCCCCTTTTCTATAGGAGTAAAAAAGCCCAGAGGTGTTGATGGCTATGCTGCTACCAGACATTGGCCACTCATTTACTTGGTCATCCTGAGATGTAGGCCAGTAGGTTTAAAATTTGCAGTCTGTCTTCTCTGAGCTCCTAAGAAAGAATCAGCAAGTCATATTAACCCTCAAAGGCTGACCACCGCTAATTTCAGCACAGACAGAGGAGTTTACTCGGAAAGGGATCTCCCAAAGAGAAAAAAGAAGACAGATCAGTTACAACTAAACATATCTGAATAACAGGTTCGGAGTCTAAACTAGATCACTGTTTCAGGAACCAAGAGGTGTGCTTTCGCCATAAGAAAAATCATCTGTTTGAGATCAAGTGTGTTTTCAAACGCACATACATGCAGACATGAGTTAATGAACATTTGATTTACATCATTTATAAACAGGCTCAAACTGTATAGAGTATACAAATACACAGCGCTTCCTTTTGTAATAACTTTAATATAAAAACATTAAATGTAAAAAATTTATAACGCTAATTAATAAAATATTGTCCAAAATATTTAAAAATCTAATGTATAGCGTATCGTTGTTTCAGTATAACTATCCAACATCTAATATCTAATATTCAGTATGATGTCACAAAAATTGTTTGATTGTTCTGTTTGATAGCAGATGATTTTGTCCTTTCTGAGAACTTACATGCTTTTTAGTTTTTCCTTTTATCCGTTTATACAGCTGGATTTTTTTTTTCCCCTGAAGCTTTTTAATGCTAAATACCAAGCTCAAGGATACACCAGAAGCCTTTAAACTTGAAATCATCCAGGAATAACTCCATCTCCCTAATGACTTGCCCTCGGATGGTAGGAAACCCCGCAGTGGATCAGTGCCAGTCTACTTGAAAAGCAGACAGCGTTCTCTGCCGTGTACAAGACCGAGAGATGGCCAGGTGAATGGGATGCAGGAGAGGCCTTGCTTCCCCTGGGTTATCGATGTTTAAATCCCTCTCCTTAGCACCTGAGATTATTGATGTGACTTTAACCCCAGAAACATGAATAAGTAATCTGTCGTTCTAAGCTCTGAGCTGAGCGGAAGCATCAGAATGTTGTCCTTGAGATGTGAGCGCTATAATAATGATCTGCCAAGACTCTAAATGAGCACCAATCAGGGCCTGTCCAGTGTTGAAAGGAGAGAACTCTATTAAACGCCATTTAACTTGCGTTGCATTATAAGGTGGAATGGACACCCATTAACCGCAGTAAATTGTTATTCTCTGCCACTGCTGTGAGAGCAGTTAAGTGTTTCTTAATTCCTGCCACTCAAAATAGTAGAACGCAGGTGGCTCTTAAATGGTGGCGATAAACATGTCCAACCTTGCCATGAATGCAGTCTGCAACCGATGAATTTGTTTTTGATTTTCCAAAAAATATAAGCAGCCTCTCTAAGTGTATGTAAAACAGTGTGGCAATATTGCATTTGGTTTTCAGAATGCTACTTCCACATAATCACTGCAAGCCAGTGTAATGAATGGCAATTTCACTTCCCCTAAATTCAGTCAGTAGGCTCAATGGGCTTTTTTATAAACACACCATCTACACACCTGCAACACCTCAAACCAATAACATTCTCAGGTAAACATTGAGGAAAAGTGTCACGAGGTTTAATCGCAAAAATTACAAAGCTCTTTTAAATCACAGTGGGACAGTTCTGAATGAATGAGATGAAAAGAACTTAAGCCATCAGCCTACAAGATGCTTTGGGCATGCGCGCACACACACACACACACGCCGTGAGATATGTGCCACATGCTTTCAAATGTTTGTATGCTTATGCTGCCTCCAGATTGCGTGTAACTTCCTCCTACGCCCATAAAAATTAGTGTGTTAATAAGCTTCAGTGGAGAGCTCCGGAGGCAAATTGCCTTCATTCACACTGTGTTTATTACACAAAGTCATGATTTTTCAAAGTGGCAAAGGCATTAGGTGATTTCTTTAAAAGACACAGCAGCCACTCATAGTGCCGATTCCCTGTAGTGTGCTACTAACACATTCTGGTGCAGGGTGTGAACTCTGACCTAAATTCAGTACAGATTACCATATGTGTTTTATAAAGTATTATAATTATTCATCTTTATTAAACTGACACCTTTGTCCAAGGTGACCCCTGTATCTTTCTGATTAAAAAAAAGATACTTGCTTCCCTAATGTATACAGTTCACAGGGAAAATGAAAGATTTAATGTCAACAGAAAAAAAAATCAATTATTTTATTTATGTTTGTTGTGCATAGTGGAGATTTCTATAATCAAGTTTTTATCTGTTGTCTGGTGTTCTTGGTGTCAGTGCTTATTACTGGTGGGGGCACGGTGGTATAGCGGGCTTGGCCGGGTTGTGCTCTCTGGTGGGTTCGAGTCCTGTGCGGGGTGTCTTGTGGTGGACTGGTGTCCCGACCTGGGTGTGTCCCCTCCCCCTCCAGCCTTGTGTCCTGTGTTGCCAGGTTAGGGTCCAGTTTGCTGCAACCCCACTCGGGAAAAGCGGTTTCAGACACTGTGTGTGTGTGTGTGTTTGCTTATTGCTGTCTGTCGTTTGTGAGCAACAATGAGGCACCGCATGTAAACATAACCGATGACAGACCCGCAGACAGACCAGTCCTAAGAGGTACTGAGAAATACACCGCTTTTCGTTTTCTCATCTTTTCAGTGGAATTTTACAAAAAACTGCATAGGAGCAGCAATGCTTAATTTGGTTACATTTCTTAGGTAAAAATGTGCTCCAGCAGGGGTCACTCTGATCCTCATTTCACTCCCAAGCCTTTGTTCTTCCATACTCAGCTCATAGAGTGGCAGTCTTTATTTGTGGGAACCTGCAGCAGTATTACAACAAAGACTGTTCAGTATTACATATAAAGGGTTCCTGAATAAGGCATCTTCTATCATAAGGTAACTGCTTTCCAGTTATGATGCTCAGCAGCTGCAAACAAAAAACTAACAGCTTAATTGAATTTCATCACCTCTGGATGAAAAACAGTTTATTAGGTTTACCACGTTACCTTCTGTAGGCATTCCTCTGTTTACATGGAAGTGTGGGATGTGTAGGGGCAGCAGCTGCTATGGTGGTTAGCACTGCTGCCTTGCACTGAAAGGACACGGGTTTTAGACTATAGCTCCTGCTGTAGTGCCCGCCAGTGTAATTTACCTTAAATTACTACAGCAGGTAGTAAAGTGCTTAGAGCTGCTGCAGGTTCGAATTCCACCTATTAGTGTAGTACCCCGGAGCAAGGCGTTTACCCAGAATTGCTCAAGTAAAAATGACCCAGCCGTGTAAATCACTGTAAGTAGGTTAACAGTGTAACTTGCTTTAGAGAAAAGCGTCACACACACCTTCAGCCTCTTACAGAAGACAATGCACCGACTCACCACAGAACCACACGGGCCCAGAAAGGTGTCGGCAGCAGGTCTGCAGATAAAAAGGATGTATCCTTGGTCTCAAATGGCTCTTTCTCCATCTGCCTGTGGCAAAAGAGAGCTAGTGAGCAAAAGGCACAACTGAGAATGTACAGCTTTAGTAAGTTCTCGCTGGCAAGAAGAAAGCCCAGCAGGGGGCGAAGGCTGAATTCATTTTAGGTTCGGTGTCCCGCAGCTCAGGTGGAAAAGAAACCCATCAAAGTCAACAGTCGGAAGGCGTATGTGGAAGGCACATGGCCCTGGTCTTCAATGAATTATGCAGGGGGAGGGGAATCCACATGAGAGCCCAGTGCCCTCTCATCTGAATTGCATCCCCTGCTTTCTATCTTTCTGTCTGCTGATACAATCCAGGTCTCCATTACCTCCAATGGATAGAGTTATAAAAGAAATTAGCTTCAGGCTGATTGACACGCCGTTCTTTCTCATTCTAGCTATCACTGTTTCCACGCTGACAATCAGCTGTCTCTGACTCGCTCCCCAGAGGCCTGTGTCTATGCTGGTTTCTATGTCAACCCATTTTCCAGGCTTAATTGCCCCATATATACCCACACTTTTCTTCCCAAACAATATTCTCTGCTAGTAATGTTATTTCTTTCATGTATTTCGTGAATACATTTACCTTTATTCATTTTGCAGACACTTTTCTCAAAAATGACACACATCTAAATAAATAAATAATGCCAGTATTCAAATTTAAGTGATCACTTTGGGAAAAAACCCTAAAATTGAAACTGTGCTATAATGCATGTAATGCTACTGCTTGTCCACAAGACTTGAGTCTGAAACCACTGAGATTCTTCAATGGACCATTCTGCTGTCCCAGGAGGAGATCAACTTGAGGCTTCAACATCAGTGTCCAGCTGTGGGGGGTCCAATATGGCACTTCAGGCAATGCGGGTCATCTCATTTTCCATGAATGGGGAAGAAGAATGTGTTATTTGAGAAAACTGTTATCCCCGCAACCTGTAGTGTGATCATGATCAGGACAGAGATTCAGTATCCTTCTAAGATGACTCAGCCCTCCTTTATCTTATATTTATTTCTTTAGCTGACAAAGCAATGTTAAGTTACTTACAGTGATTTAACCATTTATATAGCTGGGCAATTTTACTGTCAATTTACAGTAAGTACTTTACTCAAGCAGAAGGTGGGATTTGAACCTGGGTCCTTTGAGTGCAAGTCAGCAGCTCTAACCACTACAATATTCATGCAAAGGGCAAACAGCTTATTCCTGCAAGTTTTCATAGTGAACTTGAACAAGTGATGTCCTGATCAGTACAGGAATATACAAATAAACAAACACAAACTCTCTCCCCTTAAAACAACAGCAACCCCACTATCAGTACTTAAAACCAGTTTGGATATGGAGAGGAAATGAAATATTGCTGATGTCTCTATGGAAACAATAACACAAGCTTGATGGGACTGCCTACATAAGACGGTAGGGTGACACGAAAAAAAAATATGAAACATAGATCTGAGGACTTCCACACCACTGCCACAGGTACCCCAGTATCTGGGAAATAAAAACAGAAAGCTGGTTTCTTTTTCAGGACATTTTTATATATCAATATATAGATATTTATGAACAGCTTGATTTCATAGAAATATGAGTGAGACCGTTTTGGCATATGGTACAGATAAATGAAAGTACAGAGGTTTCCTCCAATCGCACGAATACACACACACACACACACACACACACACACACACACACACACACATACGCAAACATACTAAAGAAACACAACTTGGAAACATACACAAACATAAACAAGGCACCAATAAATTAAACAACTCCTTTGCAAATAAGTCAATCTATCAAACAGAACGAAGTACAACCCACGTGTATTACAAAATGTTTAATTGTTAAAAAAGCAAAGCTAAAATGAAGACTGACCACAAATAAAAACAGAAACACTTTGGCAAAGTTATTACTGGTTTGTTACAATCAAGTAGTAAAGAAATCCAGTGATTTTGTGTACAAATAAATTCATATATGGTCTACACTTTCTCTAGAATCTTATATACACATTTGCCTTTACAGAAACATTTAAAACCTTATCAAAATTTCGGCAGTATGAAAAATTATTTACAAGTAATGATTTAAAACCATTTCACCCCGAAAACACAACATCTTCTCTCTTGTGTTCACAATTACACAGTGCAGTAGTGGTTTTGAAAGTTTTGTGCAACAAGCGGCATACAAAACGTTTCCATTATGGAGGAGTAATGACCTGTATCAGACCTCCTGATGGTCCTCTATGAAAGTAAACACCACCTTTTTGCCCCCTACTAATCCCAATTGACAGGTACAAAAGAGGAACCTGAACATTTTTTCAAGTAATACACATTGAGGAAGTACCAACTAGTTCTGACAAAAAAATTAAAGAACACTAACGAAAAAAGAATCTCAAACAATGTAAGAGTGGTAACGTGGAATCACCAGGAAACAGTCACAATCTGTAGGTCTGTTTGGGGGGATCAAAATGCTGAAGGTGGTCAAAAGGCATGAGCTGAAATGCACAGCGTACGGACAAGCTACCCCATTTCATCCAAATAGATGTTACAACCTGATGGTATCTTGTCGTCTTGTCGTCCACCGCTGGACAAGACAGATTATTTTGAAATGAATAAAATGGGATGGATGGATGGATGGATGGACGGATGGAAAGAGCACTGTATGGAGTCGCGGAGGCATGGTGGAACGCAGGCGAGCACACGGCTAAACTCCTGTTGAAAGTATCCCATCACCAGGAGCACGGAACTGTCAGTAGCACTGTGGTAAAACATTTCTGAGACTCCTCTTCTACTCAGTTTCCCTAAGTTAATATATTGCTGACTGCAGTCCTTCTTGCGACAAATTTAAGGTAAATACTGCATATTTACTGCTATTATTACTTTGTTACTTACTTCACACATTTATCCAAAGTGTCTTGCAACGTTACCCATTCACACCGCTGGATATTTCACTATGCTATAAAGTGCACAGACAGTATGAATCCCTAGATGACGAGTTCCCCAGTGAAGAGTGACTCAGAAAAGGCTTTTCTGCCAATGATAATAATATATTAGCACAAACAGGGCTGTTTTAATCAGCTTATTACTACAAAAAGACAGGTCAGTCAGCTGTAATGAGCACATTCGTATACAAATATAAATAGAGCCGATGTGTAAAAATACTTCAATTTCCAAGCAGAACAAGCACATGGCAGACTTGTGTTTGCAGGCCATTGTTTCGTGCTCTGTGTTGCCTTATGTATGCCGTATGCCATCCAGTCGGTACAGCAATGTGACCATGGACTTGGAGCAGAGCAAATGGATGGTGGCTACAGCATGAGCTACCAAACAGCAACGTGGGAGGAAATCCACATTTTCCCAGCAGCTGCTACACTCAGTGCCAAGATACTGCAAATAAGAAAAATTTCAGCCTACAGGCAAGCAGCATCAGCATAGCATGGCAAGCGCTTTTAGTGGCAATGGACAGAACGGTCAACAGAAACCATTCCACACGCTTCACCTTACACCGATACACTCCATGTCACAGGACACAGAGCAGCTCACGGCACCTCAAACGGGTGCTGTCTCAAATGACCAGAGAGGACACTGCATGGCATTTTCAAGCAGGTTTTCCTTTACCAGTGGAGGTTGAGCAAGTTGAGAGTTGGAAATTGTCCTTGTAAAGACTGTCAAAGCCCCATTCAAACAGTTCATTGCAGGGAAACCACTTCCAGTGTGCCCAGCTGAGTAAGGTGCACCTCTCTTTAGCCAGGCCCAAGATTTCCATTTGAAAGATGCCTCAACTGGGTAAAACAGGCAAATCACGTTGGAAGCCATATAGCGTGAACATCGCCCACCCACTGAAGATATGAGAGTGCTCTGCATATTTGCATACACCAGTGCAAATAAAAAGCAAAATGGGAAAAAAAACACTAAATAAAGAAATGATTGAACAATTAGCCGCAGGCCACCATCATCAACAAAAAGATGGTGTGCTCATTTAAATGATAACAGATCTCCATAGGAGACACGTTCTTTGACTGTTCAAACAACTCCAACCATGGACCTGTGCCTGAGCTTTGGACTGCAATGGTCGTCTGTATCTTCAAACTCAAAAACATCAAGGTATCCCTCCTCCTACACCACTGATCATTATGCATGGAAAGGCATACTTACAAATCATACAGATTACAGTGTCCAAGGTGCACAAAAAAACAGTTGCCAGCAGGAAGATTCATTATGTAACAAAAATATCTTTGACAATTATAACATCCTGGAAGGAATATGCAAATAAGGAGACTTTGCAGAGTGTGTGGGAGGGGGAGAGGGTCAAGAGCACCCCTGCTTGGCAAGCCTTAGCCATGGCATGGGCAGTATGTGGTATGAGTCTTACTGGTGTTGGGGAGCGGTTGGAGAAAGGCAAGGCCTTCAGGTACATTTTCTAGGTACTCGTCACTAAAAAAAGTAATAAACAATATAATATGGTATGTGAGATATATAAAACTTCACAAAGGACATTTATGATGCTGTATTACAAAATTCATACACAGAATGACATAATATTCAATACAGGAAGTGTATATGCACTATATTTTGGATTTCATTGTTAAAATACATTGCGTTAGTACTGGTTGTCTCTGGCTGCCTGTTTTATTATAAAAGTCTCAACAACTTATTTAGCAGCTCTCTTTCAGAGAGGAGTATTGAGAGCTGTATCATCCAGATGTTACACTGCATCACTGCCCACCCAGACAGGCGGATTAAAGTTTGTTGACTGGACACAGGTGGCTCAGAGATCACTGCACCCTCTGAAGAGATGTTAGTCATCATTGAGCAGCTCTCTCCAGTCCCCCACAAATGGAGAACAGGTGTAATCATGGTATTCACACTAAGCATTAACCACATATAGAAACAAAGTGAACTGAAACAAATGCAAGCGGAGTGAATATGGCTCTCTGGTCTTCCCGCTGTGCTGTAGTGGCCCCTGGAGACTGCAGCAATCCAGGCAGTTTGACAGGCCACTGGCAGGCATTCCTGTCTGTCCAGCATGAGCGGATCTGAGACTATTCTAATCAAAAAAAGAAATGACTAAAACAGTCTAAACCCATGTTTCTTAATGCTTATAGTACCATGGTCTAACAAATGATTGGTGAATGAATGAATGAATGAATGAATGAATGAATGAAAGTTTCAGTCATTTCACAGATTGTCCCATCATCTAAGGTGCTCATCTTGCTTAGTTTCTTTCTAAAGACAATGAGACAAGGCTGCGGCTGACATTTAAATAGAAGGAATGAATCCACGTCAAATGGAAGGGCTCTTAAATGGCTTCACAGATTATGTATGAGAGTAACACAGGTAAAAATAATTAATCTGACCCTTCACAGAAAGAGCCCATAGAATGCACCCAGAGACTGTACCCAAAACACTGTCCGTAAAAAGTAGAACAAGTCAATGCTGTTAGTTACTACAGGAAGGAAATGACACATGAACCAACTTAGAGTGGTCCAGCCCATGTCAAATGGGTCAGTGTGTGTGCACTGATGCTGCTGTCCCATTCCTTGTTGTCCCATCCCATTGAGTCCTACGTGTCACTTGGCACTGGTAAGCGCTGGCTGTCCCGCGTACCAGTGGGTTCCGGCATCCGGAGGTCCACTCCCAAGGGGCAGAGCGATGAAGGGCTGGCCGGGAGCTGAGGTAGGGGGATACACATGTCCCAGGGACTCGGCCCGGCCAATGTGGATCTCATCGTCCTCACCCTCGGCGCTCTTGCGATAGACGGGGTTGTCGAAGTTCATGCTTTTGGTGCTCCGCCTTCGCCAGTTCCGCCACACCAGGTAGCCGGAGACGCACAAAAGCCCCCCAACCGCTGTGGCAACGATAGGAACTGCATGCGTTTAACACACAGCCCGTCAGCAGGGGGGATCGTTACCATGAGCAGAGCAGGGGAGAGCATCGCAACACAGGCACAGAGGAAAGCACAGTACCGGGGGGTTATTGTTCATGCACTGAAGGTTGGTCTGACACAGCCAGATGGGTGGCAGGGTGGGTTATTCATGCATTAGATGAAAGTCTCAGACAGCAGGAGGGTGGAGGAGGGCACACCGGTATCACAGAGAGGAAAAGTGGTCGCCACGTTTCTCACAACAGGGAAGATAAAGCCCAGAATACGTGGCACTCAGAGATCAAAGTGGCGCTTAGCTGTTGTTCATCTTCAATACGCTCCCTGCTGTGAAAACCCTTGGAGAGTGTGCCGTAATTACTCCTTTGTGCAGGGTGCTGGAGGTTGCTTCGTGCAGTTCACATGCTCTCCTTGGCCAGTGCTCAAATTGATATGTTTTTCCTGCCCAAGTTACATGTTCATTATCAGTGGCACAAAAGGCCAACTACATGATTAATGCACATATGGTTTTACCTTAAAGAGGTAGCTTACAATGAGATAAAGATCCTATCGCTCAGTGAGTCTGGCCACCAAAATTAAAGGAATTAAAAATGCTTTGCTACAAAAAGTCAGAAAAATCTTAAGCTATTTTAATTCAGCTGTAATGTGATCTACAGCCACTGTACATTTTTGCATTTTATATGCATTTTCTTCTGTATACAATGATCTAAATGTGTATAGGGCATTGCATAAAACAAAACCAGTGTGTTCAAATAAAGGCTTTTTTCCCCCCTAAACGTGTCTCCTTCCACAATACATGGTGCGAAGGTTCAATGAACTGATGCAAACAAATCAAATTAATCCGTTTCCTCTCTAAACTTCTACAATGGGATGAAGGGGATGGATGGGAGCGTAGATTCCCAACCTTCCTAAGTGGATCAGCCCTGTTGTACAAGTGCGTCCCCTTAATCTCTCTCCGTGCAGAAAAAGAAAAACTCAGGTAACATAAGATGTCAATACAGATGGATTTGAGCGCAGACAAAGCTGGCTTAATCCTTTCAGTGCAGGCGTAGCAGCTTAACAGGAGGCGAATTAAATGAGAGGGAGAGGTGGGTTTGATGTGGGAGGAGGGCGGCGTTAATCTTCACCTACCTATGGGGATGACGATGCCCAGCACCGCCACAGCTACATGGTTTCCAAGGAGGTAGCGATCATTCGCAGCTGAAAAGAAAGTGGAGAAACAACTGTGGTTAAAGGAAGTGTTGTTCTGAAAAGCTGCAGGTTCAAATCCCAGGATGAAAATTGGTGCTGCAACCTTTGAAAAGGTCCACAGTCCTTTCTACTTCTACCCCTTGTTTTTCATGGACATCTATAACTCATCAGCTTATGAACTATCCTTCATCTTTGCAGGTCATGGAATATGGGGAGACATCCTCTATTCAGTCTACATAAAGCTTGTCGTTGCTGCCGTAAAGGATTCTGAAAAGTAGGGTTATTCCAGAAATCATTCTGTAGTCCTATTTCGAGTCCAAAGCAATCAGCAAAAAGAGCAGATAATGGAATCTTGGAAGAAAATGCCAAGATTGACCTACAGACTTCATTTCATATAATGACAAATAACTTTGAAATAATGTGTTTCATCATTAGTCAAAAGAGAGAACAGGTGAAAGGTGGCTTCCTGAGTCTAACTATCTATGTCCACTGCAGGCTAAAACTGCAACAGCAATTGAAAAAGGCTATTAAAAATGCATTACAGCCCGTCCGTTTTTCAGGAGGGTGGGAAAAAAAGCTCTTTGTCATAATTAGCGATATCGTGCTCTGCAAGACACCTGCACTACAGCAAGAAAAATGACCACATGCCTCACAAAAAATGTCTCCCCACATTGATTTTCATTAACAAGCCGTAATAAGAATTGCTATACAGCGACAATGATTTTGATCTGCACTGCCAGGGACTTTGTCAAATACATCATTTGAGGCTACGACAGTGTGGGAATCCTGTGCTTGTTTGGCTTGCTCCTGAAATGCCATGGGTACCCCTCACCTACCATATGTTAATAGCTAAAACATAACCAAAGATAGGGTCATTTTTTAAATAATAGTTATTAAAATTGCTGCACACTTAATTATTCTGAGCCAATTAATATCGATTAATCCAAATAAGGTTCAGTACAAATTCAGTTTTAAGTTTCATGGTTCAACATGATCTCTAACAGAAGTTCAGTCAATCAACAGTTAATTCATGGAAAATTGATTAAAAGTTCATTGGAAACACTCATAAATGGGGTGTTTACGTGCATCCTCGGATCAGAACAGCCAACTTTTCGGTCAGTTTTCTTAACCACCACCCAGTGTCCTGCACTTCTTCAATGACTCTGGAGATTTTCTAGTGGAAGATGGTTGTGGAGCCATGAATCAAGGTTTGCCACAATCTTTGCCATAGTTATAGAGACACCTGCACCTTTTGCCTTTACTTGCTTGTTGCTGCTGTGCCTTTGGCTTGGTGGGGGCAAAATGCCAACATTTGTACAATATGATTGCTCAAAAGGGCATCTCCTTCTCCGGCGAAGTCATTCACAGGCTCACTGAACTCAGGAAGTGGTGATTGCCTCTGTAAAGTGCTCCTGTCTTCCCATATCATTGTTCCTTTTCCTTATAGTTTTTACTCTATTGCATCTTGCTACCATCATCACTCAATCGTACACCTTTCTGCCACAGTTGCTACAACCGTGTTCAGGCTGTGCTCCAATACTCAAGCATGTTCAGTTGTAGAACTGCCTTCACTGAAATTTTACTATGTGTTACTTTTGCACAACCTGTTCTGTGTCAGACTGTGTGAAACAATCTGGAATGGTGCTATTCAAAGGGGCACTGACCTAAATAGGATGTGATTGACAGACTGAGCTTTCAAAGTAGAGTGCAAGGTCACCACACAGGGCTCTCAAGGGGACAGTCCATTTTTGTGACAAGCGGCTGGTGTGGATAAAAATGGTCAAAACAGAGCAGAAATACATTTCCCCTCTGGCATCCCCAATATTCACCCACATGCCACCTTCTACAACATTTTTATTTTTGTATGTGAGAGCTGGGCCGGTGACACACACTCCGCATGAGTCATGTACAACTGGGTGTCATCATGTGGTCTAGTGGCCAAAAGAACTGGACTGAGAATTATAAGATTGACAGCTGCAGTCCCAGAAATGGGATCATGCTCATACTGTCGAAGAAGGTATCAATCTCAATTTATCTCTTTCGGTAAAATATTTCACTGTGTATGATTTCAAATTATCAAGTGTTAAAACTGTTTTGAACAAAAGAGTTCCCTGAACAACTCAATAAAATCATTCCGACAAAGGCTGCCCCCCCCCCCCCCCCCCCGCATTGCAGTGGCACCCTCATGGTGCTGGGGAGTGAACAACAATTCATTGTTCCTGGAGATTAACGGGGTGTCTGTCCAGTGAGATGGACCAGGACACCTCGGCACTGGAAGGAGCTGCTAATTCAGCGACGGGGAGCAGCTGAGGCTGTGGATCGATTCTCTGAGAGGAATTCTTCTTCACCCTGAGTGGCTTAAGCACCTGTCAGCTACATGTATAAATCCTCCCTGGGATTCACACCACTGCAGCACCACACATCTCCCTCTTTGCTTCACAGCACAGCACAGAGTGTGGTTGATTCTTCTGGTGTTCTCTGTTTCGAACACAAACGACTACTCGGTAAACATTTTATCAATGAGTCATACAGACCAACGATACGTGTAGCATATATTAATGATAATGTTGGAGAGCTATGTAAACACAACTCCTAGAGAATAAAGCACACTGAAAAGTACGCTAGATTATGTCATTGTTTTTCGGGGCATTTTCAGATGATAATATATTATGTGAATATATTACCATAATGCAATTCTCTTTTGTGTGTGCAGAGAACTTACGATTTTACACATCTGTACTCAGCAGACCCCTTTATACATCAGCATAGTTAAGTGCACCTTTTTAAAGGGTACAACAGCAGTTTTCCTACCGAAACTTTAACGGGCAACCTTTCCGTTGAAAGTCTGGGGTCGTAACCACTACTGACTGCTCCGGTCAGTTACAGGGCTTTATTCTGGGACAATTAACTGCTTACCACGGTGAGACAGATTACTGTTCTCCCCAGGAATAATTTCAGTATGTGTAGATGAATGCGAACCCTGGCCCGGCACTGGCCGCTGGTGCGAAGGTGTCGTTCTGCTGCCAGGGACCAAGCTGGACACAGAGGAGTGGCCGGGTGGTACTGGAGCTGCAGTTGTCTTCAGGGAAGCAGTGGTCTCTGCTGTCGCAGTCATGGTGCTGGGAGATGCAGTGATTGCAGAAGAAGTCATTGCTACTCCAGATGTGGTCAATAGAACGGTGGTCAACACAGGGCCTGCTGTGGTTGTTTTCGATTTTACCGGTGGCAATGCTGGAAGAGAAGGACAGGAATTTCCTGAGTACCTGACTCTATTCATAAACACATCACATGAAATGGAACAGTCCAGAAACACCTTGTGTACAGCTGACATATAATACACATAAAATGCTAGTCTCAAAAGCATTTATTTCTGTATAAGCCAGAAAAAATAGAGAATGCAACACACTGCACCATCTCTGCGAACCTACAGAAAATGCTTTTGGTGTTTATTTAAGTTGCGAGATGTTACTGATGACTCAGCTCTGCTGTTGCTATCTCTGCAGGGTGAATGCAGACAGTCAGTGTGTATGGATGCCAGTGTTAACAGAATTTCTGGGGAAGGTGCCCATGTTCTCTAACGCAGACAGTTCCAAAGCATACATTCCTTCTGGCAGAGAAGGGCAAAGCCATCAGTCCAGTGCCCTGAATTCATTCCCCTTTCTCCCTTTCTGAAAACCTATGACCAAGGTTACCGCATTGCTGCCTTTTTTGGCTTGCATTCTGCTCCCACTGTGCTCCTGGCATGCACAGGTCTCGCCCACTTGTGAAATGATTTGAAGAGATAAATACATCATTTTGTGCTATGCTTTCATCTCATAAAATCAATGGCATGTTCAAAGTCGTGCCCCCCGTGGATCTTGCATCATGTAAAGTGCTACACAGAAATTCATTCATTATTCATTTAGTTGACACTTTTCCCAAAAGTGACTTACAACATTAAGCTACTTACAATGATTTCCCCATTTATACAGCAGGGTAGTTTTCATTGTATTAATTTAAGGTAAGTGCTTTGATTAATGGGGGGTGCGGTGGTGCAGTGGGTTGGACCGGGTCCTGCTCTCCGGTAGGTCTGGGGTTTGAGTCCCGCTTGGGGTGCTCTGCGACGGACTGGCGTCCCGTTCTGGGTGTGTCCCCTCCCCCTCCGGCCTTACGCCCTGTGTTGCCGGGTAGGCTCCGGTTCCCCGTGACCCCGTATGGGACAAGCGGTCCTGAAAGTGTGTGTGTGTGTGTGTGTGTGTGTGTGTGTGTGTGTGTGTGTGTGTGTGTGTGTGTGTGTGTGTGTGTGTGTGTGTGTGTGTGTGTGTGTGTGTGTGTGTGTGTGTGTGTGTGCTTTGATTAAAGGGGGAGCGCAGTGGCGCTGTGGGTTGGACCGGGTCCTGCTCTCCGGTAGGTCTGGGGTTCGAGTCCCACTTGGGGTGCCTTGCGACAGACTTGCGGCCCGTCCTGGGTGTGTCCCCTCCCCCTCCAGCCTTATGCCCTGTGTTGCTGAGTCAGGCTCCGGCTCCCCGTATGGGACAAGTGGTTAAAACAGTGTGTGTGTGTGTGTGTGTGTACTTTGATTAAGGGTACTACAGAAAGAGGTAGGAGTCAAACCTGAGTCCTTCAGGTCCAAAGGCAGCAGCTCTAACCACTTGCCACCACCAGTAAAACATGAACTGCTCTGAGTGTTGCTCTTATTGGGTTACAAGGATACTGAAGTCCTGCTCAGTACTATTTCTATGCAATGGGAGACAGGAAGGTACACTAACACTTACATGTATTCATTTAGTAGATAATTTTCCCCAAAACATGGTAAAATAATAATTAACTAGTATTTAGCTGAGCCTTTGCCTAAAATGACTTTCAGTGGTTGATACATAGCATTAAACTCCTTACTGTCACTCAACCATCTATACGCCAGAGCCATGCAGCACACACGCAAAGGGCAATTAAGTTTTGCCGATACACATGAAACACGTCTTTAGGTCATGAGAGGAAACCTGGGCACCAGATTAAACCCACGAAAACATGGGGAGAGCATGCAAACTCCACACAGACTGAGTGGCAATAGAATTTAAACACCGCATAGTCAAGATGCTATAAGGCACCAGCGCTACCTGCTGATGCCTGTATGTCACGTCACAACACCGGGCCAGCCTTTTTACAATAGAGACAATTGTTTTCTCTTCACTGTGCTTCTCTGCCTTCAAAAGCTGCAAAAAAACTAGACTGGCATGGGATATAATCTTCCAGGTTGTTAAGCTGGGAAAGGGAACTGTGACAAACCTGTGTTTGGACTCCATGTGAGGAGATGGGGGAGCACAGTGACTTGGTTTCCTCCATGCACGGTCTCACCTGTGACACACTTCCTCATGTCTGGGCCCAGCTCCTTCCCATTGGGGCAGGCGCAGGTATACTTGGGGGATTGCTCTGTGATTTGGGGGGCTTTCAGGCATAGGTACTCACAGCCGCCATTGGAAACACTCCCTATGTTGCAGCTGTCTGGAGCTGGGGGGGGGGGGAGGTGGCACACAACAAAACAACACAAGCAGTGTTATACCACCTTATTTTATGAGCTTCACAACATACAGTGAAACATAACATATTGCAACAATTTCAGATATCACATAAGGGTTCTCTGATGTTTGCACAGCCTCCCTTGCAAGACAATTAATACACGTTTGTCTGTAATTTAACAAATTAAACATCCCATTTTCAACTGGGATGAACAACAATTTGCAACAACTATAGGTATCTAACTGATCAGACTCTGTTTCGGACCTTCCCATTCTTGGCACAGCCTGGACAAGAAGCAGGCATATAAAACATATAAAACATGGACACCAGGACACCCCTCATTTCCAGTCTTCATTCCAGACCCACGACGACCCGACTGCTTCACACAGAGGCTCAGGTCAACAAGCCGACCAGTAACTCGAAAGATACAAAGCAGAGACACCACCCAATGGGACCACCCACTACGACCTTCGACCCCGACCCCGCCCATAAATATGCCCACCCTCATTGAACACTCCAGCTGACATCCAGCCTCCGCAAGATGTGGAAGCTCCCTGAAGATGCTTCCAACAAGGGAAGCGAAACGTCGGAACCAGTTTCCTACATGACGCAATCTCATCCAGAAGACTTAAAACCCCAGTCAGTTGACACCTGCCATGAAAGCCTACGTGTTTTGACATATAAACATATTCGTAAAAACTAACTGGGACTCAAATGCTGCACATAAGTTCCTTTCTCTTGCCTCCAGCATTTCTACACTTGCTACCCAACAGACTTTGTCTACAAATATTTTTGAGTTGCCCCCCATTTCGCATTTTCAAATAATGGAGCAAATGTTGCTTATTTACACAAACAGGCAGAAACAGATGGCAAGAGACAAAAACCAGAGCCTAAATAACATTTTCCAAGCTTGATTTAATGTAAGCTTTAAAACAGGATTATCACATATTCTTAGAACTGGCATGAATCATGTCCTTTCATTTTCAAGTGGAGTGAAGGAGGTGAACTAATCCACAGCACTAGTGCAGCTGAGCTGGTGTACAACCCAAAGCTCTTCCTTTACAGCTCTTCTAGAGGAGGCTGGAAACTCTGTAGCTGCACTGCTTTCTCCCCAGGTCTGTCAGTGAGATGTCACATGCTCAGAACATTGATTTCAAAGTTCAGCCTATAAAGACAAAAAAGAAAAAAAAAATCCTGGAAATGGCTTAGTGTGCAAAGCCCTTAGCAACAATAAAAGATTTCAGTTCCTTGCAAGATGTGAATGCACCACACAAATCTCCATAAGGAGCTCACGGACCATCATCCCAGTGGATATTAAGCAATAATTCTTTTTGGGCTCTTTAAAATTATACCTACTATGTAACAGAGCCTAGACACGACAAAGAAAGTCATGTTTAGACATCTGATGAATAATTTGCACTCAACTGTTTGAACACTGAGAAAGATCCCACCACTAAGTTCATTGACAGACTTTTTTATTTGGCATCAGTTTATTTAATAATTTCTGCAGCAGTTTTAGGACATCATAATTATTTCAATTATTTTAATTATATCTTAACGCTGCCCTTGAGCTATTAATGCACAGAGCTCTCACGCCAGATAGAACAATGAACAAAGGAGCAACTTGTACCCTGAAATAATTGCTTTAATTTTTTTGTGGCTCTGAGGGAGAGAACACACAGGAACACAGAAGCCCACACACACTCCCGCTACCTGACTTAGACACACACTGTTTCTCTTTCAGAAATGCTGTTCTTTTCCACCATCTTTCCCACATGCATAGATTGACAAAAATCCTTTTTGCTTTCCCTGCACACACAGACGAGATGCTCTCTATCTCCTAGTGTACGCACGAAACACACAAGCATGCAGAATTTGTACCTCTACCACACAAACAGTGGTGCATTCTGTCTGTATGAGCTACCACCTTGGCCACACAATACGGGCTCTCTGAGACAAGCACAGAAACATTTGTGCACTCTCCTGCACCTCGGGAAACATAAGTGATGCTCCACTCACAGCCTTAAGTATATGTACAGTGTAAACTCAATCAACCCATCGAAATGGGACAAATAGCTGGATGTTTCATTGAAAATGCTGGATAATAATAATAAGGGAAGGTAAGTCTAATTATGAAATGGTATATCAATCATCACACTGTAATATAAATAAAATAATAGGGTACAGAGCTATTGTTTAAAAAAAGTTATTGAAGTTTGCTTCTCAGATGTGCTTCTTGCCAGTAAATTCAATTCCATGATTGCAACTTCGTCTATTCTGTTTAAGCATGCAAGTTTTTGTTCATTTGAAAGAACCACTTTCTCTTTTCACTTGCCAGGTTCTTCAAAACAATAAAATTATGTTAACATAGAAATCTAAAAAAGCAACATAATCACAGTATGTACAGCAAAAACATAAACCACTACTGCAGATAAGCAAGTAATGCTACTTCACCTGTGGTATGTGATTTACTAAGAGACAATGCAGCACAGAATTGGACAGATCAATAAGCATGTGGATGCAGCACACCACTGAACAGTATGCAGCACATGGATTGGCTGCATAGGGTAAGGTAGGATGTCAGGCAACCGAGGGTAGCATATCAAGACTATACCGTATTCCCAATAACAGACTGATCACATAAATGATTTTGCTCTGTAATGTGGATCACAGGAAGGAGGTGAAGGCAGAGTGGTGAGGTTACGCCTTTCACAGACCTTTGGGCTGCCGGAGCTCATGGACCACTACAATATCGTGTGGCTCATTGAGGTGCTCAGCCAGTGTGGCCACATCGTGACCCGTGAGCCGGTTGGCGCTGTAGATGGCTTCGCTCTGCAGGTCCGTCCAATAGATTCGATCCTGTGGGAGAGAAGGATGGAAATGTAATCGAACCTAAAAGCAAATTCCTATCCACAGGTGAGGATTCTCAAAATAAAAAGCTAAACAGGAAAGGTGTTTCTCTGCAGAAGAGAATAATTATAACTGTAGATTAGACTTGGGCCATTTCCTGCACAGCCCATGAGGGAAGTGGCATTTTCTGTTTAGACGACAACTTCTCAGCTTGTGGTTTTTACCATTTTCTTTTATTGGGCTCTATTGGCCCCCAAGGATACTGCGGGTGGAGGCAGATATTTCCAGTTGCCTTGGAAACCAGAAACTTACTGATCTTTCAGATAGGTGAGGTAACAGAGGGAGGAAACTTGTGCTGTCTTCTACTTGGACAAAATCCTTTGAGAGCAAAGCCAGAGTTTCTTATTTACTTTGCATACTAAATAGTGGACGATTCCTACTTAAGAATACACCTTATCCATCATTGCGTTTCTCCGCAACTTTTGGCTGTGAGCAACAATAAAAACATGTGTTCAGCCATTGAGAAGAAGACCTTTAAAAGAGTCTGTCCCATCCTAACTCCACAAAATTGAATACACTGAATCTGAAATTAACACAACTTCACTGAAGTTAAAAGCGAAGTTCAGGCAAAGTTCCTTTCCCAAGAACACAACAGTCCTTTGGGGATTTCAAGCAGTAACAATTTAAGTCTAGGACCACACAACTGAGCAGGAGGTAGCATTCACGGAAGTAAGGTCGCAGTGAAACATGTGGGAGCCAGACAGCAAGGGATGAGGCAGAAGTCCTCCTGTGTAGCATTCCCTGTGAGACAGTGCCACTTCACCAGACCCCGAATCAGACGCCCACTGCCTCCACTCCTAGGAAGATATCAAGGTGCACTATTTCTTCCCACTTATCAGCGTGAGATTTGCTCACAACAGGCTTCAGCATTACACTGCAGCCCGAGTTTCCTCATGCACAAACTCTTGCCCTATGAGTTCCTCTTTGTATGGTCTGGAGGAAAAAAAAAACAACAAAACTCAGTAAAGACTATATTTATCATCATTCAATCGATTATCTTGTATCCTAACTGGAAGGAAAAATCCTCTCTTGCAGAAGAAATCTGAGCTTTCCATGCCTTAGTACACTGACTGCGTATGTGTGTGAACATGTAAAGGCGTGTGTGTGATAACCTCGAGAGTTTACAGTGATTTAATGCAGAAAGCAATACTTGTCTATGTCACAAAGCACTCTTGGTAGTTCTCTCCACCTAAAACCATCAGATGAAACATGGAGGATTTCCAAGACAGCAAATAAATATGAAATACGTGAAGCAATAAAACACTATTTCATCTGCTGGTCCCTGCCACAACCTGAAAAGGTTAAAAAATGGATATTGTTGGTTTAAATCCCATAAGGAACACTGACGTTGTACCCTTGAGTGAAGCACTAAACCTGTATTGCTTCTGTAAATAATGCACTGTGCAAAATAAGATGTCATCAAGATTTAAGCTGTATATTGTGATCTTACTGGGGCTGGAAAAAGCTATCGCGCTTACCTGATGACATGATCTCTTCCACCCCCTGGGTCTATCTGGTAACCTTAATCTAACCTGGATTCTCATTCCTGCCTTCTGTCCAGCTAACCTGCTCACTCCCACCCTCAGGTGTTCCATCCACCTACCTATATTGAACTAATCCATCTTTACCTACCCTTCTGCCCACCATCATCTTCCCCACCCTCCCTATAGTGTCACGTCTGCGTTAATTTACTCTAACGGGCTTTACCTCAAACACAGTGAGCGCGAACGGGTGACCCAACTGCTCGGTTGAAGACAGGAGCACCTTCCTGTTGGCCCCATTGAAGTCAATGCTGGAGATGAGGTGGAGTTTGGAGTCGACCCAGTACAACCGCCTGTTTGGTAAGTCTGAGATGGAAAACAGGTGCATGTCACACCGTGTAATCTCATTCAACACTCTTAAATGTATCCATTATGAAAATGTTAAGTGAAAAACATTTTTTTAATTACTGTTCTTTGTTTTAAGAGTTATACATTTAATGATAAATGACAGTGAAGAAATAGTTCAGGTTATGTGGTTTCACTCCAGAAAGGCCTTACCAAGTGTAATCCCATTGGGCCACGCGATGCTCTTCGACACCAAGACCTGGCGGTCCACCCCATTCAGACCCGCCTTCTCTATTTTGGCCTGTGCGCCCCAGTCAGACCAGTACATGAAGCTGCAGGCGACAAACAGAGAGATAAACTGCATTATTTGAGAAAGAAAAAAGTTTTATTTGACATGGGAAGCACAGGGGATGGTAAAATGAGTTGCAGGTGTTCAGCGGAACTTTTCATACTTATCTACATTTTAAGTGGTGTCAACAGCAACACTCAGAACACTCTGTTTGCATGGACAAGCAATACTTTTAAGGTAGGAAGTATCATAGGGGTGTGGGGAGTGCAAAGGAAAAAAAATGTAGGGTACAAATGCTGTTTCATGCGGGTTTGCAGCCCTTAAAAATAAAGAATTCCAGCAGGCAGTTTCTCCCTCCTTCAGTTGACCTCAGTCCAAGTGCTCTCCTCCTATCGTCCTCAACCATCAACAACTTGAGGGTCATACACAAAACCTCTGGTACACTTGCTGATATTTCAATGATTCCCTCATCCTTCTCAGCATCTCTGCAAGACAATTTCCTATCCATCTTCTTTGCCTCTTGCACTTCCACCTATTATTTTGCATTTTATCAAAGGCATGTCTCACTGAACCACCTCCGCTGCCCAACCTCTCCATCTTTCTACCCATACCCTGTACTCTGGTCCGGTTTTTCTGAGCCCCAGAACCCTTTGTCCGGCCCACACTCTCACCCTTGCTTGGGGTCGACAGCAATGGCACGAGGCTCACTCAGCTCTGTGTTGATCAGGACTCTCCTCTTCTTGCCATCAACAGTTGTCACAGAGATGCTTTTGTCTCTAGAATCCGTCCAGTACAGGTTCTTGTGGACCCAGTCCAAGGCTAGGCCCCCGGGGGAGTGAAGGGCGGAATCAATTATGATGACCTGCTGGGAGGAGTCACTGGCCTTGTTGATGTATGCACTAGGAAAAGAACACACACACATATACAATGGATCATCAGAGCATGAGCAGCATTTAAAATAATGTAAACCTATACTGTACAGTACCAGTAAACAGACAGATACACACGTAACTGCCTGCCTGTGTCTCTTATGACTACTTTGCTTCTAGTACTGTTAACAATCAGCGTAGCCCGTTTTTTCCAGAGACATGTTCCATGGAAAAGGGACGTACCTCGTGTACACAATCCTTTGAGATCCCTATTATTAGGAAGACACTGACCCAATTACTATAATTCACAAGAAACCAAACAGGAAGAGGAAAAAGCCGTTAAGGAAATGTCATGCAGTCCCAGTGCTGTCTAAGTAAGAGGTATATTATTGTGCCTGTCAAAGTGAGGGCTGTTGACTGGAATTAGGCTGGGATTAATTGGATAAGCACGAAAAACACATTGCATCCTTAATTGTAGGTGTTTTTTTTTTGTGGCCCTTAAACATCTTAATTGCTGCTCGAAGTTAAAAGTCTCATCGACCTAAATGGTGCTAATCAGAATTAATTAGCTGAAAAACAGTGAGGACAATGCATAAAACATGGGTATGGCATACAAGGACCCAAGATGAGCTCCAAACAGGGCTGACTGAGGAAGAATAATCAGCACTGTGGCTTGGAAGGCATCGTTTTGAGAGGAGCAAAAAGCAACGTGCAGCTCAGGGAGAAAAAGCACACTCTGCTGTGAGGTGAATTCCACGAAAAAATGGTTCTTCTTTTCATTTTGTTTGAAACGTTAATCTAAGAATAATTCTGATTTATGCAAATAGCAATAACTTCATTTACTGAAGCATAACACGATTTCGAAACATCCTTCAAATACAGGTCATTACAAAACTAATTAAAATGGAGAATAACGAAACTGAACCTTAGTAACTGTCTTACTGGCTGAAAGCACTGAAATGGATAAAATCAGGAAATGTGAAACTGCACAAAATATGTGACAGATCATGTGTAAAAAGTCAGCGGTTGCCAAGGAGGAGAGACCTCTTCGTGGTACCTGTAGATCTTTCGATGGAACAGGTCACACCAGTACATCTTGTTGGCAGACACATCCACATCCAGCGCCACAACATTCTTGAGTGTGGGTATGACCTGGGTGTAGTCCCTCTTGACCAGGTCAATGCGGCGGATCTCATGCCGGTTGGTGAACATCAGGTATGGTGTCTTTCCTACCCAGACACACAGCAGGATGGAAACGGGGTGGTAGTTACAGATCACATCCACAGTATTTCAAATAGGAAATGATAACAAATCATGATTCTGTTCCCATCTTCTACTGCAAACTTTCAGGTGTGTCGGGCAGTATGGCAGCATCCAATTTCAGTGTAACTGTAAAATGACATTTCCTTTTACAGCTAGTTCAATTTGCTTCCTTAAGACTATTTAATGTTTATATAATATTTGTGAAATATCTATGAATATTTATTACATGCTTTTTGTAATAACGTTTCTGGCTCATTAAAGGCATTGCATAATATTTTATCTGGTGCACCACAGTTAATATTAATTCCTCCTTATATATGTATTATATATAATATATACACACTGTATATAATATATGCATTTTTTTTTCTTTTTAAAGCTGTGATTCTGAGAGCTTCATTCTACCTTGCTTACTCATACTGCTGATTACTGTAATTATTATTCCACAGCTTAGTCACTGCCAAACTCAAAACAACTTGCACTGATACCACTTGATATTTTACTGAAGATATTCCGGTTGAGTATCTTCTTCAAACCTCTTGAACTAGCCATCTTCCACATTCATCACAAACCACAGCCACATCCTGACCCCCTTTGCTGACGCTGCAGGTGTCTGCCAGGGTCATCTGTGAGCCCCCTGGGACAAACAAACTGTTTGGATTTCAAGTGCTGTATCGCTGCCAACTTGCTAATTCACATTCATGTGATGCTAATAATAGTCAAAGATCATCTTCCCAAATCAAAACATCTGTGCACATGGATCTTCAATACCACATGAATTTTTAGCTCTGTTTTTTTGGGTATTGAGGACATGGACTTGTTCAGCGTAGACAGGAGGTTCAGTGAGAGAGATGTAGTACATTTGTACCCTTGAGTGCAATATTGTACAGAAATGCCAGCAGTAAATAAGCAGCTCTATTAAAGGATGCAACTTGGGGGCATATAAGTTACCCTGGACACAGATACCAAGAAAATGAATAAATAAATCCTAAATGAATGTCTCAGTTGAATTCTAAAACTCAATTCTAATTCCTATTTGAAAAAAAATAATAATCTTAATGCAATTTTCATCCTGTATCCAGGGACACAAGCTGAAGAGAAAAAAACAGTAAGAAAGAAACAGCACTGTGAAAACTAAGTAATAAACGTTATTAATATTTAGGGTTTTGGCGCACGGAGGATCTGTTTATTAACCACTCAAACACATGGATCACACGCCTTTGGATTTTTTTTTCCAAACACAAATGGGAGCACAGCAACACAAAGGGCTGCTTACTGAAGACACTGCACCGTAGGAGCCTTTCAAAGGCAACCCAACACTAGATGCTTTCACACAACACTTCTGTACTGCATTCATGCATTCCCTGCAGACTGAAAACATAATTCTGCCTTGGAATCTCCTCCTGCTTTGGCGCGCAGCAGACTCGCTGACAAGCCAAGCGCGAAGGTAATGTACATTGCAGAATGCCCATCATGCAGCTGTGAGACCCACAGTCTTTCTTCTGACACATGCTAAGCAGCACGTGAGCGTGATCATCGTCGCGCTCTGTTTTCCCGGCGCGTTCAGCCACTCGCCGACTCAGAACAGGAGCCTGCCGGGTTTTTTCACCAATTTGTACTAGCAAGCATGCGGCATCTTCACCTGCAGCAATGTACCGCAGCGAACTCTCAGCCTGCTACGGTCTGGAGGGGGGGATTAAACAAACTGTTTAATAAAGGGGTCCCCTGATACCACTTCTCCCCCAGACAGGAATAAATCTCAGCTTTGGTTTGCTACCCCTTGGTTTTCCTCCTTACTCCAGGTCAAGGGATGTGGTAGTGCTGGGTTACTTGGGCTGACTGTGGACCGCACACCTGACCGCTTGTGATGCAACAGGAGACCCAGAGGGGCCCAGTGGGAGTGGGTGCCAAACCACAGAGCTAAGTGACACAGATTAGAGGGCCACAGATTAATCATAATGGGCCAAAAGACTACCGTTTTTGAGCAGATTGTACAGCTTTAGGCCTGATGAGATTACAAGGGGATTTTTGCTGTTTTAGTGACTGGTTTATTCCTTTTTGTTTATACTTCAGGGCGACAGTCATTTACTCGACTGTGTCCTACAAAACAGGAATCTGTCCATGTCTCTTGCGAGATAGCAGTAATAACCTTCAGTGGTAGGCATGTGTGATCACTGCATGGGGTCCTTTTACCCCTCAGACTCTCCCACCACAATCTCTACCAGGCACACATTCAAAACTACTAATACAAATATCATTTTTCCCTGCAACCAAAGTGATTTCACTTTTTTCAGGCAAACCTGGAGTGCACTAGCTACACCACCCTTACACCCTGCAAACACCTTCTCTTATCAGTGTAGACAGGTGACTGAAAACGAATGCATGCTGCAAGAGACACTTTGTTTCCCTGGTCGAAAGGATATCATTGATGGGGAGGAAACAACATTCGAATAAGCCCAATGACATCTTGAGCTGCAGGAGAGACAAATGTGGACATTTGGAGTCTAACCTATCTCTGCATCACAAGACCATTTTAGACTTACCGTAAGACCTTACTGCTGAAGATACTGTTTTTTTTTTTTTAATTGCTACAAATGTAGCAATCCATTTTAGGGATTCTGAAGGACTTATCTGTAACAGTTTGCAGAATATTGTGAAGGATGTACGATACAGCCAGAGGATAATTACTCGAGATGGTAGATAAGCCTCTGACCAATGAGCAACCAAAGCAGAACTAGAACTACATTTGGCAGAAAGATACCATAATTGTTCTGTATATTCTCTTTTTCTTAGAAGTTCAGAGTGATCCACTATCTGTCACTCATTTTGCGACTCCCTTAGATCACAACTATCTCAGCACACTGTTCTGTGACTAAATTTAGGCAGAGCATTGATGCAAAGAATTATGTTGAAACCAGTGTGCTCAGCAGCAGATCATTTGCAAAATTCATGTCTTGCAGCATGAAATACTGACTTTCAGGGGAGACAACTGAACAAGAGTATCATTTTGCAGACTGGTAAATTTGAAACATTGAAGCACAATATCTCAAGACTTCCACTAGATGTTTCAAGATGCAATATCAAAGCAGAGGTTCACCTTGAGGTGCTGATGGGCCAAAAGAAAGTGAATTAAAGATCACAGGCTGAATGAAAGAATTACCTTAATAGATGCTTGAAGCGGAATTTAATATATTAATGACAGAGGCTCACTTCATGGAGTTCCACACATAAGACTGAAGAGGTGAGTAAAGTAAAATAACATCCTTTCTTTTAAGATGCTGTTCTTCAGGGAGAATTCCAGCTTCCACAACGAACCATTTATACACAGATGTGTACTTACACAACTTGGGTTGAGCACAGTACCTTGTTAAAATACACAACAGCTTACAGAATCTGAGCCTAAAAGCTGCTCAACACAAGTCCAGCGCTCGTAAGCACAAGTCTATGCTAAATACATTGAATCCAGAGGCAATCCCCAAAAAACTCCTTTCAGACAAAATCTGGTTGAATTCCTTCCCACAGAACCAACTGAACAGGAACTCCCTAAATGAGCAAAACCAAGCGGGAACTTTTCTTCAAGCAAACTATCGACTATTTATTACGCACGCGATCAGCACACAAGAAGAATAAAACTCGTAACTTACTGATGTACGGTACATAAGCGTAGCAATAAACCTCATTTAATAAGATCACGTTCTGTCACCAGCTCTGTGGAAGTAAATTAACAAGTGTTTTGCCCTACTGTTTGCCCACAGTGGTCCCAAAGGAAGGGTAATGTAATGGCACTACTGGAGGGGCTCTGCAAAATTCCTTACCTTCAGCTTTGCAGGTTTTGGTCACAGGGTCCATCTCGTAGCCCTCGTAGCACTCACACTTGTAGTCTCCTTTGTAGTTGATGCAAATCTGGCTGCAGGCATTGGGGTTGGAACATTCATCTATGTCTACGTAAGGGGAACATTGAAAACTCATGAATATTACTGCAGTGCAGGGTGCTGCATGACAATGGAGAAGGGGCCATGCCCAGCTGAAAGCCACTCACCTCCACACGTCTTCTTATCCAGCAGCTTATATCCCGCAGGACACTCGCACTCGTAGCCAATCCTCCGGTCCATACAGATGTGGGAGCAGCCACCATTGTTGATCGCACACTCATTTAGGCCTGATGGGTGGGGTTCAAAGGTCAGAGGTTGAATCCAGTCTCAGGAGACTGAGCTTGTTCTGTGCGACAGCTGGTTGGTTTTATAACTAATATTATTATGTAGCGCTATTCTGCAACTAGCAGATTCCCTCCGGGGTATCACTTCACCTCTTCAGTTGCTTTATTACCTGTCACCTCATTTTTGTTGGAGACACAGAGCCCTGCTTCCTGTCCTTATGCACACAGTTATGCAGATGCCTTAGACTTACAGATAAGTGGATTCAAAGAGGTCTTATACAGGGATTCCCAGGGAATGTTACAAAAAAAAAAACACAAACACAAAAACCTGTTCTTAGGGGAAACATTAATTCAGCAAAGCTTTTAACCTAACATGTAGCCCTATCCAATTTTACAGTGGTTTGAGAGCGGTGCAGCCGATGAGTTGGGGCAAAGGAAAGAAACGGCCACATTTTTTGCAATTCCTGGCCCAGTTTCCTCACCACTGCGACTTTGTGACCTAATCCCCAGACTCCGGGCGTGTTGCCGCGGCGACCGTAGCCCAACTCCAGATGCTGGTGGAGTCAGCGCCAGGTGTCTGCTCTAATTTCATGCTCTTTCATCTTACTGTGAAGATGGCCAGGATATTGACAATCAACAGAAGTGTGTTGTTATCTGTTTGGCATTAAAAAGTGTAAGTGTAGAGGACACCCAGCCCAAAAGAGCAATGAGGAGAAGAAGCAGGAGTGGCAGGAAAAACTGCATCATGAGCACATTCTAGTTCTTTCTTATATTTATTCATTTAGCTGACACTTTTCTCCAAAGCGACTTACAATTATTTACCTATTTAGATAGCTGGTTAATTTTACCAGAAGTACCTTGCTCAACAGTACTACAGCCAGAGGTGAGGCTTGAACCTATGAACTTTCAGGTCCCAAGGCAGTAGCTCTAACCACTACACTACCAGCTGGGACTGATTACTGCCTCTGTTTCTTCCCCCGGACCCCCCAGTAAAGGGAGAGAGAGAAGAGAGAAAGAGAGGCAACCCATGAGATACCCTGATCGACACAGACCCTGTTCCCCAGCCCAATCACACCCGTACCCTCGATCCCGAGCCCCCGGACGACGCAGCCGTCCCCGGAACATTTACCCGACCCATCTGTTCCCGGTTCCCCCATTCCCCCGCCTTTGTCTTCTCCCCAGCACTCCTGCAAATAAACACCGGCGACAGCCATGCACCTACCTGGGTCCGCCTCCGTCTGTTGCACGGCCCTTACCTTTCAAGTCTCAAGGATTAAAAATTCTGAATGTAACAGAAGATATATATGCCTTGAATGATAAGTAAAACAAATTTAAATCTTTTCTAACTAAAGAAATCAGTAGCCAAAAGCCAATTAAAATATATAGATACCTCATTAACAGAAATAGCACAGTTTTAATGTAACAACCTCACTAAACCCCACAGCACTGACCGTGAACTGTTAGTTATAAAAATGAAAATTGATGCAACTTTGAACTGCACTTTAGGGCACTAAGAAGACTGAGTGCACTTTTTTTTCTTTTTCAAGAAGTACAAATGATCTGACCCATGACAGGCAAGTGCTTCTTCATGTTTTACATATAATGAACAACCCGCTTGATTTCTGCCTACTAACTTGACCAAATCAACTGATGCCAACAGAGGAGATCTTTGATACCGATGGTGAGTCATGGCTGCCCTTACCGCACTCCTTGGCTGGTTCGTCAGACCAGTCCTTGCAGTCCCGATGGGAATCACACACCTTTCTGCTGTCTATGCACTCCCCGTTCTTGCACATAAACTTCAGGGGCCCCTCACACTTGGTGGCTACAAATCAGTGCGGTACACAGTATCAGTATAAAAGACATTCACTGGTTACAAAGTCCCAGTCTGCCCTTAATACATCTAACACACTGACCCAGTGTTCACAGAGAGGTTAAATGAAGAAGGATTCAGTTCATCATGGATGCTTCAAACACATACACACCTACTTACCATTAACACACCCAGCCTCATCACTGGAGTCAGAGCAGTCGTGCACCTTGTTGCACTGCTTGGTACCATGGATGCAGGAGCCATCGCCACACTGGAACTCATCTGGTCGACATGTCAGCAGCGCTGTGCAACACATAGGCAACAGCACTTCATTATACAGAGCTGAGCCACACTCAGAGATTGCATCATTATGTATAGCAGACACATCCATCAAAGCACAGTGGCAGAGTGAATAGCGCTGGATGGGATGATTGGGCATAGGTTCAATCTTCCGGGAGCTATGGGTTCTTCCCACAGTCCAAAGACATGTATTTCAAGTTAACTGGGGACTGTAAATTGCCTGACTGTGTGTCTGGGTGTGTGTGTTACATTACTCTGCTGTATAAATGAGCAAAAGACTGTATGAATGTTAACTTGTCATATCTAAGACTGTTACTGTCACCTTGCATAAAGGTGTCAACTGAATATTAGTTAATAATAATAATAATGAGTTAAAAAGCTGAGCATTTTCATTGATGCTTTTCTTTGAGGTAAACAGGTGGGCCACATCACAACAGGAACATCTCACATTTCTTCCAATTCACAAGCGGCAGTCACAATGTGCTGAAAGCTTCCAGCAATGTGCTCACATACACACTGCTGTTTCACTACCACTTTGTCACCCTTTTCCAGAATCAAAAACCCGTAGACAGAGTAAAAGATAAGAGAGGCAAAAACTCATTCCAAGATAGCCACAAGAAGGTAAACATTTAAATGACATGACTTGTTGCTTCCGTTGTCTACTGAGCAGCAAGGTTTAGTTCCCGTTTATTTTTTGCTCTGTCCATCAATTATTGACGACCTGTAGTCTTAAATTGCTGAGCCCTGAAAGTGCATAGTAATTATCAATTTCAGGATTACCCTGGAGACCCCACTATGTGTTTTCTCTTTCTTAAGCTCCACACACACACACACACACACACACACACACACGCGTGCACGCTTAGAAAAAAACTCACATGAGGCTTAAAGAATTCAGAACTGGACTTGATTTACAAATCCAATATCCTCCTCAACATTCTGCTGATGGTACTAATGAAAATAATTAGAACTATGATGGATCTTCTCAAATTTATGCGGCGCTAGGCTGTATTTGTGTCTGGGAGGAAGAAAAGCAGTTAACCCAAGGTTTTGATGAATGATTTTCAGCCTCTCATTTTAAAAGGTAAACCCAAGAGACTTTCAAGAGGCTCTCAAGGGACATATTGATCCCTGGACACATCCACTGAACTGTTATTAAAAAAATACTCCTAAGCATATTGAAACATATGCCTCGAAGGCTGAAGAAAGCTACAAAAGTTTTCTACAAACCATAAATTATGTTATATTTGCCATTGTCTTACCAATTAAATAATGGAAGATACCAGATGTAATGTGTTGGATCAAAGCAAGAAATAGTCTTTTAATAAAAACCTTCCGTCAGTTTGTAATAAATGATGTATCTCCCTTGATGTTGGATTATCACGCTCTGTATAAAGCAAAAGCGCCATGCCTGTGGAACAGATCCAACAGATTAAATATTACAGATGCAAATCATCTGCTTTACATCACTCAGAGAGGAAAGCACCATTCACAGGGGGTCAATGTTGAGGCCTCTGTGGCAAGTGTTGTAGGGGGAAGGGCTGATTTCCTGCTAAAAATGCCCCCTCCCTTCTTTAATTCAAAAGCTCTTATATGTTGGAGGAAATCAAAGGGTTGCCTAGCAACCCCTCGATACTCATTTTGCTTTGCTCTTTCTGTGCAACATCCTTGTCAGCAGGTGACATTTAACCTTTCCTGCATCCCGGGAGGCAGGTGGCCCAGCGATCTGTGTGGGCCAGGCAAAGTGACCCTTACCACAAAAGCTCCATTAATGGGCTCAAATCCGGTTTTACATGGTAATTAATGTTCAGGCAGAAGTAAAGAACATGTTGGTAATCACACCTTGAAGAGCCCCCAATAAACACACTTTTCAAGACAGACAGTGGAAATTCACTTATATCAGCATACTGCACTGAGAGAAGAGCTGGGATGAGTTCAGAGAAAGATGGATTCAGATTAATACAGGTGGCATAGCGGAGAAGTGGATCGAACTGATGCTTCTCAGCTCTTAGAGTGTTTGATTAGTTGTGAGTTTCAACACAGTTTTCTGTCTTTGTGGAGCTCCTATGTTCTAACTGTGTTCATGTTGGTTTCCTCAAACAGTCCAAAGATAAATGTTTCAGGTGAACTGGTGCTTCCCGTATCTGGTGACACGGTATGCGCAGCTGTGAGAAAAAGTCTGTGAACCTGTCAGAATTTTCTGTATTTTTGCATGAATAGCTCATAAAATATCCAAAAATCTTCTAGTCATAAAAATAAATACTCTAACAAACAACATTTAAAATGATCATATTTTCACTGAATAAATGGTTTAAACAATCAATGTCATTGATGAAAAATCAGGTGAATCTTTATATTTCGTTAACTAGTGAAACTTTATTTATTAGCAATAACCTCAACTAAATGCTTACTGTAGTTGCTGATCACACCTACACACCAATTAGGAAGTATTTTAGCCCATTCCTCTATACAAAACTGTTTCAGTTCAAGTGTATTTTTGAGATGTTTTGCTTAACAACCTACTTCAGATCATACAACAGTATTTCAATGAGACTAAGGTCAGGACTCTTAGTTGGCCATTTTGAAATATGGAATTTCTTCTGTCTCAGCCAGTCTGTTATTGATTTACTTCTGTGTTTTGGATCATTGTCATGCTACATGATTCAACTTCTTTTGAGTTTTAGCTCAGTGACAGATGCCCTGACATTCTGATGTAAAATTTCCTAATGAAACCTGGTCCTTTAATGACTGCAGTAGTTCCTATCCCTGAAACAGCAAAGCAGCCCCACCGCATTATACTCCCTCCACCATGCTTCATAATTGAAACAAGGTATTGCTATATGGTGTTATGTTTTCTCCAAACTTCACTCTGCCTACATTTACCAGAAAGTTAAACTTTTGTTTTGCTATGGAACAGACAAGTGGAAAGGACACTTGACACAGGCAGCATTCTTTTTTTTTGTTTCCAGATTGCAGTTGCTTGCTCTGTATTAACCTCCCATGAAGACTACTTTTGTTCAGTGAACACAGATGTTATATGTTATCAAGTGTAAGACATGGCTGCAAGTCCTTAGATGTCATTCTAGGGTTCTTTGTCTCTTTTTTGAGGATTGTATGGTGCCCCCTTGCACTCATTTTTGTAAGACCCAATCCTAGGGTGAGTAGAAGATGTGCTAAATTTTTTCCCATTTTTAAACTGTCTGCCTGACTGTAAATTGATGGAGGCCAAAGTCCTTAGAAATCAATTTGTAATCCTTTCTTGTCTTAACTTCAACAGCTCTTCTTCTGAGATGCTCAAAAATCTGTTTTGATTGGGCCATTCTACACTTAAAAAGAGCTCTACTGGGAAGAGCAGGTAACCAGAATTGCAAGTGTTTTTTAACACAGCAGGGCAGGTCAAACCCACACTTAATTTCTTTGGAACACCTTACTCATTGATTGGAAGGGATGAATGATATTTCCATCTAGTCAAGTTTGACTCATGACAACCACTCTACAAAACCTGAAAGGCAGCAACTTTTTCTACTGTGTAAGCGACCCCCCGAGTGGAATACCTGACTCGTATTACCCTGTTTTCAATATGTCAATATCGCAGAGATTCACATACTACTTCATTAGTGATCTTGACAGTTTAAATAATTTGTTCAGTAGATATCAAAATTTAAACTGCCATGTATTGTCAGTTAAATAAGACTTATTATATACTACATCAGATTACATTTTAGGAATCATTCATGCAGAAATCCAGATAATTCCACATATATATACAGTGGCGCACAGCACTGTGGGTTCAGATGGGGCGAAAAAGGAATGTTTATTTGAACACCAGCACACAGGAAAATAATGCTCTCGGTCCGAGGACCCGTTTGTTCAAGGACCTGCACCTCAAGCCAGCCTGCTTAGCACCCCCAGGCTCTCTTTCCACACACTGTCAAACACAGTCACCCCTTTACTTTACCCATAAATCACCCTAGTGGTTGAACCCTCTATTTCTTTTTACCCACAATTCAACTATTTACAATAAACAAATCTTCCCACCCAAACATACAGTAACGTGGGTCGTTACTATATATATATATATATATATATATATTATATACATACACATATGATTGTTACTATATATATATATATATATATATATATATATATATATATATTTATGATTGAAAGACTGTTACATTGCTTAGCAGTATAGATTGTGAATTACTATGGGCAGTTTACTGTAGTGTATATAGCACTAGCACACCAAAATCAGCTAATTATAAGTTAAAAATCATTGTACATCATTTTGGATGTAACAGAAAGGCAGCGGGAGAGTCTACAGGAACTAATGATTTTGAGTATGTTTCTTACGGCAGGGTCCCTAACTGAATATGAACTATCAATCTTCAGGATATAAGTCTGTGTCCTTGACCACTGAGATACCTGCAACCTTAATGAGTTTGTGTGTTTTTGGAAAGTTTGGAAAGGCAACGGTTGACAGCAGAGTTTAGAGAACACCTTGGAAACAGGTAAACTTGATGGAAAGATCAATAGGCAGGGTGTTAGTGTAAGTCAAACAAACTGTAATATCCAAAATATCCCTGGTACTCAGATACACCAGACATCACACTGGCTCACTATACAATGTATCCCTTTCTGCTCCATTTTCACTCTTCATTAGAGCCACATTTTATCTCATCATTGTGGAATAAATCTGCTACTGAACCAATTCTGCAAATGTCACATCCAGTTACAGTGACTCCTTTGGTCATTAAATTGGCAGAAAGATCATAAAAAACTGCATGCAGCATCTTCCCTGTTTTCATGAAAAAAACCGAGAAGGGGGTTAAATGTTGCGAAGTACCTGGAAGCAGTAATGAAATAGCTGAAATAATAACACTAATACTATTAATGCTCAAAATAACAATAACAACAGTATTAACAACAGCATTTCATGATTCAGGCTGATCCTACTGCAGATCTACAACAAAATTTTAAATAAATGCATTATAAAAAGATACCATAAGAGTAATGTACCTTAAATACTGTACTGAATGCAGTTAGAAAATATCCATTTTAACAGAAAACAATGCTTCAAAGTAGAATCCAAGAAAATACAGGAAGCAAAATATTGGATCAAAGCCTAACAAATAAGTTTAAAAAATTGCTGTAGTTGGAAGAACTACTTTAATTTTATTTAGACCACTACTGAAACAAGGACAGGAAACAACAAAAATAAAAAAGAAAAAAAAAACTACGTTAAGTACAAAAGCAAAGAAAAATGTATTTACATCACACACAATCCAGCGTAAGATCGCGCCCTATGGAACAGGAACTCACGGCATTTGCTCTCGTCAGACTTGTCTTTGCAGTCTGTGTCGCCGTCGCACTTCCAGGCCAGCCGCACGCATTCGCCACTACCGCACTGGAATTCGCTGGTGCTGCAGCGCGGATGGGAGGGCTCGGCTTGGCGCCCGCAGCGCTCCACGGCCTCGTCCGAGCGATCGGCGCAGTCGGGGTCGCCGTCACAGCTCCACAGCTGTGGCACGCACTCAGAGCTGTTGCAGCGGAACTGGTGAGGGCCGCAGGTGGCGGACGCCGTGCAAGTTGCCTCATCACTGCCATCGCCGCAATCATCATCGCCATCGCAGTGCAGCGTCCCAGCCACACAGCGGCGGTTTGCACACTGGAACTCTTCAGGGGCGCAGGCCTTTGCATCTAGGAGAGGGAAGGTACGGAAAAAACAGCCCTTATGAACGGGGGTGACAACTAAGAGCAACTGCCCAGATAATGGGACCCATCAAACCTGCTTCACTGATTTCACAGTTCCCCTGCTGCCCGAGTTGCGGACTCTGCTGTCAAACGGTAATAGGCATCAATGGTTTTATTGGGCTGCATTAAACACCTGTCCTTCACTTAGGGGGCTTATGACTTGGAGAGCAGTGCAACTACGACAACTGCACAAATTCTGTGAAGTTCCACTGCTTTGTAAGTAAAATGCAAGTCATTACACTATTAAATTTATTATGCCAGCCACTGAAATACTGCCATGGAAACAACTTGGCCATATGTCATCAGAGACCCAAGACCTCTGCCACAATGCATTTTTTTGCTGCTGGCTGGTCACAGATTATTTTAATCATCAAACTGTGGCTAAATGAAATCTTATGCTATGTCTTCATTAACTAATAAACTGAGAGTAAACAGGCAATGAGGTCTAATTTGCAGCAAAGCCAGTGACCCTTTGACCACCAACCTAGTCCCTGCAAAGTCACAAAGACAAATGTGTGCATAAAAACACACACACATGCACTCACAAGTGCAGCACACAGCTAAAGGGCAAGACAAATCAGCATGTGTAAGCAAATTCAGAGTAGCACCTGGCAATAGGCCCCAATAAATATGCAAGCAACAGGCAAGGCCAGTCCACTTTGTCGCATGCCTAGTCCAGTAGACCTTGAATGCTTTTTAGGGCACATTCACACCTGGACCACTTTGAGATGACAATAGTTGCATTTTTCTTAATTATTTTATTAAAAGGCTGTCTGACTACAGTGCGATGAACAAACTGTGTCCTGATTAATCCCATTTAAGTCCAACTATCTGTTGTTTGATGGGGGCACGGTGGCGCTGTGGGTTGGTCCAGGTCTTGCTCTCCGGTGGGTCTGGCGTTCGAGTCCCGCTTGGGGTGCCTTGTGCCGGACTAGCATCCCGTCCTGGGTGTGTCCCCTCCCCCTCCGGCCTTATGCCCTGTGTTGCTGGGTAGGCTCTGGTTCCCCACGACCCCGTATGGGACAAGCGGTTCAGAAAATGTGTGTGTGTGTGTCTGTTGTTTGAGGAGAGCTGGGAAACTTGCTGGACTCAGCAGCCCAGGAGTAAGTTGAACAGCCCTACTTTACTGGGTTGTCTCAAGGGAAAAGAAAATTCCTATTTTTTTATACTGTAACCCTCTCCAATATAACATATATACTGTATAGGAGGTTAAGTTTTTTTAACTTCATTTTTTCAGTGTCGAATTTTTTTTTTTACACGCATTTAAATTCCAAGGAGAACATAAACCTAAAATGTTAAAAGCAAAGAAATTCTCAGATGAAAAGCTATAGTTAGACTTAAAAACATGCATTAACAAAGCACAGACCATTAAAATCCAAATTTATGCATATTCGTGCCTGCTTTAATGTTGGCATCCAACCCAGCCATATCGACAGAGGGCTAATGTGGCGTGAGCAATTGTTTTGAAGAAGACACTATAGAACCGAATGCCGTTAAAGCAACGAGTGGCCCTCACTGGCCCCAAGCATTGTCAGCCGAGGAAATCCATGATGTATCATTCCGAGCACTCGGACTGACAGCGAGTCACTTAAGCAGTGAAACACCCGAGAGCACTGGCTAATGTCCCTAATGCAGCACAATTATATATGTTCTGTAAGCCACAGGGGTCACAAACGTCGTGAGAGAGGTGGACCACCGCTGCTGTCAATCAGCAGGCTCCAACCTGCCGCTGCATTTGCTGATCTGGCAGCTGATGTTGTTTCAGCAATACTCATTACGATCCAAAGCTGGTACTGCCACGCAGCACTGCAGCTGTTAATGAAAAGTCAAAAAAAGCTGGACTACAGTGGCCAGACCTCCTGAACAGGAATACCTGATACAGGAAGAGGTTACGGATATGGGGTGTTGCTCAACTCTGCAGTCCAGCTCCTCTCAGGTAGACGTTCCACCGTGACCCTCACAACAGGTACCGTTCTCTTGTGCAAGGTGGCGCATGCACAGACACAGACACGCACACACACACTCACGTCCACCACCCGCACTGTCTGCCAAGGCTCCTGGGCTGCAGGCCAGGCTCACCAGAGGATCCTGCTTCAGCTGTCCATGTGCCAGTTCCACGTGTCTCCTCTAGTTCCCGCAACTGCTGCCAGGACTACATAGAGCAACAGCACAGACAGCTCAGGACTGGGGGCCCTCATCTCTCATTCAAATCCTGACAAACCTATTAACTGCACCCATTCGTCACCAACCCTTCCTACTGCTGCCATTCATTGCAGCAAATAGGCCTCATATTTCATATTTTATCTACGGCCGATTCACAGGAGCCGAAAGCAAATCTGACTCTCTGAGTCAAATTTTGAACACTGAGAAACATCAAAATGTCCGTGTCAAAATTGAGTTGTTTCTTTTTTCTCTCTTGCAAGTTGATTGCTACCTTCCAGAACATTTAAATATTTCTGTATAGTCACACAGCAAAATATTATACAGTTTAGTACAGTAAAAGAGTGATTGCCCCCCTTTGATGATGCCTGAAAAAGTGACAACAGTATTGTTTTTATGCTATTTAATTGGTGTGGAACATAATAGAATACACACACATCATCAGAAACCGCCTGTCCCATACGGGGTCGCGGCAAACCAGAGCCTAACCTGGCAACAGAGGGCGTAAGGCTGGAGGGGGAGGGGACACACCCAGGACGGGATGCCAGTCCATCACAAGGCACCCTAAGCGGGACTTGAACCCCCGATCCACCAGAGAGCAGGACCCGGTCAAACCCACTGCACTACCGCACCCCCCTAATGGAATACTGGAATATTTTTTTTCTATCCGAGGCATGATTGATATAGTACTAGCACAGACAAAAAGATCTGATCACATCTGATGCGAAAAAGCTGCAAAAATGGACAAAACTGAATGAATGTAAAATTGGAAAGAGGGCAAATATGGTACTTTTTCACAGCAATGCATATCTTTAGTTTTTGCTGCTGGTTACAGCTCTTTTTATCATTCTTCATTAAAATTGGACTTTCACTAACATTCTGCACAGTATGTTACAGCAAGATGTGAGGTTTTTTATTAAGGTTATTTTTCACCACTTTGGCAAAAAATGAGAACTTTATATAACATACCTATAATTCAGATAAGCAAAAGCAAAATTTGTCTATAAGCTTCATTCATATTCTACATAGCTCTGACCCCCTTGTAAAATAATTAACATCAAAGCAGCACTTCACTTTATTCCTGTGGACTGATGCTCAGGTCTTTGATAACAACTTTGACTTTTCCTTTTCATGCCATCTGTTTGCCTATCATCAGATGAAGATATTCTAATCCGAGTGCATCAAATGCCATGCACTGAAAAGCATCGGCTGGCATTTTTGTAGCATGGCTGTCATTTCTGCTTTCAAGTGGGCATGGTGGGGGGGCGTGGGTGTGGGGGATCCACTAATGAGGTGTTGTTTTCAAAGCTATGGCAGAAACAGTGATACTGGAAAAGGAGGCCTTGGATGATGGGGCTCCCAGAGCTGGCCTGCAAGGAGACTAAAACTTGTCTGCTGTTCATGGGCTTTCTTCATCAGTGTGGTTCCAGAAGTCCAGTCTGTGCCATTTATGGGCCACGAGGGTTATGTACGGATGGGGATTATTTCCTACACAGGGACAGGAGGGGTTATCTCAACAGTAACCTAGGCATGGTGCTGTCTGCAAGATCAGCCAGACTGCACAGCACCACTCAAGGACACTTCAGTCAGACTTGGGCCCACTGGGAATCACATGACAACAGACCGATTGGTTCATGTAAAATTCAAAAGCAAGAAGCGATGGAGCCAACCCCCCATCAGTGTATGGCTCAACACTGTCTGAAGACCTTGGTTTTCACAGAAGTCCTTGTCACTTCCCATGCTCTTCAAGATGAACAGAGACTATAGTACCCCATAAAATGGGTGTACTGTATACCTGGACGTAGAGGATCACTTCCATGTGTATCAGTAAAGTTTTCAGGGGTCTTGCTGTTGTACCATTCAGATAGCTATGCAACCTGAATTGCTTCAGTAAATGTATCCAGCTAGTAGATTAAACATTCAATCACTTTCAATCATTTATGGCAGCATGTAAACAACACTGGTGAAAGCGATGTGACTTTTCCAGCTCTTCCTGTAAAAAGTCATTTCTATTTTCAGCACAATGTAAAATTCTTATTTTAATGGTGTTAGCAAAATCCATCAACAACGAAACGGAAATGTCTCTGAGCAATGCACTAAGAGAAAGTGTTATAAGCTCATCGCAGGCAGAAAATCTGACAATTAGAGTCAAGGGCATTCCATAGAGATGAGCTTCATTGTGCAACCCGCCTCCCCCTCCTCCTTCAGACGCTAATATGGAATAAACAGGAAGGCAAGGCAATTAAATATTGTGGATTAGAGAATGTACCCTTTTGCACAGCTTATTTCTTACATAGTTGGAATTTAATTTTTCCCCCTCTGTTTATACAGTTAACTGCTTTAAAAGAGCATTTTGCAGGGTACTCCAAATTTGCTTAGAGGTCTTCTGTGAGAAGGGGGTGCATTTCCTTGGAGAAGAGCTTTCCACACTCCAGGAGAGGAGCAGAAGACAATCTGTAAACATGCCCTCAGTTACACACCAGCATCCCTGAAAGCCAGGCAACTGCTGTGTCTAATTAACCCATAATTAATATTTTAGCAACTGCCTCAGCAGACTCAAACGGTGTACATCTGCCTGTGAGCACATGGTGCTAATGCTTTACCCCTGAATTTGCCACCGTTCCCTCCATAGAGTGAGCTTTTTGTTTTGGGAGGGGACTTTATGGACTCTCTCCTTGTAGTCAATGCGGCGAGATGAAACTGTTTAGCCAACCTTCAGACTGTGTGTATCATTAGACACTGCTTTATGGACATTCACGTCAGATGAAGTCAGTTTAGATCTATCAATCCAGCATGTACCACTGCATGGATGCTGATTAATGGATAGTACATTTAAGTCTTTGTCTGAAACTTTCCTCACTGGAGATGAGAATTTAGGGAACTTCACTTCTACAGGACCATTAATTCAACTTCAGGTTAATACCAAGGACACCGGCTAAGCTCAGATACTTTAACAAATAATAAGTGTTGATTTTATGTGGAAATAAAACTACAGCAACTAATGAAGAAACAGATTTCATTTTCCAGTACGTAGTATTTAAATGAACTTAATAATGATTAATCTTCCAACCCCTGGAGGTCTGAGTTTTTTCAGCCAAGGGGCCTTGCAAGCACAGGGCCCTCAATCATGGGATGGCTTCTTACCACTTCAGCAAGGGGAATAATGGCAGAAGTGTCTCCTGGGTAATTAAAAAAAAGCAAAACTGCAGCTTGTTTTACAGTGGGGGGGGGGGGTGGGCAAAAAAAATTGGTGTTGTTTTACAGCAGAAAAACTTCTCACTTTCCATTACAAAGACCATCTACAAGCCAATCGGGGTTTATTCAATCGAGAAACAACAAATACTGTTCTTGGGGTGCAACTGATAAGATTTTTATGAAATGCTCTCTAGTCTCATGTGTGATTTAATCTCCCGGACAAACAAATGAGTCATTACTCAAGCCCAGTGTCAACAGATTCATTACTGTTTGGACCATGCATGCCATAAATTTCTGAGATGATAAAAAGGGATTTCATTCCAAGTTAGATATACAAGTATTTAATTGTTTTGTCTTTTCTGTGTTGAACAACTTGTTAAGATTGGCAGAAAGACAGGAAAAGGAGCTTAGATGCAACAGAATTTAACTTGCTGCCAACAAAGGGTTTCAGCCATTCTTCCAAAGAAAGACCTTAGCTACTAGAAAATGCCTGAAAAAATGAGGTTTATAGGAAAAACAAATAAGGTACAGGGTTGTCTTGGTCTGTTCAAGAGGCCAACAGTACTTTATCACCAGATCCTAAGATATTTGTTTTAAACATGAATCACTGAACTCCCTTCTTGGAAATGACTGTGTATGACTTGTGTGTTCGTCAGTGTCATCATAAGATGTGGACACCAATGGTCAGTGTAGGGAATGAAAATACACTGTGTCGAGATAGCAAGGCCCACCTGCTTGAGGAACAAAACATATGCTGTGCTCAGACATGGGCCATCCAGGAACACATGCTTTTATCATACTCCAGACCTCTCAACTACAAACTTGTAATCCGTTTCAGAAACAGTGTATTCTGCTGGAGGCCCACAGTATATGATGACTTCTTATTATGCTGACCATGACATTTTGCTGGGCACCTAAGCATAAAATATGGATCTAAAGCCTCTATTTAATGTCTTGTGGCTGATATTGTGTTTTCTACTGATTTTTCTTTTTATCCGTATTGATTTATTTCAAATATCAGTTGGTTCAGTATGTAAGCATAACTTCAGTGGCCATACAGAGAAGCAGAACATACTGAGCTGGGACTCTGAATGACCTGATAAAAATTATTTCGACATATTCTGCATATGGTCCCCTGTACAGAAAGAGACACTGTAATGAATAAGACCAGACAGCAGAGCACAGCTTGTAATTGCACCTCCAGTACTTCATCATTTTGAATTAAAGATCAAAAGACTTTTCTTGCACATTACAGGACTCACACAACAGACAGGAACAATAAGGAGTCCACAGAACAGGGAAACAAAAATGATTATCATCATTAGTACCCTCATCTTCATCATTTTTTCAATAACCCTCAACACGGTCAAGTTCCTCAGAAGATGGTTTATATTGAAGACTATTTATATAATTCTACTCTGATTAGGTATATGGCTCATTTACACAGCATTATGTGGTGTTATATAAACGTATATACCGCTTTTAAAAGTAACAGCAGGGTTTCTGCAACCTATTGATAATCCACCCAGTTCCTAGGAAAAGCCTCAACAAAGAACCAAAAATTAATTTTTTTTTGTGAGTTTTTCCAGCCAAATATGAAAGGAAACAGAATGGGATGAGCTGAAAATCACTGGGACAGCAGATGGCGTAGTGATTAGAGCTGCTGCCTTGCACTCAAAAGACCTAGGTTTGAAACCAACTTCATTCTGTATTAGCCTTGACAAATTACTGAATTGTTTTAATAAAATTACCCAGTTATACAACTGGATAAATCATAAGAAGATTAGAGTAAAAACATAATAGTATAAGTTGCATAGATACATGAATAAATATATTAGGTTCCTAGAACACAATTTGATCCTTTATTTGTTAACTAACAAAGACAAGAAGAATCTTGATTGATAACTACAGCTATGAATGCACAAAACTGATCTAAGCCAACTGGACACAAAAATTATGTTCATAAACTTGTAAGGGCTGCCTTTTAACTGTCATGCCACACACTTTTAGCCACACGTTGCCTTTGTAAAGGCAGTCTGTCTGTGTGACCGGGCATGTCCAGACCACGCACCCCTTCTCCCATTGCTGAAGACATTGATTCCCTGATTTTCAGAGTAAATTGATTTGTGGACTGTCTCTGAAGAGGGCGGAAAGGACTAAATGAGGGAAAAACGGGAGTTTGTGGCGTGATTACAGCCTTCACGACAGGGTGGCTGCTGCACTCTGCCACTTGTCTTTGTTGCTGAACTTGGAGAAGCAAATGGACAGCTTCACAGAACGGGAATACTGAAAAAGCCCCTGTAATGTATGGAGACAAATCACCAAGCTGCTTGCTTTACAGAATTGAAGTTGGGATTACATATGTATGACTAAAGTGATGTCACCCCACACACAACCTTCCAATCATTGTAATTCAATGAAGTGTGTGTGATTACGTTTGTCTGCAGGTGTTTGTACTTTATTTCCACAGCAACATTACACATCTTTGTCTTGGGAAGATTGGGAGACCTACTCAAGCTGACTGTGTAAGTCCTATGTGGGCTCTACGACCATAAATGCTTTACTGTAGTTACTGTTGAAGCACTGTCTCTCATTTCACTTCTAACCAGAACTGAATCACATCCATAAAGCAGGTGAAGATGACAGTGACATGGAATCTAGTGCTGATTGGCTGTGCTGTACGAGACTCATGCCTTTTAATTAGCATTTCAGAGAATAATGTGATCCTGCTGACAAAAGGATTCAAATAAGAAGCACATCTGTGAGACCACAAGAGATTCTGGGAAGCACAGCACTAAGAGGCAGTACTGATTACATAAAGCCAAATGAGCAAATAAACAGCTACCACGAAAATTACCAATCATAGCTTTTATGCCCTTAATAATCAGATATGCTGTTGAAACAGTAATTTTTGCACTACACTGCGAGTATTGCCTCCACCTTAATAATGGGATAAAAGATGTGGGGAAAGGGCAAATATGTGAAACATAATATTTGGGAAGCAGATAACTGTGTGGGTCACAAGCTCATGAAAAATCAATATTGCCTTTACAATTTCGCTAGTGATGGAAATAACTGATGCTGTGCCCTTGTCTGGCCTGTGAGCAGGATGAAAGGTTGAGCCAACAGTGTTGATTCGGAGGTGGTATTACTGTACCGAACAGACATATATTTTCAAGGGACTTGGTGTGATGATGAGTTCACATTCCCACTTTATCCATCCTTTGAGTGTGAAAACTGATCAAGAGATGGATATTGCAGAAACACCAGACACCATATGTCCCTGAAAATATCACTCAGGTTTCAAATCGCAACAGAAAGCAGACAGCAGCCCAGCTCATCTTTACAATGTACAAAGTGATACCTGCACCTATGCATTTATACCAGCTTTTTCCAAACTACAAGTGACCCAGAGATACCATAATATGGAAGGTGTTTTTTCATCGTCAGAGTTGACTGCCTCCCAACCATTTGCAGTCTGTGGGACCAGCGTGAGTGTTTTCCACCAAACGCCTGTCAGCCACACCTACCGGCAGCGCACTCCTCCTCATCCGCCCCGTTCTCGCAGTCCTTCTCCCCATCACATCGCCATGACAACGACACACACTTGTTGGCAGAGCCCCCGCAGTCAAACTTCTCAGGCGGACATGTCTGTCTACCTGTTGGGGAGTGAAATGTTGGAGGAAGAGGGAGAGAGAGAGAGAGAAAGAGATGGCGGTCAGTATTTCCCACCACAATCCAATAACCAGCCCCAGCTCTCCCCATGACCCCAATTAAAGAAACCCACAGCATGTGGCAGCTTGCTTAGCAAAACCCATTAACAGCTTGCCCTGTTGTTTTTGTAACCACCACTTTCCAAGCGTTGAGGAAATTCTATACAGAATACATCAAAAGAAGGGGGGGGAGGAAAAAAAAAAAAAAACTGTACCCACTCCACCCTCAATTCCCCCCACGCAGGGTGTTCAAGCACACAATGTGGCTTTTGATCTCACATTACAGCCCATTTAATGCCACAGTGTGCTAGTGCTATTGCTTTTTGCATCCAGCAAACAGGCCCAAAATGCAATAGTACTTGAGTGAGTTTGTTATATTTTAGACTAGTATGACCCTGGCGAAGACCTTCCCATCGCTCCCCTAAGCTGTCAAAATCCTGCTTCAGGGCCTGTTGTTTCTCACTGTGTTGGCACATGGAGTTTGCTTGGCGTGACTGAGCTGGCACTGCTCTCCAGGGAGGACTTATCAAACATTTGCAGGTGCTTAACATTCATGAAACAGCCGTTGTTTAGCTAAAACCGCATCTTAGGCTGTTTGCTAAGCAAGTGACAGCGCGCTTACGTGCAGTCGTGGTGAAGAACACCTTGCTGGATCCCTTTGTAACTCCAAATCACATTCACTTGCACTTTGAAACTCTAATTCATTTATTCCCAGGAGGAATCGCTAAGGGTTAATATGTGGGGAAAGTGCGGACACAGGAAATGGACCAGATTATGCAGGATATGTTATCACAACACGTACACGCCTGCCTTGGCACTTGTTTCCTGTCTGCGATGTTGCTGTTGAATGTCTGGTAGCACAGCAAACCTTCACGCAGTCACATTTCCCTGAATAATACATTAAGCTCGGTATTCTAGAATTGCCTATCAGTAACTGTTTGAAACGTTGTGATGCCTAAAAAACTACAAATATAACTTATTTTTCACCTTGCAGACATTTCATGCAAGACCTATAGACCTTTGTGATAAACGTATGGATTAATGTTACTTGCTGAAGTATAAGGAAAAAAAACCTGCATACACAAAGTTTTCCTGAACATCCTGGAACAACAGAAACAGAAACTTATTAAAAAACCTGTGGGAAACTTCCCATACCAATTTTTATTTATGGGCACGAAATTAAGAGGTCTGAACTTTTTTTAGGAAAAATATTAAGTTTTGTGGCAGTACTGTCAGTCTGCTGTGCTCTAGTAACGTGCCCAGCCCACAGTGACAGCTTTCAAAGTGCCTTACCCATTAGTGCACATCATCTACTTGCCTAAATGTTCTGCTGCAGTTTAACAAACTAACATGAGTGAGGTATAGCGGAAAGTCAGTTAGGTGAGTGCAAGCCAGATAATTAAAAATACAGTGTCAAGGATGGCTGTGCAGGTAAATCAACAAAAAGCTCCGTGTTACATTTTGTGCAGCAAGCAGGTTGAAGGTGGGTTTGCTTACTGAACAAGAAGCAAGGTAACGAAATCCCAATAGGATAACAGATGTGAAACCTAGTCAGCCAAAGAGATATATCATCTGTTACCTATGATGTCCCTTAATTCAAATCTTAATCTTCAAGATCTCAACAAAGATGGACGGAACAGCAGCAAATGAGCGTGAGAGCAGACACCCAAACATATGGTGACAATAAAAATCATGAACCAGAACAATGAAAAGCATTGGAAACAATGGAAATTATTGTATAACCAATGCAGTCCTTCAGATGCCACTTAAGATTAAAAACACACTGATGGAAATGCAGGGCAGGGAATCAAGGGACTTGCCCAAATGTACCTCTGTGCCTTTTTATGATGGTTGTTAATCTGTCTCTGCCAAAATTAAGGTGTCATTAGCTTGAGAAGGACCCACCCTTGTCCAAAGTTGACTGAGATGTTCTAAAGAGAAGCTCACTGTGGGTCTCCATACCTTTGACAAACTGCTTTTTTATTACATTTCACAGAGTCGGAGTGAATTAAGTGGCTCTTTACGTTCCAATCATTTCAGCATGATGAATTCCGTTATCCTATAACTCTTCCTTAATTTGTCCAAATAATACAGGTGATGTGAGGCAATAAGTCATTGCCCTCGTTGCACTAATGTTTAGTACTGGAGGTGCATTTTGTGCAGTTGGCCAAGCCAGACCACGAATAGCACGACTGTGCTATTGATCCATTTAATCTCTGTAGATCTGAGTACAAAATACAGAAGCACATCTTGTTTTAGCTGGAGAAAGAAAGGTACTAGGTTCAACTAGTGACCGAGAGCTTTCACACAGGTTATCAGGACGGTCATCAAATGCTGTAGTGATGCAGCAGAAGGGGAAGTCAGGACCTCTGCTAACAATATCTGTGTCAATTCAATAAAAATATTCAGCAAGTAAATTACAATAGTAACAAGAATTTCATTTTTGTTTTCCACTCAGCATTATTTTGACTGATAGTTGAAGTTGAAACACAGTTTAATAATTGAATACTACTATAAACAAGATTGTCTCAGAGATCAAATGCAAAAAAGACCTGCCTGAAAATTTAAGAGCTAAATTCTTTATTAGTCACCATGATCCATGCCCAGGTCAATCTAAGAGAATAAGAACTGATAAAAATACACTGGTCAAATTTCTAACAATTTCACTGACTCAATCAGATAGGGACTGACCAAACCTAAAAGCAATGGCTATGATGAAGGTACACTAGTAGTGTCAAAAACAAGTCTATGGCATGGAAACATTATGAAATCACCACTGAACAGATACTTAAGTCTTCAAACTCTTATCACATGAAGAGTAGCTATTGTGATCTAACAACATCCTGTACTGTCTTTCATGTTGCCAAAATACACCTTTCCTTCCATCAGGGGCTTTTCTCCTCTCTCCCTGTAACATGGAGCTGTTTCTTGGAGCAAACCCCACAGCTAGGGAGGGTGGGCAGATGGAGGCCGGGGCTGGTGATGTGTACCTTCACCCAGCGGGCTGGAACAGTGCCGACGCTCCCAGAAATTTAGGCACTTAGATTTACTGCTTCATTAGCCTGCACTAACACAAACACACCACACACATTGAATCACAATAAATCAGCCAGTGGCCAGAGATGGAGAATTCTTGCGCACAAGTGTATTAGATTGTAAGAGGAAAGAGGACCAAATCCGGGTCATAGTCACTAGATCTTTCAACTTAACATCTGGAGCCTAGCATGCATGAGTGACAAAAAAAACTTTAAATAGAATATAGGTGCATAACAAATGTAAGTCAGTGTTGTCAAAACTTCTATCATACGGTTATCACAGAAGGTTGTTAATGTTGAGAATATTTTATTTTGACAAAACCTGGTGTAACATGCCGAGGCGGCGGGGGATGGGGACAAAGCAGCCGCAGCTGGGGCTAATCACTTACCCTATTTCTTCCCCTGCGCCCAGCAGTGAGGGGGAGAATCGGCAGAGGAGAACCGACGCCGAGAGCACATGATCCCGATCCCAATCCCAATCCCGAGCACGAGAGCGACCCTGAGCCCGTGGACGACGCCACCAAGAACAGGCCAAGTACCCATCGCACCCATTCCGAGTTCCCCTTTTCCCCTCCCTTTCCATCTCCCCAACGAGGGAATAAATCAACCCCATGTCACACGGACGTGCACCCAACCTGGCGTCCCGTCTCCTCTGTTACACCTGCCTATGTGTATCTTGACAAAACTCTCATACATTATGATTTGAATCTGTTCAGACATTTAAAGTGAAATAAGTTTCCAGGGCAACACAATGGTGCAGCAGATAGTAATGCTGCTTCACTATCTATTCACCTATCTAACTAAAATACATCATATATTATATACAGTCACTGAAATACATTTCTTTTTATCATTTTCAGACCACTGATTTGGATCCAAATGTATGATTCATAAAACTTGGGGAAATTGGGGCTTGTATTAATGAACTTTTCCAATTTCATAAGCAATACCTTAGCAACAGGTCAACTTTGAAAAGTTTACCTATGATTAAATCCTGTTTGTTGAAAAATTTGTACCTAAATGCAACTTACAGATTTTTTTTATTCCTCATGATTCCAAATTATTTTCAGAGCATAAGGTTTGGTGACAAAGGAAACTAGAGCCATGTTTTTTGTATTATGTTCTGCCCAACGGCAACAAAAATGCTTTTTCATAAAGGGCAGTACTTGCTGTTACTCCAAATTGTCCTAGTGTGGATGTACAGTATGACCTTTAAAAGCAGCAACATGCTGGGGCTGGTGCATAACTGCTTCCATGCAGAACTCCAGAAAAAAAAAAAAAAAAAAAGAGCATAATGCCAGTGGTGGATATGGCAACATGGTACAGGGGTGAAAAGGTAATGATCTTTTCACAAGGAAATTTAACAAAGAAAAATGTATTGCTTGGACGTTACAAGCCAGTGTACAGCGTGTCCATGACCTAACTAACTTTTTGCTATTACAAACTTTTTTGAAAGGTATTTAATATTTTTTTCCTAAAGAGCTGGCATACCAATTCAAATTGTGCAGCAAAGCTTTACCTGATGTGCTGACAGACTGCGATTGCAAATATTAAGTGCTGCCTTATGTTTAACAAAAGGTGTGGAGAAGCAGACGGTTGGCAAACAAATTGTAGGTGATCTACTGGTTTTGATCTGTCAGCGAAGCTGCTTCTCTGTCATCCTCCACCTCCAAGTAATACCTCCAACTCCAAGTTAATGGGCAAATTTCTGCACTTCAAGGTATATAACACAACTAAAAATGTCCTATAAATTTCTTATAATTATCCTTTTATTTCTTATTATTCTTGCACTAGGTACTACTGAATTTCATGTGGTCTGTAGGGTAAGAAAAGGATCCAAGAACCACAGATGAGCACAAACACCCCGGTGTAGCTCTGTTCACGGTTCTTACTGGGCTTTCTTATTTACACCATGTCATAAACACCTCTGTCAGGGCACTCAAAACACTCGGCTGTGTGTTGGAGCCTCCTACCCCATGGAGCTGGCAGGGTTGCTGTTACATTTATATTTTTTCAATTAGCAAACACTTTACTCAAAAGAAAAGTACAACTCAGAGTAACCAAAAGTCCATTTCACCGCAGACAAGGGACATACAGATAAAGATACATGACTCTCACAGTACAGTCACTTAGTAGTGCAGTATTTCTGTTTTTCCGTTACATATTACACTAGTAGCTGTACTTAGAATTGATGACAAGCCTCCCACCGGCTAGGTTACATTCGACTTGCAAACGTTTTAAGTAACAAACTAACTCTCAGTCCCAATTAAGTTCATCAGTAGGAGACCAATTGTGTTGTGGAATACGTTCAGCTCTCATATAGTTCAGTCTAGTACAACAAAAACCAGTACAACAGCTTATGAAAATATATACCCTTAATATACAATGAGCTTATGATTTAGTACAATGGTATACACATTTTATTACAACACCAGCTCAGAAAAGAGTTGATATAAGAGCACTTTGCTCTTATTTTATTTCTGCCAGTGGCAGGTATTTAAAAGGAACAATTCAATCCCAGAGCAACACAGCTACTGCGAAGCTTTCAGTCTGCCCTGCACACTGGTACAAAACAGCTCAAGGAGCGAAACAGTCATAAAACCGCAGGTAATTAAAACGATTAATAGAAGGAATCCAGTTGTCCATATTGCAAGTAGTTTCTACAAAAAACAAGTGACTTTGTGGCAGCAAAGTTGCATCTGTTCCTGTTTCACTGCATCCACGTTTCCTCTTGTTGTCACAACCTCTGAGAGATTACACCAGAGGACCACAGGAGAAGGTCAGAGCTAATGCCACATACACACATGAAAAACACCAGCACCTCACTGAAACAGTCTTTAAAAGAAGAAGACCTAGCCACAGTGTTTGTATAAACTCTTTGAGAAACCTTGAGCTCAGGTTTGCACTGTACTCCTTGTTAACTGGTCTTTGGTTCATGACCCTTTGACGATGATTTTGGACTACGATCTCCCCATGTGAACCACAGCTCTTCGGACAACAATCTCCATGCTTGCATTCTGAGCAACATGTCAGTTGTGTGTGATTGTTTAGGTCACAAACATTGCACTCACCATAGATGACTGCTGTAATGGTGTCCCCTGATCTCAGTTTAAAATGACTAAAAGGGAGTGTTTAAAGCTCTAACTGCAGACAGGTGCCTAATCGGAGTCAGGTGCTGCTGGTTGAGGTGCGGGAGTGGTTGTGGCAGTTACAACAAAAATGTAAAAAGATATACAGTATAATATTATGCTTTTACTGTTGTCCATTACCCCTCCACGAACCGCCACCTTAACGTGGTGGAGGGGTTTCAGTGCCTGAATGACCTCAGGAGCTATGTTGCCTGGGGCTATATGCCCCTGGTAGGGTCTCCCATGGCAAACAGGTCCTGGGTGACAGACAAGACAAAGCGCAATTCAAAACCCCCTTATGACTATAAAATGAAGGCTCTCGTCCACCCCGCCCGGTATGGGGTCACTGGGGCCCCACCCTGGAGCCAGGCCTGGGGGAGGGGCTTGCATGCGAGCACCTGGTGGCCAGGTCTATGCCCACGGGGCCTGGCCGGGCTCAGCCCGAAGTCAAGACGTGGAGCCACTCTTCGGTGGGCTCACCACCTGCTGGAGAGGCCGTAAAGGGCCAGTGCGCTGTGATTTGGGCGGTGGTCGGGGCCGAGTTCCCGGCCGACCCAAACCTCGGGCGCCAACTCTGGCTTTTGGGACTTGGAATGTCACCTCACTGGCGGGGAAGGAGCCTGAGCTGGTGCGGGAAGTTGAGAGATACCGTCTAGATATAGTCGGGCTCACTTCCACTCACAGCTTGGGTTCTTGAACCACTCTTCTCGACCAGGGGTGGACTCTCCACTATTCTGGCGTTGCCCAGGGTGAGGCGGCGGCGGGCGGGTGTGGGCTTATTAATAGCCCCCCAGTTCAGCCGCCATCTGTTGGAGTCTATCCCGGTGAACGAGAGAGTCGTCTCCCTGACCCGGTCTCTCACTGTCGTTTGTGCTTATGCGCCTAGTGGCAGTGTAGAGTACTCGGCCTTTTTAGAGTCCCTGGGGGGCGTGCTGGAAAGCGCTCCCACTGGGGACTCTGTCATTCTATTGGGGGACTTTAACGCCCACGTGGGCAGCGACAGTGACACCTGGAGGGGCGTGATTGGGAGGAACGGACTCCCTGATCTGAACCCGAGTGGTGAGTTGTTATTGTATTTCTGTGCTAGTCACGGTTTGTCCATAACAAACACCATGTTCATGCATAAGGGTGTCCATCAGTGCACATAGCACCAGGACACCCTAGGTCGGAGGTCGATGATCGACTTTGTAGTCGTTTCTTCTGATCTTTGGCCATATGTCTTGGACACTCGGGTGAAGAGAGGGGCTGAGCTGTCAACTGATCACCACCTGGTGGTGAGTTGGATTCGATGGCGGGGGAAAAAGCTGGACAGACCTGGCAGGCCCAAACGCATAGTGAGGGTCTGTTGGGAACGTTTGGCGGAGGCCCCTGTCAGAGAGGTCTTCAACTCCCACCTCCGACAGAGCTTCAACCAGGTCCCGAGGGAGACTGGGGACATTGAGTCCGAATGGACTATGTTCCACACCTCCATTGTCGGGGCGGTGGTTCGGAGCTGCGGCCATAAAGTCTTCGGCGCCTGTCGCGGCAGCAATCCCCAAACACGGCGGTGGACACCGGAGGTAAGGGATGCTGTCAAGCTGAAGAAGGAGTTCTATCGGGCCTGGCTGGCTCATGGGACTCCTGAAGCAGCTGACGGGTACCGGCGGGGCAGACGGAACGCAACTCTGGCAGTCGCCGCGGCAAAAACTCGGGCTTGGGAGGAGTTCGGTGAGGCCATGGAGGAAGACTTTCAGTCGGCCTCAAAGAGATTCTGGTAAACTGTCCGGCGACTCAGAAGGGGGAAGCGGTGTTCCGCCAACACTGTTTACAGTGGAAGTGGTGCGCTGCTGACCTCAACTGAGGATGTCCTCGGGCGGTGGAAGGAGTACTTTGAGGATCTCCTCAATCCCTCTGACACGCCTTCCGTAGAGGAAGTTGAGGCTGGGGACTCGGGGGGGGGGACTCGTCCATTACCCTGGCTGAAGTTGCTGAGGTAGTGAAAAAGCTCCTCGGTGGCAAGGCTCCGGGGGTGGATGAGATCCGCCTCGAGTTTCTCAAGTCTCTGGATATTGTGGGGCTGTCTTGGCTGACATGCCTCTGCAGCATTGCGTGGAGCTCAGGAATGGTGCCTCTGGACTGGCAGACCGGGGTGGTGGTCCCTCTTTTTAAGAAGGGGGACCGGAGATTGTGTTCCAACTATAGGGGGATCACACTCCTTAGCCTCCCTGGGAAAGTCTATGCAGGAGTACTGGAGAGGAGAATCCGACCAATAGTCGAACCTCGGATTCAGGAGGAGCAATGCGGTTTTCGCCCTGGCCGTGGAACACTGGACCAGCTCTATACCCTCACTAGGGTGTTGGAGGGTTCATGGGAGTTTGCCCAACTGGTCCATATGTGTTTTGTGGACCTGGAGAAGGCATTCGACCGTGTCCCTCGTGGCATCCTGTGGGAGGTACTTTGGGATTATGGGGTTCAGGGCTCGCTGCTACGGGCTGTTCGTTCCCTGTATGACCGGAGCAGGAGCTTGGTTCGCATTGCCGGCAGTAAGTCAGACCTGTTCCCGGTGCATGTTGGACTCCGCCAGGGCTGCCCTTTGTCACCGATTCTGTTCATTATCTTCATGGACAGAATTTCTAGGCGCAGCCAGGGAACGGAGGGTGTCTGCTTTGGTGGCCGCAGGATTTCGTCTCTGCTTTTTGCGGACGATGTGGTCCTGTTGGCTTCATCGAATCAAGACTTGCAGCATGCACTGGGGAGGTTTGCAGCCGAGTGCGAAGCGGCGGGGATGAGAATCAGCACCTCCAAATCCGAGGCCATGGTTCTCAGTCGGAAAAAGGTGGATTGCCCCCTCCGGGTTAGGGGGGAGGTGCTCCCTCAAGTGGAGGAGTTTAAGTATCTCGGGGTCTTGTTCACGAGTGAGGGAAAAATGGAGCGGCAGGTTGACGGACGGATCGGTGCGGCGTCCGCAGTAATGCGATCATTGTACTGGTCTGCTGTGGTGAAGAAGGAGCTGAGTCGTAAGGCGAAGCTCTCAATTTACCAGTCGATCTATGTTCTTACCCTCACCTATGGTCATGAACTCTGTATCATGACCGAAAGAATGAGATCGCGGATACAAGCGGCAGAAATGAGTTTCCTCCGCAGAGTGGCTGGGCGCACCCTTAGGGATAGGGTGAGGAGCTCAGTCACCCGGGAGGAGCTCGGAGTAGAGCCGCTGCTCCTCCGCATCGAGAGGAGCCAGTTCAGGTGGCTCGGGCATCTGTTCCGGATGCCTCCTGGACGCCTCCCTGGGGAGGTGTTCCGGGCATGTTCCACTGGGAGGAGGCCTTGGGGCAGACCCAGGACACGTTGGAGAGACTACGTCTCCCAGCTGGCCTGGGAACGCCTTGGGGTTCCCCCAGAGGAGCTGGAGGAGGTGTGCGGGGAGAGGGAAGTCTGGGGGGCTCTGCTCGGACTACTGCCACCGCGACCCAGTCCCGGATAAGCGGAGGAAGATGAATGGATGGATGGATGGATGTTGTAATTAAAAACCTGTTTCAGTATTTTAATTTTTTCATTTTAGAAGAAATAATTGGAATCTACCCCCTCACAATGGGGAAATTCACCTAACAAGGTGATTTTCCAAATAACTGAACTCGTTTATTTGAGCGATGAGTGTATTTTTCTAGAGGACCCAGAGAAAAGGAACCCAATCTGTCAAAACAGAATGTGCCTAATGCTAATTAAGAGGCTCCAGTGGAATAACTGATATTTGCTATTGTCCTGCTGTCGTGGCTGGCACAAAGTTAGAGCTGAAGAAGCTCTTTGTTCACTACCTCTACTGATGGAGAAAGAGAGGGGCTGGGAGGAGATGAGTTCCAGTTTTTTGGTCTGCTTAAATAAATGTCACATCTGACATCAGAAGCCTAAACTTTCAGCTTTTTAAATTCAATTAATTTAAACAGCCAGAAAAACATAAATGAAATCAACACGTTGCCAAATATTGTGGAGTTTAAATTTATATAAATAATGGCATTGTTGTCGATCTTAAAGAATATTAAAATTACAGGAAAGTTCAGTATCAACTTTGAGAAGGGAAAAATACTAGTGAGAAGACCGAGTGCCTCTAATGGCTGTGGAATGCAGCATTCAGTGTTAATATCAAGAGCATTCACTTTCATTTCACATTTTCCTGGATGAGGAGTTTCTCAGGAGGTGGCCTCTAACCCCTTTCACGAAACTTTAAGGCAACATTAAAAAAAAAAAAAACTCTGGTTGCTGTTAAATTATTCATATTTCTGCATAAAATCAATTTGGTAGCACAGTATGAAGCAGACAAATCTTACTCTTGCATCTGATTTGAACACATGCCTGGGCCACTATATTGCCGAAACAGAAAGGATAGACATTTTTTAGTGCTGACTGTCCTCAATTAACCTCAGCCCATAGGAAAAACATTGCTTTTGCCTTTTTGGTGGCATAACCCCACAGGGACAGGCAATTCATTCTCATTTGCATGAATACCAAAGACAATAAAATTACAGGAAGAATGAAGCATAAACAAATGCTTTATAGAAATAAAACAAGCCATGACTTTTTTACATTATTATTGCAATTTTAACTGACTTAGACTTTTGCCCATTTATGAGAGTAAATATTTCATTGAGCAATTTAGTTTTGGCTCAGAGCAGGGTACCTGCCAAAATTTAAACTTGCACCCTATTAAAATTGTTGAAAAATGTATGTGTCCTGAACCTGAACTTCAACCCTGAAAACATTTGATCTGATGCATTTTGCCATTGGTCTGATCTTTCAGCCTCAGTGAGGAGTTGCTAAGCAATCATGTCATTTTGGAAAAACAGCTCATAGATGCATATGAATGCTCAAACACCAAAGAAGCTTTTTTCATTACATATTCATGTTTTTAAAATGGCTCAAGATGATCAGTTTTATCAAAACTGCACTCCACACACTTTCTTGCCTTTTAATTAAATGTGGGGATACTCTGTGAAACCGACTTGAAATGACGGCAATACTAATGTGAAACAAGGATTACTGAAATCACTGGCACCCTGGGACCTGTTGTTCTTTGCAGGAAGAAAAAAAAAATTGTCATTCCATCAGCTCAAGATCAAGACAAGTAAAATCACCTTCTATAGAAACTAAATTACAGAGCTTGTTTTAATGACTTGGGCTAAGCAGTATTTGGGCAGCAGTGACACTCTAGGGTTATAAGAAAGCTTGTGGGCGAGGGCAAAGCACAAGGGAAATCATTCCAAGAGTCGCTGCTGAAGGCATGAAATTAAATGTTCCTGTATATTGAACGAGAACTTCTCTGCATACTCGCTAGCATAATTAAAGTACATTATGTAGAAAAGCTGCGATGTGGTACAATATCCTCACAACTCAATGTGGGAGAAAGGCACAACACAAATCTACAGGTAGGAAATGCAAAAGAAAACAGCTGACAGTGAAAGATTTATACCGAAGATCAAATCTGACCAGCACACGATTGCACATATGTTACACTTGTTTGTACTGTATGATTATAGAAATCAAGTTATAAAAGCAATGTTGTGTGCATAAACAATACTTGAAAGCTGAAACAACTTTTTGGTTTAAATTGGAGGATGTTGGAAGAATGCAAAGGCCTTCACATTCTAAAGCCTAAAGGAAGCCTTAAGCAAAGACATAAAAAAACAGATAAAATGAAAGATCGCAACAACTTGGTGAACACCACAGGCTAGAACAAACTTCTTTGCTGTTGGTGTAACTCTTAGAGACATAAGCACACATGATGCTGCTGTATCAAGACTCAATGAAAAGATCAATGAGCAGCTAAAAACAGGAAAACCAAGAAGACCAAGATCAGATGTACTGAACCCTTCTCAAGGCTCAGTCCAGTGTCCCAGAATGCCTTCTGGAAAACATTCAGTTTTATAGCTGTTGGCAAGGAACACTAGTCCACAAAACTGTATTATTTTCACACTAGTTTATTTTATTTTTGAGGCTCATGAAAGTTTATGTTTTTTCTTTTTTTTCTTCTGTATGATTTCCAAACATCTAAATGCAGAAATGACAGCTTGCAAAACTTTGTGCTCTGGATGGGAAAGTCTCCTGGTTCATTACTGATGCCAGTAACCCTGGTCTTAGCATGTCATTGTGTTGGTTTTTCTTGTAACTGAGTTTTTAATTTCAAAATGGAATTATAATTTATGCAAAAATAAGTAGCTTGATAGTGAAACTTATCCTTAAACTTTCTTTTCCAACATGTTTTTTCTGTAAGAATAAATAATATTCACATTTGAACTGATGAATTGCTGATTATCTTTTAAACAATTAAACACTAAATGTCTCAGGGACCTGAAGTGAAAATAATTATTGTTTCCCTTTCACAAATAAGAAAATAAAGGGAATATATTTCACAAGCACAGATGCCCATGTTGGCATATGCTAAAATATTGTTTGTTTTACTAAGATGAAAAACTGCCTTCTGTTGCTATCATTTAACACATTCGTTCAAAATCAAAAGTCAAGAATGAGTAAGACAGAACTCAGCCAGAATAGAATCTTTATACCCTTCAGCAGATATCAAGTGCAATGTATCAAAGAGTAATCTTAGCCTGGAGTCCTGGAAACCAGCCTGCTTTGGGCTAGCACAAGAAACATAAACATGAAACTTACCAAAACGATGAGCCGCGAGAGATTAGTCAGAAGCAATTTGACTAGATAAATTCTGCACATGTCTGTGTCAAAATGATTTTAATCTGAAATATGATTTGTAAAGAGTGGGACATGCATTGCAGTGTTCTGCACCAGTGCTGATGTGAAGCATAGCATACACCTAGTTGAGGGCTCCTGTACAGATTCAACTGCCCATATCAATTGAAATTTAGCTTTTCATTTAGCTAACACTTTCTTCCAAAATGACTTACAATGTTAAGCTACTTGCAATTATTTACACATTTATACAGTTGGGTAATTTTACTGGCGCAATTTAGGGTAAGTACCTTGCTCAAGTGTACTGTAGCTGGAGGTTGGATTAGAACTGGCATCCTTTAGGTCCAAAGTCAGCAGCTCTACCGCTATTTGATACACACTCAACGTTCTTCTTTGAGGTTCATGTACCATCTCAGACTTATGGGAACTGTTACAAGGAATGTTTTCATAAAGAACTCTTGAAGTCTATGGAGACAACCCCAGTCATGATCCAGCATGTCCAGTCTACAGCTCCCTTTAAAATCCATTAATAATCTTGACATTGCAAGAGAAAAGCTGAATTAGCTCAATCTGAATGCTCACAGAGAAAGTAAAATTTCATATGAGGCACATTGTCAAGACCAGGACTTGAGACCCCTGGTTTACAGCATAGCTAGTCAACTTCAGCCCTGGATGTCCACAGTCCAGCAGGTTTCCCAGCTGTCTAACAGTCACCCAGTCTGCAACAGTTCAAGATCAATCTTATTCAAGGAGGAACACAGCTATTAGTATCAACAGAACGATGAAGGTACTGAAAGCCTCCAGGAACTGAATTCAAGCACTGTGGTCTAAAAGATAACAAAAGAGACAACATAACACACAGACGTAATCTTTTTAGCTCCATAGGCACTGATCTAGGGCATTCTCATGATAATTCTCCCCTTCATTACAGAATGGATATTCATGGCTGGCCCAATGGGGTAACAAGCCAATACACCAGTCTTCACTGAACAAGCACTTTACGCTCATGGTTTGCAAGGAATCATGTAGAGTACTGTACCGATCGAGGGTCAGCACTGCTCTCAATATTTTCATTACACTCACTGATTACATGGAAAAGGGCACCACTGGCACGCTTCATTTGTCATAATTACATGAGCTCATGAGAAGCAGAAGAATCCATTTCAAAAGTACAAAATAAATTTAAATCGCCAGATGGCTGTTAATTACTTTTTAATGAAACCATAACCACTTCCACAAAGAAAAATAATTACAAAATTTAAAGCAACTGTAACAGGGATCATTATTGAACCAGTTGAACCATTATTCATGTTTATGTTACTGCATTTCTATATTTTATTCAGTAATGGTGTTAAATAAACAAAGAAAAGATCAGAAATTTGATATTTTTCATGGTGCTATAAAAGATATACATGAATTGACCACATTCCAGGGTTTGGCACTTTCCTCTTGTTTTATGAATCGGTTCAAGAGAATAAAAAGACTTACACAAAAATCTAGTGAAATATGGTGGATATAGTGTTACTGACTGCAAGGCAGATCTAAATATTTTTTGTGTTCATTTTTCCAGGTTCTCACTGAGTTTCATACAGTAGATGTATGAAATGATAATGAAACTGACACAAATCACTGGCTCTTAGATGATAGAAGACATCTCACTTTCACCTGGACCCATAAAAAACTTCAGAATATGAAATCTTAGTTAAAAATGTAAACCAAATCAAAACCAAAAATCTTCTTATTAAGCTTCTTTGCTGCTAGGTCGAGCCAAAAATGAATACTTCATATTAAATAAAATCACAGTTTAAGGGTAGCAAAAAAAAAGAGAATCAATTTCAGTAGAAAACGCAGTCTTGACTTGTCAGCACCTACAGTTCATGTGAATCTAACAAAAGGTAGTAAAACAAACTACACAACTGGCCAAGAAATTCCATCTAACAAACACAAAAATACACAGGATATGTGAAGGTCTGCTGAAAATGTCATCCATCCCTGAACACAGGTGGGTGGTGGGATGACTTACTGCACGTGGAGTCCGCCTCATCTGAGCCGTCGGAGCACTCCGGCTCGCCATCACAGCGCCACCTAGCAGGCACGCACTGACCGTTCCTGCAGGTGAAGTCCGACGGGGCGCACGTTTTCTTTGCTACAGAGAGAAAAAAGAGAGAAAAACAAAGAAAGAGGGCTAACATTTTTATAAAGAGAATTAAATTGGTGATCAGCAACAAAGCACAGAGCCCAGAGTCACGCGAAGAGAACCACTGCACAACCAGGGGGAGTCCTCAGCCTTTGCTTTTTCCAACAAGAAAGGGATTTAGTCAGAGCAAACTGAAGCATATTAGTGCACTTAGCATGGACTGTACAAAGAATGGCACAGCTGTTGCAGAGGGTAGCACCGGTACATCACAGTTCCTGGACTGTGGGTGTAATCCCCTCTCAGACTGCATGAAGTTTGCATGATCTCCTTACGTTTGTGTGTTTCCTCCAGGTGCTCTGCTTTCCTCCCACAGTCTAACGATACTCGTTCCAGGTGAACTGATGACACTGAATTGCCCATAGCGAGTGAACGAATCAGTGAATGAATGTGTGTGGTTGCCCTGCAACAGTCTGGTGTCCCACGCGGAGTGTACCCTGCGTTGTCCATTGCTTCTGAGACAGGTTCCGAACCACTGAAACCCAACATAGGACAAGTGTTTCTTGTTAATGGATGGATAGATTTTTTTTTTTTCCACAGGACCTAGAAGCACTGAATATGGCAGAATATACAGTCGAAGCCAAGCGCAAAAAAAAAGCTAAAAGATTGTGAGAGCTGTTCTTTTCTTATTTTTATAGTCACTGCCCATATAATTTTACCCACCATCAAAACAAACTGAAACGAATTACCAGAAAGACAAGGCCTGCTTGCTCTTACCTTTACAGTCCCTGAAGAAGCAGGTAATATATTTCTATGGTCTTTCAGGCAGCAGCTATGCAGTTAGAGGCATCACAATGAAATGACACTTTATTAGGGAGCTATTATAGCCCTGCACATATGCAGGGGTTATAAGTGCTGACAGCAGCGGAAACGGCATGTGGCGAGCCTGTCTCCGGGCCAGACAGCGCCCAGCCAGCAGAGGTGTGTTGTAGGGCACCTTAGGCACAACACTGCCTTCCAGTTCTGACACATTCTAGTGTATTTTTAGTCTCAGTTTGCAAATAAGAGTTAAGATCTGTCCCCGGATGCTACAAAGAATGGGACGCGTCATTCACAGGGTCACAAGAATGTGACATGACACTGTAGGCATAGCTGTCAGCGATGGTGCACAGAAAACAAGCAGGCGGCTTCAAACGACGACTCTCCATCCAGACAAGACTGCTGCAGCCTGATTGACTTGTGTAAAGGTCTCATGTTTTTGCTCAAACCGCAAAAGCCGCTTAAGCCTGTACAAATCTAAGCACGCTTCAAATCTCAGCATGCGGATACAATCACAAATCCCTTCCGCAACATGTAAAATCCCAAACGGCTTTCAACTGATAAGTTTCACCTTGGTCTGATTGTATGACACCAAGGTGCGCAGAAAAAAAAGAGCTGGTGAAATAATTGGTCTGCGGAACAAAAAAAAACGGCTTAAAAAAACAACACGAATCTGTAGGTTAAGAAAGAAATGTCCACCTCTTTTGTGAACACAGATTTACAGCCACCAGACTGAAGGCATCTGGAACGTGGTCCCTGATAACTGGAAACATGGTTTAATCAAGCAGCCTTCCATCTTCCCTATGCAAGGAAGCTGATAACTGGTCCCACTCAAATCTGGATGCGCATACTCTGTTTCCTCCTGCCTTCACCTCCACATAAAGGTGAACATTAATGGGGTTATAGAGAAGCTTCATGCTAAACACATTCCCTCCTCTCCAAAGGGCAGCTGAGACAATGGCCCACCTGGCCAGACATGATCTAATTATATGCAGCAGTCACCAAGTTCTCCACCCCAAGGGCAGATAGTACACAAAGTTAACTACAAGCATCTGACATTATTGCAAGCTAGGACCTAACAGTTCTGGTCAGAAGACAATTTTAAAAGTTTTCAGCTGTTCTGTGGGTTCGTGGGTTTCATAGTAAAGTGATTAATAGCCCTGCTTTAATTAATTTTCCACAATACTGGCAAATTAGGTGGATGATTCCAAATGTCAAATTGTGAGCCCTGTGAGGACAGAGAGAAGAAGCCCAGTGTCTGACTGGGAGAGAGACAACCAGTATTCTAATACAACCCTTAGAAATCTGGCTTTCCTTTACAGTTCGGTGCCTTTAGGTTGATGTAGCACAGAAATTAGTCATGGAAACATAAAAGTCTATATTTCTGTAGTACATAGGTGTGCACTCCCAGCAGTTTCTGGATTCTTACCCTGGGGGCTGGATTATATATCCCTGTACTCTTTTATTAAAAAAAAAATAATGGAAATTTGAAAAGTGCAATTCGGCTGTAATCAAACATGTCACGCTCACTTTTTGAACTTGTCTCATATCTGGCACCAGTAGGTCTGTGTGTTTCTGATACCTTGCACTGGAAAGAGCTGCTAGAAGTTCCTTTTCTCCTTAGTCGGAGTGTTCAAAACGGCACTCCGATTACTGGCTGCCTTTCCTGGACGTGGATGTTTAGGGAGCGCCGGGTGGTCTCAGCGTGCAGCTATAACACAGTCGACACGAATGAATCGAGACAGCTGAAGGTCAAAGCCACTGAATTTGCTCTTTTACAGTCTCAGACAAAGAAATCTGAAAGAAAACTAACCAAACAAAATGCACTGTGCACAATAATATGAGACAGTACTTCAAATTTCCTGGGAGCTGGGGGGGAAAAAAAAAATATATATATTTTGATTATAGGGGGTGCGGTGGCGCAGTGGGTTGGACCACGGTCCTGCTGTCCGGTGGGTCTGGGGTTCGAGTCCCGCTTGGGGTGCCTTGCGACGGACTGGCGTCCCGTCCTGGGTGTGTCCCCTCCCCCTCCGGCCTTACGCCCTGTGTTGCCGGGTAGGCTCCGGTTCCCCGTGACCCTGTGTGGGGCAAGCGGTTCTGAAAATGTGTGTGTGTGTGTGTGTGTGTGTGTGTATTTTGATTATAAGTGTACATACATAGCCGCTACCATAGCTTGTACCATTCCGGCAAGGGCGCGTCCACAGAATGTAGCTGCACAGCTTAGACAATGCCTGAGGTACAGATTGAGCCTGCAGACCCCAGACGCCCATCAAAATGTTCAAAATCATGACACCTGGATACACAAGCGAATAAAAATAAAAAGGCCCGTTTTCAGGATTTCCGGCGCGCACGTGAGTGTGTTCTTTTGAGCGTGTGTAACCCATTTTTCCTTTAGCAGGCAAGGGAAGGGGAAGATGGAGATGAAAGCTCGTTTTAGAACCAATGCGGCTGAGACAGGCGCAAGGGTAGGCAGGGGCTGAAAGGAACGATAAAATCCGGTGAGGTCGGGGGGGTGTTGGAAATGAGGAGGTGGTGAAGGCAGTGCAAGCGAGCACCGTGAGAACACATCCCTCAGATGGCCACAGCCTTGGCGTCAGCACTGCTAACACGGGCATTCCCACTATGCTAGGTTTCTCATGCAACAAGGAACTATACAGTCAAATACGAACATAAAGGATGTGTGGGCTAAAGAACCTGTCTCTTCCGTTCAGTGTGACATGTTAAAGAGCAGTATCAAGACACAGCAGTTATTCTGGTCGCCCAGACGTGAACTGCGCCCCAAGTTGCGTCACGCTAAGAAAGAATAAATTATCAGCTTCATCGCATGGCATCGCATATCAGCTTGGTTCCAACTACTATAGGCTTCTCAGTGTAATGTGTTCCTGAAAATCTGCATGTAAGGTGAAATGAAATCACTTTGCTGCATTCTCTGCAGGTGTGCAGCATAAACAGCAAACATATACATATACATAGTAGAATGATAAAGTGCAGTACATGGGAGGTAAAGTGGGTTGTGTGTGTGGTGGCATTATTAGTTAGAATTCAACCGTATGATGGCCTGCAAGAAGAAGCTGTCCCATAGCCTGCTGGTGCTGGATCTGATTTTGCAATACCGTCTGCCTAATGGCAGCAGCGAGCAGTCAATGGCTTGGGTGGCTGGAGGCTCTGATGATCCTCCATGCTTTCCTCACACACCGCCTGGTGTCCTGGAGGGAGGGAAGATCACCTCAGAAGATGTGCTCTGCTCGCTGCACCACTGTCTGAGGTTTGCAGTCGAGGGCGGTGCCGTTCCCATACCAGGTGGTGATGCAGCCAGTCAGGATGCTCCCCACGGTGCAGGCGTAAAATGATTTGAGGACACTGGGGCTAATACCGAACTTCCTCAGCCGTCTTAGGAAGAAGAGGTGCTGGTGAGCTTTCTTCACCACTGCCTCAGTATGAGTGGACCATGTGAGGTCCTCAGTGATATGAATCACCGAGGAACTTGAAGCTGTTAACCTGCTCCACTGGAGTCCCGTCGAAGGTGATAGGGGTGTGCACCCTGTTCTGTCTCCTACAGTCCACTACAAGCTCCTTGGTCTTTTTGATGCTGAGCGAGAGGTTGTTTTCCTGGCACCGAGCGTGGGTTAATTCACAAAGTAAATTCTTTATTAATAAAATTTTAAAAAAAGTGTTCCAAAATGAGGGGGGTGCGGTGGCGCAGTGGGTTGGACCTGGTCCTGCTCTCCGGTGGGTCTGGGGTTCGAGTCCCGCTTGGGGTGCCTTGTGATGGACTGGCGTCCCGTCCTGGGTGTGTCCCCTCCCCCTCCGGCCTTACGCCCTGTGTTGCCGGGTAGGCTCCGGTTCCCCGTGACCCCGTAAGGGACAAGCGGTTCTGAAAATGTGTGTGTGTGTTCCTAAATGACAAATGATTCAGATTTATTTGGCCAAGTATGCACACACATACAAGGAATTTGGTTTTTGTTCACAGTGGCTCATAATGTGGAGAAGACAAGACATATACACACATATAAACATACATACATACATACGACCAGTGCAAATTTGCGTTGACAGTACTGGAGAAAAACAGAAAATAATGAGAGATGGAATGAATGAATGAATGAATGAATGAATGAATGAATGAAATTATAATAATTATAAATAAGAAATTATTAATTAATTAATAAAAAATTTGGCGGGTCTGGGGTTCAAGTCCTGCTTGGGGCGCCTTGCGGTGGACTGGTGTCCCATCCTGGGTGTGTCCGCTCCCCCTCCAGCCTTGCTCCCTGTGTTGCCGGGTTAGGCTCCGGTTCACCACGACCCCGCTCAGGACGAGCAGTTTCCGACAGTGTGAGGATGTGTGTAATTACAATTATTTTAAAGATTATATTCACGGCCCTTAGCCATTATGTTCAAACTGTACTCCCTCATCCCTTGGGCAGAAATACAAATGTGCAAGAACATCTATAGACACCAAGACCCTTCCAGTCTAACCTGATCTCTCTTGTCACTGCTGTTGCTAGTGGAGCTAAACATGTATCGATTTGTTAAACATTCAGGCAAGACCCCATAGCTCTAACCATCTCCTTACACATGTCACACCTTAACACAATACCTCTCTGGCAGCCGACTGGTGTGTCTCCAACATATTATCTGCTATGATGCATGTCCAGGCTACAGACGACAACATCCTTCATCAGTTCCATTCCCTCTCTCCACCAATGTACCTTTGACCTCTAAGCTCAGTTCAGTGAAGGACAACATTGTAGGTCCTGTGTAAGACAAGAAAATGCAATTAAACACACCCTCCCCCGTCTTTTCACCTCCACAGTGTGCACTGTGCCAGAAAATGTCCTTCTCTCCATCAAGGAGCTCCAGCTGCAGACACTGCCCACTACTTCCCAGCAGCGCCAATGCAAGGATCACAACGGGAGTTTCAAAAAGACCAGCGTCTCCTCCCAGGGTCTCCTCCAAGAACCAAGTAAATATGAGCACCGAACAGCTCAGACATCAGATTTTACAGGAACAGTAAAACAGGAAACAGCACATTTACAATTGTGATCAAACAGACATTCACTGCTTAAGAACCACTCAGAATGCCACACCGGTGCAATAATGGTCACTTTACCAAGCAGTAACACAAAGCGCTGTCCAGCACAAGAGCTCTTTCCTTGTTCAAGTGGTTAAACATTCAGCTAAATAAATATCTGTCTTAACCCTCATCTGCTGCAGCAGCACATCATGACTGGTTACAGAACATACTTTCCAGTTATACTTTCATATGACTAATGAGAGAACAGATCAGGGCACTGCATAACATATATATATATATATATATATATATATGTATAGACACAAACATGAAAACTGCAAAAGCAAGAACAAAACTGTTCTGATAAAATAAATGAATTAATTTCAACTGTAATTGAAACAGGGCTTTAGTGTTTGTTAGAATGTTGTGGGTGTGGTCCCATAGCACAGAACACCCATTTTTGTTAAACAAATGTGATGGAACATGCCTGATCCCCCAAATTCAGCACTCAAGGCTACAAACCACTACACAACTCAGAATACTAAACCGAAGCTGTGCATTAAAAACCTGCCTGGGGCTGTCCGGAGATTTCTGCAAAAAACAGAAGGCAATCACACTGGGTCCTCAACTTACAAATGCAAGTGGGAGCAGAAGTCTGCATGCAAATCCAAAGTCACTTTACCATTTAAATTTATCAATTTAGCCGATGCTTTTCTCCAAAGCAACATTCAGTGTTAAGCTACATGTAATGATTTTCCTATTCATACAGCAGGGTATTTTTTCCTCAAGGGTACAATAGCAAAAAGTGGAATAAAAACCTGGTCTTTAGAGGCCAAAGCAGTTCTACCACAATGTCTGCCACCCCCATCAGCATCCCATATTTCTATCAACAGGGGCTGAATAAAATAAACAGTCCTGCAGAGTAAAAATTGTCCACCAATTCATCCCATAAACATGTATAACATTCCTCTTCTTGTTACTGATGACTAAAAATCAGGAACACAAGACAAAAAGGTATAAAGGCTTTAATCTGAATTAAGTTGAATTCTGGAGTTGAATCAATCCAACCTCATATTTCTAACTCTGTTTCAGTGATTTTTGTTGGAAATTAAAATAGAAAATAAAACTAAAATTGTGAAGCAACTAATGTTAAAGGTAAACAGATAAAATGTTTGTATCTTCAAAAATTCACTACTAGAACATTTGTAACATGAGGACCAAGCCCACGGTCTTTGTGACAAACGGCTGGAGGAGGTAGCCTATGGGTGCACACTGCCTTAGAAGAGCATTTAAACCCATCCTTTGGTTTCCCACAGAGTTTTTTATCCGTTTGTTACTGTCCAACTTGCATTTGTATGTGTGGCTATAAACATTTGTATTGGCTCTGAAGATTGGTCACCTGTTTGTGTGTCTACCCTGTTACCAGGTTAAGATGGGTAACTGGAGACCCTGATCATGCACATGGAATTGCTGCAATGAAGTGTCTGCCATGCTTGGCCCATGTCATCCAGTTCATAAATTAGTTGGAACGTCAGGTGTAAGTAAACAAATAAAAATAAACAGATGTATAAATAAAAAACATCCAAAACACTTCACTACGTATGTGAGATTGGTGGCCCTGAGGGCATTAAATTGATTTATTTTTTCGGCTGATTTACATTTATTCATTTAGTAAATGCTGCACATCTCAAAGAACAATAGAAAAAGTGCTTTGGAACAGCAGGAGAGATGCAGACATATGATTCTTAATTACAGTCAGTTTGTCACATACCTCTATTTAAACCAGTATATATAGCAACACAGTTTTTTTAATTATTATTATTAAACATAACACACATGTTTATCGAGCACACAGCACACCACAAGAGAAGTAAGTCCGAAAGTAATGTGTTTTGACTGATTTAACTGCAGGATCAGTACTATTGCAAAGCAGGAACACGCTGCATCCACCTTTCCACATTTCTTTCCAACAATACAGCACTGAGTGCTAGAATGAGGCAGAAACAGACAGACTGCTTCAACCAAAGGGCTATGAGAATGCTGAGACAACATCTACAGACAGACACACCTAATACCGATCCATGATTAGTAGCAACAAGGCAAACAGGATGATTCAACCATATGAATTACCATGACCAATGTTCTTGCAGGAGGGCAAAGCTCAGTGAGCACCTTGTGTACTACACTAATCTGGCAACAAAGAATATGCACACAGCGCAAGAGCATTGAGGAGTTCTGCAAAACACCGCAGATAAATTCCATGCATGTCTGAATAAAAGGTCTACATGTCTCTGTCTGTAAAACAACAAAGGACGTGCAAGGAGTGAAATAGGGATTCAGGTTTAGGGATGGTCTGTAACGTTGTTTGCCTTCTACTGTAGTTGTTGGGATTTGATAATGTGGACCTCACACCCAGTTGGAAGAATAATAGGTCTGCTAGAAGCTGCTCCCAAATGTTTCCCTCTCTCTTGGGTGTATCCAAGACAATCCCAACTAATGGTACACAAAGACTCGCAGCCCCAAGACAATGACACCTCCGGTAACCCCCCGCCCACCCCCCACCCCTACTGCTGGCTGAATCCCCATTCCATCCTGACTGACAGGTCGGTAAACAGCCCAGGACTGCTAGAGTATTGGTGGGTGGGATCCAGATGCCAGGGGTTTCAAGGATCCCCAGACACCAGAAGTGGAACAGATGCTGTTTGATTTTCTACCACAGGTTCGTATCCGACCGCAACGGACCTGGCTCCCAACACGGTACGTCCAGAGTAATCAGCATAATAAATTCGCAGACAAAAAGACTTCTGCAGTTATCGTTCACTGCAAATAATGAATTGACATAGGCGAGTGCCCTGGGAACAGACTCAGATGTCCCTGTCTCTGCTTCACTGACATTTCTACGTTAAGCAATTGACAAGAGTACCCTGCCTGTTGGAGGTGAGCCCGACCTGTGTCATTAACTACAATGCCGTCTTTTTCTCCTCAAAACATAACAGTCCAGAGTTTTCAGCACATACTGAATCTGTATACAACACAGCACAAAAAGATTACACTACCAATTTTCCTGGTCGTGATTGCTATCCAAAGTAATTTATACACTTGACAATGCAATACTTCATTCATCGGTGCAGTTGAAACACATACAACTATTTCTGGCTTCACCTACCCATGTCACAATGTGAACCTGCAACCTTTTCTTCCCTATAAAACATTAAGGTACATCTCAAAATACACTTTCCATGTTTTTGCAATCCACCTACCATGTCCTGTAATATTAATGCATAATAAAACCAATTTGTCATCATATATTAACCTCTACACTGTCACTGTCTGGACAGCCCAAGATATATGGGTTATTAAAACACAATGTTTCCCCTCATGAAATGGCTCATACAGTAACTAACAAGGTGTGAAGTTTGACTGGGTCGCCTTTCACAACACGCTTGACGAAGCTTTACTTCACATGAACATAGCTCACAGCGAACGTGCGCAAGGACATATTTTATGGTTTACTCGGAACTGGTGTCCGTGTGATGCAAAGCATTTTTTTTGTCACCGCTAGAAGGTCTTCTTTGCTCAGTCATGCAAATGGCCATTGCTCTCCTTAAGTCTTGGATGTGAATAAATGCTTGAATAAACACGTAAAAACCTTCAAATGCGATGGCATGACATGGTTCCCTTTTCCCTTAGTTCAAGAACTTTCAAACTCGTTCTTAGCCATCTTGGCAGCGTATTGAAATACATAAACATGTCTGCTGTGTTCTCCATAACTTTCTACAATAGAGCCATTGACAGCCCCGCAGAAGCGACCACAGCAAGGTGAAGAGTATTAATGGCAATGAATTTCATTACGTGCGATAAGGGCCTTTGTAGGTACCACTGCGATAAGTATGCCGTCTTTAACAGCAGAAAACAAATGGTCTCATTACTCTCAATTTGAAACGGGAAGCATGGCTCGAACAGAAAACATGGCAATAGCTTTTTTCCCCGGGCAGGAAGATGATGGAGTTTCTCTCAACTTGACTGATATGTTACTATATCTAGAAGTGCAGATATGTAAAAAGTCTTGAATTATACATATTTTGGACTTAAATATCCCAAAGCCTACTATAAACTGTTTTGATTCATCAGCTGCTTGCCAATTAGTTTTAAATTCAAGCAGAGACTTGTGAGATTAAGACCTTTAGAACCTGCTAGGCATTTTTTCAGGCATTTGTAACAGCTCACCTAGGGAAAGTCAGGATGGATGACAGAAACATATTTGTGTGATTAAAGCTCAGATAGTTTAAAAAACACTGTTCAGAGTTAAGGGCAATGGTAAGCATGTCATTATTTACATTTATAAATAAAAATGATATACACACACACACACACACACACACACACACACACACACTTTCAGAACCGCTTGTCCCTTACAGGGTCACGGAGCCTACCCGGCAACACAGGGCGTAAGGCCAGAGGGGGAAGGGGACACACCCAGGACGGGACGCCAGTCCGCCACAAGGCACCCCAAGCGGGACTCGAACCCCAGACCCACCGGAGAGCAGAACTGTGGTCCAACCCACTGCGCCACCGCACCCCACTAAAAATGATATAGTCAAAGGAAAACCAATCAAAAAAGGAAACAGGTACATACTCTTAGCCTGCTGTCCAAGACAGAATCATTGTGCTTTTAATACAAAATTCTGAAAGGGGCTGATTTTACTGAACATCATGTTTCTTTTCAGCATGTTGGTGCCACAGCTGATCGACTAAAAAGTAAACTCAACTGAATCAAAGCAATCTGGACAGAGTTCAGTTTGTCACCATACATTCAATTACAGGCAAAACTGGTGCGCTGTAATTGCTATTTTACAGAAGATCCCTGCTGTCTAAAAGCAGACTTCTATTTGTATCATAATTCTATAAAGATGCACAGTAGCAACACATAGCGTCGCTCTCTGAGTTCTGCCCCCATACCCCCCCCCCCCCCCCCACTATATTCTACTGATGCGCAAAGGTCACATCAATCAAAAGGGCTGAAGGCAGGATCAGAGAACCTTCTGCAAAGATCACATGAAATTCAATGAGGTTAACTGCCCCCAACCCACCTGAATGGAGGCAACCTCATACAAGCCAAGGACTTCCTAAGACACAGAGTGGACTCCTCAGTCCCCCCAGGGTAATTGGCTTCTAAGAGTACAATGAACAGACGGCTCCTAGAGCGCCCAGGGTCCCTTTGGTGTGACGATAACACAGCTTGCGGCGACAGCTGTTTCAGACATGGTAAACAAAGGCACACATGCAAATCTGCAAGGAGAACCAAATCTCAGAGCAAACACAACTAAATGTGTTTTTGTACTGCTGCTGTGGGGTGGGTGAGAGGTCTGGACAACAATCTCATCTGAGACTGAACACAGAGTCAAAAAACCACAGCTAGGCCAGATATATAACATGGGCTTGGACAGAAAAAGCTGTGGAGCTGAGAAGAGAATTCTTATTCCGGATAAAATAAATACATTTCAAATATCACAAATTCAACATGTTTAACAGTGGTTTGGAAAGGAGGTTAGACTACAACAAATGAAATATTACATAATTATTATATAAAATTATCTTATCTATCTTTAAATCCCTAATTTCTCCTTTGAACAGTAGAAGCTTTGCTCAGTAATATTTCCCATGATTTCAGGACATTTCCACTTCCTTAAAGGAAAAATGTTACAACTTATAAGTCTCAAAGCTATGATTGTAGGCAAACAAGTTGAAAGTGTTCATTTTTCATTCTCTTTTGGCAGTTCACCAAAATAATAGCCTTGGGGTATTTATCACAAGAGTGTTCTAATTATTATTATTCTTATTATTATTATTATTATTATAGTTTCTTTTGACAGCATGCCTCTTGATGTACACTGTAAGTGGATTCTGTACATGATTTTTTTTTCTTCCAAGTTAATTTCAATGCAGGATGTAAAACAGTGTCAACCCCAAGACCTCAAGCCATATATTAAGCCTTTGAAACAAGTTTGCATTCATGGCTGAAGATAAACTTCACCCCTTTTCAGTGAAAAGAACCAAAAAAAAAACCCCAAGAACACTTTCAACAGACAGCTACCGGGAGAGTTTACATTATTTTTCAATTTCAAAGTGCATGTACATAATCTGGAAAATTGAGTGAAATGTAAACTCAAATCTTTCTTTTGGTTTCAAACATGTTTACTGCGGAGATTACATAAAAAATGATAAGACCGTAGCTCAGACATGCATCAAGGAGTAATATTTTTGGTAACAAATAGGCCGAGATTCCCCCAGGTTTAAGAGAACATGTTTCAATGAATATTCAGAGATGCCCAGAATGCTCCTGGGACACAACAGTTGACAGGGACTGCAGTGTGACACAGTTTGATAGAAGCAACAAGAGGACCAAACCCCCAAACACACCTGCATGGCTAGGTAACAGGAAACACTAAAACACAACAAAATGACAGGAAGCTGAAATGTAGTGAAGAAAGAGTAAAAGGTGTTAAAAGGACAGAAGAACGTCTTTAGCAGTTGACCGATAAGACACAGAAAAACAATGTTCGATGTTCGAGATCCAGTACCAGTTCGGCGCCAAACCAGTCCGAGCCCTTCTACAACGACCAACGTCCTGCAGTTAATAAAGCTTTGATTCCATGTTTAATGTTGCATGATGAAGTTGATGTCAAATGCAATTTCATCATCAGTACTGTGCTCATATTCTCTAACTGAAATCACCAAAGGCTGCTGCCCCTAAAAAGTGCACTTTAGACGAAACTACTGCAGTAAAACATTTTAGGCTGTATAAATAGAAGTAGCTATAGTTAAAGCTCATGTATTTTTTCAGATCACAACATCTGTCCCATTTCTGTGCATCACTAGTCCTCTACCAAAATAACAACTCTGATTACATTTAAGGTCATTTCCCCATACTTACCCACTTGTCAAGTTTTAGGTGCTAATATCTGACAGTATTAGTGATAATTTTTATTGATAATTCTCTGGCTGGACATATTTGTAGTATATTTTTGTTGTTGCCATTTGCAAAAGTGGATCAAAGCAGCAGTGAAGCCAGTGGCACAAAAACAAGCCGAGGAGTTTTCAGACTGCAAAATCAGCAAAAAAAGAACCCCAAGGTCTCAGCCCAAAAATGTTAACAGGAAATATGGCACCTCTCACCAGACTCCGGAATCGGTAGCGTGTGAGCAAAGTTCTACATGCATGTCCTTGTCACAATTAGTCAAAACATTTCAGCTACCCACGGTTGACGGGGAGGGACATTATATTTCCTGCAAGTCTTTACAGCTTCAGAACAGACACATTTATTATCATGTCAGAGAGGAGCAAGGATTCAGCACAAGCCATTCTGTCCGACAGAGATGGAAAGCCAACACTGGGTATTATTTTTAAACATGCTATCCCATCCGCAGAACGGTGACAGTGATTAAATCTCATTCTACGACTCAGTTCAACATTTGCAAATGTGAACTGCCAGGGTATTCTTCAGAGATCTCCATTGGAATTTTGCAATGTCCAGGTGGATGCTGGGTGTTGAGATAAGAGGGTTAACAAATGGAAGAAGGGACATTATTACAGGCGAGAGCCCTGCGCTGCTAGTCTGTCTCATTTGGTTCCTAATGTCTTATTGATCTGAACACCTTTCTTAAGCTGCCATAAAAGACCGCAATAAGACCCAGTTTTCAAATAAGGCTAGACAAAAGACTTACTGGAGGTCAATCGATGATTTTCTTAAAAACCTTTAAATATAAGAAGCTCAGCCTTATGGGTGTACTATTCATCACAAAGTTACTTGAATGAAAAAAAAAAGTTTTATGGAGTCAGAAAAATCAACCACCTGAGTAAACTGTACTTTAGAGACCTCCAAATGCCCCATTTAAGTGACTTTATGGCACCTAAAGTACTTGCAAGTCCACAAAACAAGATTCACAGCCTCACCAACACTAGTGTTATAACTGCAGTCAAACATGTCCAGGAGGCACATAACGGATCCGTGTACCCGTCCCTGGAGCAGCCTCAGGCTCTATGGGGGAAAAGAAAAATCAGGCTAAAAACTACCTGGAAAAAAAAGCCATTTGCTGGAGTGGTTCGATTTATTAATGCCCTCAAAGGGATGCGCTTATTTCTGAGGGTGAACCAGTTGTCTATTTGCAGTCGCGCCTGCCATTTAAACCTCGTTCTCTCCATTAGGAGCTTTTCTGCAGTGTATACAAACTGGCGGGTGCCACCTCTATCCACTCCATCAGGCCAAAACACCACCCTGCAACCATTCCGCAATCAAGTCCCCGCACGTTTCTATGGAAATGAACATGAAATGGAAATGGATGTTATCAGAAACGTCGCAATGGCCCTCCACATTATATGTGCATTCATTTCCATTTATATATATTTAAGAAGCGTTAGCTATTTGGCTTATGACTTACCTGTGGTGAGCTGTAATTTTTACAATAATGATGTACAGCACAGGGTTCCTGGAGTAATGTGGCTGATAACTGATAAGCAGAGAGACAGGAGCGCATCCGTCACAGCCATCGTAAGCCGTGCTTAGGTAAATGGGGTTCCATGGAAGACTTAATGAGTGACAAATAATCCCTAAGAGCTGCAGGGGGTTGTTTAAAGGATTTTTTCGCTAATGGAAATTTAAGAACTTGACACAAGGACAAACTTTCACTGGAATACGTACCAAGTGCAATTCTTTATTACTAATTTCAATGCAGTGAAATATTCTGTGCATCTTGCAAGAGCAGTCTTTGGATTCCACCACTATATTCAACTGTTGCATAACCTCATTTAGCCCAGCGTGAGTGAGGTTCACTGCCAAGGGGCAGAGGCTACAGTAACCCTCCTGTGCAATTCAGTGACAGAAGCAGCTTTCTGTCTTCACTGGAGTCAAGGAACAGGAAACTCTTTAGCGTGCATGCATGCTTTCAGAGCGTGCAACATGTCTGCACACATTTCTACTCAATGTAAACACGCTCTTCCGCTCCAAGAGGCAAGTCACATCCCTTAGGCAGATATTGCAGTTTATTTGAATAATTCCACATAAAGCGCCTCAACAAGGTCTCCAAGCCCTACAGTAAATGGCTGGCTTTCCACAGCAAGGAATGCTGCTGTTTTTTCTCTGCCACAGCCTCCTGGCCTTAGTCCATTGTCCTATCCCACTCATCTTCATCAATGTTCCCACCTCACATACTGACTGCTGGTTGGGTTGCTATTGTTCACTCTGGTCTTCAGTGCCTGGATAGCCTGTCAGGAGCTCCACTGCCATTATTTCCCACTCCCTGTGTTTCCACCACGCTGGTGTTTTCATGGTATCATTGTAAAGCTACACTTCACCCTGGCTGAAGTGCAGACTGAGTGCAGAAGAGGGAGAATCGGTGTTCAGAGTTTAGTCTCATTCAGCATTTGAACTGAAAATCACAATATAGCAGCAAAAAAGGCTGAGGCCTCGCCTGTCCACAGAAGGCAGCCTTCATCCATTCCCCTGGGAACACGTGGTGCTGCTCCATAGCAAAGTCCAGCTGCCAGTCTAATAAAACAAGCCGATAACGTCTCGCTGTGGATCTGCTATCTACAGACTAACAAAAGGGAAACTGAGTCCCACACAGTGCTCCGTTCAAGGCTGGAAATGAAAAGGCATTATCGAGCAGGAGATCCACAGGGTGTGTCAAACTCCCAGCTCTCCTCAGAGAAACAGCTAATGGCAGCCCCCTTTAAGAGGGGTCTCTGTAGAGGGGATGGAAGTAAACCACTGTTGTCTTTATTCCCGCTTCAGATAACGAGGAGCGCAGCTAAACCCCAGAAATCACACCCCTCATTCATGGCTGCATCGAGAGAAGAACACATCTGATCACACACCTTAATAGCATCACTTTAGACGCTGATCGAAGGAGAAATGTGGCAGATATTTGGTTCCTTTTGTGAGGCATTCATGTAAAATAAAATATGTAAACCACATGAAGCTGCATGGATGTTGACTGAAATGCAGTGTAGGGCCAATGAAGGTGGAAGAACAGCACTTCGGTCTACAGGAAATAGCTCCACTGAAAGAGACTTCAAGGGCACATAACAACAGTGCTTTTGTCTGCAGACAATAGCTCTTTGAAGAAAGGCAAACAAAAAGGCAGCATGCACATTTTCTTCAGCACCTGTCGTCAACATTTCCTCCAACGGTCATTATGTTGTCTGTTGCATTTCTTCCACATGCCATCTTCAGCCATTGGTATTCACAACTAGCTGGAGTTCTTGCCATGTTGTACTACTTCCTTTATCAGACATCCCTATCTATTCCAATGCTTCTTAACAGTCCTCAAATGTCTGTAAAGAAAACAGTGAAATTGATTATCTTTACCTAGTTCAGTTAGTTTATGCAAAATATTGGCTTGCTGTAAACACAGCTGATGTCAGTTTGAGGACAAATTGTGGTTGGAATCAGAGGGGGAAAAAAGTTATACACATACCAACACAGGGTACTTTTAAGCAAACAAAAAAGGTTCTTTTCGGATTCACTTGTATCTCACATACAGTATAACTTTGGCATGCCTCTGCTATATGATGTACTTCCTCGTTGGCAGTAAACGTGCCCCCGTTGAGGACACTAAAATATATTTGCATATTTCTCAATATATTTAAAGCACACGGAGTGCACTTATCAAGTGTGTACTAAAAGGCTACATACAGCATACATTTAGTCCATTTTAAAAAAATGCATAAATCTTAAATAGGCCTACTTCTGTTCACTTAACATAGATGTGTGAATGTTTTATGGAGATAAATTATTATTAAGTACTCATTCAGTATTCAGTGGTACCTCCAATGAATATGAAGGAACTTAATACTTTGAGTTTTAGCTCATTTACCTGACATTTCTCTCCAAAGTGACTTACAACATTAAGCTACTTAGAGTTATTGACCCATTTATACAGCTGGGTAATTTTACAGGAGCAATTTACAGTGCATACCTTGTTCAAGGGTATTTGAGCCAGAGGTGGGATTCAAATCTATAACCTTTAGGTGTAAAGGCAACAGCTCTAACCACTAGGTTACCAGCATTCATGCACATACTCCCTACCAACAACCACACTGATCAATAATCCAGTTCAGAATTGGTTTTCCAGTGCTTACGCTGGAAGCATAGCGCATGAAGCAGGGTACAAGCTAGACATGCCAGTTCACCACAAGGCAATCACTCTTCACTGACTTGAATTACACAAAACAAGAATTCTTTTAGCTTCTTTAGATTTTTTAGAATTCCAGAATGTTAATTCATCCACACTAACCAACCATGAGATTAATCATCAAATTAAAGATGATACTGTATTTATTATGAGGGGGTGCGGTGGCGCAGTGGGTTGGACCACAGTCCTGCTGTCCGGTGGGTCTGGGGTTCGAGTCCCGCTTGGGGTACCTTGTGACGGACTGGCGTCCCGTCCTGGGTGTGTCCCCTCCCCCTCTGGCCTTACGCCCTGTGTTGCCGGGTAGGCTCCGGTTCCCCGTGACCCCATATGGGACAAGCGGCTCTGAAGATGTGTGTGTGTGTGTATTTATTATGAATTTACTGCATACCCATTTATTTATTTAGCATATGTCACTTTCCAAGGAGATCTATAATGTTAAGTTTGTATAATAAGCTACTTACAATTATTTAGCCATTCGGACAGCTCAGAACTGTTACTCCCTTATGGTTTGATGTCATCATCTCTGAAAGCTCATGTGCATCAATTAAACTCAGAGCTGAGGCATGGCGAGAAAGTCCAGCAGGGTCACCAGTGCCAAAAAGGTGGAAGTTGGAAACCCAATCTAAACCTTCAGACCCTGGAGAAGTGATAATATTGTTCACCTTTATCAGCCAACAGTGTTGGTGGCAGATGACCAGTCTCAGTGGCAACAGCAAAAACGATAAACAACACTACAAATCAATGACACTTAGCAACAACAACTACTAATTAAAAACCTAACTAAAACAAAAGACAGCACACAAAAGATATCTGGGATCTGCCAGGATATACCTCTCAGAAGGACTGACCACTTCACTCAGTCACTTTGCACATACTATTTTCCAAAACAGTTCAGCCCTTTACAGTGCCACTTAATAAATCTACACAGTAGTAAATACACTGCTGAAAATTACCTCTGGTTCCTGGACTCAAACCTGCAACACGGCACTGAATTCTACACAGACACACTGCATGTTATCATCAGTCGTTTGAGCAGCTTCGTCCTAGATGTGTGAAAGACGAGATTCAAAAACACAGCTGCCCTGGCAGTTTATGCACAAATCCTCTGGCAATCGTGTAGCCGTCCGCTGCTCAGTCATGCTGGACATCTGGAAAGAAAAGAGTTGGACCTGCAGAGAAGAGTTAGCTGAGCAGATCGCCTGGTTTGTTAAGCTCATCGCTCACCCGGCAGCTTACTGGAAAACCAGCGACTTCTCCAAAATTGTAGGCGCCACCGTTTTTTTTTTTTTTAAAAAAAAAAACATGGGCTGACCCTCCACACTGGTCAGAAACCTGAAAAGCTGCTTTCGGAATTATTGCTAACTTCCAAAATGACAACTGATTACCTACTGGCAAGGAAAATTTCGTTTGGACCCAAAATTATTCATCCAGCTGTGTTCGTTTGTCCAATATTTGGTTGCTTATCACTGTATCAGCAATCCCAGCAAACACATGTTTAGTAAAAACTACATCGCTGAGCTGTGGATGCAGTGAGTACAAGCGCAGCTCTGTAAACAAATGCATATTTCCTCACAAACTGACTGAGGGCAGAAGACGGCTTCTTAAAGAATCCTCAAAGGGGAAATTACACCGCCAGCACACAAGCTGAACGTTAGCGGGGAAATTAATTAAGCACACATCATTATCTAATTTTGGATGTATAACACTGATAATGTTATTTACACCCAACCCAGAGATTGAAGCCTGTGTGTGTCTTAGGGGTGTTGCTGTGCTAGTTACACAAAACCATTATGCCTATAAAGGCAAACAATCTAACTGAGCAGCTCTCATTCCTGAGCTGGCGAAGGTATCATTGTGTTGACCTGCAGGGCCACAGAAGACCAGGAAAACATGGAGCATGACTAAACACCCCAGAGGTGTAGCACATACCTCCACCCATACAATGTAGGGTGGGAGTAGGAAGGTGATCAGGAATCATCAATATTCTGAGTTTTATGTAGCTATGCGTGTGACGAGCATTGAGTCACATGGTGATAAAAACTACCTGTAGTTAAGAACCACACGTTTGCAGCCATGTCTCTTTCTCCTAATGTAATGCACAAATTGTATTTTCTATGAGATGTATGTCGCTTTGGAGAAAAGCGTCTGCTAAATGAATAAATGTAAAATGTAAATGCAGGAAGCATTGGAGCACATATCAAATTAAGAGCAAGGCCCTCTCTCCGGTGGGTCTGGGGTTCGAGTCCTGCTTGGGATGCCTTGCGGTGGACTGGCGTCCCATCCTGGGTGTGTCCCCTCCCTCTCCAGCCAAGCGCCCTGTGTTATTGGGTTAGGCGCCGGCTCACTGCAACCCTGCTCGGGACAAGCGGTTTCAGACTGTGTGTGTGTGATTTCTACAGTAACAGCGAACTCCACATATTTTCAGTGAGATATAATATAGTGAGTTGATGCTGATTTAAGTAACCTTTACCAGAAGTTTTAGACCTCCGAACATAAGCACTGGAGGGAAGCTGTTACAGCACTGGTTAGTGCTGCTACCTTTGGACTGAAATATCACAGGTTCAAACCCCACCTCCACCTGTAGTACCCCAGAGCAAAGTACTTATCTTAAAATGCACCATGAAAATTTACCCAGCTGTATAAATAGGTAAATAATTGTAAGTCACTTTGGAAAAAAGCATCAGCTAAATGAATGTCATGTATTTGCAGGGGAGTCAGTCACCAGTTATGCTTCACATTATTTAATTTAATAAGGAGTATCATCATTGCATCTTATAACAAAAAGCAAAAACTACTTTTCTTGCTTTAACTGTGGCATTAATTATAGTAGGCAATTTTATTTTTTTCTTCTGAGGCATTAAGTTCTGTTTTTGTTGGTGGTATTCTTCATGAGATGCAGCTTTCTCTCAGTCTGCACTTAGATGGTCAAGAGAGAGGAAGGTCAACGTGAAATTGAGGCCTGTGTCTAAGGAACCATGTTTCTTTTCTGCCGTTTCCAGTTTCCAGCAAACTAAACAAGAAAAGGGACGGCGTTGTTGCTTTGTTCCTTCTGGGGACTCCAGGTTGTGATCGGAATTCAGCTGTACGTGCTCACCTGATGACGTAAAGGTGAGCTGCGCTATAGCTGTTCACAGCGCTAACCAAAGATGTATTTGGCTGGCTAAATAACATACCTTTAACAGCACTACCTATAATTTTAGGATATTGTTCTGTTTTCTTGGTCAGACAACAACACAGCGAGAAGGTGGGGACATGTTTCAGAAACCAAGACAGACATGAATCACAGACAGACAGCTGCAGGCCAAGGTGATATCGATGCTCACATAGAGAGTGAGGATGTCGACACAGTGTGACACTTATGATGATTCACATCCTTGGCAGATCATTAAATTGGAATAGGGACTAGCCATTAAAATGGAAGACTACATTAGCCAGTGGCTACAAAACAGTACTTTGAAATGTTGGGGAGGAGTGGGCTCGCTTTCCAGACGTTTTTCACTTCTACCACTCCATTATTTAATTGCCTGCATTTTGTACTGAAGAGGTAATTAGTGTGACATTCACAGATTTAACATGGTGGTGGTTTCCTGCAAAGCTTCCTCACTGAAATGTATGCTAGATAGGTGTTTACATTCTATTGGTTTTGTTCATAGTCTGCGGAGAAGCATTCAAGAAGAATTTCATGATACTTGTACACTGTACTTGTACCTATGACAATAAACTTGAAACTTGAACATACAGTCGGTGGATACAAGTTAAATGACATGTTCTTGTGCTGCGAGTCCCCCCCTAGCTGACCTAATGACTTTCCAGTTTTCTCCAAAGCAGATCTCAAGTTATGTGTTCTCACTGTCTTTATGTTGGTTTCCTTCAGGTGCTCTTGTTTCTTCCCACAATCCAAACACATATGTTTCAGGTGGACTGATGACTCTCACTTGCGTTTTGTGTGTGTATGTGCTTCGGACAGATGTGAAGGACTGGCATAGTGTCCTGGGAGTACCCTGTCTAGTCTAGCACCTTGTGCTTCCAAGACAGGCTCCAGGCCACCACTACTCCGCCTCTGAACAAGCTGTCATGGATATTGAATGAGTGAGAGTGAGCAAGCAGATTCAGAGATGTTTCAAAAAATCTTTGAGTGTTAAAGAATTATTATTATGGAGCTCAGCCAATGCTTTTTTCCCCAAATCTACTTAAAACTTTTTGAAAAATGTTAATGCCGATAGACATTTTACAGGAGCAGTTCAGGTTACACACGTTGCTCCAGGGTTTTGTACATGTTGACATGCAGCTTCTAAAAACTCCTAAGCTTTTTCCATTCTGGTCCTGGCAATCCATGTTGTCACACAACTACATGTGTGTTTCTGACTCAACATGATAATTTAACTCCCTGTAAATTCTGGATTACGATGGGGTGAAAAACTTATGCAAAGGCACGGATGAGATCCTCTGCCTATCCGGATTGGGCTGGAGCAGCAGATAAGGCGATCGCATATAGTGACTAGAGATGCTTCAAAATCCTCTTCCAGTGATGCTAGAGAAAAGAGCAAGGGTGAGGAGAAAGGAGGGGAGCAAGAATGGCTGTAATCAGATAATGACTATAAAACTAGCATCAGAAGATCCTGACCAATCTTTTTTGACATCTGACTTCTTGAATTTTAGTCTGCGATAGAAACCCCTCCCTACAACTATGTCACTATAGACTACAGAGAATCCGTCAGTCTTACTAATGCAAGCCTCCGCTTTCTTTTATCCTTTTCCACAGATGGTTGTGACAACTCAATATGGTTATCTATCTATCTATATGTGAGCTGGGCTTTCCGACAAGCCCTGCTTTCATCAACCCTGAGCACGACACATTTCTTTTCTTGCCAAAAAAAAGAAATACGGTTTCCAAAGAGGCTTGAGAGATGCAACCCTGATCCAGGGCTTATGGGATCTTGAAATAAATCTTTGAGATGCTGGACATTTTGCCCCTTTGGCTCTAGAAGTTTGTTCTTCTGTCTGCCTCTGGTCATAATGCTATGCTCAGAAACCATATTTGTAATAGCTTACCCAAGTACAGATGTGCCAACCAAAGCAAGAGGACAGTGTGTCCTTCTCAGTTTTGGTTGGCTATCTACAAAGAAATTGTTGCCTAGTCTTTTTAGACGAAGCAACTGGGTCTAAAGCAACAGGTCTTCTACTACCAAAGACATGGGCCCTGGTAAGCATGTCTGTGTCTCTCTCAGTCCTTGCATATTCTAGGGTAAATACTGTGTTAACCACTAAAACAAAGTCTAAGTGCTTTAGGAAACAGATGGTTTTACACACAAAGCATATCGCTTCCATTTACTCCAGTCCATTAGGCATATTAAATGAAATGGGGGAGAAGACACATTGATTTGTATCTAATTCATTAAGCTATCCATTGAGTTAAATGGCAAAAAATAAATATATAAAACTACTGAAATTTCTCTGTCACTCTTTTTTTTTTGGAAGATTCCAGAAAAGCATATGCTGGCATGGAAGGAGTAGCCAATGGCAGGGGTCTTGAGATGACAGATGGAGGTTAACATGGGAGAGGGGTCCTACTACATCCAGGACAAGATGCTGAGGGATGGGCAGGGCCTCCTGCAGTGAGCACCAGGTGGGTCTCATGTGCCACAAAGTCATGAGTGTTGCCTGTTTATTTCCTCTGGGCCAAGCCTTGCCAAATGCAGCTGTAATTCCTCCACATGACCCCAGGGTTAAACGGGAGGACACTGAGAGGACAATGACACAGACAGTACAGTTCCTGAATTGTGCCTACAGAATTTAGCCTTCTTTGGACTGTGTGCTTGTCCAGAGAGGTGCTGCAGAATGCACCAGTGTTCCTCAGCTCTGGCTCTTTGTTGTGAGCTGAAAAATCCCAGACTCGTCTGCAACTTCCGACTGCTGTACACCCCCTTTGCGGCACTTTACTGACCCGTCTGACCAAACCTCTGGTCTCCCAGGAGTGTTGCTATTAGTCTCTCATACGGTGAGTGAGATTGCATGGTAAAAGTTCAGAGATGATTCAGGGTTTGCCTTGATATGCTGTCCACAACAAGCCTTTCGCAGCCAGTCCTGCACTAATATAATCCTGCATTGCACTTTTAGCATTTTGTGTAGCTCTCATTCTAAAGACCTTGCAAATGGAAACAGTAAATTGCAGTTGAAGGATGTATTCCCTGGTCATTCAGTAAAGACTGAGTTAGACTCATAATCACTAAATATGACCAGGCAGCTACTTGGAAAACAGTAAAATCATTCTGTGATCCTTGTAAAAAACACAACTGGGTCAAAAATGGACATGCAAAAAAAAAAAAAAAACAAAACAATTATCTTAACACAGTAACAGTATAAGAAGAGCTGCAAGGAAACAAGTCGAATTAGACAACGGGGGGCTGTAGGTTTTTTTATAGGGCATTTAAAGTGACTAAGGTGTCTGCTATTCTTCTGCGGTCCCTCTTGAGTAGGTTCTGAAAAGACAGAAACCCTATTCAACAGAAAGTACATTTCCTTCAATCCCTGAGCCCAGCTGATACCCTGTAGTGGGCAGAAAAGAGGGAATGTGAATTTGTTATTGCTGTAGATCATTTCCCACCTCTCATCACCTCCCAGTCTCCAAACAACAATACAGCGTTGAAATCTATACAGACTTCATTGTGTGCTATTTTAAGTAAAATCAGCTCATCAAAAGAAAAGATATATAATCCAGAGAGAAAATGCCCACCAAATAAAAGTGTAGCGATGCAATATATTTTTGAAGGATGAAAAATAAAAGACTATTAACAGAGCAGTCCAAAAGAAGCAGCAACTCTTGCATAGACAAAGAACGTTATTCATTTTATACACTCTATACATAAGGTGATATTTATAAGGTGAGATCCCTCAAGGCAAATATAGTCTGCTCTTGCCTGCAGTAAAAAGAGCATTTCAAGGTTCCTCTGCAGCAGTGTGGCACAATTAGGAAGCCTCAATCCTGTCGCTGTTTATCCAAGGAAGGCACACAAACAATATCTGCCAGCAGACCTTCATAAGCAATAGCTGAAAAAAAAAAATCACTGGCTGTGAAAGAGTTGTGACACCAGACATTGCAATGGCTGAGCAACAGAGATCAGACCAGAGACTCACACTTTGGCACTTTGACAAAGGGCAATGATGACCTTGAACCACTGCAAAAATAAACAGGGCAGTTCTATAATACACACACACACACACACACACACACACACACACTTTCAGAGCCGCTTGTCCCATACAGGGTCACGGAGCCTACCCAGCAACTCAGGGTGTAAGGCTGGAGAGGGAGGGGACACACCCAGGACAGGACACCAGTCCATCACAAGGCACCCCAAGCAGGACTTGAACCCTCAACCCACTAGAGAGCAGGACTGTGGTTCAACCCACTGCGCCACCGCAACCCCCTCAGTTCTATAATAACCACTGAAAATACTGACAAAAAAACAAAAGAATCTGTTTATTTCTGTTCAGAAACCAGGAATGAAAAAATAAAGAAAAAATACTCTTACTGAAATGTGCAGTGAGTATCTTTGAGACACAGGCCACTATTAAGTTCACTTCAAAACCTGTTAATGATCATTTTAAAATTCAGCATTGAAGTTCATAAAAATGTTATATCAAAATGAGTATATAAGGTATTGAAACAGTGGCATTTTATAATGGCAGTTTTTTGCACTTACTGGCAGTTTATAATGAAGTTTTAATAAACAGCAGATTCTAAATTTTAAGGCAATGTCACTCTATGAAAATATGGAGTCAGAACCAGCTCAAAATAAAAACAGAAGTGATTAAGCTTGGCTAGGATTAAAAAATGATTCCACTAAAAGCTCTAAAACATTTTTTTAATTTAAATTGTATATCTCATAAAATATTCCATCTGTGTCACCTAAGACCTCGATGTCAAAGTATCAGACTAGAGAGTAAAATACGAATTTGCATGCAAAGAGGAAAAAAATTCTGAATGTACAATAAAATTAATTCAACAAAACAAACTTAAATGTTGAGGCGAGGCAAGACTTGCTTAGGTCATTATGCAGATTATTTTTGCATGAAACAAGGTCATTTCAGGAACGGACTGAATATTAGAGATAATTAATGGAACAGACAAAAAATATTTGAAAAAAGGAAGAGGTATTTGGTAAAATAACTGACACCCACCATAAATAAGTATGTGTGAAGCAAGCATAGGAATATTAGTATTTAAACAAGTGCTCATTCATTTCTCCTGTGACTTACATAGTGACACAGTGAGATCTTGAGATTCCTTTGCTGATGTCTGTTACTGCGAAGAAATGAGGCCAATTTGAGGACGCGTGTTGAGCAGAGAGGTGGGGGAGGGAGTGTACACTCCAGCACAGTGGACCCTCGAGACGGGGCTGTCTGGAGCTGGGTAGGGCATTGAGGAGAAGCCCTCATTATCACCCGCTGAATTATTAAGCTCACGCCCTGGATACGGAAGCAGACATTAGGCATTACGCCCTATTCCCATGCAGACTTGATCTGCCTCGGAGGAGGCAAAGGCCATACTTTCAAGCTTTTACCCAAAGATCCCCAAACCTAATTACCACCAACCTTTTATCATCATTAATTACTGCACTAACTGACAGATAACACTTAAACAGTTCCTTTTTGTGTGTGTGTGTGTGTGTGTGTGTCTGACTTGTGTGACACCGAACCAAAGTACGTACCAGATGTACAGAGCAGATCAGCTAAAAAATCTTTCATCCACAGAAATCCACTTTTATGAAATCCAATCCAAAAGTTGCACCTTTATATCACTAAAACACTTCTTTTTACCGTATTATACTGTTTTATAGCCAAGGAAGATTGAGTTCTATTTCCTGGGCCTCATGAAGGGTTTTAGAGTCATAAACCCTGTTATCAAATGTCAGGAAGTGAATGAATTGACTTAGTTATAAAATGCTTGAGCTAATATTATTTCACTAGAAGCTGGTGGATAATGTACATTCACTTTGACCTCCGGGTAGAGTTAATGACTTCCAGACATTCCCAGATGTGCTGAGGGCATCAAACTGATCACTCACACTCTTTGTCCAGGGGGTAGAACTGCTGGATTCCTCTCCTCCTCCCTCAACCCATGGAGAAAAAAAATCTGAGGAATACAGTAGGTCCCATGCTTAGAAGTAACTGTGGCCTCCTGGCTATAGAGACTGTGTGCCTGACAACACACACACAAGTTTTCTGTTCTGCAGAGCGCTTACTGCCTCAGCACACCCTGAATATGGCTAGCACAGTTTTTGCTGGGCTGGACAGACTCTCTCACATCCACACCAGGCAGCTGGAAAGGAACAGAAGTAAGCGACAGGACGCCAACGGCAGAGCCAATGTTGAAGAACCAGGCGGAGATCTGCTTCAAACAGGAATGAGCAAAAATGAAAAAAGAAGAAGCCAAGCAGAAGTGCTGTGACGCACCATGCATGGAGTCCACTGTTCAGGACTGATGTGTGAACAATACGATGTGCGCAAGAACGCAACAGGCCTGTCCATTATATTGGGTTTTCTCTCAAGCTTCCAATTTTGAATGCCTGTTTGGAATCCAGACACAATACTCTGAAGACGGCTGCTAACAAAGAAGATCATGAAAGGCCTAAAAACTGGGTCACTAAAGGCCACACATTCCAAGTCCCTGGAGATATTGAAATACATTTTCCTGGCTTTGCCAAAGTGCTTTCAGCCTTCCAAAACTGAAGAGAAAGCAGTGACATTTAACTTGCCCTTAGTGTGGTCACCATGAATTACTACCAGAGGAATGCAATGATCTCTGACCCTTTAGTTGTTGACCATTTTGGCTAAAGTACATGCGGAATGAAAAAAGGGATGCAGGGGTGGTAAGATTCTAGAAGGCAGGGCCAGTGTATTGCCCCATGTTGCTGGGCTGTCTAATGAAAGGCATCATGGGCCACCCCATGTCTCATGAATTCTGCTGCAGTCTATGCCTCTGTTCCCCTCCCTTTGGCTTTGTTCTCTTTGCAAGGGGAGATGCCCCTCCAGATGGAACAGATGTTCAGAAGCAGATGACGAGGAGAACGGCTTTGCCTCTGCCAGCGGAGTGGGACCGCACGTTCATTAGCAGGTCCCGGGGCACCCCCCACCACACCCCCTCCTCGACACATGGCAGAACCCCTTCCAAAACCTCAAATGCAAAACCAGACTCTTTGTCCTTGTTTATGCTGGATTCTGTCAACCAGTTGAAAAACTACCAAACATAACACATAAAAAAGGTTGGAAATCATCAGCATTCCACATGTTGTACTCGTGTTTACATGAGGAAGTATCTCTGTTTTTACTGGAACATCACATCTGTTTTACCCTCCATGGGGGAATTCATGTTGTGGTGAAAAACTGTATTCCATACCAAAATATTGAACAAAGGCTATCTAATGGGGGGAAATTTCAACCCATAAAAGCTCTATCCCAGGCTGGCTTGAACATAACATATACTGTATATTCCCTTAATCTCTCAAAAAAATTGGTAATCATCCTATTCAAATTCATGTCTTAACAGTGCTGACTATTACATGAAAACATCCGTCCATAAAAAAGTGGTCATGCAGGGTGATAAGGAAAATGACCTGGACTGGGGATTAGTCACCCCAATCTGGCATCAGCACAGTGACACAGCGCTCATACAATAAAAAAAACATCTTCCTCTGAACTGCACCCAGGAGCTCAAAAATTCACATCCCAACCCTGACACTTGAATTCACAATTTATAAAACAGACCAAATTAGCTTGATTTCACCAGGAGATGAGTGTTGATCCCTTCAGTGGCTGTTAGGAACCTAGGAAATGGCACTTGTTGGATGACCCCGTGACTCACTCACATCAGACTGGACCCGCTGCAGCGTGCTATGGCCTCAAACCAGCTCTCATATTTAGCCGTCAAATAGGCTTTGGTTAATGCCTTGAACGCATGTCTGCCCAGCCAATCAGAGGACTGCCGCAAAGCCTGTAGAATGTCCATTCCAGCAGGCGATGCAGCACACTGTAAACACACTGAGCAAGTAAATAACCTGAAGTCAAATCTCTGGTGTACGAAATACCATCAGGCAATTGGGCATCTTCCTTGCATCGAGCATTTAATAACCAGCTTGTGGTTAACTAACTGACCCATTTCTTAAAGTCTATTGCTTCTCTGGGGATGTTAAAGCAAAAACAACATTTGGCCTTTACCCGCCCCAATAATTGTAGTATACTAATCTCTAGCTTTCCACGCTATGCTTCCACACTAGTTTCCACACTGTCTGTGCCTCTCTGATCTTCGATGAGTGTCATAATGTCATGCACTGCACCATTACGGGACACACAGTGCAAAAAGACATGAAGGATTTAAACAAACAGCACGATGCCAGAGAGCAGAAGCCAGACCCCCGACCCATGGCGGCAACGCTGCGAGACACAGGAAAGCAGGAGATCCATCTCAAACAGAACATCGACTGTACAGGCCGTGGAGTCAAACTGCAACATCTTACCCCCCAGTCACTGTTCAAAGGAAAGCTAAGATGTGTCCTCATATAACCATTCCCATGGGAGTATGCCTCCGCAGCAGTAAAACATTTCAAAACCAAGACTTAAAAAAAAAAATTCTAATAATAATTTTACCTTTTTTCTTTTTGCATTTGTTGCTCATGGATACGAAATATTTTGGCCTATTAACACTGCCACGATTGCCTTACAAGAAAAAGAGAAAACCTAATCCATATTACTACATGAGAAGATCCTGCTTTTCATTCTTTAATTAAAAAATTGAATGTACTTTGTACTCAAAAAAACAATTTTGGTTGCATTGGTTTAAAGCAACCTTAGAAGTATCAACAAGCATCTCACAACCAGTGTTCATGTTTAAATTTAAAAATAACAAAAAGTAATCAAAAGGGGTGGTGCAGTGGCACAGTGGGTTGGACCAGGCCCTGCCCTCCAGTGAGTCTGGGGTTCGAGTCCTGCTTGGGGTGCCTTGCAACAGACTGGCGTCCTGTCCTGAGTGTCTCCCATCCCCCTCCAGCCTTACGCCCTGGGTTGCTGGGTTAGGCTCCGGCTCCCTGCGACCCCGAATGGGACAAGTGGTTCAGACAGTGCGTGTGTGTGTATAATCAAAAGGTGGAAAGACCTCTCCTTATGTACATTCAGAACATATGCCTTTTAGAGTAGCTTTCTTTTACTTTATACACGCTCACCTTTTTTTTTTGAGCATCCATGTCCTGAAGTCCCAATCCTCTTCTGAAAGTATGCAGTTTGATGCTTAAACTTGAAATTAATAAGAAACTCAAAAGTTTTGATATTGAAATATCACATATTGGTATGAAAAGAAAAATAAATCTGAATATTTTAATTACCATGGGGCAACCATTACACCTTAATTTGACTGAACAGAATTTAGATTCATTCTTTCCTCCAAAAATTAAACGGGAAAAAGATTAAAACTTCAGAAATCCTTCATCATAATTACTAGTAAGCTTCGCAAGCACTTGGGGAAATCCTTCTGCTACATGAAACATAAATGAAAAACAGCATCCAGTGGCATTCTGCGGCTCCTTTCCTGTGGGTTTCACCAAGACCCCTCTGGAACAGTGCTTTGGCTTTGTTTAGCACTGGTGATGAAGATATCTACAGCAGTCAATTGTTCATGTTTCTCATCGGGAGGGTGGGGTGAGGTGCTGGAGTGCAGGGACCATCTGCAACAACCGTCAGCGATACACCAATCTTCAGTCTCCTAGTGGAATACGGGTTCATTCGGGCATGTTTGAACCCAGCGATGCACCTCACAGGCCTTCAGTGCTTCCCGCGTGACATCTCAAAGTACCCAGATACATGAGACAGGAAATTAAAAAAACCTCTGATCTGCCAAAGGCAGTTTCTAGTGAACCTTTCAGTGAACCTTCTGCATCTGGGAGAAACAGTTAGACCACAAGATGCTCCTGCTGGTGCAAACCATACAGAGAGCTGAGAAGCAGGGCATATGCGAGTTCAATGTATTAAGCTAATGTAACTATGTGTACACACACACACACACACACACACACACACACACACACACACACAACCTGACTGGTTTCACATTGTGACAAAGGCAATGAGGACTCTGAGTGCAATTAAATTTAATGCCCAGAAAAAGCGGGTCAGCATTTATGTGCCATTTCATTAACCTTTTGAGCAAAGAAAATCATTTAACTATTGCATCAAAAGATCCGATTCAGAGAGACTTCTTCCCGGGCGATAGTGTCTTGCATCGTTTTCAGCCCTCTCAAGGGGATGAAAACGTTTGAAAGACAAAAAGGAATCATTTGAACGTTGAGTAGAAGAGATGAAAATGCAAGTTTCTGATGTCCCATTCTTCACCACTTTACAGCTTGCACAGGGAATTCAATTGAAGAGAGCTGCCTACCAACAGAGCAGCAAACTAATCTGAGATAATAACAGGATTTGAACTGGAGAGTCCTTAATGACCACATTAGAGGGCCGACTAGAGACACAAGGCAGCGCAGGGAGCAGAGCCCAATGAGAGGAAAATCTCCGTGCAAAATACTATCACAATGCAGCCGGGTGGAGAAAGACAACAGAGTGGCGCTCAGTATTCATCGCAAGCCCTCTGAACCTTCTTCCAGCATGGGAAATCATGGACATCATCACTTCAAAACACATGAAACCAACAGAACAATAAATGGCACATGTGTCTACAGAACATTGCTTTTGTAAAAGAAATCCCGGGGCCAAGGCTGGGGCAGCTTCTGTCTTCACTCACTGCTATGGAGCCACGAGCTGAAGAGAGGACTGGATCACGAAGACATGCGAGAGGTTTCTTATTAAAACTACAGTCCACCAGAAGCCATTCGGAGAACGAAGGGAAGGAAGGATGGTCTCCACAGGCAATCAGCAACGGAAAGGGAAAGGACATAAAAGTAGATCTGGGTTTTCTGGTTTGTGTGTGGCCTTCAGTTAGATTTTTTTCCCATCCAGATCCATAACCAAAAAAGGCTCTGTTGATCCGCTACATTGACCTCATTGATTCGTCACTGTGTATGATGCACAATGTGGACACCATTCCCCACACAGCCAATGGAGAGGGAGAGAAGACTGAAACTTCAGAACTCAATTACACATCCTCTGCCCGTGTGGGAATCCTGTTTTACGCCGTTCGCTTGGCCGCGTATATGCTAATATTTTAAGTGCCCCAGTTATCTGGCAAAGCATGCCATGGAAGCACTCCTAAACGGGTGAGTGGGATGAAAAACTGGATCATAAAATTGCTCATAAATACTTAATTCTCTTCAGGGAGAATCCTTTAAGGTAGGGAAAAAAAAACAACAGTTTGGGAATGGACAACCATTATCATACAAAGAAACCAATAACCACTGGCAAAATTGTAAATGCACAAGCAGGCATGTAGTGTAATGTGGAAAAAGAGAGACATATGCATGAAATCAGACAACAACACAGCACAAAGCATGGACAACTACAGAAGACACACAGAAAATTGAGATGGTATAAGTCCTAAGTCCGAAGTGTATGAGCATTTAAGTAACATGTAAAGCCATGTTACATCTATCACTAGCACATGCTAAGATGCAATGAGAATTCCCTGATTCTTTGTTTAAAATTCTCAGCAATGTCCTGGAAGACCTCCTCAGGTGCATACAAACCAGAGCAAACCCAGTATGGCAGATCAGGAACCCAAAAACAACCTCCTTGTGTCACTGCACAGTAAATACGGTCCACAAAGGAGACATACTGTTATACTGCAGTGCTTGTACCATCAGAATGACTGGCAAGACTCTGCAAGCTAAAATAAGAATTAAAAAACAAACCTACCTCTGTATTTGAACACTTGTTCTGCTTTATCAACAGGATTACCCCTTAAGCTTGACAAACAAGATGGAAACACTTGCAAAGGAAAAATGTATTAAATGTTTTATACATGAATTAGTCTCAGAATGTTGCCTGTCTGCCGTGTATCTGAGTGACAACCAGAAAAACTGTAAATAGTCTAAGCAGCATTGAGATATTTTCTTATCTGTAAGGGAATAAAGAACTGTTTATTCCCTGTCTGGGTCTCTATATCTTTTGCTGCGAAGGAAAAATAAATTTCAGCAGATACTATGAACGCTATTAGAAAGGTTTGCAGATCTGTACAAGATACAAAGAGAGCCTTAGAAATCACCAGGATTGCTGCTCCTTGGCTGGTCGCCAGTACATGAATCAACAGCCCACGGCTATTCCCAGGTCAAATCTCGTACCGTCGAACAAGTGATGGCCACCTCTTTCTATAGACCTGGTCTTTCACCAGAAAACGTCGCTTTTCTGCTCCTTTACTCTAAATTCCAGCAGTTCTGTGTCTTGATAGCAGACAAAACTCAACACAGGTTCTCCAAAGGACCCAGACAAGATCAGCAGGTCACACAACACCTTGTAGCATGGTGGTTAGAGCTACTGCCTTTGGACCCAAAGGTCGTAAATTCATTTCCCACCTCCGGCTGTAGTACTGATACAAAGTACTTACCCTAAAATTGCTCCAATAAAAATTACCCAGCTGTATAAAGGGGTAAATGATTGTAAGTAGTTTAACATTGTGAGTCACATTGGAGAAACACATCAGCTAAATTAATACATGTAAATGTCACCAGGCCCAGTAAAGACACATCAACCAAAAAAATGAATGAAGCATCAGAGGCAGAAGAAGGAAAGGTTGCCCTGTTATCACCATTGCCAGGCTCTTTGTTCAAATCCATTCTTTGTGTAGCTGGGTCATCAGAGCAGGCAGAACAACCCTGTGAGTTTGAAAAAACAACGAAACATGGATATGCATCACTGTGGGAGGAGTACAAATCTATCAGTCACCTGGGGGGCTCAGCCTATTGCTACTTAAATCATTTTAAAGAAAAAACCAATTCAAACAGACAACAAAGGCAGTTCTTGGTGTACAGCAGGTGACAGTCTGAGTGATTAATGCACTAAGTGCCACCAAGGTCGACTCTCGAAAGGTGAGCAGGAAAATACACGCTCAAAACTAGCACATGGTGGACTGCAATCCCCGAAAGCTGAGAAAAGACACAGCTGGGCCAACTCCAACACAACGTTACCTCCATCTATGTGACATGTACTCTGAGAGGGGTTCAAAAACTGAGATGCACACTACCTTTAAATGTATTTTAACGTACCTTAAATGGACTAAAGCCTATACTACATTAATCCCCCTTTTATGACCAAATCCCTGTTGCAGAAATATGCAAAAAACAAACCTAGCTATAAATTCCACTGAAAATACAAGATAAAACCCTTTTTGCCTATTCCCTATTTCTTGCTCTGGATACCTTTCAGTTATTAAAACATTGTCCTCTCACAAGCGGAAGAAAATACTAAATTAAATAAGGCCTTTCATGCACTCCCAATGTAACCCACCTTACAATCAGTCAGACCTCCTAAATGTCCTTGGGAAAATCTCCAGCAACACCATAATTCCAGGTGTGAGAAGCAGGGGTGGTCAGGGTTGTGCTGCTGCCCAAGCGGAAGTCGCTGTGCTGTAGGCAGACCACATGTAAATACCCACGTGCTGCCTGGATCATAGAAATGCTTTGTTATCTTTCAGAGGACTCTTTAATCCACTTAGCATGCGGGCCACACAGCACCCACAAAGCAGACCACCGTAACTGTGGAGCGCTATAGCTCCAGCACAAGTCCCAGAAAGCCAGGTGTGAGATTCAGTTACATATGTAGCCCCTACACATAGTATGATCTCCCCGTTAATGTCCACTCCCCTGCAGAGCTTCCACTGCAAGTCCCGCTTTTCAGCCTGGATCAGCAATTCCTTCATTAGAGCAGCAGCAGCCGACATGCATTTTAACATCTGCAGATAGCGATGCAGCGCTTCCCATACAGGGCATGGCAAAAGTGAGTTGTAAGTGGGGGGCTGGAGGGGTGGGGAATTGCCAGCCATACTTGTGCCAGCTCATCTCCCCAGTTGCATGTTCTACACTTCTCTGGATCTGAACTGCCAAGGCCTGAGCAGTTACCAGCCTCTGGTCCCTATACATATTTAATACATGGCTGTGTTTCCTCTAATAATTATTTCCAGTAGCAACTAATGAGTGACTGGATCATGCAACGTGCCACATATGTTCCGAGATTCAGCCCAACTCTCAAGTCACATTCAGAAATTCTAGTGCTGACAATCTCCGCCTCTCCAACTGCAGGTGACCTCTGCCAATTAATGGCAGTCTTGGGAAAAACATCAGGATGACAGAAAAACCTGAGATCCTAGGTGTGTTCTACAAATTAAACAAAGGTCAAAGCACTGATTCCTTATTGCATACATAATTCAAACCGTACGGATGAATACTTCACTGCTGCTTCAATTCACCTCTGAGAAAATTAACTAACATTTGCAGTTTCTTCATATTCATGAGCACCCCCTTCGACCTTATCCTGAAATGTCCTTCGCTCAAACTTTCCTTGTGAGCAAGAAGCGGAAAAGAATACAGAAAAGTGGCTCATGACAACCCACAGCGTCTTGGGGCATCCGTGTAAGTCCGAGTGCCTCCTCAACCTCATGTACGTGGGTCATCATCACACGTGGATTTTGGTGCTCATGAAACTCTCTTGGCTCTATCTCATACACTTTGACATAAAAAAGCTCCTGGTCATCAGCCACAAATAAGCCAAAATATCTGAAATCTATGGGGATGTGTTCTTTCTGAAGGACCCACCATAGCTCCTGGTCACTGACAGCCACACAGCTCAGTGTGCCCTGATTACCACGGCTAGAAGAACAAAGCCAGCCACTCCTGCATGCTGTGCAACACATGCCTCTTAGAAATCCTCACTGTCAAAAGGCAGCAAGTAACATGGAGGTGAAGTACAAGGACTTGTAATCAGTTCTGCTGTTCTACCTTTAAGCCAGGCACGTAACCTTGAAAACACAAGTTGTATAAATGGGAAAAATCAAAAGCTGTATTAGATGAAAGGGTAATGCAACCCAACCTTGCATTCATCGAATGCGAAATAGGCTTCAGACCACTGTGACCCTCATCAGGACAAACAATTATGGAAAGCAAGCCAATATGGTTACAAGATGAATGCTTCATTATAAATGTGAAGTATGGTTGGCTTTTCTCCACCAAAAATTCCACTTCTGCCAAGGTTTGATTGCTTGGGGTCACACTTAGTTGTAATATTAAATACTCACAAGCTGGAAAACACATCATCTTACAGTTCACAAAATACCTTTTTGCTGCAGAAATGTAGTACGAATTACTTATTTCTGGATCCTGGTGTTCTAAGCAAGCACTTGAACCATACACAGAAAGTCTGTCACAGTGCTACTCACTGTAATTCTTAATGCAATTGCCCATGGTGATGAAGACAGCAACTCGCACTGATTCTGAAATTCTCCCTTCCGCTTCAAATGGCTCCTAAAGATTTCAAAGACAAAAACTTTCTTTTGCATTCACCAGTTATCACAAGGCCCTATAAGCTCATTTTTACCTTTATCCACAAATTTAACTTACAAATTAAGTAATCCAGTGTAGTCTGTTACCTCTTTCGCCAACCCCTCAGAAAAATCCACTGTGTTCAATTTTACATCGATTTTCTAGGTACAGACATCTTAAAGCAAAGAAAAAACAAACCAACAACCAACACAATTAAGCATTTGTCACTTTCTATAAAAGAAACACAAAAACAACCAACAAGTTGTGCGCTGAAATGATTATAGTCTCATGTATGCCCCTATTTTTAAAATTTTGCTGCTTGTTTGTATGTGTTCTTTCAGCAAATATGTTTTGGCACTTTACCAGTTCATGCAGAGTGTGCAACCATGATATACACCACTAACTGCAGCCTTCCTTTCTCGCATTAGGATGCCATGCTTGTAGTCCTCTGAGGGAATTTACACAGAACAAAAATATGTCAACACGGGTGCTCTGCTATGACACATGAATTATAGAGAAGTGATCTGAGCGCCCTGTTTTTTGTTCGAAGCCTGGAGCCCTGTTCTGCTTGCCTCAATGGCAAGACTAGGGCAGCAGACCCTCCCTGCAGCCGAGTTTCAGGCACTTCTGCCCAGTCATCCCTCTCCTCCAAACAAGGCTCCGCAGGAGGCTCCAGCTTAGTCGCCATAGAGAATGCCAATGTATCGTTTTCGGGCAGAGGTTTGATGTTAGCACTTTAGCCCTTTGACCCCTTCAGATAGCAGGAGGAGCAGCATCACGGAAAGAAACACGAGAAATTTACCAACTGTACAATTCGAATTCTCAGAGATTCACGTTTTTTGCGATTGCCTCTGAAAGATGTGCCATGTGATAGTATTCTCAGGGATCAACAGCGTGGGACATTTGCCTGCGTGGGTTTCTTCATGCTTTAGAGACCTCACAGCCACCAGGGTTGAGGAAGATCTTCCCACAAGTGTAATTTGCTCAATTGTGCGATGGCAAAGCAAGACAGCAACAGCGGTGCACTCCCACTCATTTCATCTGTGTCTTCCCTCGAAGAATGTAGGCTACGTGAGACGGAATTCTGACATCCACAAGGGGAGCAGCGTGGGGACAGAACCATTTGTTTGGGATACCTTTAAATGCACAGTTCTGATTTCCAACCTGTCAGATAATGCCCGTTCGGGAAGTGGGGAAGCAGTCCGTATTTTTCTCTTATTAATATTTTGCAGTTCCATAGCATTGCTCTGATTTACTGAATCCAGTCTGCAGTGAAATCACTCAACATGCTATCCAGCTTTCAGTCGAAGCAGAAATAAAGTAAGCATAGCCAATATTATCCCCCTGCCTGATCATCATCAACGGTTGGCGCAGCATGACACAGACTTCCTGCTGTAACCAATGTACTTCTTTCACCAGCTTTTCACCACTGTGCCACTTTCATTAAAAGAACAAGACTGGGGAGAACCCTGATCTTGGAAAGATGTTGGGTGAGCTGCTTTTCACTTTCTGTGACAATCATTAGTCACCTCACTTGCACTTATCAAGACCTCATACAAATACATTTTCTAAAAACCTCGGGATCTGGCTCTCCAGGACCGGGGCTGCCCACTCCATCTTAGTGTGACATCTCATTTTGACCTCACATGGCAGTGGCGTGACTGAAAGCTTGATGGAAACATGCAAGTCACACACAAATCGGCTAAAATCTTGAAAAACATTCGACAAATCTTCCCGTTTCCCACATCACTCAGCTTACACCCTTTTTGCTATTTAATTGACTAGTTATCAAAAAACAATTACCCTCTCAATTGCCTCCATCTTTACATATAGTTTTTATCTATCTATCTATCTATCTATCTATCTATCTACCTACATCGACCTCAGTGATAAAAGAGTGAGAATAAAGTCAGACTTCAGCATCCTAACATTTGCTGTGAAAAACAGTTAGGAACGCAAACATATGCATCACATCTTTTCACAGATGAAATTTAATAAAGCGTATTAAACCAAACTAGTGTGAGGAGGGGAGTGTGTCGGAGTTTTCTTCTGTGGTCAATCCCCTTCTGCTGGCAAGGAAAATCATTTAAAAGTACAGAGATACATACGAACATCACCCTCCTAAACAACCATCAGCGACCGGAGAGATGCATTAACATTGTGCTTGTCTTAAAGCCCATCGTGTCCACATGGTCCAATCAAATGACACAGATACAAGACCACTATGTACTTAGTTCTTACTTACGACAGTTCTCTTCATCACTGTTGTCGGAGCAGTCGTCATCATCATCACATCTCCAGATTGTAGGGATACACCTCTTGTTGTTACACTGGAACTGACCTGTTTCACATTCACCTGTACTCCCTTAATTTGGTTGAGGGGGGGGGGGGACAAAAACAACAAAACAAATTAACTTAAACAGTAACAATTAAAAATAACTTAATATAATAAAGTAGAAAGTACACAGTTCTCATGTATGCATTATGGTGTTTTTTTTTCCCTGGGCGTTACTGATCGGAATGAATGAATGAATGAATGAATGAATGATAGTGTTGTGGGTCACAAAGACAGGGCTCTCACAATGTGATCTCCAACGTTTTAACAGGTGCCATAAAGGAGCAGCGCGCGGGAGTAGAGGATGCTGCCCCCTGTATGCGCGCTCCCTCGCTTTCCCAACCCCCCCGGGTCGAGCACGTAAAACCGTTGTTTCAACGATCAGTTCATCGGCAGCGGTTTTACAGAGTGAGAGCAAAACAAGCGCGAGGCTTTTCTCACGTTTCCGTAATATTAAATATGGTACGCGCACTCGCAGTGGAATATTAACATGATTTACTATGAAAGGATCAATATGAGCCGCAGCGCACAGATTCACCCCGTATTCTCGCACAGACGCGCACATGATGATGATTATCTACTGTACCTTGTGTCGAATGAAGCTCCGCCAGAAGCAGGTGTAAAAGCACGATCTTGCCAATGTCGCTCCGCATGGTGCCCCGGCAGTGATGGGTGACTGATGCTGAAACGCGACTGCAGCCAGAGTGCGTGTGTGTGTGTGTGTGTGTTCCTGTCTTCCAGCGACGCGCACCCGCTCACTTTGTCTGTGTGTTACTGTTTCCTCACCAAATGCTCTTCTGCTTCAGCAGCACTTCGGATCCGTGACGTTTGTGGGCGGGATCATGTCTTCGAACCGCCGAGCACGAGAAAGAAAAAGGAAGGCGATCGCGCGCCCCCGACGAGAGAGTCCCGAAGCCGCGCGACGCGGACGGCGTTCTGCAAGCGAAGGACAGACATAGCTGCGTGCGCGCGCGCGTGGCGGGAGAACTTCTCGCGCGCGACCGGTTGAGCCATGCGGTGTCTGCGCGAGTACCCTTTACAAAGTTTAAACCCGAGCCCAACACACTAACCACATTATGACATTATGTTGAGGACAGTTCGTGGTCCCGCAGGAATTAGAGCCCTCCCATCGTCCTTAAAACGTGTAATATAGGGCACTGTGTTACTGATGTACCTCGCCGTACGGTACGGTACTACTGCTGTATTTTCCCTCATAAAATGGGATTTGTTAAAACAACACGTATTCACATCCTGCCTGGGCTACTGCAATAGTATGTTTTTTGTAAGAGCAACACCAAATATTATTTGTTGAGTATGTGACTTGAAATTAATTGAACATCAGAACCCTCGTCAGATACGAGCGGGAAGGAGGCGAGGCGAGCGCTGAACCCCGATGCAGAGGCTAGTTATTGTGCGCTCGTGCTGCTGCCGAGCTGAGGCACTTTTTCAGGTGAACGCAGTAATTCGAAGGCAACTCGTTGGACGAACTGAACTGGACCTGACGAGCACAGGGACCAGAGACCGAGCGGGGAGATTTCAGTTGCCCTGCACACACACAGTTTTTTGTGCCTTCAGTAACCGTGCGCAGTTAGTGTGATTTTGAACCGCTGCGTGCGGTGCGATCCCCCATGGCAGATGACGTGCCAATACACTCTTCTTCATCTAAATCTTTTACCTCATATCTGTATTATTTGTCGGGTGGCTTATAAACACAGCATTCTTCTTCTTCTTCTTCTTCTTCTTCTTCTTCTTCTTCTTCTTCTTCTTATTATTATTATTATTATTATTATTGTTTTTGTTGTTGATGATGATGATGTTTATTTACCTGACGCCTCTGTCTGCAGTCAATGACACTACTGATAAATTTCACAATGATTTACCTATCAGTACAGCAGGGTACTTTCCCTGTATCTGCTCAGGGTCAGTACCTTGATCAATGGTACCACAGTAGGAATATACCAGCTATTTTCCCAATAACTAATAAGATGTTTTAAATATAGCACATACAGGGAATACGTAGAAGCTTGTGAGCATAAGTATAGCATAGACAATGAAGTATGGATGTGTTTCGGTTTAGAATGTATCTTCAGCGGACAGCTATGTGGGAAGCCCGTTTATCCCTCCATTCAGAGTTAGGAACATCCACATGTACATACATACTTACACTGGGCTGGGAGGCTGTGCCTGGGATGCCCATCTGTGCCTGGATGTGTTCTCCTGGCAGGAATTAGAGCATGAAGGTAATTCTCCAGCGTGGCGTCTCTGCTGAGAAGTCAACATTAGGATACCAAGCACGAGGACCGTGGTTATGAGCCTACATTATGCGCACGCTAACTTGCATTGAACAAATGACGAAACGTGAACTCTGTGCAAGGATGACCATCTCTTAGGCTTACAAACACACAAAATTATTTTTCATGTTCTGTTTGCCTTTTGTTCATTTGATATTTTCAGAAAATAACAGTTTTCCACTGCATGAGTGGCCTATTATTTGCTCTCCAAGTTGCCCGGTTTATAAAGGGATTAAATATTTAAACATTCTAATTTATTGATATTTTAAGTTACATTGATGTATAAACCCAATGTCTGCAGACCTCTTTTGGGGTATTCTGCAATCACACATCTGTTATGTGACATTTCTTGATATACAGACATTCATGTACGCCTCCTTCAGTACAACAGTAGCTGTGAGGTCTGGGGGAAAGAACTGTTATTCAAGCTTTCTTTCTTCTGGTACTGAAGCTATAATGCCGTTGCCAGGCATGAGATGCAAAATGAAAGATGTCCACTTGATACTTGGCAGAGCAAGATGGAAAACTCCCTTTTGGCTTTTAATGCCCTTTTGTAGCAAGAGTGTCTGAAATGCAGGCTTTTGTGTTCTTTTTGTAACAAAGTAACAGCCCTCTGATTATACATTTCCTCCATTTTACGTTCTTTGTATTTGATTTGCATACTTTTCCTCGACCTCAAATGATTATGTACAAATACCAGTGTCTTGACAGTTAATTTAATAGTCATTTATTGCAATATTCTGTAGCTGTAGAATACAAAATGAGTACTTCAGCCTTGTAGACTAATTTTAATGTCAAATGTCATTTTTTCTGTAGCAAAGCATTAAAGAATTTGATGAAAACTACAGGAATTAGAAGGAATATAGTCTATAAATAAAAAAATTAATCTGAAACTATGCTTTGATTTTAAGTTCATAATGAACCCTGTCATTTAATTTTAGTGTGCACACATTCACTTTTTATCTATACCTGTACAGGAATTTTTTTTATTCAAAATCAACTACACTTGTCTGTCTTTTATTTTAAGTTTCCAGTCAACTGGTGAAAGTCCTGTCCATTACTGTCATTTCTACCTTTGGTGACATTCAGTGACCCCTGCAGACTCAGGACCCAAAGAACAGGAAGGTGGGACTAAGGAATGAGAGCTGGAAGAGTGGTAGGGCTTTCACCAGACAAGCTAAATGAAAGGCAGGGATGTCTTTGCCTCTCCTACATCCTACAATTTCCTCTGTTGTATTGATAAGATGTGTAAGTAACCAGGGAAGGATTGTTGAGGCAAATTCTGATTCATAGAATCAAAAAACCTTGTAGAAGGTTCAGAGGATTGTTACACTGGTTTCATGCCAAAAATCACCCAGAATCTGACTAGCAGTGACAGCATAATCCTAGATGTGATCCCTCAGCCAAAGGGTTTGTGCAAAGTCACAGATGTGTGTTGTTCCTCTAGCTCTGTGGAGACATGAAATTGCGGATATTTTCTACTATGATGCATGCTTTTTTCACTATGAATATAGTGCATGAAGTCTCGGAACTGTCACAGTTATACCAGCCATTATAATCTCTATGAGTAATAACATTCTATTACGTTTATTTCTTGTTTAAATTTTGCAAGAATGCAAGTATTAACAGAGAAAAAGTAGTATCTGCAAGAAGCATAATTTTTAGGTACACAATGACCTCACTGATCAAAGAAAACGTAAAGGATACTTGCTAAGGGGGTCCATCGTTATGGAGGCAGGATTTTGGCAAAGGGCTCCGCTGTGCTGGGAAATTAATTAAAATCTGTCTGAAATGACCCTGAAGTGAATTTGCATTCATGGAACAACTTTATGTATGTCATGGAGACGTTATTGCCAAATGCTTAATTTATAGGCTAAACACACACAAATTGTCTGAAACCACTTGTCCCAAGCAGGGTTGCGGCAAGCCGGAGCCTAATCCGGCAACACAGAGAATGGGGCTGGAGGGGGAGGAGACACACCCTGGACAGGACGCCAGTCCGCCGCAAGGCACCCCAGGCAGGGCTCGAATCCCAGACCCGCCAGAGAGCAGGCACAAGCCAAACCCGCTGTGCCACCGCACCTCTGTAGACAACAATGTGAAATACAGACACTGTATGATATGATTGACATGATTTATATTGTGTAAAAGGCACATGTATTACCAGAAAACATGAGAATACCTATGTAGAAATTCCTTAATGACAACTTCAGTTTTTCTTGCAATTGTACTCTGGTTACAATAGCTCCAAATTACACAATTCTACTCAGCCTTCCAATACTCGATATTTGATTGATTGCTCTCTCATCAGCACAGCTCTAACCACTATGCTGTTAGCTGTGCTGATGAGAGAGCAATCAATCAAATATCGAGTATTGGTTGAACCAAAGATTGTGGGCTTATATCCCACATCCAGCTGTCATACCCTTCTGCAAGGTACTTTGCCTGAAATTGCCTGGCTGTGTAAATGAGTAAGCAATTGTGACGTTACAAGTTGCTTTAGGGAAAAATGCTAAATGAGTACATTTACATGCTGAGATGTACGTCACTTTGGATAAAAGCGTCTGCTAAATGAATAAATGTAAATGTGATTGAGTCAGTTCTTGGTTCTATCACAGGGAAGTCCCTGGAAGATAGGCTCCTGTTCTGCTTTGCATTTGTGTTTTCCATTGCAATCTAATCATTTGTGCGATGTTTTGTGTTCTTGTGTGAAGAATCACAGATTTTTGGAGATTTTCCCTTGTCACTTGATCATTAAATTCTGCAGATAGATTCCTCACTCAAGCAAGAGTCTGAATCATTACCTCACTGGTTTTATTCATGCCAAGAAAACTTGTCAGTCAAAAAGTTTTTAAGTGCAATTTGTAGCATAGTGGTTAGCACTGCTGTGTTTTGACTCAGAGGTTACAGGTTCAAATACCACCTTCTGCTGTTGTACCCTTCAGCAAGGTACTTACCTTGATTTGTTCCAGTAAAAAAACTGCCCCTCTTTGCAAATGGGTAAATAACTAGGGGTAGCTTTACACTATCAGACTCTTTGGAGAAAAGTGTCAGTTAAACAAATAGATGTTACAGAATGCTGGTTTACCGCTTGATACTGGCAATTGGGTCATTGCTGCAAAGTGTGATCAAGGTCCAGTCTGCCATTGTATGGCTCCATGAAGGTGAATCTCACAAGAATTCCTGGTAGGGAGTTACAGTGTGGTTCCATGGTGTATATTCATTGTGTAGATCATAAAAAGTGTAACTTCAGATCAAGATGTGTACTGGCAGTGTCATGTCAGTGTTCACCAGAGAGCTACATGAAATCATATTATTGCCTACTTGCAGAAACACTATGTGTACACAACATTTGGTGCTATAACTGTATAATTTATTCAGAGCACTTATCTCATAAAAACCACATTGAGCCTTGATTATTATTAACTTTAAGTAACAGATAAACATTTTGAAATAGTATTTCACTGTGAAACTAGGAAATAAACTAAATGCAAATAGCCAGATGCCTGTATTTAGAATACAAAAAACACAATGAATTAGAGGGTATTATGTAACAATAAGACTAAGGCCCAAAGGGAGCTATTAGGACCAAACGAAACAGATGTGGTACAGAAACAAAGCAAGTTTGTCAACAGGCTCGATGTGTGCAGACATAGCTAAACATGCACACTCAGAAAATACTACTTTAACCAGAACTACAGCACAGATCCCATATATCAACATACATATATAATTGTGGTGGTTATAAATTCCCACTACACGTTAACCTCTGAAATATATTTTTAAGAAAACAATTCCATGTGCGGGGTCTGAAAGAAGTTTTTTTTTTTTTAAACTCTGTGTGTATTTGCACAAATCCTGCAATGTCCTACATTATTATATTACATAATGATTTTGCTGAGAAGACATTATCCGGAGAGACTTAGATATCTTACAATTTCACACTTTGCTTATTTGTAAACATTTTCTTAAATCAGGATCAATACTTTACTCAGATATTCAAAACTGCAACCTCTTCTGTACTCCATCTACTTTAATAACCTACTACACAAAAAAATACTTCAAATTTATTACATTTCATTACAAATATATATGTGTATGTATGTTTGCATGTATATGTGTATTTATGTTGATGATGATTTTCTGTCCTCCATGAGTAATGGTTTTAAGCTAGGAAAGACCCCCAGCACAAATGATGGGTTGACTCACACATCGAACCAGGCTGCTGAGAAAATAATAAAGTTGGAAATTAAATGCAGGTTCTCCTTCTGGGAACTCTCCAGGCCAATGTCCTATACACACACCACACAGTTTTTTGCCCAATTTTTCTGGTTGCACAGCTTCTTGCTGAGGCCACCCAATAACCTGGGTGACCTTTCTGAAAAAAATGAACTGAGGGATATACAGTATACTTTGTTATCTGTGAAAACCATTGCAAACCTGAAATAACTGCTTCTTCAGCCGTTCAATGCATTCCCAGCCTTGCCACCAAATTCATGCAAGCTGAGCATTTATCCCATCCTAGATCCCCTTTTCTTTACAAAATTAAACATGTAAAGCAGTCTTTATGACATGTTGTTCCAGACAGGAATAAGCAAACATGACTCTATAGCATTAACCATTATCCATTCTAGTGTGCCCTAATTTTTATAAGCCACTTTGTTCTTCTCCATTTCATGCACCAATATGTTCTGCGGTTGAATTTTAAGTTTAATTTATATTTTCCACTGCTTTGACATTATTCACATTTGTCTTTTTTCTTAGAAGATGTTTATGGTGTGCCACAACGAGACCTTATAATCAAATGCAAGGACACACGATTACTAATTACATAGTATGATAACTCTTGACCCCAAACTCTCTCCATTAATAACACATGAAATCCTGAAATACCTAAGTTGAGTCCTTGTAAATCCTTTCTCAGATACCAGAGAAATTACATTTGATAATGTTTCTGAAAAGGATTAATAAAACCATTTTGGTAAATTAAATTGTGTGGGAGTTTAGTGAAGTTTACTCAAGCAAATATTTCTCTCACATCTGTACTGTTCCTTATTTACTATAGCTTTCTATAAACTCCACAGAAAATGAGCTGTACAGGCATTTCATTCACTTCGGTCAGGCCATTGGATGTGTTGACTGTTAAAATGTGGAACATACTCAAGTTTGCTCCTCTGGATATTGAAATGGCTTTAGTTTTTGTCATATTTAACAGTTGTCCCATTTATTGTTTTCCACTTTGACTTTCACAATTTTTAGACATTGTTCACTAGATTTTTCTCTGTTCTCTTTAACTGTGGTCTCCTGTCCAGTGTCCGAATTTTTAATAAGGATAATCAAATATTTTAGCACACCTATTAAGTAGGTGACAAAACCACAGAATCAGTTGACAACTTTTAATATTTAAGATCAATAAATAATAATAAAGGATTTAGCACTGAAGAAGTGTGCTAAAGTCTAGCCCTTGGTAGGGCTGCAATGTAAAATCTGGAAAAGGCCCTGAAATGTACGTATGTATCCACAAAAACAAAGACGAAAATTGTTCAAGCAGAGGTATGTTTACGTTACTTCATTTAGCAGACACTTTTCTTCAAAGCATCTTCCAATGAACTCTATGTAGTGTTATCAGCCCACACACCTTATTGACCAAGGTGACTTACACTGCTAGATACACTACTTACACTGGGTCACTCATTCATACATCAGTGGAACACACTCTTTCTGTCACTTGCACACACTATGGGGGGACCTGAACAGCATGTCTTTGGGCTGTGAGAAGAAACCAGAGCATCTGGAGGAAACCCATGCAGACACAGGGAGAACATGCAAACTCCACACAGACTGAGTGGGGACCAAACCCACATACTCTCACACCACCCAGGCACTGAGACAGCAGCACTACTCACTGTGCCGCCGTAACCCGGTGTTTTCAATACTGCTATATGAATGTGAAAGCTGGACAAAAAAGCCAGACAGGAAAAACACAGACCCTTTGAAATGTCCTGGATAAGACTTTTAAGGACACCACAAACAGCCAAGAAAACAAACAGATGGGACTTAGATCAAATCAAGCCAGAACTTTCATTTGAAGCACAAATGATGAGACCAAGGTTATATTTTGGACAGATAATGAGACGACTGATTTCTCTCAAAAGACTAATGACTTTTAGAACTGAAGGAAAAAGAATAAGAGGATGACGAGTAACCAGATGGGTGGATTCTGCTTGCATCTGTATTGTGTTGCTCCTTGAACACATATTGTAGTTTCTTGATTGTACCCTTCTAGGATGCTGGCATCTCCCCTTTTTTTCCATTAATCGCCCTTGATGGTTCTGCTGTACGTGCCATTAATGAGGGACTACCCTGAGGCAGCCAGAACCCTATGGGCAAATAATGTGAAAATATATGAAAAATTACATTTGTGTGCATTGTCCAATAGAATTATCAATTTTTGAATTAACTCCTTTGATAATTCCCACTGGAATTGAAGATGTACACAGCATAAATATTTTAGCTCCCGCTCTCACTGATAGTGAAAAAAAAATGTTTTAAAAGATTAACAAAACCAGTTGGTAAAGAGCTTGAGGTCATTTGAATTTTAAAAAAAAAAATCAGCTGACAACTAAATTGTGAAATAATATTAAACTGTATGTGTATAAGCACAGCAAATTAGAAGAGACTGAGTGAAAAGTGATTCACTTTTTTGCTCTAAAATGCTTTGCATTGTGCAATGCTCAGCAGTTGACTCCGGTTACATGTGGGTGCTTAAATCCTTAGATGACTAGTTTTGCCTTGTCCTTGCCTTTCTGTTTAATAATTGATTTATTCTGTGCAAAAAAGCCAATTTCAAGTATATTTATGTAACCCTGTTTTTTCAACTGTGAAGTTGCAGACAATTTACCCTAGAAAATGCATATAAATATATTGAACCTATATGAGTGCCTAGTCTTGTATGATCAACTGAAATTATTTTGAAGGTTCTGAAAGAGTAACAATAGTTTTCCATTACCATCAACTTTACTGAAATTTTGTGCAGTGCTGTAAAAATGTTCTACATATTTCCTATTCCCTTTGTATTTCCTCACAGAGAACAGCAATTTAATAGCACTCATCTCTGCAATAGCAGATAGAGTCAAAGCATGACATATGAAGGGTTTGACTACACCTAAGTGAAGCAATTTTTCACTTTCCAATATATGAAATGAAGTATCATGAACACGAGCTTTGGAAATGAGCAGGGGGTTGAAATATATTAAGTCAAGGAAACCAACAGCAGGTAACGGTATTTCATATTTGATGGCCACCATTTCAGCGGCTCTTATCAAAACCTTTCTGCAATGCATCAAATTCAGTTTTTATAACTGTGACAAGAAAATACTTACTCAGCATCTTAATGCCAGGCTCTGCTGATAAAATGGAATATGTTTTCTAAAGGATTTATAACGTATTTTAATAGTCAGAAATCTCAGACCACTACAGTGGTAGGTGCACTTCACTCTTTGTTTGGAGTCCGCCGGAGGGCTTATACCTGACATGAGTGAGGTTGTTGAGCTCCCCACTGGGACAACTCTAAAAGGTGATGGGATCATAGTGGGGTGCCAAGAGCAAGATATGCAAGCCCTAGGAGGCTTGTGAAAACTTAAATACTGTACTTTATTTGTGATGACCAAGTTGTTGCTGAGAGTAGTGCAATAATTCACTCCCAAATTTCTAAAATAAAAAAAATATGTTAAAAGCTGATTAGGATAGCGTGAGCAGACCAATATGTTTGTCAGCTCATTGATTTGTAAGACTGAGTTAATAATTGACTCAAAAAATATGTTTTTCTGTTTCTGAACTAAGATTGTTAACCTGCACAGGCCATGGTAAAAAAATGTCTGTGAATTACATTATCAAGTTTTATACCTCCCTGACTCAACACAAACGTATGTGTAACAATCTAATAATGCAATTTACATTAGATATAATATCCTGCATGATATGCTGCTCCTAATAAACCAGCTTTTTGATAATATGATTAAACACGCTGTTTTATCGATTGTATTAAAAGGAGCAATGCCTAAACACTGCTTTATGAAAATGTTCAGTCATAGAACACAATGATTTCATCCAAAGGTACTTTAGGAACAGAAGGCTATAATTAAGATTTAAGTAATCTTTGTAGAATCCATTTTGTAAAGGGTAAGCATACACCAATCAACATCAACAACCACTTGTCCCGAGGCAAATTGGAGCCTATCCTGGCAACGCAGGGTGCAAGGCCAAAAGGGGAGGGGACACACCCTGGACAGGACACCAGTCCGTTGCAAGGCACCCCAAGCTGCCACACAGCAGGCATTAACCAAATCCACCACACCACCGCACCCCTTGGTAAACATATATATTCATAGAAATACCACATATGCCATTAAAATGACTGAATGCCAGAATAATACAACATGCAATACTACAATCTCTAAACCTAATGCTCAGTTTTGACTGCACCGTACAAATATGGGCAAGAAGACAGGCAAAAAATAAGCTCAGTGAGTATTAAGTCAGTGAGTGTTTGTTCTTCTATTACAGGGAAAGAAGCTACTGTGTCATGTTTCCTTTTTCATTTGATTTCATCAAAAGATATAATACCTAGAGACCATTCACATAAAACTCCGTTTAGCTTGGTTGAATCTTGATTCCTCCAGCACCAAAATGCTCATTTGCCTGCTCTGTAAAAGCAAAACATTGATTTGGACATTGAAAATGCACAAAATCTTTTCCCTGACATCCTTGTATGCATTTTCAATCATTGTACTTGGCACACATTAATTATAACCAGAGCAGCCTCCTTCAGGCAAACTTGGTTGTATGTGCCAAAAGCCAAGAATGCTCTTTAAAATTAGAACTGAGTAGACCATTTCTTTGGGTTCTTTGAAGAATGGTCTTGTAATAATGCAAGCATTTCAAAAAGTGAATGGATGATGTACATAGTCATGGTTTTTATAACTAAAATGGTTTAAAACAACTGAGAACTCAAAAATAGTGGTGCACTTGGGTTAAATTAAGTGTTCTCAACCTTCATCCTGTTGATGAAATAAAAATTTACCCATATACAAGTGGTCCCCGATTTATAAAGGTTTGCCTTTGACTTTACAATGTTGAGCTAGCAATAGACATTCAGTAGAAAACGTACTTCAAATTTTGAATTTTGTTTTATTTTTTTCCGGGGCAAGCAATATGCGGTGCAATACTGTCTCGCGATGCTGGGCAGAAGCAGCGATCTGCTTCTCTCAGTCTGTCACGCAGACGTATGTATTAGGTGTATTAAATGCATTTTGGACTTGAGATATTTTCGACTCTCGATGGGTTTTGCGGAACATAATCCCATCATAAGTCGGGGACCACCTGTATAAATGTATCTATACAGAGCTTGGAGACTGTTAGTTTTATTAATTAGATTGCAAGGAAAGTTATCTGTTAATCTAGGCTTCAGGTAGTCATAAGGCCCATGAGTCTGGTATGTTAGCATATCTAAGCAGTTAGGGCTGGCTAACTTGCTCAAACTGCTTCTAAGAAGACATCCAGATGTAATTACAGTCTTACTGTCTACGGATTAACAGACACCTCTGTAGAATCTGAAACAAGCTCTTTCAATTAATGTTATATAGTATCTAAACTGTACCAAAAATTTAACCGTTGTTACAGCTCAACGGGGGGGAATGGTGGTGCAGTGGGTTTGGCCTGCACCTGCTTTCTGGTGAGTCTGGGGTTCGAGTCCTACTTGGGGTGCCCTGTGATTGGACTGGTGTCCCGTCCCAGGTGTGTCTCCTCCCCTTCCAGCCTTGTGCCCTGTGTTGCCGGGTTAGGCTCCGGCTCGCCGCTACCCCGCTCGGTACAAGTGGTTTCTGTGTGTGTGTGTGTGTGTGTGTGTGTGTATGTGTTACAGCTCATTGGTTAAAGCACATCATTTATGTTGTGTAGTGGCCCATCAAAATGCTTGAGCAGCAAGTGGAATGTAACACTTTGAGATTCCATTGCTTCCTAACTTTTGCAAAAAATTTGGTGCCTGAGCTATCGACTAAATCTGGGCTGGCTTCCAGCACAGATATACCAATGGTAGGTGAGTCCTTACAGTAAGGTCAAAGGTCTCTCTTCCAAAGAGGCCTAAGTCCCCCCTTGTGCCTGGTGCCTTTCCAGACTTGTGCTTGGTGGATAGGCTGCTGAACTTTTACAACTGCCATATTCCCTGTCTTCATATTGTACCTTAAGAAACAAAGGTAGAGACAAGACACAACAAAAGATGGTGTTCCCATCAGCAATAGATAGATACCTGAATATGATTTTCCTACATTCAGTTGCAGAAAATTTTAACAGAGTTATAAAAATAGCCATCTAATGATCACAATTATTTCAGTATTATAGAAAATGTTTGCTGTAACAGGTCGGTCATAGAGTTAGAATCCATTCCAAAGCAATTTATGTTGGCCAAGTGTTGCCAAGCCAAGCGGCCAAGTGCCACAAGATTAGGATAAGAAACAAATGGTCACAATAATGTTCTAAAAAGAGGTATTTTAGTCTTCTTTTTCTAATGATTAGGAAAAACAGCATATTTCAGAGTTTGTAGCTAGATATTACTGTAATGGAAAAGACAGCTCACCATCAGGCATAAATGATGTTTCTTTAAAGTTTGTCTAGAATTATTTTCAAGTCTAGGAAAGCAACTGAAATTCACCAGCTTCATTCCTACCTTTATGGAGTAACCTATTTTCTTTGACAACAAAACTGGAGTCACTGCAGGATTTGTGAATTACTGCAATAATGGCACACTACCAGCCCGCAGGGTAAATTCACCTCTACAGTGAAAGTCAGCCTCAGGTACAGCCTAAGACTCCATTGTTGACATATTTAACTTATTAAATGTGACATTTGCAGAAACACATTTAACGCATGTAAGCTATTAAGGAATTCCTTTATGTTATCTCCACTTTTTTGCTTTATTTATACATTCCATTTTGAAAGAAACCCATGAGACATGCATCTAATAAAATAATAAGAGCTAGATGGGTAGATAAATAAAATATGAGGATGCTGCAATAATAATGTTTTTCATAGCAACTTACACACTTCATTATTTTACATCTTAATATGATTTCTTTTAATTTCTGCTGAAACAGTAGAAATCTCAACAATAGAGTAGTTTGCCAAGTCTGGTGCTATAACTGCAAAAAAATTATCATAACTAGATGATGGCAGCCTCACTGCCTCTTCACCCACTCCAATAATTGCTTATGTCTAGTTTTTAGTGTAGTCATTGTGTGTTGAGGTCTCGCACACACTTTGGTACATGGATTCGAATTTCACAGGCACAACTGTGACATTCAGTATTTAGCCACTTACAAAAAAACACCAGTAAGTCAGTTATTCCATTTAGTATTCATACATCTGCAGTATCCCATTTCCTCCTGTCAGTTTTTAGTTTATACTCCAATAAAATGAAAGCTGAGAAAACGTTTACTATTTTTGAAGAATGTGTGTACAATATACAAATATCACAGTTCTGGTATGATTTAATGTTGCAGAAATACACATCTGTTCAAGTGATTTAGTGTATATAGTTATAGCAAGGGTGGGATAATCACTTTCAGAAAACAAGTCTTTTTTGTCCATCCATCAATTTTCTGTTCCACATATGTTCCATTTCAAGTGAGAGGAGTGACAATTTATTAAAGGGTAGTGTTTGGTTTAAGCCACACGTTGCAGTAATAAGCCTATCTTGCAGGAACACACTCTTCAGTATCTTTACAATCTGCCAGTACCTCACACCAAACTCTATACTGGAATACCCCTCACTCTGGTCTTCCATCATCTGCTATAAAGCCTCTTCAGCTGTTACAGAACATTACAGTACAGCTGTATTTTTGACCTGCAAAAGTGTTCCCATGAGTCTCTCACCTCATCTCTCTTCATTTGCTTCCTGTTCCTGCTTCAAGTTCAAGACTCTGGTTTCATCTTACAAGACAGTCAGATGACTGTCACCTTGATACCTATGAAATCTGATCTATTCCTAAACCAGTTGATTTTCAGTCTTGGTCCTCAGTGTGACGGAATGAATCCCCTTCTACCCTCAGAGCTGTTGAATCCCCTCCAGCATATATAGCCATGTATGTTTTCTATAATTTAATTATATATGTGTTTGTATATATCTAATCTTGATGTCTGTTGTTGGAGGCACTTTCTTTTCTCTAATTTGTACATCACTTTAGAGGAAAGCATCTGCCACATGGATAAATGTAAATTTAAGACTCATTTTAAAGTGAATTCACATAGAAGCAAGAGGGTGGTAAAATGGAACCTCTTCATGACTAAAAAAAAAAAAAAAAAAGTTGTTTATATTTCAACCCCCAAGTTGTGCCAGCAGCATTTAAAGTGCAGAGAGAGAGAGTCAACGTAACACAGGGCTTCACTAACAGCAAAAAATATTATGCTCTGAGTTATACTTCTATAACACTAATTCTTTGCAAAAACTGCTGCTTTCAACCCAAGGAATTGTCCTGAGCTGAATAAATGATCCCTAAATTTATCATTATTTTCTATTTTTTTGCATTAAACCTTTTTTTCCATCCAGTTCAGTCATATCCAATTATCTATCCATCTCCCTGGAAGCATGACACACTCAGGAGGGCAGAACACATGCTCACACACCTCCTGCAATGTGCATGTGGTAAGAACACAATTTCTTTGCACTCTGGGGGCTGCAGGCATCACCAGGTGATGAAATGAAATTGAAGAAGAGCACGATTCACTTGATTCCACCCGCAGACCTGTAGTTAAACGGTTAATAGAAGTGGTTATAACTCATTTGTTCGTTCTGGAGATATTTGGAAAGGTGCCTTTGCTTTACAATACAGATATGAAATGTATGAGTAACCACTGGAACCTCGCCTGTGGCATAAACAAAACACGTTACTGTCCATGTTGATACAAGGAGGCAGTGAAATAAATCTCCGTGCACCACACCGAGGACCAGCTGCATTGCCACAAGGGAACAAACTCAGTTCAAATAAGTTGGACAAGTTACCAAATGGTACTTGCTTGTTTTATTTTAATACAGCAAATGGTGAAAGTTTTAGGATGTCAGAATAACACACATATAAGTAACTAACAGTGTTTGCCGATTTCCTGAATACCTAATATATTACAGATCACTGTATTATATACAGTAATATATAATGATTCACTGTATGTTCAGGTTTTATCACAGATGGGCAGTTACTGCATTATAAGTTTGAAAGTGATAATTGTGGTTCTCCAACACATTCTTTTTTACTAACTGTGTTATTGTCTCATTCTCTCTGCCTAATGTACAGAAGAAACAAAGCAATGTTTCACATGTGTAAAGCAGAACACAACATAGTGAACCGTAAATGGGGAACATTAGACATGTTTTTAATTTGTCATTTTAAAGTAGAATTAACCTTCATTTTGCTTCATGTGAAAATAATATTTATGTTTACATCTATTCATTTAGCACACGCTTTTGTCCAAAGCGACGTACATCTCAGCAAAATTTACAGTTTATGCATTACATTAAGAGGAGGAGACATGGCTGCAGACATGAAAGTCTCAAGCAAACCCAGTTTATTACCTACCATTTGCTGTACCGAGGTTCATCAAGATAAAATAAGATGGATTCCCATCCACAGAATTCCCTCTTTCAGACCAGATGTTTCTGCATTGTATGTGTTGAAAACAGAATAAATAAAAGACAAATTTTGTAGTAAATTTTTAACTTCATTATCTCTTTACTTGCCATCTTCAGCAAAATGTAACACATGACTAAATGGAGAGATTAAACTGTATTATTACGCTTGTACTGGTTGTGACAAAGTGGGTGGACTTAGAAACAATTCTCAATTATGAAGACTTCCAGCCTCAGTTGTGTTCATAAAATGAGGTACAGCCGTACAACTTTAAAAATACCTATAGCATCACATGACAACTATGTTGCAGAAAGACAGTGTATGGTTTGTTCAGCATTCACATATGCAAATGTTTGATTGATTTAATTCAGACTACCTAATTAAGCCTGCAAGTAGTACACAACAGTTATGAGCACTTCATTTATATCATTGCGAGGAGGTGCCAGAATGAGTGATTATGAGTTTAATGTTGGTTTCAGGCACAGATTAACCACTGTGTTTTGTTACTTCATATAATCTGCCCTTTTGGCCTAAAATAGTTTTGTGGGAAAACCAAAAAGATAATCAAAGAGAAGCCTACTCAAGCTTTACTAAATATCCCTCTGCTGAAGCCCAGTAAGGATTTGTGCAAGTTAGCCGTGATAAAAAATGAATAAGGCAAGAGATGCTTGCAGATTGCAAATGTTGAAAAGTACCACAACCCAAATGGCAAAGACATGACTTCCCCCAAAGGGTTGCGTTCACACATGCGTGGGCAGCACTCGTGTGAGCCAGAGCTCACGACTGGGCAAGGGAAGAGTAACCCAACCCCCAACGCTTGATGAATATGGGGGCGTAAAACTGGGGCATATGGATCCTACACAAAATCCATTTGCGCCCGGCTCCTGCTCCAACCTACACCCATGGTGGAAACACATTTTGAATAGCAAGCAGGAGAATGGCAGAATCACACAACAAATAAAATCGAGTGATATTACACCGGGAGAGAAAAATAACTTTTATCAAAGACAGTAATTCTTTTAAGGCAGGTGTACTAAATTGCCTTGGACTGTGATCAACGACTGAGGATCCAGGAACGCACTTCCTTAAGATGTGATATGGTGCAGCACATTCATCAAGAGCAGGTCAAAGGGTCTTCTCAACGGTTTGACTTCACTAGACATCTAGTAGAAGCTTTCTGCAGAAATGATTCATTTTGGTGTATAACGTACGCTCTCCGTATTGTTTTTCACAGTCTTATATCACACATTTCTAATAACATTGTGTCGCACATCATATGTGAACAAACTTATTCTACATTTAAAAAGAATTAAACGTTTTATACAGAGAAAATGACTTTCAGCAAAGAAGACATTTAAGGTTCAGTGAAGGCAATTGTCAGCACTGTCAATATGGACAGTATTTCATCATTTTTACTTTGACATAAAAATCTGAAACTAATGTGTAAATGTTTACGATAAATTTATTACTATAAATGCAATATATTCAAATGTGTTTATTGTAAATTTAAAGTTTACAATTAAAAATTTAAATTGAGCAGTGATGTCTGGTGTCACTGCTTCCTCCCTGCTGTGTTTGGTGTCTTGATCGGAGGGCTATCACGAAAGTAATTTCTCATTACCTGATCAATTCAAAACATGTCTGGCCATCATTAAAATTCATTAAATGCCTCAAGCAGGTCTCCCAATTCATTCCAGAAGAACTCCAGTCGCCTTACAAGCTCCTTGGCACAAGGAGGCCACTGAGTACAAGAAGGGGAGGATTATAAATTAAAACACTGACTTTTGTCTGTGCTTGTTGACTCTATCTTTTGGAACGGGTGAAGATGTAGTACGACAGCAGCCCAAAAAATGTTTTGTGCAGGCACACTGCAGTGTATTGAAGGGCATCCTTCGTAGAGGGTGCTGCCAGGGGGCTCTAAGGGTGGGCATGGCCAGATTGACAAGAAAACAGGCAATCAGCAACGCACTCTCCTCTCTGGAGGCATTGCGTCCCTGAGAAGTCTGAACCCCTCATCTGGTGCTGCTGGAAAATGATGAGTTGGCTCAGATCACAATTCTGTCCTTATTCTCTAAGACTTCAGTGCTTTAATTCCTTCATTTAGGACCAGGTGCACTCTTTATCAATCCAACTCTGACCATCAGTATTCTCTCTATGTTTTTTATATGTTCTCTATTGCTAAACACAACCACTGAACATCAAAACCAACTATGTCCATGCTGGATATGCTGGCCTTACCTTTAGTTTTACCTTGGTAAGGTGTCTCTGTGAAGCTATGTGAGAGCTTTGCTATATAAGACAACTGTGCCTTACCACATGTCTGGTCTCTCTATAAACGTCAACAACCCGTTCATTTTATCTGCCTTATCTGTTAAGAGCCTGGAAATAACAACTGGCTTCGGTCTCTACTTTTTGCAGCACATCAACACCACAACTAGGCTCTGCATGAACATCCTACATAACAGCATCCACCCATATCTCAAAACAAACTCTACACAGCTTCTGGTCCAGGCCGTGGTGATATCCCCCTGGATTACCGCAACTCCATAAAACCTCTCCAGCTGATACAAAATGCTGCTGCGCAAGTTGTATTTGACCTGCCAAAGCTTTCCCATGTATCTCGTCTCCTAGCTGTCCACATGAAGTTTAGGGTTGTAGTCATGGCCATTAAGACCAACAATGGATCTTTTTCCCAATAGCTAAAATACCTGATCGTTTGCTACACCCCAACCAGACTGCTATGCTCCTCTGTCTCTGGACTCTTGGCGGTCCTAAGCATAAGAGGCCCAAAATCAAAAGCGTAAAGGTTTTTGGTTTTGGTTCCAATGTGGTGAAATGACCTCCCCCTTTCTCTCATTCAGAACTGCTGAATATCTCTCAACATTCAAGATGGATCTCAAAACATATATCTTTCAGACTCACTTCTCCTCTGATCTCCTATGTGCTCTATAAATGTGGACTATGCTACCTGAAAAAACTATATGCAGCTACTGACAGAATGTATGCTGGTTGATATGGTAGTATGAGACTAACCTGATTGCATATTGAAGTGTACATCTTTCCATCTATTGCTGCAATGGACTTTTCTATTGTTTTCTATGGTGTCCATCATTTTGGAGAAAATTGTCCTCTAAATGAATAAATGTAAATGTGTGGCACTTGGTTTCAGCAAAGAGCTTCTAGATAACATAAGCAGAGTAAGTCTTTCTGCACTTCAGCGTCAACAGACTGCTTGTTTTGAAGCTACAAAAAATTGCCTACAATTAGAAGTGGTCAGCGACTTAAAATTTTTCCACTCTAGTGTTTGCAGCACAGTGCCTATCTAAATGTACAGCTGGAAACACAGTGGTGAACCTAGCTAGGGGCTGGCACAGCAGAGGTTGCCATAATTAGAGGCCAGTGTTGCAAAAGCATACCTAACAACACCACCAGCAGTAAAGGTTTAATTAATGATATTGTGAGCCAGCTGGTAGGAATCATCTGTAAATTCTGGAACTTCTATAAATCATAAAAATGCTAATTAATCACTGTGACCCACTATGGGTAGAGAGACTTTCACCAGTAATTTACTTCTTTCACATACAGCAGAGGATAGGAAATTAAGAGACTGGCTGTGGAAGCCTGGCTGTAAGCATCCAGTTGTCTGCTCTGGATTAATCAGTTATGTGAATCAGTGAAGGATGAAGACTGAATCTTCACTGAGTTATTTAATGAATCAGACATCTGCTCCAAAAGCCACAGGGGTCTTCAGATGACCTTTTGCAAGGTGGTCTTGCTGCCATATTTGCACACAATTAAGTAAACCAAATGTTCCAAAATTCAGCAGATATATCCTGTCATCTCTACATTAAAAAGCAGAATTTCCACCTTTGGCATATGAAGTGATTGATGGCAACACAATCAGCATCCAAAAAGGGTAGATGGAAAGCATTTCTGGTCCGCCCCAGGCATTAAGAAATTCAGATTTCTTTGTATTAGTAGGCTGTGCTGCTGAAGAGGTGTCAAGCACAGAAACATATTTGAGAAACATGACACAGGGACATGCTTTCCACAAGGGATGTAAGTTTCGACAGAATGGAAGGGTAACTCAGAAGTCACATAAGGTTCACAATGACAGCTTCGTGTCTTTACAGTCAAGTAACTCAATACCATCTCTGAGTGAAACACATTGCAAAACAGGGTGTTTAAATCAGACCCATTTAAAACAACAGAGCACAACAAATCCATTTTTCCATTATGATCGATTTGGGATGGATAATCATTGTTGTTGCTGGGTTAGGCTCCGGCTCCCCGTGACCCCATATGGGACAAGCGGTTCAGACAATGTGTATGTGTGTGTATGTGTGTGGATAATTATTGATTAGAATGTTTAGCATGCACAAAGCCAGGAAAAATATTCATTAGCAAACAAAAAATAGGGAAGATATAGCATGTGAAAATAACTCAGAAAAAAGGTGTTTTTTTCAGAAAATGTTTTTGTCATAACCTGGATTTAATATGTATGGATAAATCAGACAGTCCAATAGATGTAAATGAAGAACTATAAGTACAGTAAGTGTTCTTCAGCTGTACCTGCAATGTTCACATGAGCTCCTTAAATAACATGGTTCCAAACATACTTCACCATATATTTTTCTGTGTTTTATGTTTCTAGGTAGATATTCAAAGTCATTTATTATTCATAGTCTATAAAATGGCCACTATACTGTTGTCACGTGGAACACAGGGAGCTGGGATGGCTGAACCCAAGTGCAGCGTTGTTTGTCAGAAGTTGAGGGAAGAGGCAAGTTCTCAAAACCAGGGACAGGCGAAGGGTCGGTCGATCGGCGAACAGGACAGGAACGAGGATCCATGGACGTGGTCGGAGAACGAAGCAAGGAGTCAAAAAACCGGAGATTGTGAACAGAACGTGTGTGTGTGTGTGTGTGTGTGTGTGGTAACACAAGGAAGGGCGGTTGTCCCAAACGAGATTCCGCAACGGTACGGGAGCTGAAGAGGGTCTTTATAGGGTGAGCGATTACTCATGAGCTAGTGCAGAGTCAGGTGTTGTCGCTTTTGTTGTGGGCGTGGACGTGACAACTGTATTGAATGATGTCTGATCTGAGTAGTCAATGTAATTTTTTTAATCAGTTTTTTTAATCGTAAATTCTATATGCATATCATTTGTAGGCCATTTCACTTTAAATAGAGAAAATACCAGGCCTCTTTGCTCTATGGGTGGCGCAATGGGTTTGGCTGGGTCCTGCTGCTGATGGGTCTGGTGTTGCCGAGTTAGGCTCCGGTTCGTCGCGACCTTGCTTGGGATAAGCAGTTTCAGATATCGTGTGTGTGTGTTGTGTGTTTACTCCACTCTAACACAACGCTATCAGATCAAATTAAAAACAAACTATATTTTACATTAGTTGACTTACTTGACAATGCAATACCTCAGCAAAATTTTATTCTGACTATAGGTATTGCAGGGTGCTTTTTATTCAGCAGAAGAAATTAGGTTTTTCAGGCTTCTTTGATCTCATGGGAGTGCAAAGCAATATTTTTCATTCCATATTTAATATGGTAATAAAAATTTCTTCAGTTTATGTTATATGCAGTTTCTCTTCAAAACCCATCGGAAAAGCAAACACTTGTTAAAAGTAATCTTCCTGACGTTTGTTTGTTATATGCTGAGATATCAGATTCTGTCAATAGTACATAGAAATTTCTGCAATAAAAATGAATACAGTACTAGTATCATTTCTATATCAACATTTGACCTGAAAATGTAGCACAAGAAAATGTTTTTCAGAGTCTTTAGGCTTCTGGTTAAGATTTTCGCTAGTCACAAACAGTGACCTGATGCTAAATATTGAAAGGTAGGAAAAATTTAAAAAAACAAGTCACCACAACTCCAGAGTATATTCAATAGTATCACGAGATGACATGTATTTGTGATGAAATATTTTGTTTTCCAGTGCAATTTGTTTCTCATTTCACACTAATATTTTTCTAGTGACTGCTTTGTGCTTGTGTATGTAGTGTGTGTATCTGAAGCTGGACAGCCCAGTCTCCCTTGGGCAGCAGGATAAAATGGCAATCAGCTTGAAAGAGGGTATGGTTTTGTAATGCCTTACACACAAATGTGGGATTCAGCACACAGTCCATGACAGAGACAACCTGTGCCCAGTGTGTTCACACCTGCTGACCTGGTGGTTGCATGAGAACACACCTGCTCTATTAGCCTCTCCAAAGACTGCACATAACTTAACAAAACAGTCCCTAACGTTGATCGTTGGACCTGATCAGCGATAGAAAACTCTTCACAGTTTAACTCCAGGTCCTTATTACAGTTGTAGCCAGGACATATCTCTAAATAACTGTACTCTTCTAATTATTTTACATTAATTACATATTACACACACACACACACACACACTTTCTGAACCGCTTGTCCCATATGGGGTCACGAGGAACCGGAGCCTCACCCAGCAACTGAGGGCGTAAGGCCAGAGGGGGAGGGGACACACCCAGGACGGGACATCAGTCTGTCGTAAGGCACCCCAAGCGGGACTCGAACCCAGCCCACCGGAGAGCAGGACCCGGTCCAACCCACTGCGCCACCACGCCCCTTTAATTACATATTACATATTACATATTTAATTATTTTGTAAATTATTGTCTAATCTGTTTGTTGTTATTCATCACGACCTTCTACTGCATAAACCATTACAAAAATCATTGGCTGTACAGACAATTGCTATTTCCCTTAGAACAATTTGACATATAAGGAAATTATTTTTAAAAAACTCTGTGTCACCTAAAATACAAAAACATTCCAGTAATTACTACATCAAATATGCATTATTCATGTTTGATCTTCTTATTATTAATGCTACTGCTACCCATGTGTGGAAAATGAAAAACAACATACAGGTGAATTTGAGGGTTCTTAAAAGCACAGTAAGCACAACATAAAAGCTCAACAAGAAGTCAGTGAGACACAACACAATCACACAAACACAAAGTCATCTAACACACATTCAGGTTAACATCTCAGCCTTCCAGTTGTAGAATGCATTAAGTTCTATATTCAGTCAATTTTTTAATACTTTTTTATTCATTTATACTGGCTCCCTCCATTTATCTAGGCCAGGATACATCACACAGCCTAATTTGATTCATAAGGAGAGTTAATGAAAGAAATACTGAAGCACGATAACATATATAATTTACCTCCAGCAACTGTGTTCTGTAAATCCCGCCCCAGCTGTCAAGTTGCCTCATCGTTCTCTTCAAAGCCTGCATGCAGAGACACAGTTATTACAGTAGGTTACTCAGAGCACTCTCCCGCTCTATCAAATAAAATGTAATGACCGATATAGCACTTACTGCATGGGTTAATACTTTAATTCTTATTCATTTTTATATCATGTGATTTAAATATGAACTACAGACCGTTCATTTTCACCCCAGCTTTAAAACCTTTCTAAAGCCTTTAAATTATTTAAATACCTGCAAAAATCTCATCATAATTTATGTGAACAGAAATAAATTGTTCCCATTTTTAGCATGTGCATTCTTCCGTGACTCTTTTATTGTTTTGGTGAACCCATACTCTCAGAATTAAATGACCCTGTTAGACTTTAATCCTGCTTTACTGTATAGATCCCAGAGATTATCCCACAGTCATTATGTGTTTTGTAATGCAAAACACTTACACATTCCCAAATGAGGGGCTGACTGTAAAAATAATGAAAATAATGTGCCCTGTATCTCTAGTCTTTCTCTTAGTGAACATTTAAACTCCATATGACCTACCTTTATAGAACTGAACTGGAGCCTGAAATATTCACATAAGATTTGGGCTTGTATCTTATTTCTTGTCAATCATTAATCAAACAGGAACAATAAAAATATGCAGAAAAACAAAGAAAAAAGACATTGTTGCATGTTAATTATTTATCAGTTATTAACTTCATTTGAATGTAGATTAATGCAGATCAATATGACAACTAAAATCAAATTCAGGATAGAATACATTTAACTGAAAACATAATGTAGGAGGAACATAGGAATGTACTGCCGCCAAAGAGAATAATAAAGCAAATGAAAATGTGTTCGTAAATAATGCTTCCATTCCATTTTACCAGTGACTTCATTCGTCACAGTTTTTTTTCTGATCTTCTTCCTAAGATCTTCTTTGCATTAAGTCTATGAGGCCATAAAAGGCACTCAGTAGAAATGATATTCTAAGAAGCAACATAGAACGGGATTGATAGAAGGTGACAATTATAAAGCGCTTGGAGCAGAGTGCTGTGAAGCACTGACACACTTCTGGCAGCTCCTTGATAGATTCATAAATCACTCTGAGCTTTTTAAGCCCCTCCTCCTTAACATAAAATGAAGCATTACAACCACTAGGGCTCCAGGAGTTTCATACCTCCCATGTAAGACATCTGAACTTTCTAGTCCACTTACAGTGCCATTGCACTGCACATGTACCCAGCAGGAGAGCGGTCAAGAAAACCACCAGATTCATCATACCAGTGCTTCAAATAACTTTTGACAGCACACACAGAGACTGCTGTTGAAAGGCCCAAAAGCTTAAATACCAAATGCTTATTTGAATTGACATTTACTTCCTATTTCTTAATTTCATGCCAACTTTTAATAATTTATTATTGTTATTACTACATCCTATAATGTAATACTTTTGTACATTGCATCTATTCATTGAGATGATACTTTTCTCCTGAGCGGCTTTCAGTGTTAAGCTACTTGCAATGAATTACCCATCTATACAGCTGGGTAACTTTACTGCAGCAATTTTACGATAAGCACCTTGCTCAAGGGTACTACGCCTTCAGGTTGGATTCAAACCCACAACCTTTGTATCCAAACCACTACACTACCAGTTGCCTGTGTTACGCTTTCTATTAATATTGCAATGACCTGTATTACTGGGGAGTGCTATTTTTGAGTAGGAAAATGGGTTTGTTGTACATGGTTGAGAATTGTGGTTAAAATGTGAAATGATTGTTCAACTGCTGTGGGGCTCACGGGGAATATAAGTAAGTGTCTGTTGGCCAGTGTGAGGGGAAGGAGAAAAGCTGGAGAAGTGCGAAATAAGCTGGCTTCAGGTAAGGTGCAAGTCCGTGAGGAAAAGTGGTCCTCGCTGTGAGAGTATTATTTCTTTGTGTTTCCACCTATATCTCTGGCTGTGTACTGGTGTTATAATAAGCGTTCCTAATGAACGGCATCTGTGTGCCCTTATTTGCCCCATCCAAGTGCAGCACAGTGTGTATACTGTATATATGATTAATAATGTTAAATATTGTGTAGACGTTCTACTTGAGAGAATTCACATCGTTGCGCATTATTCCACTCTTATAGAACCCGCGGAAGGAGCAGATGCCCCGAACACAGCGGTGTGCAAGAACCCTTATCATTCATTGTGTTTAACCGTCTCCCAGAGCTCACAGGGGCCCTGGCCTAGGATGACAGAGCCAGTTTCTGAATTCAACCAACTCAACAGTACATTCCCTATTAGCACCGCGTTCTGCCTCTTCTCCTGGCCTCCCGAACCCAGTCGACAGAGTGTATGTCACTCACTCACGTTAACCTCTTCAGGGTCACAGGGGTCCAGAGCCTCTGCTGGAATCATTGAGTGCTAGGCTAGCCTAGGAAGGGTCCACTCTGAGTGGGACCCCAGTCCATCGCAGTCCCCACACAGTATAGTATTTCTGGTAAATGTACCTTCATCTGTGCCCCCCCCCACCATCCTTATTTCATCCTGCCTCCCACAGGAACTGTCACGGGTATTCCTCAATTGGACAAATTCAATTTTCCCCCAAATTTTATTTCATTAAAGTTTTTAAAACACAGCAGACTACCCTTGAGCAAGGTACTTACCAAAAATTGCTCCTGTACAATTACCCAGCTGTGTAAATGGGTAAGTAATTGTAACCTTAACATTGTAACTCCCTTTGGAAAAAAGCATCAGCTAAATGAGTAGATGTAGTTCAGACCCAAGCAAGATCCAGCTTCTCACTAAAACATAACAAAAAAAGTAAAGTCAAAAACTCGCTTTCATTTGACAGAATATAAAACCAAGAGACACACACACGCGCGCACGCACACGCACACACAGAACCACTTGTCCCATACAGGGTCACGGGGAACCGGAGCCTACCCGGTAACACAGGGTGTAAGGCCAGAGGGGGAGAGGACACACCCAGGACGGGACACCAGTCCGTCGCAAGGCACCCCAAGGGGGACTCGAGCCTCAGACCCACCACAGAGCAGGACTGCAGTCCAACCCACTGCGCCACCGCACCCCCTGCCACCAAGAGACATTAAACGAGTAATCGCAATATATCAAAACATGGAATACCCTGCAACTTGGAAACTTGGTCAAACTGTTGAAAACATTTTTAAAATTCTTCCACTGTATTAGCATTAGGGAACGCGGTGCCTGCTGTGTGGTGGGTGTGGGGTTCGAGTCCTGCTTGGGGTGTCTTGCGATGGCCTGGGGTCCCGTCCTGGGTGTGTCCCCTTCCCCTCCACCTTGCGCCCTGTGTTGCCGGGCGGGTTAGGCTTCAGTTCACTGCGACCCTGCTTGGAACAACTGGCTTCAGACTGTGTGTGTGTGTGTGTGTGTGTGTGTGTGTGTGTGTATTAGCATTAAGTTTCAGTTCAGTACATTGATTAAGTCGGTTTAATACAGTTAATAATCATAGCAAGGCATTCAATCAGTTTTGTTAACAAGCCTTTTTTGGAAGAAAACCCGCCGGTACACAGGTGTCTGCAGGAACTGGGGCTCTTCCTTGTTGCATCATGATTTTTAGAATTAATTTCTCCCCATTTCCATTAAGTGCTTGTCCAAGACATGCTCGGGATGATCACGAGCCTGTCGCAGAAATAGACGAGGTGAGGCAGGGTGCACCTTGTTCTTCTTTTGTTGCATTTCTTCCTTTCGCTAATTGGGGAACAGCGCTAAAGTTCTGTTCCCACAGTGAAAAGATTACAATGTTTGAGGTCACGTGACGAGCTCCGTTTCGATTGGCTGAATGAGAATTTCGTGCGGAGGCGCCGGTACCGCCGGTCGTCGAAACTTATCTGCGGTGATTGACAGCTGGAGGCGGACGGGTCCAGCTCCCGAAGCACTGACGGTGGCAGTACTGAGTCATGCCGCGATTTTCGAAGCCTGAAAACGCGCCAGCAGAGGAGACGGTCCGAAAAGTTCAGAGGAAGCCCAAATGCTCGAGGTGTCGGAACCACGGCTTCGTGGTGACACTGAAGGGCCACTCGGGCGGCTGCCCGTTTGGGCTTTGCCGCTGCTGGAAGTGCTCGCTCATCACCCAGAGGACGAGCATCATGGCGAGCCACCGGCGAATGAAGAAAGCGCACAGGTTGGAGTGTCGCCGGGCCAGCGAGTCCAGAGAGGTGCGATCGCGGGCCGGCGGGGGCAGTGGCCCCGATCATGCCGGCGGAGAAGCCGGTCCGGCTGTGTCCTCGAGCTCGCCTGTCAGAACGCAGAGTGTGACGAGGATGACGCCGCCGCAGCTGGAGGCGCCGGGCGGCGGGGGAGCTTGCAGCGAGGTGTCAGGTGAAGGTCCGGAGGAACCCGCAGACTCACAGTGCGGCCGCGGGGACAGATGTGGGACTCGGTGCCCTCGGACTCGGAGGGTCAGACGCCACCGTGACCGGGCGGGAGATCCCTCGGTGGAGTCCGGGTAAAGATCCGATCGCTGGCCCTGAGATTGAGAAACACTAACTAACTGTCAAAGAGTCAGCCGCTTTAGCAAATGAATAAAAGCAATAAAAAACTGACATGTAAGCTAAAGTCGAGTATTTAAATAATCATAATGTTCTTCTAAGACGTACATGCCGTGGTCCAGCAGCGACCCTCTCTCTCCCTCCGCGATCCACGCGATCGGATCTCAGGTGGACAGTTTTCCTCACGATGTGTGGGGGAAATAATTTCAAGAGCTCCGCGTGTGACTGTACATGATAGTTCATAATATACGTATATATTGCAATGTTTTCAGAAGAATGTGGCGCAGTGGGTTGGACCACAGTTCGGCTCTCCGGTGGGTCTGGGGTTCGAGTCCCGCTTGGGGTGCCTTGCGACGGACTGGCGTCCCGTCCTGGGTGTGTCCCCTCCCCCTCCGGCCTTACGCCCTGTGTTGCCGGGTAGGCTCCGGTTCCCCGCAACCCCATATGGGACAAGCAGTTCTGAAAATGTGTGTGTGTGTTGTGGTAATTGTGTGTGAGAGGGGGCGGTTTGGGTTGAGAGAAGCCCGCCGAAGGACGGCTAGTCCACAATGAACATCGCCGTGCACCTTAGTCAACTAAGTTTTAGGTCTCAACCTGCATTTACTTTCATTCACTTAGCAGGTTTTATCCAACACGCCGTGCAACTCTGGGTGAAGAGGAGTACATGTCACATCGGAAGAAGAAGACTTTACAGATGCAGACACGCGATTGTGGAAACCCACTGCTTTGTCCGATACCCCGTTTTTGCCGACGCACGTGACACGACACGAGTAGCTCCATATAGAACTGATCGGAAATATAAAGGTGATCCTAACAGGTGGTGTGACGTAAATTTATGAAGCTGTTAGGAAATCAGGAGAGAACTGGCTCTGAAATACATGTTTCCAGGCCTTTCTTTAATGCTGAAAGGGCTTCAGCAGCTCTGAGCGACAGAAGGGGTCCATTCCACTTCATCAGAGTCAAAAACAGAAGTCACAGACTTTTGTATGTGGATCACTTATGAGCAGGAGCGCCAAGCGGACGAAGGTGGAAAAGCGTGGGAAATTGTTCAGTGGAAATTGTTTGTTTCTCTTTTCCAGCAAACCCCCACTTCCGTGTGGACTCTGCGTCGGCCGAGGTCTTCCAGAGGGAGCTCTATCTGGGCGAGCTAATGACCGTTCCTGTCCCAGTGAAGCCACTCACCTGCTACCCTGACAGCTACCCAATCCTTGCACTCCTGCTAAACCCACCCCTGGCATGGCCCAAGGGCCTTGGAGACCTTGACCTTAGGTTTCCCCAATTTCAGCCCTACACTGTTCCCAATTCCATTGACACTGGGCCTTCACATGTAAGGAGATAGGAATTCTTCTTCAAATATATCTGATCAGATATGTAATTATTTACCTGAGTACTGTAGGCCGGCAGGAGGTGTTGTCCTTAGCATCGTCATCTGAAGATTCTTGACTGGATCATCCTCTGGGTGTAGTACCCTTTAATCTGTATAATTAACCTGAACTGATACAATATGAATAGCCAGTTGAAGAAATGGGTAAAGCATTGTAAAGCTGACTTTTTTAACATTCCAAGACATCTTGAACAAAGGAGGCTGCTAAATAAAGAATGATGATATTATACCTCAACACTTCTGCTCTTACAGACAGTAACAGGTATTACGTTGTACGAATAACAGATGTTATTTATGCAAAGCAGCACAGAGGCAAATTAATATTTGTCCATTTGTTCAGGTGGTATTTACTAACTCAAATTAGGTTAGGTGCCCTTCCCAAGTGTACAACAACAAGGCCCCTCCCGTGATAACGCCTGGCGTTATTTCTGCTGTGAGCGTGTTCTACGGCTCTCTGCTAGCCCTGATGCTGTCGAACTGACACTGTCCTGTGTGTCCACTGTCTCAGGTGCGACCAGTCCCGCTGTTTATCCACCCCATTGGGTTCCCACCAGGTGTCCAGGAGGAGATGAACCTGAGACACTTTCCTGGCCCTGCATTCCACATGGATGGGGACAGGAGGACAAATAAAACAGGTAGGGGCCCAAGCCTGTATGACACCAAACATAAAGACCATCAGCACTGATTTAAAATAAATTTCCTACTATACCTTGGGATTGTTTTGTAAGAATACAGCATGTTTTTTTGCACTCATGAAATCACTACAGTTATGTCTTTGCATTATTCTTATTATTTAGCAAACGCCTTTGTCCAAGGTGACTTGCAGATGACAGCAAGTACAGTTGAGAACTGGAAGACAGTATAGAAGAGTGAAATAGTTAAGAAATTTATACAAGCCCCTAATTATTTAACTCTTCTGTGCTGCCTTCCAGTTTACAACTGTACTTGTCATCTTCCTGTTTGAATATGCATTTTTTTTCTTGTACATAGCTGTACATTCAAAAACAATGTACAGCTACCAGTAATGTAATCTCTTTGACACTTTTATGGCCAAATGTAGATTATTATTACATTCCCAGTAAAAACTATACAATTTCCATGTTAATTAACCCTATTATTTGGGTTGGTCTTTATACAGAAAAGCTACATTAGCATACATATCTATTGTTTACATTTAACAGCTTTTGAAGACTTATTTCATGTTTTAGATGTGCAACTTCATAGCAGCCAAGAATCCAACGACACCTCTGTGGATAGTGACTTGTCCACTCAGAGCACTCTTTGAGGATACAGCCAGAAGCTGTGAATATAATTAAGTCTTTCGAAAATATGTATGGTTTAATGGTTTTTTGCTTTTCTCTGAGGCAATTGGCTCAGTGAACTGGTTGGCTAATTACTTATGTTTGATAATATACCTTAAAAGTATTCAACTAAATGTTCATTTTAATATACAAACACTGAGCATTACATATGTTAGATAAAAGAAACACAGATACATAATAAAATAATACAAATGAAAAAAAATACAATTTTAAAGAAATAACAAAAAATTCTAAAAATAATCTTTGATTTTCTCCATTGACCATTTTTCAGTTATCTATATAAACATTAAAGTGTATTCACTATAAATAATGTTTTTATAAATGTTACATATTTTCTATAAAATTTTAAAGCATGTTGTGAAACTTATTTCACCCATTTTTGCAATGTATTGCTACTAAGGGAGTGTTCAAATTTCAAAACTGCTGTCGGATCTTTTTCCATGTCTGATTTTGAATAATGACTACAGTATAGCTTAGTCTACATTATTTCTGAAATAGGTATTTTGTCAGTTAAAATTTGTTCTGAAAAACTGAATGACAGCGTTATGCATTAGAAAATAAATGTTAAGCTGTTTTGTATATGCAGTATTCTCATTAAGGAAAAGGGTTATTTGTTTCGTGCATTTTTTTCTTCACCTGACTTTGCTGAAATGAGATGCAGATGAAATGTTAGTAGTGTGTTCAACAAAAAGCATAAGGTAATTGCATTTCCTATTTCTTAATAGGTTCTCTTTATTGCAAATACCAGGACTTTGTTTCTCCTGTCAGTTTTTACTGAGTCATTTATAAATTTCACACAGTTCATGGTCAACTTGATTAGTTTCAAAAATTTTTTTTCAAGAATATTTTTGAATTTTCTTTGGATCATTTTCCTGAATAAATAAAGGAAAAAGTATGTTTGTCTCATTTGTTTAATTAGATTCTCTAGTTTGTGGACTTGCATAAAAATCTGATCATGTTTTAGTGTTTAGTTCGTGTTTTAGTTCATACTGCATTTATGCAGGAACCGAGAAAATTCTAAATGGTTCACAAACTTCCAAGGACCACTGTACATATCTACTGTCAAACAAGCTTAATAAAAATAGTTGCATGCTGACTTCATCTGATTTGCCAAAAACGTACATTTATTTTAGCTTTTTACATTTAATGAATGCACAGCCCTAATGAATGCACAGCCCTTCCTGGATCGGGGACTTGTCATGGCAGAAGGGCTTGTGTGATCTAGGGTTCTCTGGAACTATATTGTCGGGAGCAGTATGCTCCTGGTAGGGTCTCCCATGGCTACCAGGTCTGGAGTGAAGATCCAGACTAACACAGCCCGAAAAGGCAACATGGGGGCAAGATCAACATGGAGTTCTGCTGCAATACCTTTCAGGCAGCAGGAGGGGGCAGGGTGGCGCATGGCATCACAGACCCTTGCGACAGAAACTGGCTCTTGGCACGTGGAACGTAACCTCACTGGGGAGAAAGGAGCCAGAACTGGTGCAGGAGGTTGAGAGATATCAAATAGATACAGCTGGGCTCACCTCCACTCACAGTGTTGGCTCTGGAACCAAACTCCTCAATAAGGGGTGGTCTCTTTCCTACTCAGGAGTTGCACAGAGTGAGAGGTGCTGGGCAAGTGTGGAGATACTCGAGTGAAGAGAGGTGCTGAACTGTGAAACCCATCTGTGTGGTGAGCTGGATCAGATGGCTGGGAAAACTGATGGACAGACCCGGTAGACCCAAGCGCATAGTGAGGGTGTGCTGGGAACAACTGTTAGAGGACCCTGTCCAGAATGATTTTAACTCCCACCTCCGTGAGAGCTTCTTCCATGTCCTGGAGGAGGTAGGAGACACTGAGTCTGAATGGACCCTGTTCAAAACCTCCATTGTGGAAGCAGCCAGGCGCAGCTGTGGCTAAAAGCTTGTTGGTGCTAGTCATGGCTACAGCCCAAGATCCCACTGGTGGACACCGGTGGTGAGGGAAGCCGTCGAGCTGAAGAAGGAGGCCTTTAGGGCCTGGTTGGCATTGGGGACTCCTGACTCAACAGATAGGTACCGGCAGGCAAAAAAAGGCGGCAGCAACTGCAATTGCAGAAGCAAAATCTGGAGCGTGGGAGGAGTTTGGAGAAGCCATTAAAAATTACTTTTGCTAATCCTCAAAAAGGTTCTAGTGAACCATCCAGTGGCTCGGGAGGGGTCGGAGGAGCTTCACTCAAGCTGTGCTCAGCAAAGGTGGAGAAACTGTCCTCAAAGGAGGACATTGTCAGGAGATGGAAGAAGCACTGTGAGGAACTCCTAAACCCAAGACATATGCCTTCCTTACAGGAGTCAGGGTATCAGAGTCCATTTTCCTGGTGGAAGTCACTGAGGTAGCTGGAAAGATCCACAGTGGCAAAGCACCAGGGGTGGATGAGATTCGCCCGGAACTACTTAAGGTCCTGGATGTTGTGGGGCTGTTATGGCTGACATGCTTCTGCAATGTTGCATGGACCTCAGGGACAGTGCCTTTGGATTGGCAAACTGGGCTGGTGGTCCCTATCTTTCAGAAAGGGAACTGTAGAGTGTGTGCCAACTATCAGGTATCACACTTCACAGCCTCACTGAGAAATTCAATGTGAGGGTGCTGGAAAAGAGGCTCTGGCCAATAGTTGAACCTCAGATTGAAGAGGAACAATGCAGATTCTATCTTGGCCATGGAATAGTGGACCAGCTTTTCACCCTCTCACAGATAATTGAGGGGGCATGGAAGTTTGCCTTTCCAGTCTTCATGTGTTTTGTGGACTTGGAGAAGGCCTACGACCGTGTTCCCCAAGAAATTCTGTGGGAGGTGCTTCAGGAGGATGGGGTGCCAGGGCCGCAACTGTGGGCCATTCGGTCTCTGTACACACGGAGCGAGAGCTGTGTCCACATACTCGGCATTAAGTCACGCCTGTTCAGTGTGGGTGTTGGACTCTGCCAAGGTTGTGCCTTGTCCTCACTCCCATTTGTGGTTTTCATGGACAGGATGTCAAGTTGCAGCTGAGGTCAGGAGGGCATTCCATGTGGGGGCCGGAAGCTGATGCCTACATTTTGCGGATGATGTTGTCCTTTTGGCACCCTCACATGGAAGCCTCCAGCATGCACTGGAACAGTTTGCAGCCAAGTGTGAAGCGGTTTGTATGAGGATCAGCACCTCCAAGTCTGAGTCCATGGTTCTCTCACGGAAAAGATTGGCATGCGCTCTTCATGGACGGGGAGAAACTCCCCCACCTGGGGCAAATTTAAGTATCTTGGGGTCTTATTCATGAGTGAGGGGAGAAAGGATGATGAGATTGGCTGCAGACTGGGAGAAGTGGCAGCAGTAATACAGTCGCTGTACCAGACTGTAGTGGTGAAGGGGGAGCTGAGCCATAAGGTAAAGCTTTCTATTTACCGGTCGGTCTACATTCCTACCCTCACCTATAGTCATGAGCTCTGGGTAATAACTGAAAGAATAAGATCGTGGATACAAGTGGCTGAAATAAATTTTCTCCGCAGGGTGGTGGGACTCACTCTCCCTGATAGAGTGAGGAGTTTAGCTGTCCAGGAGGAATTCAGAGTAGAGCCACTACTCCTCTGTATTGAGAGAAGCCAGTTGAAATGGTTTGGGCATCTGGTAAGGATGCCCCCTGGGCGCCTCCCTCTTGGAGATGTACCAGGCACGGACAACTGAGTTGAGACCCTGAGGTCAGCCCAGGAGCCACTGGAGAGATTATATCTCCCAGTTGTCCTGGGAGCAGCTGGGGATCCACTGGGTTGAGCTGGAGGAAGTCGCAAGGGACAGGGACGTCTGGGCTTATCTGCTCTCCCCCTTGCCACCGTGACCCTTGAAGGATTAAGCAGTCAAGAAAATGGATGGATGGATGGATGGATGGATGCAAAGCTCAGGAAAATATATTTCTGACATGAAACAAAACAAAGCATCATTTAGCAGAATACTCGTCACAGTGCAACATCAGAGATCACTCTTCAGTTAGTAAGGAAAAAGTATAAGAAAATAAATACAAAGGAATGAAAAATGATTTTCAAACCCATTTCTAGAATAAAAAAAGATATATAAATTTTAGCATTTCAGAGACATTCTATAATTTCCTCTTAGATTCTAGGATTTCAAGTCTAGCAATAGCTCTAGTGAATGAAGCATGAAATTCACCCAACTTGATTTAAAAAGCTGAATTGTAAGATTTAAGGGGAAAAATGACAAAACATCATTCTGTCAACTGTGAACTGTCAACTAAAGCAAATAAAAGTTTTTAAAAAAAGTGGGAAACCTACAGAATCAAACACTGAAAATAATTTAGAAATGGGCAGTATCCATGGATTTCTTGAATAATATATAAGAGATGCACATACTGGGAGTGAGGGAGGTGGAGGAGTGATCAGGTGGTGAGACAAAAACTTTTAAAACACACGCGCATATTTTTGGAACCGCTAGTCCCATACGGGGTTGGGGGGAACCGGAGCCTACCCGGCAACGCAGGGCGTAAGGCCAGAGGGGACACACCCAGAACAGGACACCAGTCCGTCGCAAGGCACCCTAAGTGGGACTCAAACCCCAGACCCACTGGAGAGCAGGACCTGGTCAAACCCACTGCGCCACCGCGCCACCACTTTTAAAACAGTCACTGTTATTTTCTGTAGTGAACCTCTGATGAGGACTTTTTTCTGCCCTCCTCCCTCATCTAAAATATACACCTAGCATACATACAATAATACACAGGGAAAGATGTTCAACCCCTCGTGCCAAAATCAAGGGGGGCTAGACACAAACCAACCACGCCGCAATATTCCCTCCCGAAACCCCACCAAACAATTCCCTTCAAAAAGAAAAAAAATCAGCCCACATCATGGGCAAACACCATCCTCCTTGCCGGGAGCCACCGCGTGCACTTCGTTGGGGTTGTCAAGTGGGCACCTTCCTTCGTTGATATTTCATTGAATTGAGTCCACGACACCTCCAGAAGGCTCAACGGCGAGATCTGGCGTCCCAGACCCACCCCTCTCCATTCCCACAGTGCCATCCCAGCGACTCCACCCACAAAAAACCCACCCCAACCACCAACAACCAACCAATACACCACATCAGCATATGGAGGTGACAACAAAACTCAAACCATTGATGTTCACCTAGGCGAGTACTCCCCACTCAAGTGTGCTTCCCCCAAACACCCTGGTGCCTTCTCATCCACAACCACTGACTGGATCTTTCTGCTACCTCTGACAAGCCTTTACGGCTGCTCTTAACGACTGACCCCTAAAACCAAACTCCAACAGTAGCGACGTGGTTGATTTTGCAACAAACCCTCTAGTACCGATCTCCACTGGTCTAATAACGCACTGCCAGCCTCGCTCCCTCACCTCACCAGCCAACTCAGTGTACTTCAATTTCTTCCTCTCAAAGGCATCTTCCAATGAGTCTTCGAAGGGTATTGTTAATTCAATGAAGTACACTATCCGTGCGCCCTCGGAGTACAGCACAATATCGGGTCTCAACGCCGTGATCGCAATGCACTGCGGCATCTGCAGTTGTTTTCCCGCGTCCACCACCAACTTCCAGTCACGCACCTCCCCCCATTTAAAACTCGTATCACCACGACCACGCGCGTGACTTATAGCACTCTCCCCCTCCCGCACAAAAGAAATAAGCTTATTTCTTCCATACTGCGGGAGTGAATTAACTTCAACCCGCTTGTTCTCCAACAAGCATGCCAAGGATCTTAACACTTCATTATGCCTCCAAGTATATCTTCCCTGAGATAAACTAACCTTACATGCAGATAGAATGTGCCTCAAAGAGGCTATACCACCGCACAAGCTGCAAGTCGGCTCTGTACCTACCCAGCGATTAAGATTCTGCGGAGTAGGAAGAACATCGTAGGTGGCTCCGATGAGAAACTTAATACGACCGGCGTCCATCGCCCACAGATCACGCCAGCTGATCTTCCGCTTCTCCACATGCTCCCAAGCCAAACATCGCCCTTGCACACCATGTGACGTCGCAGTTACCCGCCTTGCCTCCTCTTCCTGTTCGCGAATAAAACCAATCACCATCTTTCTCCTCTCCGGCAACTTAGCTTTACTCCACAACTTTATTCGATCACCGGCACCGAGCCCCGCCCTACCTACCTGCACCTGACCGACCACATCGCTGTGCTCAAGCGTTGTCTGCGCTTGCGCAACAGCTACCCGTGGATCCCACTTACGTCCCTTTTTTAAACTTACAGGAACCGATCTCACCACTGGGTCTCTTGAGCTTGACAGTGTTAACTCCAAACCAACCTTGGCACACTTGAATTCTTCCACGAAGAAATTTACATTTCTTCTCAAGCATTTACAAAGTACAAGTCCACACCAAATAAGACCTCATTGCTCAAGTATTCAGAGTTCTGCAAAAAAAATGCCAATGCTTACATGTTGCGTGGTCTTCGCCTACGAAACGATGTAAGAATTTTTACATGAAATGTCATCTCTCAGTTTAAAGGAAAGAAAAAACATTGAGGTGGTTTAAAAGTGGACTTCTAAGAGCTGCGACGCCTAAAATGTCTCCCTTCCAACCATGGTTTGGCCTGTAGGAGCACAACCCGAGTTCCAGATAAGAGAACCTCAGTTACTTCAGCTTAGTAAGCATGCAACATACAGTATGTCTTTATCGTTGCACAACTCTCTTCATGGCTTGTCTACCCATGAGGATGGGTAATCCAAATCCCTCTCAAAATATTCACAAAGCTACATTCAGCAACACAATACAGTTGCATAGCAATATTGAAAAAAATGCATTCTCTTTTTATGGTGTTTTCTGAATGAAGCAGTTATTTCCCACTTCATGCACAGACATATTACAGATTTAAATGTTATAGATTAAAATTAAGATTCAAATTTTCACATTTGAACTACAGTTGGTTTTCATGAAATGAAAGATGAAAAAGATGGACTTCTTTAAATCAATCAGCATAATATTAAAGCAATAAGGCATTGTGGGCTTTCCTATACTGTTCATAAAATCACAGTTAAGTGGTGCTATTACAACAGGCTGAACTTTAAGTGAAAGTCAGTTATCTGAATTATGAAACTTATTTTCAAACAGAAAACTTCATGTCAGCTGCTGGATAAAACAAAAGCAATGAAATAGTAACAGTAATTGTTATAGAAAATTACAGTAAATGCTGTTAGCCAGGTTTAACTAGAAAACACAAAGCTGCCTGTATACTGAGCTCTGTGACCCATTGGAATGCCTGTTAGTTCTCTTATGAATTTTACAGCTAAAATCTTAAAAATCTGTGTTCGTTTTTTAAAAGGACACCCAATGTGAATCCACTGTAGAAAGCATTTTTGCTACAGTATAATAATGCAATGTTTACGTGTCATGCTGCAGGCTCTTTGAGCACTTATGGTAATGTAGTGAACGTATGTCTACGCTTTTTGGAAAGACAACTCCACTGGGCGCCATGGCTAATGCTAGTGCAGTTCACAACGAAATGATTGGTTGATTCCTGTGTGTGGTACAATTTCTCTGAAAACTGTCTTTGGGCGGTGATGAACGGCAAACTATTTAAGCAGAAGCCATAAAAGGCAATAAGCAAATGCAGAAGTTTTAAACAGTACAAAGTGACATTAAGACTTGTAGCAATGCTATATAAGAACGTGACAGATATTCTTGGGATCAAGATCATAGTTCTCAGTGGAGTTATATGCACCTTTTGGGGGTGACATGTAATGCTTACATGAACTAACCCCACCTCACCTTGTTATTTATGCCGATGCTTATATCCACAGAAACTTCCAGCTTACACTAGTTCACACAGCCGTTAATGTTATATACAAATCTTTCTAAAAATGCAACAGTAAAGTCTTTTCTGGGACCTAAACCAGCACCCTTTGGCTTTAATGATAATTACTATGACACCTGCTGTCAGCTGCCAACATACCAGAGACCTGTGAGAATATATGTCATGTTACATTAAGCTGTCCTTGCATTCTTAAGACAATGGCAGAAATGCAGAGACAGATGGGCACAACTAAAGATCACAATTCTGCTGACAGTACCATTTTCTAATTATACAAGTATAATACCTGATGTCTTTGAAAACTTTCAGAACCTGAGCCTCATACAAAAAAACTCTAAGAACTCCTTCAACTACATTCATGTTGCCTTTATTTGATTCCTAAGAAAAACAGCTTTTAAAAAACCCTCACTTATGCCCTGTAATTCAGTTAAATGGAAAGTATTCAGCTAATGGCATATTATATACTGGTTCATATGGTGGGTTGTGACAAACTGACTGTACTGTAGAACCACATGCCTGGATCCGAATATCTCCTTCTCTTCATGTAATTCACTATTTGCATTGCTCTCTGGGATGTACGTCCTTTTGGAGGAATGTGTCTCCTAAATGAATAAATGTAAATATAAATGTGAAAGGAGAGTGGTACCAGGGACAGCTGGTAATAGAGCGGTTAAAGATACTACATTTGGCTCCAGTGATTGCAGGTTCTATCCCTACCTGTGGTTGTTATACCCTTAATCAATGTACTTACCCTGTTTTCCCCCAGTAAAGGTACCCAGCTATATAAATGGGTATCTAACTGCAAGCCTGTAATAACTATGGCCTTAACATTGTAATTCCCTTTGGGGGGAAAGAAAAGAATCGGCTGAATGAATAAATGTATAACACAGCATCAATTAGCAGCCAAGGTTTTACAACAAGAATAAGAGAAGGAACAATGGGGATGTGCACTGCACGCTGGGAAGCAGCAGACCCATGCAATGTTCTTTTTCGCTGTACGTCAATGCCTTCTCACTTTGTTTAGTCGTTCTTTCAGAACCACAGCCTGGCCACACTGGGCTCATTTTCAGTTTTGTATGCTTATCTGCCGCGAATACCACCTCTGGGGCGGAATGGGCAGTAAGTGAAACAGACAGCAGGAAAGCCAAGGGTAGAGAGGGCAGGGAACATGCACGGTTATGCTGTCTGGTCACAGCAGTTGCACTTTGACTTGCTGTGCATGTGCAGTGAAACACAAGGTCTTCAGGCCCCAGTGGGTAGACAGAAAACGTATATCTCGAAAGTCACAGAATACCCAAAAAATAAAAATATTGTTGTAGAATGCATTTTTTAATTTTAGGAGAATACTTGACATTGGGTAAGGGGGTGCGGTGGCGCAGTGGGTTGGACCACAGTCCTGGGGTTCGAGTCCCGCTTGGGGTGCCTTGCGACGGACTGGTGTCCCGTCCTGGGTGTGTCCCCTCCCCCTCCAGCCTTACGCCCTGTGTTACCGGGTTGGCTCCGGTTCCCTGCGACCCCGTATGGGACAAGCGGTTCTGAAAATGTGTGTGTACTTGACATTGGTTATGGCACAAAAATATTACATTAAAACATTTGTTTTGCAATATCTAGGTATAAGTGTTCTGTACTTACATAGTATTATTAATATTATTATCCTTATTAAATTGAATCTATAGTTTTGTACTTAACACTGATGTACTTAAGACTGACACACAGCCAGAGCCACTGCTCATAAACAGAACAACATTTCACTAAAGCTCTACAGGGCAGACGCAGCTCTAGAATAACACCACTTTTTGTCACTTAGAAAACCAACACACACTGCATTTCCTTCATTTAAAATTTCTTCCAAAGGCAATTCAAGAATTGTGTTGCTATGTAAGTACAGGGGCAGGGCCAGACTTTGCGTCCATAGGGCTGCAAATTGTGTCGATTCAACGAGGGGCCTGGAAATCCTGCAATAATTTCCTTGAACTCGGAAGCCATAGGGGCACGATGGTGCAGTGGCACAGTGGGTTTGGCTAGAGCCCTGTTCTTCGGTGGGTCTGGGGTTCGAGTCCTGCTTGAGGTGCCTTGCAACGGACTGGCATCCCATCCTGTATAAAATGTTTTTTTTTTTAAATCTCCTAAAATGTTTGTCCAGAAGTCCAGATGTATAAAGGCGGCATTGAATTCAGCGGTTATTGGACACATTTTGCGGGAAGTGTTATTAGTGTGCCTTCAGAAACTACCAGGACCGCGGTACAACAGTATGTGGTGACAGTGGTAAACTGTAAATACTGCAAGGGGCTGCTTTTCACTGAGACACCTCTCACATCGCTGACACGAACCTGCCCTCAGATGCTCTACAGTATTTGAATAACGGAGACGTCGATTCTCCCCCAGCAGAAAGCACCGCGCTCCCGCGTCCTTTCGGCCCGTGAGCTGCTGCCCCCTACCGGTGGAGCGTCGCATTGCCTGCTGCGAAATGAAGACCGAACACACGTGTTATTTAAAATCTCTTTTCTGTCCTTCGTTTGTCCTTTGAAAAACAGCCGCAGACAGCAAGACGGCCGTTCCACGAAATCCCCTCGTTTAAGTCAATTCCCATTTTGTGGTCGTTTCTATGTTTTCTATAGAAAAAAAAAATTGGTTCCCGTAAAATTAATTAAAATACCTAAAAACAGGTATTCCGTACACAGCAGCAGCTAGTATGACACCAGTATCTTTTATAATATTTGTACGAAGCATTATTATTTGTAGCTCGTCTTTTCATATTAATCTTTCCTACTGCGGAAGGGCGCGACACACACACGGTACCTACACGGTTCTGTTGCGCTCACGGATCTTTATGACAGAAAGAAATTAAAGTTCACAGGTTCACTACCGTGTCTTTTATTGCCCCCAGGACACAGACACTGTGGCGTCGTCACACACCATGGGTTTGAAGAAGTTTGTTCAGCTCATTTCATCGCAAGGTTAAGCCTTGCTTTATTTGTGCTGTGGAAAGGGTATTAATAGGACACAAGAAGAAAGAAACTGACTCGATTGTTGTACAATTTATGTATAATAATAACATGCTTCTCAGTAAATCATAATAATGACTGACGTTTCTATAAAAGTCAAGTAAAGAAGTTTGTTCAGTTGTTGGAAACACTCATTTTATCATGGTCGTTTAAATTGCCTTTGCCGGAATGTGTACAAAACAATTAAAATATTTCTGAGATTGCTGAACGACTGTGTTGAATGATAATTTTTTCATTAAGATAAATGAATCCGCAGCCTGTGTGTGTGTGTATTGGTGGCTTCTGGCTGTCCAGACATTTTTTTCGTACACTATTGTCATGTCCGTTGCCATAGTGACAGCTCGGCGTCCCGTTGCCACGGTAACTGAACGCCCCGGACGAACGTTCTCCGCTTCCTGACTGTAGTGTTGGAAGCGATCGAACGAGGATTTAAGTTTTCCAGCCAAGTAAGAATCCCGGTACTGCACTTTTAGGGGAAAAGTGAAATAATTATAAGTGCCTGTCGACGAAAGCTGGAAGTTTTATACCTTTTTTTAACCTTAATGGACTGATTCGGATTGAGGGAGGATTAGTGAGCATCGAGCTGTCGAGTTATGTTTGGAGTCATGGTTGTGCACCCAACTGGGTAAACTGACTGGTTGTTCAGATAATGGTGCTTGCATGTTACTTTCAGCTTGTAACATTACTTGTGTGCTAGAGCTCCAAGATTATTGAATTGAACAAAAATAACATGCAGGATGTTGAATCTAAATATCTGTGCTCTTTGGCAGGTGAACAATGTCTTCAGCTGAACTTCAGTCCCACTTCATCGTTGGTCTGCGCAGGGATGTGACCAACAACCTCTGCTTTTTTGAAGAGCAAATCATTATATTCCCAGCTGGAAACAACTGCGTGTTCTACAACATTCTTCAGAAATGGCAGAGATTCATCCCAGGTATTGGATTATTTCCTGCTGTACAAATAATTACACAAAATGATGAGTGAAGTTAAACACGTTGTGTCAGTACAAGTACAGAATGTGTTCATATTCAGGTACAAATAATGCAAAATGTGTTTTCATATGGCGTTAATTTCGTACGGGTCTCAAAATAGATCCTTGCAACATCCCTGAATCCTGTTTTGCGAGGCTCACCACTTTTCCTTCTTCGGAGGAAATGCCCCCAATGATTAGAAAAGACATTAGGCTGCTTCACAACTTTCACATAAATTCAGCACTTGGATCCACTTACCACATTGTCCAGGGACCTTTTTCCCTGCTGTAAGTCAAATTTTGATTTTGATGTCACTTAAATCTAAGTTCTGCAACCTTAGTGTACTGCCTAGTCATCAAGCACCTATGTACTAAGATACATCAGACAAAGTCATTGGCTACGTAAATAAATGCAAATCAAGACAATGATAAGTGTATCATTGTAAGAATATTAAGAATATTTCACTCATAGTGTGTGAGTGACACAGAGAGTGTGTTCCACTGATGTATGGATGAGTGACCCAGTGTAAATAGTGTATCTAGCAGTGTAAATCACCTTGGTGACATTATGTAGAGTTTGTTGGAAGTCGCTTTGGAGAAAAGTGTCTGCTAAATAAATAAATGGAAATGTAAGTGAAAAATCTCCAATCTGGATCCCTGCTGTCTGCATCTTTCAGCCATCTGACTGTTCCACCCCTGAAAGATCATTAAACGCAATAACTTTTTTAAATGCTACCTCCCAACACTTCTCAGGTACAGAGAAAAGCCAGGGCATGCGGGCACTGGCCATCAGCCCGAACTGCCGCTACCTGGCAGTGTCCGAACGAGGTGAGAAGGGCACCATCACGGTGCATGATCTGCAGCATGAACATAGCAAGAAGAGGAAGGTGCTGAGTGGGGGTGAGACCCCTGTGAAGGAGTTTGTTTGCATGGCTTTCTCTTCCGACTCCAAGTATCTCATTGGGCAGTCAGGAGCACCAGACTGGACCCTCTTCTACTGGATGTGGGAGAAGCATAAGCTCATGGCTACAGTTAAAACCAGCGGCATTACAAACCCTGTCAACCAGGTAAACCAGATTTTGCACCGGGGAAAGAAATTTCAATACATTTCTGCTCAACTTTCCCACACACTTTATTATTACTGTTAACTTATTGTTTGGTTGCTTTCCCCAGTTGCGCACCTGGATATTTTAATTAGATTTAAGTTGTGTATTGTGCTGAAAAAGAACTACGGCGGTTCAATTTTGGGTCAGATGAGGTCATAAAAAGTGAATTGGCAAACATGATTAGACATCCACATCTCACTGCTGTACCAGCTGAGTGAATGTAACAACAGCAAAACTCAGACTTAAGCTCTAGTTACAGTTCTCCTTAACAGCAATGCAAATATATTTGTAACTTTGTTGCTGTCATTTTTCTTAGACATCTGCAACAGTTGGCTAACGTTTCCGGTGTCACATCTGCAGGTCAGCTTTAATCCCCAAGACAACACTCAGATCTGTGTAATCGGGAACGGCATATTCAAGATTTTTCGCTACACAGAGGGAGTCCTGAAGCAATCCAATTTCCTGAAGCTGGAGACGCACAACTTCCTGTCACATGTCTGGATGTCACAGGAGCGTGTGATCGCAGGAACCGAGGCCGGTCGGCTGACGGTGTTTGAGTCAGGAGAACTGCGGTGGGAGATGAGCGTGACGTCCAACATTACCACACAGGAGGCTCAAAGGTGCCACAAAGGGTCAAATCCCAACTTACAGCAGGGTGGGAAATTCAGTTCCTAGAGTCGCTGGAAAGCTGTGCCGGTTTTCATCGAATCTTGATGCTTAGTGGTGTGCCTGGGGTCATTATTTGAACAACAAGTCGTCTTGCGACTTTGTCTGGAGTTTGACAAGTGAAGCAGTCACTGATGGCCAGCAGTGATGGGTATAAAACCTACAGAATCTCAAAGGCAGAAACTGTCCACCGTAGATTTAACGTGTAATCTCATACCGGTTATGTTTTAAATTAATAGATTAAAAGCACGTTTGTTTTCTGGTTTACAGCAAGAAACTTGTTGGCAACAGTGAAAACTCAAAAAGACGTGTTTCAGGTGAACTGGTGACTAAACTGCAGTACAGCAAGAACTTCAGTTTACACTCCATTTCTTTAACTACTGTACTATGTTGCCTTTCATACAACGACATTTCACAGTGACTCGTGATTTTTTTTTTTCCCTTGTGTAGGTCAACTGAGAGGAAAAAGCAAGATGATGCTGCCACAGCCTCTAGTCACCTTCCTCGCGTCACAGCGATCGCAGCCTACTCAAAAGGGTTTGCCTGCTCAGCTGGTCCAGGCATTGTGTGCTTGTTTGAAAAGACAGAGAAGGACAGTTACAGGAAAGGCAGGGAAATCCAGGTGCCACAGATACTATAGTTCTGTCACAAGTGGAAATTGGATTGCAACCAAATTTCAGTAAGCTTATTGCAGTGAGCAGTCCTTTCATAAGATGCTCATCAGAGGACTCAATCATGCTTTATTTTTAGTACCTTTAGAGCACAGATGTATGGTGTATAGTTCCATCAAGCTGAAAACTCCTGACAATAGTAAATATTTGTTTCCATATTTGTACACCCTAGATTCCTCAGGATGAATGCATTAATGAGTCCAGCCAAGCAGAGCAGCAGGAAATCAACACCTTGTGCATCAGTCCTTGTGAGGAAACTCTGGTGGTCACCACTGACTTTGGTCAACTCTATAGCATTACCCTGTCTTCTGCAGAAATGAGTAAGGTACATGGCAACCAGCACCATCTTTCAGGTATGCTGAGGAGACCGAGAAATAAGGGAAACTGGATTCAATAGTTTTTTTTGTTGTCTCATTTCTTTTAGGGGGAGCAAGCTCACTTTGAGTTCCTCTCACACTCCTTCCACTCGGGGGTCATCACGGGCTTGTCCGTCTGCATCCGCAAGCCACTCGTTGCCACGTGCTCTTTGGACCACTCTGTGCGCATCTGGAACTATGACACCAAGTAAGACATCTCTGTCTCATTTTAGTCTCTCTGAGCTACAGCTATACTACTGCTACAGGTTTAAGCAGATGTTACATGTCCCAATGGTCAGAGAAGGGAGGACAGACAAGGGACACATTTGCTGGGGGAATAATAGCTACTTAAAATTAAATTTTTTTGAACAGTGGGTTTTTTTCAGTGTTGGAAACAAAACACAGGAAGAAATCTGGACAGAATAAATATGCAAGAACTGATGGCAAAAAAAGCTGAAGATGGCAGTCATCACTTTGGTTCTAAGCACTTATGAGTTCTTTTGTTGCCCCAATGAAAGCATTCCAGCTTTCTGTCTTCTGACACTCATTTCAGGGAAGTGAAGAAGTGATTTTAAACCAGGGCAATTAGACCTTGAAGACCATTACCATGTGTTTTGGTGGATTAGTTTTCTCTTCCCTTTTCTGACATGGCTGGTATGGGTCACGCTGGTGTTAAGGGAGCATCTTAAATTTTATGAGGCGTCAACACATTTTTCCTCTGTAGTAAAATGACACTTATAGCCATGCCATATTACTAAGATTAATTTCTTAGATTAATTAATGTCTGGAAATTGTACACTTTACAATTCAAACCATACACATTCCATTTTAGGTTTAAATTTACATTTTTTCTGTTTCTAGATACTTTTCTCCAAAGTAGCATGCAAGTGAGAGTCAAAATGAATTCAACAGCAAAGATGGATGAGTATAGACACACTGTAACCAAAGCACAGGTTGTTTGTCTAATCTGGTACACGCTACTCAAATAGCACCCTATAAAAGTAACAATCAAATAGCAAATACATAAATAGCCATAGCAGATGGCGATGTACAGTTTAAGCTGTAAGGAGATAAGACAGAAATGGTTCTGATAGAGATGGTTCTCAGACACTTCTTGAATGTAGCTCATGCCACTACACTGGGGCCAAGCCTAAGAACCAGCCAGCTTTTATAAACTTCAAACCTCTTGTGACGATATTGTGTCTGTTATGTCCATTTATTCCCAAATTCCCAGCACTTTAGAGCTCTACAAGGGTTTCCAGGAGGAGGCCTACAGCATTGCTCTACATCCTTCTGGTCTCTTTGTCCTGGTGGGCTTTGCAGACAAGCTGCGTTGGATGAACCTGCTCATTGATGACATCCGGACCTTTAAAGAATTCACTGTGCGGGGCTGTAGAGAGGTGGGCTTCTGGGAAGCTACAGTTCCAGGCCTATGACTGAAGGACAATTGCTTGCTTTTCTACATGGAAGTATTTATGGTTGGATACTGTAACATTTTGTCATGCATTGCAGCTTTAAGTCCACAGACAGAAGCAGTTGTTTCCAAAAAGCCTGAGTGTGTGAGTCTCAGACCTCTGTCTTTCAGTGTGTCTTTAGCCATGGGGGACACCTGTTTGCTGCCGTCAATGGAAACATCATTCAGATCTATTCTAGTACAACTTTTGAAAACACGTTGAATCTCAAGGGTCACAATGGAAAGGTAAGTTTCTGGAATCAAGATTACAATGTGCAAAACTGAGTGTTGTTCAAGCTAACAAAATCATAGAGCAAAACCATAGATCAAAAGAACTGAAGACACTTGTCTCCAATTTGGGGGTGATGTAATGCTGAAGAGACTGAGAATTATTATTGGTGGAATGGCTTTGAACTTCAGTGGAATGTTCTCCTGTTGTCAGGTACGTGGCATTGTTTGGAGCATGGATGACAGCAGGCTGGTGTCTTGTGGCATGGATGGTGCTGTCTATGAGTGGAACACTCTGAATGGCAAGCGCGAGTCTGAAAGTGTCCTGAAGTCCTGCAGCTACAATAGTGTCACCATGTCCCCAGATGGCAAGACCTTCTTCAGTGTGGGGACAGACTGCACCGTGAAGGAAATTCAGGACTATCAGGTCGCATACAGATTCTTTTTTTTAATTCCTCCATCAGTTGCACTGTGTGAACAATGTTGTTAATTTATAGATTTCACAAATGTCAATGGAGTCATACGGACTTCTCGCACTTATTATTGAGATGAGATCTTTTAAGACTGGCTTGTTCCATGCTATATTTGTTATCATTAATAATTGAGTTTCACTTTAGCCAATGAGTTTCTTGTTGTAAGGCAGAAAACCAATTTGCTTCTAAATTTCAGTTACAATGGCATTGCAAGATGTAATGGATGCTTCTGTTTGTTTGACAGATCCTAAGAGAGCTTCCAGCTGAGGGTGTGGTTTGTACAACCATCACAATGTCCCGTTCAGGTAGGGTCCTCTTTGCGGGCACATCCATTGGGACCATCAGAGTCATCAAGTACCCCTTACCAATAGTAAAGAACTGGATTGAGTATCAAGCTCATGCTGCACCTGTGACCAAGGTGAGTCCATATGTCTGAAAACCTTTTCTAACAGCTTACCCACTTCAGTTGATTTAATTCCCTGTTTTAATCAGTTCTGTTCATGGCAAGAAAATGTTCAAACTCTGAATCTGTCTAGTTAAATCTGATGAGATAGTAATAAGAAGTGCTACCATATTGCAGTGTTGTATTTATCAATGTGACAGAGTTTGTGGATTTATTTACGCTGATGCTAAGGTAAATTGAACTTTCACATCACTGGTTTTCCAGATGGTCATTACATGTGATGACCAGTACCTGCTGACCGTTTCGGAAGACTGCTGCCTTTTCATCTGGAAAATCATTGAGAAGGAAGGACGAGTGCTCAGGAGGGACAAGGAGGTCTACTATACTGAGGAAGTCCTTATCACAAAATATGACCTGGAGGAAAAGGTAAGTCTTCTTTTATATTAAATAAAGAAAATTTAAATTTTTTTGGCATACATTTTATTATAACATTTCCATGTCAACACCACCTTTGCAGAACCAAATGATGCTTGAACTGAAGACAAAAGTTGAGGAGTTGAAAATACAGAATGAGTATCAGCTCCGACTGACAGATATGAATTACAGTGACAAAATCAAAGAACTGACAGAGAAGTTCATACAGGAGATAGACTCTCTGAAAGCAAAGAACCAGGTATGTGGAAGCCTCGTGACAAGAAGCATAGATCGGCAGAAAAGGTGACACAAAGACCATTGTTTATGAACCTGAATCCTCGTTCATTAGAGGTAACAGTAATTTCATCTGTAGGCTCTACAGACTAAGAAGGAAGAAGAGGAGGTTTCCCACCAGCAGGTGATGATGGAGCTAATGGAGCGACACTCTAAAGAAAAACAAGACTTAGGTATCTCCTTTAGTCAGGTTTGGATATCGTAATCCATCAATCACTGGCCCCCTTAAAGAAGGCAATGCTGAACTCTTGCAAAACTGTCTGGAATCAAGAACTCATGGCTATGCTGTTGTAGGTAAATCAGAGAAGATGCACAAAAGGCAATACTGACCTTTCCTCTCTGCTGGGGCTCCACAGAGTCCAGCAACAGCCAGAAGCTGATGCTGGAGTATGAGAAATATGATGAGCTGCAGCTGAAGTCACAGTCCATGCAGGAAGATTATGAGCAGCAGCTGCAGAACATGGAGCAGAGCAAGAGGCAAGCACTGGAGGAGCTCACCCTGCACTATGAGACCAAGCTGCAAGAGAAAGTCTTCACTCTAGGCCAGGTGAGAGAGATGGGTAGAGTGGAACGGAGGAGGGAAGGTTTCTTGGAACGGAAACATGAAGTGAGTTGGAGAACATCACTCTCCCGGTAGACTATGAAGATTGTGTCACAGTCTGCCATACCTTGAGGCTCAGTGACGATAAATAAAATAAACAAAGGATGATCCTTTGTTAAGAAATTGGATGAACTGAAACTCTACTTCAACTTGTTTACAGCAGGGTAATGATTATTCTCCATTGTTTCCCCTTGTACTTCACAGATCTAACAGTCCACAACGTGTGAATTGTGTCACAATGTGTGAATTAATCAAATTTAAGAAAATGGAACCAAGACAACACACACACACACACATTTTCAGAACCACTTGTCCCATACAGGGTCACGGGGAACCGGAGCCTACCCAGTAACACAGGGCGTAAGGCCGGAGGGGGAGGGGACACACCCAGGACGGGACGCCAGTCCATCGCAAGGCACCCCAAGCGGGGCTCAAACCCCAGACCCACTAGAGAGCAGGACCGTGGTCCAACCCACTGCGCCACCGAACCCCCTCACCAAGACAACAGTTAGAGTAAAAAGCAGCAACACAGTAAAAACACAGTTTGAAGAATTTTATCTGCACTGCCAAAAATCTGAAGTATATCTGGATGAAATATTTCTGTTGTAATGACATATATGGAAAATATTGCATAAGTGGAAAAAAATTATTTGTTCATTCAGAAATAAGAACAGTGATTTAAGTGTATAAATGTGTTTGTTCTGCTATCTGCCTCCCCTCTGTCCTGGACATCAGTGTCAGGAGGAGTCCCGCCAGCAGGTACGGGAGTTTGAAGAGTGCAAGAAGCAGATGGAGGAGGATGGGGAAAGGGAGATCCAGGATATTCGCATTAAGTACGAGAGGAAACTCAGGGAGGAAAAGGAAGCTAATCTGCGACTCAAGGGTGAGACGGGCGTCATGAGGAAAAAGGTATACAAAAGATCTTTTAATTTTTTTTGGAAATTAATTTTCTGTTTCATAGTGTACCAATAAAGCAAAGGTTGTGATTTTACTTCTCTTTTATTACCATTGCTGAACAGTTGCAGAATACATGATGTAACTGTGTGCTGGAAGCATCGAGAGAACATCTTGACATGATATCAGAGTAGCTAAGGAAATAGCATCAGATTATATACAACAAATCGGTACTCAGCCTTAGGAGAAAGGAAGGCGGATTACGTTAAAAGTAACATGGCAACATGTTCAGAAAGCCTAAAGACGAACCCAGTGTTGTTTGATGTCCCTTAAAGTATGAATCGACACTGATCGGTTGCTCATGTTAACCTAGAGTTCTGCTGGATCACTGCATTACTCTTGCATCTTAATTGCTTGGCATACTAGTTCAGCAGCCTGCAGAAGGAGATTGATGAGAAAAATATGGAAATTGAGACCATGAAGGCAGAGCAACAGAAGCTTCAGAGGGTAATCAAGTCCCTGGAGAAGGACATTCAGGGGCTGAAGAAGGAAATCCAAGAGAGGGATGAGACCATCCAAGACAAGGTATGTCTCGAGGGGTCTCCAGCCATAGAACATATACATTTACATTTCTTCATTCAGCAGACGCTTTTCTCTAAAGCAACGTACATCTCAGAAAAAATTGAATTTGTGCATTACATTAAGAGAAAGAGATATAATTGCAGACATGCGATTTTTAGGTAAACCTAGTTTGTTTCTTTCCACTTCATGCACCGATGTTGATCGCACGAGTAGGTCCATGAAACTCATGATAGACTAATCCTGATCACCTTCCTACAAATATAGTGGCACTGCAACATACACAGATATATGCATAGCAGATGTTATTGTTACTGCAGTACTAAAAATCACAGAATTTATTTGTATTAAATTTGCTAGAAGATGAAAAATACAGAAAATACACTAATTTATGTAAATATGAAAAGTACATAAAATACACAAATTTATATAAATATTAAAAAACAACATCACTGAAGATTAGTTTGACTGGGACATGGGTTAAACGCTCCAACATGTGTTGAAAGACCATAAGACTTTTTAATTAATGTCCAATGCAAATGGTTTTCTCTCAACTTCTTCTGTTGATCCTTTCGAGAGTATTTGAGTTCCACTTCTTATATATTCCTCTTCAGAAATTCACCCCCGTCTACAAACTGTGCAATTATGAGATAATGACTCATTATCTGTGAGGATTACAAATGCCAATCTTTGCAGGAAAAGCGTATCTATGACCTGAAGAAGAAGAACCAGGAGTTGGAGAAGTTCAAGTTTGTGCTGGATTATAAGATCAAAGAGCTGAGGAAACAGATCGAGCCCAGAGAAAATGATATCAGGGAGTTGAAGGAGCAGACACAAGAGGTGACGACATGTGCCCGCACCTTTCCAGAGTTTATATCTATTCTGTTTGCACTGCCTATTGAGATGTTGGTCACATTGCACCTTCTCCTGAGAGGGCCACTTTTAACTCCAGTGTAAGGAACAGCTAGAGAGGGGGCACTCAGTGGCACAGCAAGTAGCACTGCTGCCTCACAGCTTCGTGGCTCTTGGTTTGTATTTTAGATAAAATTTGACTCAGTCTGTGTGGAGTTTGTATATTCTCCCCATGTTTGGGTTTTGGTTTCTTCTCGGTACTCTGGCTTCCTCCCGAGTCCAAAGACGCGTTTCAGGTTAACTTTAGTGTGCCTCTGTGAGTGAGCGTGTATGTGGTTTTCTTGAAAGATGGATGGATGGATGGATGCATGGATGGATGGATCGTATAATTTGATAAGACACTGATACCTAGCTCCTAATTACATGTGGAATACAAATGTAATCCATGTTTTATGTGCTCTGCAGATGGAGGGTGAGCTGGAGCAGTTCCAGAAGCGGAATACCCAGCTAGAGCTGAACATCACAGACCTGAAGTTAAGGTTGAAAGCTGTGGAAAAAGAGAAGCATAGAGAGATGCAGAGGGTGCGTACCTGTGGGTGTGTTACTGTGTTATGCACTGGTTGGAGACTTGATGTTCATCCGCAGATAAAGTTTTCGTTAACAGTTGGATATTTTCTGAGAATTAACTGTTTGCCATGAGAAGGGATCGGTTGTTGAAAATTTTGATTGTTTAGATCAGTCTCAACATATTTTCAGGGCATGAACTCCTTTAAAAGAATGTGATGAAAAATGTCTGTACAGTACATAAGTTGAGAGAACAAATTGCATTGAATTTTGATATCTTCACCCAGAATTATGTCATAGATGTTAGTAATATAATATTTTTATTCTTAAGCGATGTCTAAACAATCCTCTGCTTCATGGATCCCCTGAACCCCAGGTCTAAAGCATTACCCAACTGGTTGCCTTGTGATTTTTCATTGAAAGCCCACCATTTGCCCAAAAATGGTTAAGAATGGAGCACCCTTGAACTTACACAACCTCAGAATTTTAAAAACTGACAAGCTTTTGTATTCATTTGTAAATAGAACTTTTAATGAGATCGTTGTTCAAGAAACCACCCTATAGATGTGTCTGTAGATACCAACAATGCACTGATTTAGATATCCACAGCAGAAATGTCTCAGTTCACTTTTCTACCAGCCATATCAGCTCTTACCTAGATTCCGTAATTATATTCATTATGTGCAGGTTTCCGGTAATTGTGCACAGTTGTGGATGTCTCAAGTTAAATGTGGACTTCTACAGGGTTTGGCATTGAAAGTGATGGTGTTCTGTCTTCATATGACATCACTAGGAAGGCTTGTACAGAGACATGAAATCAGTTTTCAGTATATTTTTCCTACAAAAATTACACTGAATGTATGTGCTGGGTAAATACATCAGTAATAACAAATTAAGTCTCTATCCTCCTTTTCACCCTACTCTGTGTGCAGGTGCGGGACATAGAAGCAGTGGTGCGGAAGTTCAAGACTGACCTCCACAACTGTGTTGGCTTCATCCAAGAGCCCAAAAAGCTCAAGGATAGTATCTGTGAGCTGTACAGCCGATACATCCAGCAGTCTGACGTGGTGAGAGATCTGTCCATCTTGGCTTGGAAACTCAGGTCTGTCTGTGAGCACACAAGAATTAAGACAAAAAATCTCTGTTGAAGTGTGAGGATTTGGTGACTTGTGGTGGCCATCCCACTAACCTTATTATAATAGCATCACCCTCTTGAACGGCAGCTGGTAGTATAGTAGTCAAGAGTTACTGCCTTTAAATGCAAAGATTGCAGGTTCAAATCTTACCTCCAGCTGTAGTACCCTTGAGTAAGGTCATCATCAATGCCTTCCACCCCTTCTGGGACATACGCTGCCAACAAGAGCTCTCCAGGCATCTCTGACTGAGATGCCTTGAATGTTCCTTGTTGGTGTTTCTGTAGCTGGCAAGGTTTTTATGGTATGGGGTAGCTAGCCCCACACTCCACCCTCTTCCTTTCTCAGCTGGGCTTAGGACCATCCATGGCAGAGTTTTGATTAAGTTAGTTACCCAAAAAAATTACTCTCTTAAAAAAAAATTATCCACCTGTATAAACGGGTAAAAAATTGCGAGTAGGTTAACATTGTAAGTCACTTACGAGAAAATCATAAGTTGAATGAATAAATGTAAATTTTTTTGCTTGGCTCTTATGTGGTGACTGTTTATTCTGTTCAGAATTTTTCATTTTTGATTTCCTTCAGGTACTCATCCACTTTTGCTAACCACTAGTCCAGGTCAGGGTCCAGAATCATTAGGCGCAAGGCTAGGTGAGCGTATATGCTGGACTGGATGCCAGTCCATCACGGGTAGAGAGGCTAGATTGCAAAATGCTTAAAAAAACTGCTGATAGAATTACAAAAAACTGCTTGGCCAGTGAGTATCACAAAGACTCTAAAAGAAGGTATACAGAAGTACTCAAGAAAGCAATTTCCACAAAGACATACAACTTGTTTTGTTCAAGGAAATGAGCAGGATGTTCCTCAGCAACGCTCTTAAACTTCAATTTGGTTCCACCAAATGCAGTCTATTCCTCATCCCATTTAACCAAGAGTAGGAAGTAGAATATGTTTGGTAAAGACAATTAATTAAATAAAGTGGTTGTAATAGAAGCCTGCTGGACCCAGGCCTCATGGTATGTACATGAACACAGGAATTTACTTTTATTTCAAATAGGTGGCTCTTGCTGCAGACTGGTCAGGTTGAGGGCTGTGCTGCTTTACCTGTCCACTCCAGGTGGACATTGCAGGGGTGGAGGTTGAGATCCAGAGCGAGTACAATCGCCAGCGGGATCAGCTAGAGAGGAACTTGGCTTCTCTGAAGAAGAAGCTGGCCAAGGACTCTGAAGTGTACCGTGCAAATAATATCAGGATCATGAAGGTGAGGGACATCCTGGAAGCAGATAAAGAATTTAATTTACTAGACCCGGGGCCTCTGTTTTTTAATTAAGCAAATGTGCCACATTTAGCCTTTGACTGAATTCTGAACTTTGCCTTGGTGGACAGGAGAATGTCTCCTTGATCAAGGAGATTAATGACCTGAGGCAGGAGCTGAGACTGGTCCGCTCCCAGGTTCAAGAGTACGAGAGCCAGGGAAGCAGTGGAAGGAGGATCAGGAAGCAAAGCCTCTTTGAGGTCAAAGCCAGTGAACCACATGTCCGCCAACATGGATCAGCTCAGGGACAGCGACTGCAGAGACCCACAGGATTTCCACGACAGACGTACTCCTCCATTTGATACGGACCAGTTCAGTCAGTAGGAGAAGAACATTTTGTCTGGTTACTCTGTGTTCATCACACATACTGATTCCTTGTGTGACAAACAGCAGTGTGATTTTCAAAAATACAGACATTTTACAGTTTTTGTATGTTCTTTTGATTGCATTTTCCTGTTAACGGTAAAGCAAATGCTATAAATTGATTTTTATTTTGATGAGTTTTTATTTTCTGTTAAACTGCTTTCAGTTTTTTATGTTTTATGTGGAGGGGGGCGTGGTGGTGCGGTGGTGCGGTGGCGCAGTGGGTTGGACCAGGTCCTGCTTTCTAGTGGGTCTGGGGTTCAAGTCCTGCTTGGGGTGCCTTATGACGGACTGGCCTCCTGTCCTGGGTGTGTCCCCTCCAGCCTTGTGTCCTGTGTTGCCAGGTAGGCTCCAGTTCCCCATGACCCTGTATGGGACAAGTGGTTCTGTGTGTGTGTGTGTGTGTGTGTGTGTTATGTAAAATATATATGTTTCATGCCTGAAGTTCATACAAATGGTATAATAAAAGGTATTTTTATTTACTATAGTTAGATTTTGTAGAACCACGCTTGCAAATAATATATAGTCATGTTTTGTTAAGCTTTGGTTGGCTGTGATTTTAGTAGTAAAAGTGATTGGAGTTAAGAACAACAAATTCAAGACTTCTGGTCCCAGTTGTGTTCATGTACTGAGGAGCCAGTGTTTTTTTCTTCCCATTCAAGTAGAAAATGACTGAATAATTGTACAACTGTACAAGGATATATTAAAAAAACTAAACTATAATTTTGTTAAAAAGTGCAACATATGTCTTGCTGAGGGGGGCACAGTGGTGTGGCAGGTCTGGGGTTCCAGCTCTGCCTGGGGTGCTTTGCGGCGGACTGGCATCCCATCCAGGGTGTGTCTCCTTCCCCTTCGGCGCTGCACCCTGTGTTGCCGGGTTAGGCTCTGGCTCGCTGCAACCCCACTTGGGACGAGAGATTGTAGGCAATGCAATGTCTTGCGGATCCATTTTTTTCAAAATTGTAATTTGCAATTGTGATTGATTGAGAAATACAGCATTTTTGTAATTTTCTTGTTAAAAAGTTAAATTGTCACATTTTATCCAGAATTATAAATGAGAGAAGTTAATGCACTAAGGATGGTGTAAAGATAGGGAAAAAACCGCTTTCTGTGGTTTAACTGCTAACAGATCATAGTCAAGGCAGGGAGTGTTAAAACAGGACACTTGCTCTTGCTGCACTGACTAAACATTAACAATCCTACCTTGCATAAACTTGTAGTCTTAAGAGCAAAGTACATTAATACAACATCCATGGCACTCATATCCATTTCTTATGCTTTTTGTAAAATTACCACTAGCAGTACACTGAACACTGGCGCATATAGCGGAAATAAACTAACTTTACTTAAGAATCATACGTCTGCAACTATGTTTCTCTTTCTCCTAATGTAATGCATGCATTGTATTTTTTATGAAATGTATGTCGCTTTGGAGAAAAACATCTGCTAAATGAATAAATATAAATGTAGTAAACTTAATTTTATTATGTCAGTTTGCTCAATGAGCCACAAAATACTGTAAACATTCTATATTTCACTACATTTTATTTCTGTTTTAAAAGTTTCCTACCAGGTGTGAATTTCTGCAAGCAGGATGTTTTTTGAGTTACAGTCATTAAAGGTTTGACCACAAAAGACAGACCCATATCTAGACAGACTGTGATCATGTAACAGTACTATTTAGGAAGATGATTGAATTTACGTATTAATGTATTGAAGAGGTAGCTTGATTAAAACTGGCACTATGAGAAATAACATCAGCAATCATTTATAGGTTTGAAAAGCCTTCTGTACTGAAGCACAAGGCAAGTTTAGATCATGTGCATTACAGCACTCGCTTGGTCACAAAAAGCGTTCTGTAGCCAGGGTGACATCATAGCTTTTCTCATCACCAGGACAAATCCCTGTATTCTCCTCAAGGGATTGACCAGTTCAGTTTCTTACAACTCGTTTGTACACAGGCCTCTTGTCTCTTTGCCTTTGCTGGAAATACACAGAATAGTTCCAGTGATTTCTTCTTCTGGACCAACATATCTGTGCCTCTTGTTCTCACTGTTTGAGTAGAGCAGGGAGATGTTTGATGTATAGAGACGTAGAGTGTGTATGTGTGTGGCTGTCCAGCACAGGAGAAGGATAGTGATCAGCCCTCCACGGAAACAGCACTGTGCCCAGATGCCTTGTGGTAGTTACCACAAAGTTACCCTGCTCCCCTTATCCTGTTGTTATTTACCTATACAAGATAGGAGGAACAGCAGGTCCCAACTGCAGCAAGAAGGAAGCTGGAGAGACTGCACCGAACGACTCTGAATGTGCTTAGGACCTGATTGAAACTTCCTCCCATGTGTTCATGAATTCCTAGCAGGTAACTGAGAGGTGCTTCAGTGTTTTGGGTACCTGATTTGGGCTGCTGACAAGAGACATGAGGGGTGGTGATGGGCTAACCAGCAGTCTGTGCTGCAGCAAGGGGACCTCTGTGCTCGTTCATCAGGTAGGCTTTCGTGAAAACAATTCTACTCTTCGTATGTAACGAGCATCATCTCGTACTGCATTGTCTAATTTGGTTGGTTTTGAAGCAGAGCTTAAAACGTAATTGTTCCCATTCTTTGATTTATTTGTCTTGAAGAATAAAATGTCTGCAAACTGCAGAAGTATTGGTCACGAAGAGTGACAAGAAAATATGATACAGTTGGTCTTCAAATTACAAACTTTGGAGTAACTTTTTGCTGAAGTACACAACTTTTTTGAAATAGAAACGCGCAATTCTCGTGTTAGTTTGTCCAGTACCACTCTCGTAGCTGTTACACATTACACGAGTCAGTGACGAGGAGCCTTTCGTCTCCTCTGCGTCACTGGTGACTTATGAACTTTCTGAGTAAAAAACCAACTCTTGGTCTCAACTAAGTTTGTTAGTGGAAGACCAACTATATTAGAAGACAAAAAAGAAAAACCGGGAAAGGAAATTTGAAGTGAGACCTGAAATTTTGAGACTTAAAAATAGGTTTAATAAAGATTTAAAATATTTGAAGTAAGCAGTAGAAAAATCTGAAACACGTGTTGTGAAGCCTGTCTGCATTGTGCGCTCTGGAATAGATTTATTTAGTGCCACGCCCACACCACCGGAGCAACAGGCACACCTGGGGCTCGGCGAGGACGGAGGCATAAAAGGCTGAGGCAGAGCTATGGCTAATTTGTTCTCCCCGGCCTTGTCCCAGTTCCTTGTTCCTTACCACGTCCTGACCTGGTTTCTTGACTTCTTGTGTTTTGAACTTTCCGCCTGTCTTTTGGATTTCCCTCACAACGACGTACGCACATCAAAGACCCACGCCTGTCCACGACTATGTTTCTTGGAAGCTCCCCCAAAATAAAAGCCGGTTCAACCTGCGCTTGGGTCCATCAGATCATTTCCGTATCGGAACGTTGCACTTAATAATGATTTTTTTTTTTTTTTTTAATAAACATTGAAAAATCAATAAATCAAGGTTTTTGACACAAGTGAAGATTACTGTACCTTACCTAAAAATAGTTTCACTGACAGACAGTTTTAACATACACCATTACATAAACTGATTTTAAAACGTATGTGGTGTGTATGTCAGAACTGTTCTAATAAGCATAAATTCAGGTCATATGCCGGCTTTGTGATTCCTTTGAACATTTAGAATCATCCTAGAATTCATCCGAAAGGGGTGTGCAACGACAGATAATCATCCCAGTATGAGTGGGAAACACCATTAAATATGTTCACATATGCAGGGTTACTCTTATGAATTCATGTTATTATAATTTCATGGCTTCTGTAGCATTTCTGTTGTGTTTTCTTACTTTGGAAGCGTATTCACATTAAATTTGATCAGATCTTTTTGGCAGCGCCAGTAGTATATGACAGGGTGAGCAGGGCCATTTACATGTTTGCATTGCAGTTCTGATGCCGCTAGAGCTGACTGAATTAAATATTTTAACTTTAAAAAGACCAGCTGAAAGGGAACTGAATGAGTATTAACTGTATTAAGTAACTGTGTAATAAATGTATATACCGCCTTTCTTCTACTTTTTTATAATTGAGTATAGAGGTAAGAAACTGTCTTCTTAGGTTTTTTCTAATAAGTTTACCTAACAATGGCAAATTTTAAGAAGTATATATGACCATGACAAGGTGTCTCACCTCTGTTTTTAACCCTCAGCCACTTGATCAGACCTGGTGATTGTAAGTGGACAATCCAACATGCCAGAGATGGAAGCCTTGCCAAGGCAGCCACGCCCACCGCGGCCATCACGTCCACGTCCACTCCGCGTCCGCCCCAGCCCTGCCCAGGTCCAGCGCAGCGTGCTGGAGGAGCAGGTGGAGCTGTGGTGGTTCCGCGAGCCACGCAAATCACTGCTGTGCTACTGTGCCTCGGTGGCGCTTGTCCTGGGCTGCAGCTTAGGTGGCATAGGCCTGCTTTCTGGAGCCACTGGCCCATCGGGGGAGTGGCGACTGGGTGCGGGCATGGCGCTGTGCCTGCTGGCACTGGCCGTGCTGCTCAAGCAGCTGCTGAGCTCTGCCGTGCAGGACATGAACTGTGTGCGCAGCAGACGTCGTGTCGAGCTGCTGAAGAGTGGAGGGCCCTCTGATGTGGCTGTCTTCTTGCTAGCCGGCCTGGCGCTGCTCATCTGTGGACTGGCACTGGTCAATGTGGCCCTCGTCGCTGGCGCTACCCCTCCATCCAGGACCCAGCCAGTGTACGATGACATGTTTGTGTCTGGGGTGGCGCTGCTAGCTGCAGGTGGGGCCACCCTGCTGGCCTTGGTGGGCTACTTAGTGGCAAACTCAGTCCTGGACAGCACAGGCTCAGGGCAGAGACTGCAGGACAGGGTTATAGGAGTCTTCACCATCTCTGGCCAGATGAGAGACAGACAAAGAGAGACCACTGCCAGCATGGCCAACCTCATCTAAGCAAAGAAATGATCAAAGTGACACACTGAGCAGAGTTCAGCTTCATTCACCTTCACCACACATCCTGCTTGAGGATTACAAGGGGTATCAAAGTCTTTCATTGGTTCAGAAACAGATGACTTTGAATGTGAAACTTAGATCCATACGATTCCATCCTGGTAAAAAAGGTACCAGCCCACTGGTAAAAAAGGTATCAGCCCACTGGAGGATTCTGTATGCATTTGTCTTGCTTTATTTAGCTAGACCTTTGAGACACAATGCTTTCACTTACAGACCTGATTACCTGCACATTCGTGTCTCTCATGTGCATCTTCTTAAAACAGTGAATTATTAAACATTTTCTAAGATTTCACTTTAACACTGTAAACTATTTCTACTAGAAAATTTACTAGCAGTTGTATCAGCAGGCAAAAATGTAATGCTGATACAATAGTCCTTGATTTAATAAACACGAAATGAGATTGCTTCATGGTGACTGCTTAAGCAATAGACTGTTCCTGACTCTCGTTTCACAGCTGGAATGACCATATCACTCCTGCTGATGTGTGACCCACGTGAGTCACGAAGGCAGATTTCAACAGTCATCTATTGTCCAGTTGCAGCTGCCTATCACTTGCCAAACATTTGTCATCTTCAGGATCCATCGCCCTATAGTGATGAGCATGCAAAGTTGCACAATCAGCTGGATTTACACAAACCCTTGCGTTTATTTGCATGTGGGAATGCAGTTTGTGTTAATGATTATATCAGGTGAACGCAATAGAAACCTACAAAAAACAATGAATGTGTTAGTTCTCTTAAGACTCATAAAAACCAATGAAACCTTGGGAGGATGTATTGTGAAAAAACAAATGAGTGGTATAATTCATTGACTGAATTCCGGACACAATTTTGATTCAGATTTTTACAATATGATACGGTGACACAATATTAAAATAATTTATCTAATTTCAATTTTAAAATCTGCTTGAACTTATTTAGTAACTGATGTCAGGGTTAATGGGTAAATACTGTGATTTTTACATATCCCAACTCACATCAGAATTCTGTTTGTTTATTAATCTGTATGTTTGCTATCAACAGAAATAAATTCCAAGAATTGCTTGATAAAGCCAGGATATATAGTGGAATATTGTGGTTTGTAGTATGTTTATTGTATCATAATTACAAAAGTGATAAGAATTGTTACAGTCACAGGAATATAATTTTCAGAAGAAATAAAAATCTTTAACTTTATTTTGCAATGTAAATAAAAAAATACAAATTAACAATTTTATAGTGTTTTTTGTAATATAAGAAACAGCTTTTGTCTTTTTGACCAAAATATTAGAATGTGCTCTCTGATATAATAGTGAAATAAAAAATGTGTATGTATAAATATAGAAAATATTTACATTTCAATCTGGAGTTTCTTGATCAAGAAGAAAATATGTATATATAAAATATCTGTTAAATGAATCTTGTGCACATTTTCATTATCAGAACCGCTCGTCTCATACAGGGTCACGAGGAACCGGAGCCCAACCCGGTAACACAGGGCGCAAGGCCGGAGGGGGAGGGGACACACCCAGGACGGGATGCCAGTCCGCTGCAAGGCACGCCAAGCGGGACTTGAACCCCAGACCCGCTGGAGAGCAGGACTGTGGTCCAACCCACTGCGCCACTGCGCCCCCTCTTGTGCACATATTAAAGCCTATTTGTCTGATATCAGTGTCTGTAACCCCAAAATTTTGGATGCCGAAACCAGTAGCGGTTTTTGTTAGAAACTATGGCTGTTTGGGTTTCTCCTCGCAATGAACTCTTAGTATGCTGAGAGATGCAGAGCAGCTCATACAATTAAAGAGCAACTGAAGTGTTCCGATAATTAGTACAGTCCAGTTCATTCTAGTTGAGACGAACTGGCATGGTCCACTGTAATTAGAACTAAGCATTAATAAGAATGAAGAAAGGGCTGAAAAGCATGGCATAAAATAGATAGTGTAAACAAAAAATCTTGCTCTTACAAGATTATATAAACATCCCCATATCCTTTGTCGTGTTAGTTAATAGAGATCTAGATGTCATCTTCAAGATCACTCTCTCTCTCCTCTTCCTCCCTCTCCCTCTGAGCCCTCTCCCTCTCACTGGCCTGGATGTAGTTGTCCTCAATGAAGCCGTCATCATCGTCCAACTCACTGCGGTCCTCAAAGCCAGGAGCCCGGCTGTCCATGTTGTGGCCAGAGAAACCATGCCCCAGGCTGGCGGGGTCACACTGACTTGTGGTATCAACCTCTGACAGCAGTGAATGTCGATAGCTGTCTAGGTATTGCTGGAATAGTTTACACTTGACCAGCATGACGATGAAGAGGGCTATAGCCAGAATTGTCCCCAGTACACCCAGCAGGTATGGCCAGCTAGGGGTGTGATCAGCCTCCAGGGTCTTATCTTGGGTCTCTGAAGGATAATGGATATGATATGATACCAAGACAGAACTAACACTATTATTTTGTTGCTTAACAATTGGTTTTATGTAAACCAATTTACAATCCATTTATTATACGGATAAATTTTACTGGTAATTTTCTAGTCATTGTGGTAGTGTACCTCTCCCAGGGATCCAACAGCAGTTCCCCAGTTTAAAAATCTCTAATGCTCATTGTTTCCCGTATCTTCCACCAGTTAAGTACTGTTCTGCTATACAAAATTTTAGAAAAAACAAACTAGAAATATAAACCACTGCTGAGCTTTAACATAACAAACTGCTTGGCTACATAAAGGGTAAAGAATAAGCGATGGCCCATATTCCAGTACAAAAAGTTCACTCTTTTTAAGACGGTCTAAATGACTGCTGATTGAAGAATATTTTTATTTGTTAACACAAGAGTAATAAAGCAGAAAACTTACTGTTCAGGGTATTAACAAGAGCAGAGTCTTCTATTAGCAGTCTTCTTTGATTTTTTTTCACCAAGTCTTTCTCAGTAAGCTCTGCCAAGGAACAGATTTTATGTTAGCTGAGAAGGAGCCAAAATTCACATTTATTCATTTAGCTGATGCTTTTCTCCAAAGTGACTGACAAAGTTAAGGAACTTACAATTATTTACCCATTAATACAGCTGGTTAATACCACTGGAGCAATTTAGGGTAAGTACCTTGCTCAAGGGTAGTACAGGCAGCAATAGCAATCAAACCTGCAACCTCTGGGTGCAAAGGTAGCAGCTCTAACCACTACACTACCAACTGTCCCTGAAACATAAGTGTAAATAAAGAATCAGGATGAAAAACAAATGGTTATGAAATCAAAACACACCACCAGATTCATTTACTGAAGTCACAACATCTTGCACTCCCTTCAGCCAACCAGTTGTGGCATTTCTGAGATAAGGGTTGTTATGAAGATCCAGTAAGGACAACTGCTTCAGATTTTGGAGAACACTAGGCAGGAGGTCACGAATCTTATTATTGCCCAGCAGGAGAGTTTTCAGTTTCGGAAAGCCTTGAAACGCAGCGGGCTTGATGTCTGTCAGCTGGCATGTGCTCAGATCTAGAACCTGAAGGGATGGAAAAGTGCCTAATGTGTCTTCTTCCAGAAGTGGAAGGTAGTTTTCTGAGAGATTAAGTTGGAACACCTCCTGGAACCTGTGGAGTGCTGCCAGGTGTTTGGGGTTGGTTAAATTCAGTTGGTTCTGTGAGAGATCCAGCATGGTCACATTGATCCAGATTTCTGCAGGGACCTCTTTTAGTCCCCTCTGACTGCAGTTGAAAGACATCTATGGAAAACATGTGAAGAACTCATAAATATGCTGCATGGGAGAAGGAATAATTCAGCGCAGTCACATCATGCAATTACCGGAATTAAATATTTCAGTTGTAAAACTAAAATAAAAACTAAATGCTAAACAAGCACATGCAAGAATTTACCTAGATTTAGATTTACATTTATTTATTTAGCAAATACTTTCCTCCAAAGCAATGTACTGTACATCTCATAGAGAATCCAATGCGTGCATTACATTAGCAGAAAGAGACTTTGACACAGATGCGATTCTTAAGTACAGTTAGTTTATTTCTTTCTTATCTTTGAATAGTGCATATTCAAGACCTGAGTAGCAATATTCCTCATATCATACTGAAAAGTATACAAAGTTATCAATGACAGAGGAAAACCGTGCATATCAACACAAAAATACCATGTAACCACTGTATTCTTATTGTTCATTGAAGCAGAAAACATTCTGAACCAGAATGTGTTAGTGCAGTTTGTGCAATGAAATGTGATGAAAACTACTATTTCACAAACTGGCTAGGAGGGATATTTTAATATAAAACCATTTCTGTCAGATGTAATGTAATCAGTCTCACATACCTCTTTTATTCTGACATCACATGGACCAACTGTCAGAACGTCTCTCCCAGCAACCATTCCCCAGAAACACAAGAAGGTGGCAAGGCCACCCTTGACATGTCCCATGATGTTCTGGTTCTTGTAAAAACAAATGAAAGACAAAAAACACTATGAAGTGTAAACATGGTACACTTTAACTTCACATATTTTGCCGTGCTCATTGACTTTCACTCAGTAAAACTACTACTTTGTTTTGCTTTGTTAAACCCAACCCAGGTTATAAGCTCATGAACTGATAAAGAAGAATAGTTTGCACAAATATATTAATCAATCTGACTGAGGGCCACTCATTTCTGTTAGTTCCAAAAATGTTTAAACAAATGTGAGAAATACCTCAAAGGCAACTCGATTTTCTTCTGGCATATCATATACAGCCTGATATTTACGGGAGCAATTCAGGTAACGTATTCTCTCTAGGGTACTATAGCGGTGCCCAATATGGTACATTAACTTTCAGCCTGAAAGTTCATGTCTTTAAACACTATATCGCATTCTGAACCATTTCTCTTTACATGATCCTTCATAAAGAATATTGTTACTGAAGAATACACACACACACACTTTCAGAACCACTTGTCCCATACACGGTCGCAGAGCCAACCCGGTAACACAGGGCATAAGGCTGGAGGGGGAGGGGACACACCCAGGACAGGACGCCAGTCCATCGCAAGGCACCCCAAGCGGGACTCGAACCCCAGACCCACCAGAGAGCAGGACTGTGGTCCAACCCACTGCACCACTGCACCACCACACCCCCTTTCCTGAAGAACAAAACACACATATATTTTAAGGCCCAAATAAATAAATATGTGTGAATTGTTGTAATAAATGTTGTTATTGAGAGAACACCAGTGAAACAGTTAATTAATATTCAAAGCTTATGAATACAGAGGGCAAACTACAAGAGGTCTGTCTTAAAGTGTACAACTGTAAGGTCACAGATGTTAACCAGCATGTTAATATCAAACCAAAATACTCTTTTCTCACAAATGCTAACAAATAAATGCCTTAATAGTTTTTTTTTCCTGTTATCTACAATTAATTCCCCCCCAGTCCCTTCAATATTACATATTTTAGATACTACAAAATAAAATGTTACCTTATCATGAGTAAATTTCAAAATTCTTAAATTTTTTTTAAATGTAAGAAATCTATTCATAAAGTTTCCAGTGATGAACACAAAAAGTACAATATGTAACATGTGAACTGTTATGTTAAAATAGATAGAATAGAAAATGTTTTATTAAGGTCATTCAGAGATTAACATATGTTTTACTAATTACCTTTGATGTAGTGCAAATAAGAGCAAACTTCTGTCGATGTTATTTAGAACAAAGACGCATACCTGAAATGAGTTGGACAGAATAAGAATTAATCCTCTTACAGATGTCACTTGCATGTAGCACCTGTTAGCACTACAGGTGATCTTCCTTACCTTGGATAGAAAAATGGAGGCAAATTGTGCAAAGGTTACAGGAGGTGTAATTCTACACCATTTCCCAAACATCTAGTTAATTAGTAACTATAAAAGTAAATTAGCCATTCCCAACACTTTGCATATCTGTATATTAAACCAATCAGCTTTCGACAAAGAGCTTACCGGTCGCTTAAACACCTTGTTTAAGGATGTAAGACTATGGAACCACACACTTAAGTGGGTAGTTTCTGAAACAGAGCACATGAGATCAACAGCTGTGAAGGTTAAACCTTGTGAAAGAAACCATGCTACACATATGAGCCTCCAAATTTACTGCAGTTAGTTGTTGTGTTAAGCGTATAAAGACAAAAACCACATTTTGTCTCTGTCATACATATCTACAGATCAGTCATGCTATGAGCAATGTTCTACACTGAGAAAAGTGCTTTTAAAAAAAAGAAACTGTTCCAAAAACAGTTTTTCTTGGTCTTCTACGTGTTGCATCACACTTTAGAAACGAAAACTTGATTTTTTTAATCGTAAGGAATTTTGTGGACCAGAACTAAGGATTTTGAATGTTGTCATCTGACTCAGGAGGTTATTGTAGACGTGTGTAGAAAGCTGACGAGGGAAGAGGAGGGGACCGGTTTTTCACACCCAGACAAGGAGGACTCAAATTTCCCTTACATGTGTAGGAGAAGGAGGTCAATGTGCTCATTTGCTGCAGCTGTCCTAAGATTGTTGTAAGGTGTGGAACACAATACTAACAGACGTAGTCAGAACAATTGTATTGACAGATCATGAGACCATTTTGGCACATTTTCAATTTTTGTCAGTCATGTGATATACAGGACATTTCCTTTCTATCCTCAGTGCTTTTCCATGGAACTTTATAAAAAAACTTCACACTATCAACCACTTTGGAGTTTGATGTCCTAACTTTAAGAAAATGTCATTTGATTCTAAAATTTAATCAATATTCATATATAATGTTTTAATACTCCTCTCTGAAAAGCACTTTAGAGAATAAAAATGTGTGCTGTTCATACCAAGTACATGATGGGAGACTACTACAAAGTTTATGATGTAGGTAATGTGAAAACAGAAAGCTTTGCATTTTCGTACTTTCCATAAGATAATACCCCCTCCCCCGCACTTTTTTTTTAAAAACAAACTTTATTGACAAAAAGCACACACAAAAAGCAGTAATTATAAAAGTTAGGATTATAAAGAAAACACAGAGCCAGATCCAATTACAATAAATAACAATGCCAGAGGGAATAACCAAATAAAAGGATATTTAAAAAGAAATGCATGCATACATACACAAAATAGGCAAATTAATACATTTAAATATAAACAGAAAAAGTAAATAAAGACTTATCAGAAATGGGGTAAGGCGACGTCAATAGACGCACGGTTCTCACAACTTTGGGGTTTTTAGAAAGTAGTGTTCTTACACTGTGTAAAGTAGAAATAGTGGAAGTAGGAAGTAGTACTAAAGTAGAATAGTGTTCTTAGTGTTCTCCTTTTACAAATGGTGGAAACAAGGGCTTTAAGTTACTAAATTTACACTCATTTATTAAATGTTTATCTAAAAAGACAAGCTTTATACATAGTATCTATCCTATCGTCATGTCTGTCACATTGTAAAATCCAAACAAACATGCTCAAGGAGAAATCACAGGAAACCCAGTGCAGTGAGAGTCCGATCATCACAAAATTTTTGTGCATATCGATCGAGAGAACAAGAAATAGGTGACCTGAAGCAGGCTCAATGAGAACCTGCTGTCGATGACTTTTTTAAGCCTTTGGATAAAGCACTTACTTGGGTAAACTTTGTGAATTAATTATATCCGTAAAATAGCTGAACATACTTATTACCGCATATAAAAGTCAGCAAAAACTCGATTCATAGGCCATTCAAAAGACTATAAGTTATTACTAGCCAATCAGAATGGGATATGCGTTGACACTAAAGAACTGAGCTTAAGCGACTACGACCCGGAAAAATTTACTAGTACCGGAAGTGTTTCATTGCGCCGGAAGTTGAGAGAATTGTATCGGAAAACGCTACTTGACTTGTGGTTTGTTGTAGAAAAATGGCAAACAGGACTGTAAAGGATGCACATAGCATACATGGCACAAATCCGCAGTACTTGGTTGAAAAGATCATTCGAACGCGAATCTATGAGTCGAAATATTGGAAGGAAGAGTGTTTCGGGCTTACGGGTGAGTAGAGTAGCAACAGATAGATCGCTCAGCACGCGCCGGGATTGTCAGGTGTGTTACTTACTTAGTTTGTTGAACGTCACGTGGAGCCGCCACTTAGGAGTTGATAGTACGAAATAAAGTAATTGTTCACTTGGTTTGGTGCATATCTCGTTTTCTCTGTGCCCTAGCCGAGCTGGTGGTGGATAAGGCCATGGAGCTGAAGTACGTGGGCGGTGTTTACGGTGGGAACATCAAGCCCACGCCGTTCCTGTGCCTCACCCTGAAGATGCTGCAGATCCAGCCAGAGAAAGACATCATCGTCGAGTTTATCAAGAACGAGGATTTCAAGTGTGTACAGCAGACTCCTCGAGTGAAATCTGCGTGAAAATCGTATCTCTGTCGTAACAGGGAAAAGCACTACTTCTGCAGCATTTCGCAACTCGGAATGTCGCATATTATATTATATATATATAATTTGCTGGTATTTGTTCTAGGTATGTACGTTTGCTTGGTGCCATGTACATGAGGCTCACTGGCTCGTCAGTGGATTGCTACAAGTACCTGGAACCCCTGTACAATGACTACCGGAAAATTAAAACCCAGAACAGAAATGGAGGTGATTTCTCCTCACTGTTTGCCTTACTGTTTCGAGTTTCATCGCCTATTGTGGAACCTGATCACGTGCCTTCTCCTCCTTGTAAAAGAGTTTGAGCTGATGCACGTGGATGAGTTTATTGACGAGCTGCTGCATGGTGAGAGAGTGTGTGATGTCATCCTGCCTAGGCTTCAGGTATGTCTCACGCCTCTAGATTGCTCTTTGGAGTTGGATCGCATAGCGGTTAATGCAGCAGAGTTACGTATTTGCTTTTTGGCCGTAGAAGCGGCAAGTTCTGGAGGAAGCAGAACTCTTGGAGTCCCGCATCAGCGCTTTGGAGGAAGATCTGGATGAAGTGGAGACCAGTGATGATGAAGATGAGGAGGAAGAAGTGAAGGTAGAAGGAAGCCTTAAAAGGGTGGAACAAATACAAGCTGTTTTCTGTTTTAAAAAAATGTCTTTTTATATCTTCTTGTCTTGTCACAGCCCGAGAGAGGCCAGTCTCAGGAACCACACCGACGGGGTTACCGTGACAACGACCGACCCCGGCGTTCACCTTCTCCGCGTTACAGACGCAGCCGATCTCCAAGACGGTATGAGGGACTCTGTATTTCATGGAATATCTACTTGTTTGCTCTGTTGGTATAATTAGTCAGATGATGATCAAAACACACATCTCGATCTTTAGGAGGAGCAGGTCACCGAAAAGGCGAAGGTGAGTATTTACTGTTTGTTTTTAAATTTGTTGCACAAAATCTTATTTGATCTGCAACAAGTTACTTCTTTTTAATTAAGTTATGCAGCACATTCTCTAACTTTGATTGATGCTGTCTCTCCCACACAGCCCTTCACCAAGGAGGGAGCGCCACCGTAGTAAGAGCCCACGACGACACCGCAGTCGGTCCCGAGAGAGGCGGCACCGCTCTAAATCTCCAGGTACTTTGCTCTATGCCATCATGCTAAGTGAACTGTGTGTTGTTGCTTCAGTTACCTCTGTTGGGTTTTTTGTTTCGTTACTTAGATTAATTAAAATATTGATGGCTTTAGAACCAAACTATGCTCTTTGTTGCTGTTTTTTTCGTTTTACCTCTAACTTCAATCCTCTTTTCCACCTAAACCCAGGTCATCACAGGAGTCACAGGCACAGGAGTCATTCCAAGTCTCCAGAAAGGTAAATGGAATTACATTCACATATGTGGGCAACCATAATCGTCATGCTTATCTTTCACATTTTTTAAAGTAACCGTTTTTCAATTATAGGTTGGTTTTATTTTCTAAAAGATAAAATATAACTGCAGAAGGAAAATTGAGAGCATTGTGTTACCCGTTCCATATTGAACACATTGTGTAAACACTTGTGCTCTGACATATTCTGTACTATTTATTTGACCCTCATTAGATCAAAGAAGAGTCACAAGAAAAGTCGAAGAGGAAACGAGTGAATTTTTTAAATTGTGTACCCTACCGTTACCTTTTTGTACAGTCTGCATTTTGTGGAAAGCTTTCAGTTTTTCTATTTGGATATTAAATCTCAAATCATTTACATTTGGAAATCTGATATGATTTTATGTCACTTCTTTGTGGGTAAATGTTGGATTCAAACATTAATACAATTTCATGTGCAAGTAAATATTTTAGAACCAGGTGTACCCAGTGAGGTGGGGGAACTGCATTTGTGACTGAAGAGTGTCTACTACTGAACAGTTTAGTAGTAAATTTAAATGTTTATTGAACTTTCAAACTCTATCATGATGTTTAACCTTTTTTTAAAAAAAACTAATCAACAGTATAAAAAGCTACTCACCCAATTCCACATTACCAGAAGGCTTCTTTCCTGCACCAGCTGGTTTTCACTTGTAGTTCTGGAGAATACCTTTTGTATGCTGCTTTTTGTTGTAGTTGAGCTGCAGTTATGCTCATTATACATTTGCAGGGCCCACTATCATTTTTAGTTTTGAATTTAATTTGTGATCTCAGGAATAACAGTAGTAGTGGTTATTAAACAGCAACTAACTTGTTCTATTACAGCACAAATTAAAATAAATTTGAAGAAATTGTGTGGCTGTTTTTTTAGGCCATACTAACTTTTGTTGCACAGGAATTACCTTCCTGTGTGTTTAAACCATGGAGCTCAAATGATGGGCTCAGCTGCCACAGAAGCCAGCATACAACAGGATTGTCCATCCAGAGCAACTGTTAAAACTCCTGCTGTGGTGCAAAAATGGAACACTGAAAAGTCAGTATGCAGCAACAAAAAGGAACCCTAGACATCAACTGTTACATACACTTAAAATGTAAGTGATGTAATAAGACATGTATAATGTTCCCTTCTGTTAAATGTCTAGATTAAATGTAAATGGTGTACTGCATGACAATACTTTTAACTCCATCGTAAATGGGCTTATGAAAAGGATGTACCGTACAGTGAACGCAGAGATCAGGCAAACTGATGTTTGAAGCTTAACCATGAAAAGTGTTGCAGAAAAAAAATGGTCTTACACCTCCTTATAAACACCTTTCCCGTAGAAGCAGGAACACACACTTGATTTGAAAGGGGGAAAAATAGATTTTACGAAGAGTCAAGGACTAGTTAGTTGAATTTTCTTTTTTTTTTTTCCATTTCATATTTTTCCTTTTTTTTTGTGTATTTTGACTTTTTGGCACTACATAATTGTCTGATTAGGGAGTACATTTTTAAAACCGGTCTACTCAAAGCGTTGGGTCTTCCAGCAAGCAAAGCATGAACACAGCTAACGAAAATAAAGAAATACATTTCAAAACCTTCCTTTACAAATAAAAACACTTTTTGGGTCCCCCTTCAAAAATGGAGGCATTAGAATATTTGACATTGTATCACAGATCAATGTGATAACACAAAAAGTAAAAACTGTACAAAAATTATACAATTTGCTTAAAAACAGTTGTGACCAAATAATGACAAGTTAAAATATATTTTTATCTTCGATACTTTAAGAACTTCAGCTCATCAGCTGTTGGGGGAAAGGTGGTTGGACTTCACTTCTTCTGCTGGATGTAGTTGAGACTGATGTGAGGGTTGTGCTGGAGAAGAGGGAAATGCTGATTCCCAGGAATCACAGAACCTGGAGAACAAAAATGTTGATCAGCTGCCTGCACAAGTAACCTCATGAAGTGAAGTGTATTTTTATTATAGTGTTTAACCTCTGGTAATGCCTCATTAATAAAATTAAAAATATCAGTGATGGCATAGATTGAAAACCACAGAATCTGCTATTACATTTATTCATTTGGCCAACACTGACATTTTCTGTAAAGGCTGGAAAGCACAATGTAAATATTTACACTAATACATTTCTTGAGTTCCAACCTTGGGAGATGAAGGGCTTGCCCTGGTGGAATCCTCCATTGCCCTGGTGCACAAAGGCCTGGGGCATGTGGTAAGGCCACGATGGGGACAATGAGTACTGTGCTGCACTGCCATGCTCCCAGGACAGGGAGCCCTGGGTCACTTTCCCCAAATGGCCCTGGAATCCCTGGTCTGGAGGGAGGGAGAGTGAAGCCAAAAAAGAGACCATTTCACTGAGTGAGCTCCCTGAATTCAGCTCATCACACCTACTACGACCTGATGTTACTCTGGACTATGTTAGCAGTCCTTTAACATGTTATTGCTGGCAATATCCAAGGAGAACCACTGCTGTGTGCTTCAGGTGCTCAGTGGACAGTGGGTGGGTTCAGTGCCACCTGCCACCCATACTGTGGAGGAAATTAAGGAAATTCTTACCTGAACACAATGAGCCCAAAGTAAACATGGAGCTATTCTATATAGGGCTCCTAGGTGAGAGTACAACTCTAATAATTCTCCATTTTAAAGTGGGTTGTTTTTAAACACCCTTGAAGCAGGATGTGAAGTTGGGGTGTGCATGCTAAGTAACATCAGGAAGAAAAAAAAGTTGGGCGACTGCTGTGGTTTGGATGCAACATGCCTGGAGTCTCAAACTCAGTTCTTATTCCAATACATTCCCATTAAAAGTTACTCGTACATACTAAACATCTATAACTTAACCAAGATTTCAGAGGTGGAAACAAGTTAGTCTTAGGAATGCCAAGTGTACTTTATCGTTTGAAAAAAATCTAATAACTTGATGGGACTAATTAACAGGAGATAAGGATACACGAAGTTTGTGACCCCAGAGACAGTTGAGTTAGTGTCACCCAGTGTGTACCTGACTTGCCCAGTGTCCCGTTCCCCACCAGTGCTCCCGGACCCAAGGGGTTGTGCCAGTGACCCTCCCGGCCCGCGCCGCTCAGTGGCAGTGGCCGGACTGCTGGCTGGGCAAAGATGATGCTGGGATCATTCAGGCCGACGGGTCCCGACCCTGCAGTTGACCCGGTCCCACCGCTGCCACCGTTGGCCGGACCTGGGCGCAGCGGGAAGCCTAGGCCCGGCGGTGAGGGGTGCGGGCCGCCCCCTGTTGAGGTGGTCTGAATAACTGGTCCATGTATAGGCCAGGATGTGGAGGGGATGGGGACGGAGTGGTGGTGGTGCTGCTGCTGGTGGGACTGCAGCACACCCAGTGCTGAGAGCCCATGGTGGTACGGGCCTGGGTGCGAGTGGGGCAAGTTGAAAAGCGATAGCGGAACCTGAGGGTGGGTCGACTGCTTTTGTGTTCCTGGCGCCTTCACGTGGGACTGAGGAGAGCTGGGGGATGCGGCAGAGCCCTGGCTGAAGGGCGTGGATTGTGGGGAGTATGGAGGCGTCTGGCGTGTGTCAGACTGAAAAGGAAAAAGGGAGAGAAGGATGAGCATCACCAAGGTCACCAAGCTGGTTTGGAGAGCTTCAAGTCACACTTCTTACACATTCAGAGGGCTGCCTGGTTCTTCCTGGTCGCTCCTGAACTCCTGATTGGGGCACTGCAATGGACTGGGAGCTAACCATAGCACGCACCACCTGAGGAACTGGACACAACAGAAGAGATCAATCGAAGTTCTTCCATTTTGTCACTGCAGTTTAATTTTTCAAGACAACAGCCCATTTCAAATTAAAAGCCATGTTGCATTAGTATGTCATTTTACAGTTTATCCATTACTGAAGCCAGGTTAAATATCCCATTCAAGGATAAAGTTGGTCTCTATCACAGTTCATTAGGGAAACATTTTGATAATATGGCAACTTGTCACTCGAAACAAAAGGAGTAGCCCAGGTGGAGGACATTCGTACCGGGAACTGCTGGACTCCTCTGCCGGAGTTGCCGGTACTCAGGGCAGTCACGACGCACATGACCCGTGTCCCTGCACTGGAAACAGCGCCTTTCACGTGGTTCACGTTCCTCCTCCTTCATCTCATCTTCTTTGTCATTCTCCTTCTTCTTCATCCTTAATTTCGAGCAATAGTCAGATACAGAGAAACACATAATCACTATGTACAGAATTATATATTATTTACTGTAGACCTTTGACCAAGGCAGCTTAGACCGCTAGCTTTATACAAGGCAACAGTGCTTACAAGGTTACAACATAAGCAGCTGACGACAATCTAGGATGTTAGATTTGTACACTAAGCCAAGAACCAAAAATTTCTGTGCATTAAACAAAGAGCTTCCAGATTGCAAGGCAACAGCCCTAACCACTACACTAACTTCTAACAATATGGCATCTCTGACCACCAGTGATACCACCAGCAATCATCAGATATAAGGCTGTAAAATATAAGATGAAATCTGATCAACTACCAAACCAAACCCATTAGCAAGACCATTAACTTCTTGGAGAAAAGCAAGCAGCTAAGGTTGCTGATCAAATGACTGAATCCTTCAAACTTTTACAACTCAATGGCTAAATGTCCAGCAGCCTACCTGCGCCTCTTGGGGCAGTCCTTCATGTAGTGGCCAATCTTGCCACAAATCCGGCAGCATCTATCATTAGGGGCCAGTTCACCATCTGTCAGTACTTTCGAGTCAAAGAAGTATTCCTGCCAGGAGCAACATGCAGCAGCTTTAACAAAGCAAAGTCATTTTACTTAAATATGGAATCTGAAATCAGCAGCAGGTGTATAGGTGGTAAAAGAAATGGAACTGGCCACTGGAAAACACTAACACAGAAAAACAAGAAGCAATACAGGCAATTACTTTGAATGACTTTAATAAACTAGTACCTATTGTTTAGAAAAACGTGATTCTCATTTGTTAACTTTTCTTTAAGTTAGAGTAAGTTCTCCTCACTCACCGCCTCCACACCAGGCTGGGGGTAGAAAGGCGTACCAAACAACTTCCTCCCATTGATGAATGCCTTCATGATGAAGTTGGTCACTGGTGGAAATAATAAAACCTGTTACACAGACAACAGTAAGCTCTCGTTCTAATTACACCTTAACACAGGTTAGAACGGAGGATGTAGCTGCACAAGAAATTTAAAGTACATTTCCATGACAAGTTTTACATCTGTCAGAAATGATCAAATTTGACCTCAACTTGACAAGTTCTTAGGTAGATTGTAAACTTTAAGTTCTGATTCCAAGTACTCAAACATTTTTTCACCTTAGTTTGAAGTAACTGCTATAACAATGCGTAACAATAGAGGACACTGCTGGACTGCAGATATGACTATAAAAACAGAGGACCACAACCACCACAGCTTAAACTTACTTTTTCTAGAAACGCCAGCACCAAGGTTGTGGCTCAGGTCAAAGGGATCTTTAAAGAAGGGAAAAAAGTCGCATATCATCATCTAGATGCGAAACAATAACAAAACAACCCCCAACACCACAACAACAGACAAGCATGGGCCTGCCCACCCTCAATGGCGATGCACTTGGAGGTCCACTGCTTCTCAAAGGTAGTGAGCCGCTTGCGCTGGCGAATACTGATAACGTGCTCCTTAAAGTCAAACTCCTCGGTATAAAAGCGCAGCAGGCCCAGCCACAGTTCGCCCACAGTTTCATTGTTCTGTCCCAGCTCCGGCAGCCGGCGCCGCTACAGCACAAAGACAGTATGGACACTTGTGACTACCGAGTTACAACTTCAAGTATTGCTGTACCCCTGAGAAATGACACCTGAACTGATTTTGCACTGAACTGGCACAACTATGCAAAATCAGGTAAAAAGCCTCTAGAAAGATAATTTATAGAACTGACATATAAAACAGTCTAAAACTGCAGAAGGAGCCCAGAAATCTTTGAGGAACTTTCTCTGAGCAGCCATTTTATTGTTTAGTGTAACTACCCTAAATTTTTACCACTGATGCATGTTGGGCACAAAGCAGAAAACATTTAAAGTTTACCAGTCAGGCCAAGCTGCATTGCTTGGTTGAGAACATTTTCAATTAAACAATTTACACACCAGCTCCTCAATGTCATCGAAGAAGAAGGCATTCCAACCATCCACCATCCGCTGAGGGACTGTCTTGCCATCAAATATCTGAGGGGGAACAGCAATTAATTTTGCTACAGAAGAGAATCAACAAATGAGTCTCGCCAAGAAATCACCACTGTTAAATTAAGTAATACATAAAAAAACAAAATCACAGAGGCCCAGTGTAAACTCTAGATTCACACAAAGCAAGTGCAAATGTTTTGCTACACATTTACTTGTCATGAGTCGCGGCTTCTGTCCATATGATATACGCAGTCTTGACGACATCCACCTATAAGGGTGTGTAAGACTAAGGGTGATTTCTTATATTATGTGAAACCATTCTGAACCCCAGACTGATGACGACTCATCATTTCACACTTGCAATTAGGCTATTCAGTACCTCTGGTTGGTAATACACATTTCATACCAAGGATAATACTGCCAAATATTTTGCAAAAGGTGAAAATGTTACTAGCCTGTGATACAACTGTTGCTAAGCTGAAACTTCTCCTAGCAAGAAATATTAGTTTTCATTAAGTTCAACCAAAAAAAAAAAAGAAATCACAGCTTGTTAGCAAGGTACCCATTCTAAAGAATTCAAAGCATTTCTCTTTTCTTTGGTACATTGTGCTCGGACACAATACCTTCAATAGTTTAAAAAAAGATATGACATCAACCATGTATCAGTGTATCCACAAGTCTGTACTTCAGAAGAACTATTAATGCGATGTGATCGTGCTATTGCGATAAATCCAAGTCACCGGAAAATGGGGAAAACATTTCCTACTGGGATAAAACAGTTCAGCCAAAGGTGTATTTCAGAAGGCAGAGAAGCGTGGAGGAAAGCAAAGGATGTGGTAAATACATACTTCCTGGAGGACAGGGATGACTGGTGGCTGTCGCTGCTGCAGGAAGTAGAGCACCATCAGTATGTATGCGTAGGAGGATAGACTTCCTCGTGATGCGTCACCAATATCACAGCGCTGATGTGAGGGAAACACCACAATAAGATGATTTTCTGCGGACATCATGTCCAAGGTACTACACTACAAATCTGATTCTTTGTAGTAACAGGTAATTTTAAAGGTATATATGTATATATACACATAATATTCTTTTTTGTAGTATGCAAAAGTGTAAACATATCAAAAGCTACAGGTTAAATTACAAAGAGCAATAAAATGACTACAAATACAAAAGGAAAGTGACCATTTCAATGCACCTTTGCAAAGACTTTCATTGTGTACCCCAGGTACTGCACACGAGGATCAATAGCAGCATATGTAGCCAGCATTCGGGTGTTGTGCTGTGCCTGATGAGATCAAACAGCAGAAATCACAGAAAATCTACGATCAGAGACAATTATCTACTGTGCTACATAAAGGCTGTGGCACACAGAATCATCTAAAAGCTTTTTTGCCTGGAGATACCCTGCAGTGAAGCTCACCAGAGTGTTGTACAAGCTTATATCGCCCTCCAGTCCACTTTGCTTGTGCTCAAATTTCACAATAGGCACTTTTGCTGTTGTGATAGGCAAGATGTTCCTTAACCCTAGGGAAAAAGGCCAAAATGCACTCCGTTAGACAGTTAAGAGGTAAAACATCTAAACAGTGATAGTCCAGCGAGTGTCATACCTGCGTGCTTCTTCAGTACCTTGGCCAGGCCTTCAATAATCTCCTTGCAGTTCAGTTTCTGAAAACACAGTGGAGTTTGACTCTCAAACTTATTTTGCCAGCTACTTGAAGTTGTGCAGTAAATTCCTCCTGCAGCTATTTCCTCCTACCTCTGCCGTGTCGTGGCCTTCCAGCGTCATGCAGATGTCAAGGTCACTGTCACGGAAGCCAAAGCCATTCTTTGAGGAGCCAAACAGACACAGCCGTGCTTTTTCTACACAGCAGTGGGTACACAAGCACATTCATGTATGTAAATGTACACATATACATTGCTAGATATACTCCCTCACAGAGGCACATTAATAATCTGACATGTTAAAAAAGTGTACAGTTATTACAGAAAGTTACAGGTGTTTAAAATGCATTTTGCACAATTAACAAAAACTAGAAGATGAAAGATACAGCAATGAAATAGAACTTCAAAGGAGTATTTGCATACAGAACAAGAAACACACATTGCATTTTGAAAGATTTACACGGTCTGATGTTAAATAATACCATTATACTCCTTTCGAATGAACCTCTCTAGACTGGCAAGAATCTGCTCCCTTTTCTGTTGTTCTACAGGTGGAGGGGACAGTTCATCTAAAAGCAAACACAGACACACAACCATCAATTACAGCAAAGTATCAGGCAGCTCAGAACATTGTCAATGCAGGGAATTTCTTCCAAAGTGGAAAACTGGAGGAAAACACTTCTGTGTAAATAAGTAAAAGGAGATTAGAATGACTACCATAACACAGTCTGCAAAGGCCATCCAGGATGTCACGGAAGTGGTCAGTCATGGGTGGTAGTGGCTTTAGCTCGATCTTCTTGAAGTCCTCTGGGCACTCGTCCTTGAGGTGGCCATCCCGCTTGCAGATGCCACACACCACAGTGGGTGGCTAAGAGACCAAACAAGCAAAGCATACATTGCCAGCCATTCATGTCAGCACAGGTAGATGATTATGGAGAAGCTGCTTCTGAAAATGTTCTTTTTAATAAAAAAAAAAAGGATTTTTTTAAAATTTATCATTTTTTGTTTTAAAAAACAAATGTGGACAAGAATTGGTTAATTCCATCACAAAAAATTTCAGATTCACATTTTTGTATGCATTTCTTAACCTTAGAGTGCAAACAAATGAACTACAGAAGTACAACAGCATCACCACAAAAGGGTGAACACAGATGAAACATGTCACCTTTCCCCCTGTGAAGGTCATCCTGTCAAAAGTGTAATACAGGTCATCTGGAGAGACCTCCACCACCTCCTTCAGAGGAAGCCTCTCCTCCTCCTCACTCTCCAGTAGCCCGTTCTGTGGAGGGGAGGCTTGATCTGCCAGCCAGACTTGTTGCGCTGGGCTCTCCTCCCCCTCACTCAGCAGCAGGTCATTAAGATCGGCAGAAAGCACCCCTTCTGGCCCATCATCATCCTCGCTTGCACCTTCATCATCTTCATCTTCACTGTCATCCTCTCCATCATCGACCCTTTGGGATCGCTGCTCTGTCTCTCTGCAGTTACTCCTTTCACGTGCAAGACCCCGAGCTTTAGCCGGAGTCTCAGCTCTGGCTCTTTCGTCCCCTTTACCAACCGGCTTCCCACTCTTATTCTGCCGATTACCCTTGGTGAGTCCATTTTTGCTCTGCGGGCAGGCAAAGTACTTGTAGGCAGTGCGGAAGCGCTCCTGGATGTACTCAAAAACCATCTGGCTGTTCAGACTCCGTGCCACATTCCTTTTCAACGCAAAGGGATCTGGAAAGACAGACCAGCATGCCGAGAATAATTTACCCCACATCCTGCATAACACGGAGCACACACAATGTAAATATTACATTATTACAAGAGTACTCAAGAAAGGAGACATGCAACATCAAAACTACAGCAAGCCTGAGTCATACAAAACTACCAATATTTTAAGGTGAAGCCTTGGGGAGCTTTGCCCAGAGAAGCATCTGCTAGTTGTGATTGGAAGCTCTAGCTCTACAACAGTAGAACATAAGAGTGCAGCAGAAAATAATCATGCAACAGTGTGGTCCCAGCTGGCAGCAGTGATAAACACAGGGCGTGAGATCACCTGCATTATGACCGACAGTGTATAAAGACTGATGCCAATCTGGCAGAGACCACATCACAATAGTGAGGCTGGGACTCGCCTTCAATAGCCAGTCTTCTCCGGGGCCAGTTCTTGACCTCACGGGAGAGCAGCTCCCGAAGACGGATGCTAATGATGTGCTCCTCCAGAGCAAACTCCAGTGTGTAAAAGCGCAGCAGCTCTAGCCACAGCTGTCCCAGAGGCACATCCTGGACTGAATCCAAGGTCAGTTGGCTCTGTCCAGGGAACCGTGTGCAGATGGAAAAGCATGAGTCAGCAACAGAAAGGTGGTGTGGTCTAACATGAAATTTTAGTGGTTAAAGACCTAATAAAGATTTGCTGTAATTCTCTTGACAAATGTGCTCAATCTTAGTAGGGTAAAACTGTATGACACTTTTGTAGAAAGTGAAACATGAGACCCAAACAAAACTCATGCAATAAGTTAAATTTGTACTTGCAGAGCTTTTTACATCCACTTTCCAACACCCTGATAGGACTCACCATGCCACTAGATACTTTGGAGTTCGATGTGTTGGCATCCCTGCTCTCTTCTTTCTTCCCGATAGGTTTCTTTAGTTCTGTTTTAGCCTTCCCCTCACCCCGGCCCTCAACACTGCTTGGGGGCTTGTGCTCCCAGGCCACCATCTTGCCCAGAAACACCCCTGTTAGGTGATATTCGTCCACTTGTTTCACATCAAAGCCTTCAATCTAATGAGGAGAATTGAAATATTTATACAAATGGTCAAATGTCAGCACATTTCTGACAAGTCCTGGCAATAAATGACAGTGCTTTAAAGGCTTAAAAAAATGAAATTTAAAAAAATTGTTGCATGCAATGACTAGGTCCAATATGTGAGAACATAATTATTGTAAAATGTAATTTTTACAATAATTAACATCTGAGAAAATTCAAAGCAAAAGTACCCAAGGTCCTAGGTACACAGGAAGAATAGGAGTCTTCCTCTGCTGTAGGAAGAAGACCACCATGAGGGAAAAAGAGTAGGAGGGGATCCCACCTTCTGCCTGACAGTCAATATGGCAGAGCTGAAAGGAGAAGATGGCAGGGTTAAAGGTCACCCAATCTGACACAGAAAAATGGAAATATATTGCAACGCAGTTAAGTGGAGTTCTCCAGTCAATCCAACTATGCAGACACACTATTATGAGACCAACTCAATACTGACAAAGAATCACTGTCAGAGTGGGGGAAAAAAAAAAAAAACAGAGGACCAGGTACAAGTTTAAAGGGCTGAACAGATGGCTCACCTTAGCCCAGTAACGAAATGCCAGCACTAGGGGTATAAGTCTGGGTTCCAACTTGGCCAAGGCAGCAAGAAGATTGGTGGTCAGGCAGGCAACATCATTGCCAGCACTCACTTTACACATAAGACCACTGCAGGGATAAATGCAGACCTTGATCAGCTGCAGTTTAGTTTTGGAAAAAACCAATTCAGGAAGAATTTTAAACATCATAAAAACTGAACCAAAAGTAATCATCAGAGGGCTGCAAAACCCAACTAAATCACAGTAAATTCATAAAACTGAAAATACAACAATTTATCCAGTAAAACAAAGTAATTACCCTAAAATTTTAGTAATACATTTTTAGTTTTCAACTAACCTGCTGACATCTTTACAGAACACAACAGGAACTTTGGCATGAAAATCAGACTCGACGTCAGTATACAGAGCTAGAAAAAAAGAAGCAAATACTAATCAGACTTACTGCAATTCAGTTTTTTGGGAGTGTTCTGAAGATTTAACAGCAGTTGTATTTAAAGGAAGGCTTGACTGCTCACTACATTATTTCTATTCAAGTCTGGCATTCATGATATTAAACTGCATTTTGCAAAGGATGTTGGAAGTTTTCTATTACACTGACATCTTTTCACCTCCTCCAAGAACAACAAATGAGTGATTATACTGGGAGTTTACAACGCTTCACACAGAAACACAATCGTTCAATTTTGCAGTTGAGGGCATCTGCAAAAGCAATCTTACAGCTATTCTTCAAGATTTCCAGTACTTGAATCAGCACATCTGGTTGAGTCATCTAGAGGGAAAAAAAGAGACGCGAGGAATAACTAGTTGTTTCAGAGAATCTTATTCTTAAGCACAGACTACAGTTCACCACCCAAGTTTGTAGCTCTTCACAGTGGTCCCCAGGCTAAGCTAGAAACTTACACTACTATTGATCTACCTATGGACATATGTCTCCTAAAAACCCTCACAGCGAGCATATGTAACACACAAAACTTACCAGAAATTATACACATTTAATTAAACTGAATTTATTCTTTAAAATGCCACCTTAACTTACATTGGATGGGTAAGTGACATCAATGTTGACATCGCTGGTTTTGAAGGCAAACCTGGTAAGACAGGAGCCATAGAGCCGCAGGGAACAAACTGAATGAGCAAGCAGAACAAAAGGAAACATTAGCACAGTGGGTACACTTCACTGACAGGTAGATTGGGTTTTACTAACACTTCAGCTTATGAAGACGCTTCTTGAAATGACTGAAGCACAAAACTTTAAACAATGTGTTCCATATATAAATGCTTTCACTTCATAGTGGTAATTCAGTCCGACTTATCATAAAAACCAAATACTACCGGGCACTGATAATATTCCGATTAAACACAGTCTTGTGTGAAATCCAGAAAAAGTTTGCTCTCAAACATCATCAGGCTAGTTTGACTTTTTAGAATATGTTCAAGGATGTTACTTTGCCCAGGCCTTTTACTTTCTCAAGCTAATCCTGGGACTCAAACTGGAAAGCTTCCAGTTCCAAGTCACGTTCTTTATCACACCAACTGCTGTCCACCTGAGAGGTGTTTCTGGATGACCTTCTCCATCCTGTGAACAACGGCCTGTCGCACCAGGAAGTCCTCCTCGGAGATGCCTTGCTGGCAGACAACATCTGCCACAGCTGCACCCAAGGCCTGCAGTTGGGCAGGTGAGGCAGGAGGTAGGGCCCGCAGCTCATTCTCCTCCTGCTTTTCCTGCAGGCACCCCCAAATCCACACAATGCTAATGTCGTAATGCACGGTAACACACACGCTGCCATAGCATGCTTTATCGGTAACATAAGAAATAGATACGGAATTCTACAGAAGAAACACTATTCCCTCCATTTGTATGGTTGTTATTATTATTATTATACATTAAAATTCGCAAAATATGTAAAAAAAAATCATTAACGTCTACTAGAGATGTCATATTACAATAATACACTTCAAAGAAGTAGCGCAAATCAAAAAGAGCAGTTTGTATATGCCACAACTATTAATTAAAGAATATAAAAATCCATGAAAAGATAAGTACTGAGAAGCTCAATGGATTATCTTCTCTACCAAGTCCACAGGGAGCTCAAAATATCTATTTGAGGCAAATGCATAAATATTTGCTGACATTTTGCCTTAATAATTCCAAGTATTGAGTTACATTTCGCCACTTTCAACATTCATTAAAGACATATCAAGGGATTAATGAGACAATCCTGTTAAAACTGAACACTACGTTTCAACAGTCAAAAGAAAAATGTGCTTTACAATCTAGCCCTACAACACAAAAGTGATCATATCATCAGGTTAGCCAATATGCCAAGCAGAATAAGAACTAAGAGCAGCTATGTTACTTTCTCACCATGATGTTCTTTTTGTGCCGTTTCTCCTTGATGTGTTTATGAGCACCCTGGATGTTCTCAATGTGCACGGAGCAGAGTTTGCATAGGTACTGGAAATTTGGGTAGTCTGGAGAACGCTGCAAGACCACGGAGGAAAAAAATACAAATAAAATAAATACCTTTTATGTAAATGAAATATCTCCCCTCCTTGTCTCTCTGCATTGGTGTCCGATAGCCGCCTGGATCAAATTCAAGACTCTGGTTATGGCCTACAAAAGCATAAATGGAACGGCTCCACATATCTACAAGACCTGATCATCTGCTACACCCGAACCAGACTGCTACACTCATCCATCTCTACCCGCTTGACGGTCCCACATACAAAAGGTCCAAAAACAAAAAGTACGAAAGTTCTCGGTTTTGGCCCCGATGTGATGGAATAATCTCCCCCTCTCACTCAGAACTGCTGAATCTCTGTCTACGTTTAAAAAGAGTCTTAAAAAAAAAAAAAAAAACCTCTTCCGGACTCACTCCTCCCGTGCTCTCTTAAGTTCATGTAATGTGTAAATGTTCATGTTCTATAACTTTGAGAGCATAAGTAGCGAATAACATATAAACCTTCACGCAGCTACTTGTAAAATGTGTTTTAAAAAAAATTGGTTCATATGGTGGAAAATTAACTGTACTTTAGTATCACGCATCTGCATCCAAGTCTCTAATATAAGGATTGGGAAAAAGCATCTTCTAAATGAATAAATGAAAATGTAACACAAAGAACTAGAGAAGCCTATACACAAAACCAGATAACACAAAGTAAACTTAAGAAGATAGTCACAATCAATCACCCTTGAGCTGTAATCCCCAGTCAAGATCCTCCCACTTCACAACATCCTGGACAGAGGTATTGCAACTACAAACTTCCTCCTGTTCACCTAAACTCCAGAGTGCTTTTATTATACTATTTCACCCAAAGTAAAAACATCAACTGAAACGAATGTTTGCTAAAACATATTTTGGCATTCTTGTTTATGGATTTAGCAGATACTACCCAAAGTGATGGCAATCATATCTTTTCAGATTAACAAATTACAGACCAGCAGTTCTGAAAGACAATGAATGTTGTAATGCCTTGAAAAACACCAAGTTACATAATGACAAAGACTTTTAGCTCCACTCGCAACTGATTCTGCTGTAGACTTGCATAAGAACAGCTGACTTCGTTGTGTTTCGCTACTCTTTTTGGAGACAAGTGCTTCATTTGGTTCTCCCTCTTCAAACCCTCTCAGGATCATTTTAACAGAAACGAAAGTAAAGTGACAGTAGCAGCCCCACACCCTACCATTACTAAAATTCTTACCCAAGGACATTTCTATTTAGGCTGGCTAGGCAGACCAGTAACTACTGAATTGCAAATGACTGAAAGTTTGTTTCAAATAATTGTTTAAAGTATTTAAACTTGTACCTACAATGCCTTTACAAAACCCAGAGCAGCTGAATCGCTCTGACATCAATTTTCAAAGAATCTTTCAGATGTATTTTAATTGTGTGTGAGCGCTTTCTAAAATGGCGAGAACAATTATAGATACAGTAGTTTGGGGAGAATAGGACTGTACTTTTTTCATTAAAATTCTAATTTAAGCATTAAGCAACAGTATTAAAAATTGTATATATTAACTTGTTTCCTTATTTATTCATAATGATAACTTGTCATTTCTAATGCCATTATATTTGCTGAAGGTTTCTTTGGACTTTTTGCTCTTGTTACTATGCTAACACTGAGGAAACCTTGAACAAAAATATAATGAAGTGGAAAATTAATCACTCGACATTTAATTACTTTAAATGTTACTGTCTGTGCAAGTGTATGTGAAAATGACATAAGGATGTTAAGGGAACTAAGGCCAAAAAGAGGTGGCAGCAGAGCAGGTTGGACAGGATTACACGCACCTTAATGAGTCGGTGTATATAGTCTCTGACAAGGCGCTCCTCAGCCTGCTGGAGCCCCAGCTGCTGTTCTGTGGTGAGAGACGTTTCGTCTATCACCGTCTCCAATCCAGCCATAGGTTTCACCTCCTCACCTGCAAAGGTGCAGCCAACACCTGTCTTGTCAGAAATGGCCCACAACCTGTGCTCTCATCAGCCACATGCTGCTGTCAGGGCTGCCGGGATTACTTTATGTATTCATTAATGCTTTTACTTCACTTACGAGACTCATTTACCTCTCCATCTTAAGAGAGCTGGTTCAGAGTCACAAGCATAAAGTTTTATATTATTAATCTACACAGTGAATTATTCCTCCCCATCTTGCAAAATAGGAAAAGGAGCAGGGATGTAGTTCCTAAGAACTGGTACAAATGTCCCGTCCTGGGTGTGTCCCCTGTGCTGCCAGGTTAGGCTCCGGTTTGCAATGACTCCTCGGGATAAGCGGTTTCAGACAGCGTGCGTGTGGTACAAATGTATGTTGTCTATACATTTTTGTAATACATTTAACCATATTCGCTGTAAGTCAAAATATTTGGCACGGTAACACTTTCAGCACAAACTCATCAGAATACCTCTAACTGCTATTCAGATCCACCCAGTTTGCATAAACCCCTATTAAAAAAAAAAAAAAAAAAAATCACTGTCTTCTAAAGAGATATAGTGAAATATCTGTTAAGCACTGGCAAAAACTTAGAAAGTCTACTATACATATGTTCTTACTTGAGGGACCAGGCAAGTCCTTCTTGACAGAGGTCACCTTGGTTTTCATGCGCTCTTCCTCACTGGATGGAAGGTGGTCCACACTGGCCTTGTGGCATGCTGTTGTTGCAGTAGAATCCCTAACATGTGCTGGTCTGCTAACAGTGGGTGCCGCCACCGCCACCACCAATCGAGCCTCATTGTCCTGCAAGGGCTGCTGGGTATCTGACAGCTGAGGCCGGCCCACCTTGCCCTTCCCCCTCTCCCCAGGGCTGTTCCGACCGGTGAGCCTGCGGGCTTTCCCTCGCCCCTGGTCCACGGCGCTGCCTCCAGGAACCTTACCCCCACCATGGCTGCTCTGACTGCTTGCGTCTCTGGCCTCAACACCCGGTTGGGGCTTGTTCTCACCGTTGCCATTGTTTGGCTTCACACAATCCTTCGACACAGCAGCCTCCTTGAGGTGCTTGGACATGGTGGCATTCTCTCCTTTGGTCTCGGAGCGGGGAAGCTTGACTGCTTTCCTGGGGCTCTTGGACTCGTCCATATCGTACTCCGTCCAGGGAAGACTGCTGCTAAGGATCTAGATCACCAGGGAATTAAAACACAACCCAATAAGAAACTACCAACACAAAATACACCACAGGCAACTAACGACATGAGAGTCCACGCTATCTTATAAAAACTGCTGCTAAAAAAACGTACTTTTTTTTTTTAACATGGACATTCACGAAACATGTTGGACAGAGAACAAACATTTCAAGAACCTCTGGAACCACTAAGAGAGGAAAAAATAAAGAAAAAACATCCTTATAACTGATATTTTTAAAAGCCCTTCCTAGGCTACTGTGTCTGTGTATTGCCAAAGCTGGGACTCTCAGAAAACATTACTGAAGAGAATTCAAGTCGGTCCATTTCAGTGCAGTGGTTCGACAACAAATATAATTAAACTAGATGATGTATTGTATGTTAGCCAAAAACAGACAAAATGTTCGATCTTTTTTAATGAGACTCTTGAGACACCGTCTGAGACGGCGTCTCTCACTCAGTGTACAAAAAACACACGGAACACCTGGCTGGACAAATGCTATGAGTGAAAAATAAATACATTTTATAAAGCTGTTCTTTACAGTAAACAAAAGTTTCCACTCTGTGTAGCTACACAAATTGGTGCGTAAAAAAACAACAAACTTATAATAATATAATATTATGAATCATGACGAAATTAGCTTAGCGAGAGAGACAACTACTATCAACATGATCACTTATAATTTTTTTAAAGGCGCCTTTGAACAATGCGACTTATGCAACGGAAAGGACCTCTGTCCTTTGCAAAGCAGATAGTAAACTTATCACCGCGCATTATGCAAACAAACGTTCCGGTACTGGTTGGTTTACAGGCGCTGGCGACAGCTAACATGCTAACTAGCTATTAGCACAACAGCGGCTCTATCCTACGCACAATAACGTCGGCTAGGCCCACTTTACCCCGCTCTGCTGCTGCACGCGAAGGGATCCCAACGCTCAGAAAGTAGCTGATGTTCTGCCCACTCTTCCCAAGTACTCTTTAATGGAAAAGCGGCAGTAAAGCCTCCATATTCACCCCGTTTCGCTATCAACCATCCAGGGCCGCGGTGAAAACAGCAGCCGCGGCCGCCATGTTGAGCTCCCCGCGCGGTGCATTGTGGGGGAGACCGGTGGGACAAAGCGACGATCCCTGGCGCCATTGGTTCGCACACTTGTACACAGTATTTACAAACGAGGTCCGACTTTGCAGGAGTTATCTTGGCTCGTCATCATTATGCGGATTGCAAAACACAACGCGCGCGAACGAAAGCGCATATTCACCCCCCCAAAACTCGTAGAACTTTGGCGAATAAAATATCTGTATGACGGCCTATTATCGGTCGTGTGAGTTCAAAACACACACTTCTGTCAGTTTTTCGTAAGTTCTCTTCTTGGGTCTTGACTTGTGTCGCTCCCATTCGTAAAGTAGTCAAATTCCTTTATTCATACAGGAAACCTTTATCATGCGCTTTCAGCACACCTTTATTCATTCATAAAGCGTTCAAAAATTAGCATTCAAGAAGTTATTCATAAAGAATTCAAAAATTCATTAATACATTCATAAACTTCACAGGTATTTTTTGTTGCGCATCTTGATACAGAATAATTCACACATTTATTGTGACACTTTTTCCAGAAGCAGCTAAGAATTATTTACCCATTTATACAGCTGAGTAATTTTACTACAGTGCTCAAGGCTGCTATAAACTGGAGTTGAGACCTGAACCTATGACCTGTGGGTCAAAAGGAAGCAGCGCTAACTACTACGCTACCAACTGCCCCTAGAATAGATGTTGGCTTTTACTATAACAATTCAGGGTACCTTAATAAAGGGTGTTACAGGACAAGTGGGGATTCAAACTTATGTCCTTTGTAAAGTGATGGCTCTAACCACTGTCTGCAAAAGTAAAGCAATTTACTGTTTGCCGATTTATATATCAGGGTATTTACACTGAGGCAGTTCAGGTAAATATAAAAGCATTGCTTAAATTCAAAACATAATGGCAGGAGCAGCGTTCGATCTAACAACCATCTTTGGATGCAAGTTATTACCCTTAATCACTATATTACCAACCATTCTCAGGGAGAGTTGGTAGTGTTGGTAGTGTAGTGGTTAGAGCTGCTGCCTTTGGACCCAAAACATGGAGCTTTGAATCTTCTCTCCCTGTAGTACCCTTGAGCAAGGTACTTACCCTAAATTGCTGTAGTAGAATTACCCACCTGTAAAAATGAGTAAATAGGTTAATGCTGTAAGTTGCTTTGGAGAAAAGTGTCAGTTAAATGTTAATGTTCTGCACCAGGAAGACCCAAGCAAGTAACTATAGTATATCAAAATGACTAATACATGAGAAGGGACAGTTCACACATTACTTACATTCTATGAAAATACTTGAGTCAGTCTAGAGCACATCAAAATTAGGCAGCAGCAAGCATTAGCTCTAATACAAGGTATATAGCAGCTAGGTATGTTATCAGCTCTTTAAGGCAAATTCCATTACATTTACAGTTATTTAACAAACACTTTTCTCCAAAGCGACTTCCAATGAACTCTGTGTAGCGTTATCAGCCCACACACCTTCTTCACCGCAGTGACTTACACTGCTAGATACATTACTTACACTGGGTCACTCATCCATACATCAGTGGAACACACTCTCTCTGTTACACACACTATGGGGGAACCTGAACAGCATGTCTTTGGACTGTCGGAAGAAACCTGCAACTTGTTACCATACTCTATATGCTTAAATTAATAAAATACAAATAACTTACCAAATAATGCAGTTAAAAATTCAGATCGGCTTAGTTTTCTTAAAAAATTTAACTCAAAATATAGCTTTGCTGGGAAGAGCATTATATAAAAATAAATTGAACTGAATTCAATTTAGTCAAGCTCTACAGAGATCTTTGGAATTTCAACAATCAAACTTCTTAGCATGTCTTTGACATGGGGACAAAAAGCAGGATAAACAAAGTACAGGAGAGCGGGAGTAAAAATATGAGTATGTAAACCTCATACAGGCAGAACTGGAGAGCAGATCATCATCACTGTCATTTTAATTTTTCTCCCATACTGACTTATGACTCAGTTTTGCCATCCAGTGTCCAACAGTGTGTCCACTTTTGTTTTTACTGTGGCTTTTAAGATGAGATTCTGCATACAACTTTAATAAACATATTCTTAATCACCAACCAGCCGAAATGCCTGTACTGCATACTTCTTTGAATTTTACTGTCTTTAGGGGAGTAATAAAAATCACCTCTTTAATTTAATTTTGGGTGGCATGGTGGCACAGTGAGTCACGCTGCTGTCTCCCAGTGCCTGGGTGGTGCAAGAGAATGTGGGTTTGATCCCTGCTCAGTCTGTGTGGAGTTTACATGTTCTTCCCATGTCTGTGTGGGTTTCCTCCGGGAGCTCTGGTTTCCTCCCACAGTCCAAAGATATGCTGTTCAGGTTCACCCATGGTGTGTGAGTGACAGAGTGTCTTCCACTGATGTATGGATGAGTGACCCAGTGTAAGTAGTGTATCTAGCAGTGTAAGTCACTGCGGTGAATAGGGTGTGTGGGCTGGTAACACTACATGCATTGTAAGTTGCTTTGGAGGAAAGTGTCTGTTACGTGAATAAATACGTATAATATTTGCACCTCACAGCTGAAGTTACTTTTTACAGTTTATTGAGAAGTGTATTTAAAACGTGATATTTTTACAATTTGGGGGGGTGCGATGGCGCAGTGGGTTGGACCGGGTCCTGCTCTCTGGTGGGTCTGGGGTTCGATTCCCGCTTGGGGTGCCTTGTGGCAGACTGGCATCCCGTCCTGGGTGTGTCCCCTCCCCTTCCGGCCCTACGCCCTGAGTTGCCGGGTAGGCTCTGGTTCCCCGCGACCCCATCTGGGACAAGCGGTTCAGAAAATGTGTGTGTGTGTATTTTTACAATTTATAATTTCACAGTTACATAAACATAATTTACAATTATTTATGGTTAAAGCCAGAAAATACACAGTGAATAATTACATGTAAAAAGCTATACTGTTACTGTGTGTGTGTAAATGTGATATGTGTATATGTATGTATATACATATGTACATATATAGTATATACTGCAGTCAACTTGCTCAGCAATATTTATTCATACTATTTTAAAAGCAAAGGGGGTGCGGGGGTGCAGTGGCGCAGTGGGCTGGACTGGGTTCTGTTCTCCGGTGGGTGTGGGTCTGGGGTTCGAGTCCCGCTTGGGGTGCCTTGTGACGGACTGGCGTCCCGTCCTAGGTGTATCCCCTCCCCTTCTGGCCTTACGCCCTGTGTTACCGGGTTGGCTCCGGTTCCCCGCGACCCCGTATGGGACGAGCGGTTGTGTGTGTGTATATATATGTATGTATTTTAAAAGCAAATAACATACGGTGTATCTATCACTTTCAAAACTTTGGTCAGACGGACCAAATATGTGTAATTCATAAGGCTAAACACTAGAGGGCAGATCTAAATAAGGCCTGATGTCCCGCTCTATTACCCTCACAGTGTATTTGTGCTATTTATACAGCGGACCACACCTGATGAAACCTGCTACATATAAAAATGTACAAAAACAACTTGTGAAAATGCTTCTGCTTGCTGAGACCCGAGATTTGTTGGGATAAAAATTTTTGTAAGAAGAAAATGACCGAGAAACACAATTATTAGCTATTTTTTGTTTATGCATGAGTTGAAGTGTTGAACTTCTCAAGGTTTCTCTAAGGAAGAATAATTCAAAATCATAAAATCAGAAGGTATTGTTTCTGAGGTGTATTATATGTGTCTTATGTTTATACCTTAGGCAGGAAGACATTTAAAAATCACATCAGCATGTCTGGAAATCCAAACAAAGAACCTTGATTAATAGCTTGAAAGATAAGCCTCAGATGGTAGTAAATGTACAGAATCAATCGCCAACTCATTTCAAAACTTGAATATGTTCTCTGGAAATAAATGACTAATTCACTTGTATCTGTATGAAAGATTAATCAAAAGATTTCACAAAATGAGTGTCACATACAGAGAAATTGCTGGGAAGGATTACAAATAAATATACATACACACACACCTTCTGAACCCCTTGTCCCATACGGGGTCACGGAGCCAACCCGGCAACACAGGGCATAAGGCCAAAGGGGGAGGGGACACACCCAGGACAGAACGCCAGTCCGTCGCAAGGCACCCCAAGCGGGACTCAAACCCCAGACCCACCGGAGAGTAGGACCTGGTTTAACCCACTGCGCCACCACACTCCCATCAAATAAATATATTTTAAGTAAAAACAACAAAAACCTGTGAAGTATCTGGAGAGAACATCTTGGATCTTAAAGTTCAGTAGAGGAGTTTTCCAGACTCGGGTGTGGACATAATTTGCTGTATAAATCACAAAAAGGTGGAATAGATGATAAAAAATTTTCACCAATTATAAACGTGAAAATAATAATAAATAATCCCTACTGATGTATAGGTACGGAGCTGTTTTCAGCCATGTATAATACATTTGCAAAATTAAATGTATAAGTCGAGTGCAAGAAACCCATTACTTCTCCTAGTCTAGACTCTATACCACTGAAAGCTTCATTAAACAGCAAAACTGCTGACAATAGGGTTTACAACTAACACTTCAAGACAGGAAAAACAAACAATAATATACAATAAAGGGCTAAAAAAAATGTATTACAAAGAAAAAAGATTAGGTTTTCATTAAAAAATCTGACTTCTATTAGTAGTATCATTAATAGAAGTAAAAAAACTGAAAATGACATTACAGTTTATTTAGAGTTTCTATAGTAATATACAGTTTGTATAGTCTGCTGCAGAGTGAAAAATATCTGTGTTTTTGTATCCATGCATTAGCTGTCAGTAAAAAGCATAGAGGAAGGAAAGGACTTGGTCAACCTTGATTCAGTTCACTTCCACAGTGTTTACAACTTGTGTTCGCTGTTTGTGTATGCTGATCAATAACAAGATGACAAATGTTGCAGGTGTTTATGGGATGAATCATTCAACTATCAGCACTGAATGGGAAGTTTGTGGAGTGAAGGTATTTTTATCTTCATTCATTTTATATAGTGCTAATTTGTAGCTAGAAGTTGAAAAAAATTGGTCAAATGAGAATTTTTGCCATGTATTTTTATTTAAAGGGGGGCGCGGTGGCTCAGTGGGTTGGACCGGGTCCTGCTCTCCAGTGGGTCTGGGGTTCGAGTCCCCCTTGGGGTGCCTTGCGGCGGACTGGTGTCCCGTCCTGGGTGTGTCCCCTCCCCCTCCAGCCTTATGCCCTGTGTTGCCAGGTAGGCTCTGGTTCCCCGCGACCCTGTTTGGGGCAAGCGGTTCGGAAAGTGTGCGTGTATTTTTATTTATGATAGCCATATCCATACTTACCCTTCAAAATCAAGTGAAGTCTGCATGATGAAGCGTTCATTCACTGTGAAGAGGAGAAGTTGAAAGTGGACACACAATGTCCTCAGCCTCCTGTGCTTCCAGGATAGGCTCTGGGCACACTGTGGCCCTGCTCTGGACAGGCTATTATTGATAATACATTGATGGATAGAAGTGTTACAGAGTATTTTATTTTTTTTTATTATAGTTTCAAAAGTTGTTTTTAGATAAATTAACAGGTGAATAAATGAAGGGATGCGTGATGTAGCTTTTACAATTTTTTTATTTAGTAATAAAAGTGATTTTGCAGTCAGAAACAAGTAGAGTTATTAGCACTTTTCTGGTCTCGGTCACGTTCATAAATTGACAAACAAGTGTACAGTATATTTTCTACTGTTTCTGATTCAGTGTCTGCATGTCAAACAATGTTAATACATCAATATGTAATTTTTAAACTGGGAGCACCAGTGTTATACTTTTTATGTATAATTTTTCAGTAATTCTGCTAAACAGATTATAAAATTGATTAATGCGTTACTTATTTTAAGCTCGGTCAGCTGGAAAGTAAAAACGGCAAATTAATTCAAAAGCTTTTAAAGAAGATGAGCCTTTTGTGTCACAATTAATTTAAAAATATTTTATAACCAAAATTACAGCTGAGTCAATGAACATTGTGTATTGTTTTGCTTCCCTCCTCTGCTGACACTGCATTGCTTCAAAATATGAAGTAAAATTTTTTTGGTAAGTAATTATAGATTGCTGCTATACTTCAGCAAAATGCAAAAGAGAATCAATCTTATCAGCTATGGTAATATACACCGATCAGCCAAAACATTAAAACCACCTGCCTAATATTGTGTAGGTCCCCCTCTTGCCGCCAAAACAGTTCTGACCCGTCAAGGCATGGACTCCACAAGACCTCTGAAGGTGTCCTGTGGTATCTGGCACCAAGAAGTTAGCAGCAGATTCTTTAAGTCCTGTAAGTTGCGATGTGGGGCCTCCATGGATCGGGCTTGTTTTTCAAACATATCCCACAGACGCGCGATCGGATTGCGATCTGGGGAATTTGGAGGCCAAGTCAACACCTTGAACTCTTTGTCATGTTCCTCAAACCATTCCTGAATAATTTTTGCAATGTGGCAGAGTCATTGCCACCAGGGAATACTGTTGCCATGAAGGGGTGTACGTGGTCTGCAGCAATCTGTTGGTAGGTGGTACATGTCAAAGTAACATTCACATGATTGCCAGGACCCAAGGTTTCCCTGCAGAACATCGGCCAGAGAACTACACTGCCTCCGCCAGCTTGCCCTCTTCCCACAGTGCATCCTGCTGCCATTTCTTCCCCAGGTAAATGACACGCACCCAGCCATCATCAATTTGTGCTACAGTTGCCCTTCTGTGGGATCAGACCAGGCGGGCTAGTCTTCGATCCCCACGTGCATCAATGAGCCTTGGGTGCCCATGACCCTGTCGCCGGTTCACCGGTCATCCTTCCATGGACCACCTTTGGTAGGTACTAACCACTGCATACCGGGAACACCCTACAAGACTGGTGATGCTCTGACCCAGTCATCTACCTACCACAGTTTGGCCCTTGTCAAAGTCGCTCAGATCTTTATGCTTACCCATTTTTCTTGCTTCCAACAAATCAAATTCGATAACTGTTCACTTGCTGCCTAACATATCCCACCCCTTGACAAGTATCACTGTAATGAGATAATCAATGTTATTCACTTCACCTGTCAGTGGTTCTAATCTTGTAGCTGATCGGTGTATAGTTCTGATTACAACGTAAGGGTTAGTTTTACATAGTTTTGAACTTCAATAGCATTCATCGAAGAAAATGTTTTGCTCTCCCTATCACATAGTTACCAGAGGTTAGGATTATTTCTACATGACTAAATAAAACATTTTTTTTCTAGAAAGAGGATATGTACAAGGATTATGGACAAACACAGTGGAATTAACCAAATCACATTGTTCTGAATCATGCATCTACAGAAAAGTGTACAGTATTTATAGGCTCAGCTTCCAGTTGGCATTATGAACCTTAATTTTAAAAAAATCATGAAAAATATTTTATCCAAAGTTGTACGCACATAATGAAACTGCATTTCATTGAAATAATACTTTCAGTAATCAGTTCTAAACATCATTTATGGCTTAAACTGCATAACAACGCTTCTGCTACTGCTAATCCGATATGTTCTTAACGCATCTGAGATATTTGTGCATTCATATACTGCATCTGCCAAATCATAAGGAAGCAGCTAATTTTCTCTGCATTATTTACCTTCATTTAGCTGAGGCTTTTCTCTAAGATGACTCTCAGTATCAAGGTATTTACAACTATTTACCCATTTACACAGCTAGATAATTTTACTGGGGCAATTTTAAGGTAAGTAACTTGCTCAAGGGTACTACAGCTGTAAGTGAGACTCAAAGCTGTGACCTTTGGGTCCAAAGGCAACAGCTCTAACCACAACGGTACCAGATGCTCCTCCTAAGAACAGCTTCTTTGCATTCTGTAGGAGCTAAAATATGTAATTTTCTTATGAAATAGGAGCAAAAGAAAGTTCTTTCAGATCTTTTCTCATAGATCATTTTGTGCATTTTCACCCATGTATATGACTTCATTAAAATTATATGAATTCATATGCTTCTCTATAATTATGGTTCCTTCAGCCAAAATTTAAGACCCTGGTTATTGCCTACAAATCCATCAATAGAGCTGCTCCTAGCTATTTACAAGACTTGATCAACCACTACACCCCAACCAGACCGCTTCGCTCTTCGACTTCTACCCGGTTGGTGGTCCCGCGCATGAAAGGTAAAGTACAGAGGTTCTCGGTTCTGGCTCCGCTGTGGTGGAACGACCTCCCCCTTTCGCTCAGAACTACTGAAACTCTGTCCACATTTCAAAAGGGTCTGAAAACTCACCTCTTCCAGATTCAATTTATCGCCCATTATCATGATAAGCCTTTACACAGCCGCTACTCCTGTATTGTACATAAATGTTTGTGTATCTCTCCTCCGTGAACCGCCACCTTACCGTGGTGGAGGGGTTTGAGTGCCTGAATGAGTCCAGGAGCTATGTTGTCTGGGGCTATATGCCCCTGGTAGGGTCTCCCATGGCAGACAGGTCGAGACAAAGCGCGGTTCGAAAACCCCTTATGAAGAAAAAATCAAGGCTTTCGTTTACCCCGCCCGGTATGGGGTCACCGGGGCCCCACCCTGGAGCCAGGCCTGGGGGGGGGGCTCACATGCGAGCGCCTGGTGGCCAGGTCTATGCCCATGGAGCCTGGCCGGGCTCAGCCCAAATCCATGACGTGGAGCCGCTCTTCGGTGGGCTCACCACCTGCCGGAGAAACCGTCAGGGGCCGGTGCATTGTGATTTGGGCGGTGGTCGGGGCCGAGTGCCCGGCCGACCCAAACCTCGGGCGCCAACTCTGGTTTTTGAGACTTGGAATGTCACCTCACTGGCGGGGAAGGAGCCTGAGCTGGTGTGGGAAGTTGAGAGATACCGTCTAGATATAGTCGGGCTCACTTCCACTCAAAGCTTGGGTTCTGGAACCACTCTTCTCGATCAAGGGTGGACTCTCCACTATTCTGGCGTTGCCCAAGGTGAGAGGCGGCGGGCTGGTGTGGGCTTATTAATAGCCCCCCAGTTCAGCCGCCATGTATTGGAGTCTACCCCGGTGAATGAGAGGGTCGTCTCCCTACGCCTTCGGGTCAGGGAGCGGTCTCTCACTGTCGTTTGTGCTTATGCGCCTAGCGGCAGTGTAGAGTACCCGGCCTTTTTAGAGTCCCTGGGGGGCGTGCTGGAAAGCACTCCCACTGGGGACTCTGTCGTTCTACTGGGGGACTTTAATGCCCACGTGGGCAGCGACAGTGATACCTAGAGAGGCGTGATTGGGAGGAACGGCCTCCCTGATCTGAACCCGAGCGGTGAGTTGTTATTGGATTTCTGTGCTAGTCGCGGCTTATCCATAACGAACACCATGTTCATGCATAAGGGTGTCCATCAGTGCACTTGGCACCAGGACACCCTAGGTCGGAGGTCGATGATCGACTTTGTAGTCGTTTCTTCTGACCTTCGGCCATATGTCTTGGACACTCGGGTGAAGAGAGGGGCTGAGCTGTCAACTGATCACCACCTGGTGGTGAGTTGGATTCGATGGCGGGGGAAAAAACTGGACAGACCTGGCAGGCTCAAACGCATAGTGAGGGTCTGTTGGGAACGTTTGGCGGAGGCCCCTGTCAGAGAGGTCTTCAACTCCCACCTCCGACAGAGCTTCAACCAGGTCCCGAGGGAGGTGGGGGACATTGAGTCTGAATGGACTATGTTCTGCGCCTCCATTGTCGGGGCGGCGGTTCGGAGCTGCGGCCATAAGGTCTCCGGCGCCTGCCGCGGAGGCAATCCCCGAACACGGTGGTGGACACCGGAAGTAAGGGATGCCGTCAAGCTGAAGAAGGAGTTCTATCGGGCCTGGCTGGCTCATGGGACTCCTGAAGCAGCTGACAGGTACCGACGGGCCAAACGGAGCGCGGCTCTGGCAGTCGCCGCGGCAAAAACTCGGGCTTGGGAGGAGTTCGGAGAGGCCATGGAGGAAGACTTTCGGTCGGCCTCAAAGAGATTCTGGCAAACCGTCCGGCGACTCAAAGGGGGAAGCGGTGTTCCACGAACACTGTTTACAGTTGAAGTGGCGTGCTGCTGACCTCAGCTGAGGATGTCCTCGGGCGGTGGAAGGAGTACTTTGAGGATCTCCTCAATCCCTCCGACACGCCTTCCGTAGGGGAAGCTGAGGCTGGGGACTTGGAGGGGGACTCATCCATTACCCTGGCTGAAGTTGCTGAGGAAGTCAAAAAACTCCTCGGCGGCAAGGCTCCGGGGGTGGATGAGATCCGCCCCGAGTTTCTCAAGTCTCTGGATGTCGTGGGGCTGTCTTGGCTGACACGCCTCTGCAGCATTGCGTGGAGTTCGGGAACGGTGCCTCTGGACTGGCAGACCGGGGTGGTGGTCCCTCTTTTTAAGAAGGGGGACCGGAGATTGTGTTCCAACTACAGGGGGATCACACTCCTTAGCCTCCCTGGGAAAGTCTATGCCAGGGTACTGGAAAGGAGAATCCGACCAATAGTCGAACCTCGGATTCAGGAGGAGCAATGCGGTTTTCGCCCTGGCCGTGGAACACTGGACCAGCTCTATACCCTCACTAGGGTGCTGGAGGGTTCGTGGGAGTTTGCCCAACCAGTCCATATGTGTTTTGTGGACCTGGAGAAGGCATTCGACCGTGTCCCTCGTGGCATCCTGTGGGAGGTACTTTGGGATTATGGGGTTCAGGGCTCGTTGTTACGGGCTGTTCGTTCCCTGTATGACCAGAGCAGGAGCTTGGTTCGCATTGCCGGCAGTAAGTCAGACCTGTTCCCGGTGCATGTTGGACTCCGCCAGGGCTGCCCTTTGTCACCGATTCTGTTCATTATCTTTATGGACAGAATTTCTAGGCGCAGTCAGGGAACGGAGGGTGTCTGTTTTGGTGGCCGCGAGATCTCGTCTCTGCTTTTTGCGGACGATGTGGTCCTGTTGGCTTCATCAAGTCAAGACTTGCAGCGTGCACTGGGGAGGTTTGCAGCCGAGTGCGAAGCGGCGGGGATGAGAATCAGCACCTCCAAATCCGAGGCCATGGTTCTCAGTCGGAAAAAGGTGGATTGCCCCCTCCGGGTTAGGGGGGAGTTGCTCCCTCAAGTGGAGGAGTTTAAGTATCTCGGGGTCTTGTTCACGAGTGAGGGAAAAATGGAGCGGCAGGTTGGCAGACGGATCGGTGCAGCGTCCGCAGTAATGCGGTCATTGTACCGGTCTGTTGTGGTGAAGAGGGAGCTGAGTCGTAAGGCGAAGCTCTCAATTTACCGGTCGATCTACGTTCCTACCCTCACCTATGGTCATGAACTTTGGATCATGACCGAAAGAATGAGATCGCGGATACAAGCGGCAGAAATGAGTTTCCTCCGCAGAGTGGCTGGGCGCACCCTTAGGGATAGGGTGAGGAGCTCAGTCACCCGGGAGGAGCTCGGAGTAGAGCCGCTGCTCCTCCGCATCGAGAGGAGCCAGTTGAGGTGGCTTGGGCATCTGTTCCGGATACCTCCTGGACGCCTCCCTGGGGAGGTGTTCCGGGCTTGTCCCACTGGGAGGAGGCCTCGGGGCAGACCCAGGATACGTTGGAGAGACTATGTCTCCCGGCTGGCCTGGGAACGCCTTGGGGTTCCCCCAGAGGAACTGGAGGAGGTGTGCGGGGAGAGGGAAGTCTGGAGGACTCTGCTCGGACTGCTGCCCCCGCGACCCGGCCCCGGATAAAAGCGGAGGAAGATGGATGGATGGATGTTTGTGTATCTTTAAAAAAAAAATTTGTCGGAAGGCGATCAGGAACCTTTCGCACGTATCTCACCCGCACCTGCCTCTCATCAAGGTGGCACAGAATAAAAGGACCGGGATTCCGTGCCTCCTTGTGGAACCTCACTTGAGCCGATACTCCCATGTGTCCAACGATTCCTGGCCTTTTCAAAGTTCCTGGCTACCAACCTTCACTTTGTAATGGATATGAACAGAAATAAAATATCGAGTGAGATCCTGGAGCCTTTGTAAAAGTTATGAAGAAAAAAGTTAACAAAATTATTTTGAATGATTTATTTACAAACAAGGGGGGCCGCGGTGGCGCAGTGGGTTGGACCGGGTCCTGTTCTCCAGTGGGTCTGGGGTTCGGGTGCCTTGCGGCAGACTGGCGTCCCATCCTGGGTGTGTCCCCTCCCCCTCCGGCCTTACGCCCTGTGTTACCAGGTAGGCTCCGTTTCCCTGTGACCCCGTGTGGGACAAGCGGTTCCGAAAATGTGTGTGTGTGTGTGTGTGTGTGTGTGTGTGTGTGTGTGTGTGTGTGTGTGTGTGTGTATTTACAAACGTATAGAAACAGTTCTGGAAAGGACTAACATCCGATGTAGCCTGTGTAGCCAGGAATTTCACCACAGCCCTACCTGACGCACTCACACATGGACCAATAGCTAAAAATATTACTATTCTTTCTTTATAATTCATTTCTTATTTAAACCAAAAGGAGATGAAGCTTATGAAGTAACCACATGCTGGCAATTTAAGCAACAAGAAATTTATATATGCCACTAAAGTCTAAAGGTGTAACTGGATCCTTTAAAAAACCTTGTGTGAGAACTGCCATTGTACCATCAAGAAACATACTGCACTGCTTCAAAAATTATCTAGTTATTTCAATGTGCACAGTCACAGAGTATTCAGTTTTTTTCCACAGAGGTGTATGAAAAAGAAAATATTTTTATGAGAGTCAATTAATATAGATGCTAAGATGGAGGTTATTTCACCATCACTTCATATACTGTTTTTCATTATTATAATTTCTTTCATTTGCTTAGATGGCTAAACATTATGTAAGTACTTTAATGAAAGCTTTGTCATAGTTCTGATGAACAGAAGAAAAAAAGGTCTGCCTTCTCGCTTTCAAATTATATCTCAATCAGATTTTAATTGACTTGCTTATCCAACAAAATTTCCCTGATATTACTGGCTTTTCATTATAACACAAAACCAGTTTACTCTGAAGATGGTGATTACTGCCTTACAGATGAGGCTGCCACAGTGCTTTATATACAGATGTACAAGATGGTATTTCAGGCTGTGTGCCTTTGAAATCTTCACCGGACTATTTGTTCGGAAATCACAGAAATACAAGGACAGACTCAAACAAATTTAATTGGGAAAAAAAGGGCTGGCGCAGCAGATCAATGTTAATTTCAACAGACTGCTGTTTACAGCCTTTGCAGGACTGAATCAAATCAAGACTAATGCAACATTAAGGTCTGCATATTCCTCTTTACTATTATATGTATTTAGCTGATGCCTTCATCTAAATTGGCTTTCAGTAATTTACCCATTTTCACAGTAGAGTACTATATTTTTCCTCAAAAATTCATGATAATTCCTTGATCAATGCTGAACAACAATCTTCAGATTAGAAAGAAATATCCTTAACCACTACTGAACACAAATTATGAGAGTATGATTATTTGTTTAAAGCTATCACAGGACAGTTAAGAACTGAGTCATTTTTTAAATATTCTTTTTGCTTCAGATTTTCTAATATTGTGGAGGAGATTTAATAGGTTATTCAATCCATTCCATCCCTCAATCCATTCATTGACAGATCAGTCATTTTCATTTAACTGTACTCAGAATAAGAGATTCATACCCATATCAAAATGCATAGCCCAAGCAGGATTAAGAAGAACATGAATAGTTAGCTTTTTATTGAAAAATATGAAAGATGTGTAATGTAAAAGTGTTTCAACTTAGTCATTACAGTTTTCTTGTTTTGTGTACTGGAATACAAAATCAGAAATATATACACACAGAAATTTATATAAGTAATATTATTTATTACTTAAATTTGAAATGGTCATTAAATCCATTAAAAATAAAAAAGCAAAGTTTTCTTTCTGTATCTTATTCACTAGAAGAACAGCTTACTTGAGCTCAGATACCTTCAGCAATTTCATGAAGAACTGAAAAACAGTGCATATATTCTTTTCATTGCAAAGCATACAGGCTTGGATCAACTGGGAGTATGAGAATACTCTTAAGATGCATTACAACATCCAAATTTTGAAAGAAGCCAAATGTTTAAATATGATGTTTTGTTTTTAAAATATTAATTTCCATACGAACTGATATAAAAGGAAATTTCAAATGTTGCACACATCAAATTATATTAACTTATAGCGGCGAAACCCTATTGTAACAAACTGATTCTAGAACTGGCACTTCATCATCTGCCTGTGCTGTGTAAGAAAATTTAGCTGAATGTTGCTTTGATCATTTGAGCTCAGCCAGGGCTTAAAAGGCAAGGGCACTTCAGCATTACTTTGGCACTTGAAATGGCCAAGTAAATGTACTTGGACAAATGACTAATACCTTCACAAGAAGAATGACTGTAACAGAGTTCACATTGAGAATCAGCATGCAAGACAAGGTCATATGATACATGGTCGAGTTACAATAGTCGATGCCACACAGTTTCTCGGTCGGGTGACAATTTCCCCTGGAGTCTAAATGCAGGTCTTTCCCAGCTGAATCTATGGTGTTACATCAGGTAGGAATAAATGCCCTGCAGTAATTCATAGGTGGTGTATCCATCTGGGGTGAAGAAATCAAAATGAGCTGTTGTGCAATTGCACTTATTCAAAAAGGACTTCCTTGTGTGAATGGACTGCGGTAGTCGAGGGCATATAGCATTATATACAGCTGATTCAGCTAATTATCTAGAGCCTCAGTTTCTGACACAGTTCACTGGGCAAGACATAATTTTGTCTTCATGTTAGTAATGTCACAGCCACATTTCACACTAAGCAGAGAGCACGAGAATTCTGCCTTCTGACTAGACCAGGATCCCCAGTCAATGGCTTCTGAGCAGCTTGTCCTGTGTGTGTGGAGCAGAGCTAGGGACCCTCCCTCTTCACCGTGGTGACAGTAGCCATGAAGCAGCGTTGGAACAGGCGGTCTGGTTCAGCAGGCTGGTTGTCACAGTCCAGTTTACGGCTCGGGAAGTGCTTGCGGAGACCCTGTGGCCCACTGGGGACGCTGCATTGGCTGGGTCCTTCCAAAGCAGTGGGGTCAGAACCTGGAACACAAAAGAAGTGAACATATGCAGTACACACCTAACTTACTTTGCTGTTGCATAAATGACCCTGAGCTGCACTGAAGGGGATGTAAAGCACTGATTGTATTTTTCTCTGATATGTGCGTCAGTTTAGAGAGAAATATATCTGCTAGATGAAGAAATGTAAATGCAAATATAAATGTAGTGGTTAAGGAGACAGTTGTAACCTGAAGGCTGCAGTTTCAAATCCTCATGAAAAGGTACCCATATGAATTACACAGCTTTGCGGATATGTAAAACTGTGAGTCACTTGGCCTAAAAGAAACAATAACAATGTGAATAGTTAAGATTCTTGGGAAAGTATCCAATAAACTACAAATACGTCTTCTGTTATTTAGCATTACAAATGGAAGCGAGCGACGAAGCAGACTATACTGCCTACAGTGTATTAAAATGCACCTCATTAGATACACATACTCATTCTTTCAAAAATTTAATTATTTTCACATCCATGTTTCCATATAGGAATCAAGTGACACATGCATTATCAAGAGTCTTTTGATTATTTATCTCATTTGTTTAATTTATTGATTACATTTGTGCACCTGATTGTGAACAAAGTTATACAGAGTCCATAGAGGTAGATTCCTGGTTTTAGTTTTGAGACGTGATTAATACTGTTCTATGTAAAAATCACCTAGACACACTATTTGCCCAGTTGCCTCCGCAATGCTTTCTTCTGTAACTCATCTTTACCTATAGATTTTTCTCTGCTACAGCCATGTAGGTGAGTCATGAACAACTTTTCCTCCAGCTAAGAGGACAGATTTCACAGTAAATGATTCACTTTCTGGGTAACTTTTAAATAGTTTTGGGGGGAAAAAAGAAAAACGTTAAATAATCCAACTTTTCAAGTTCTGCTGAAGTTTCTATACCCATCATGTCACTTTAGCAATGACAACACTAGTTCATATACATAAAAGTTAGAGTACATTTAAAATATCAGCTATGATAAAATACACTAATTTAGCTCAATATTCAATCTATATTTTTATTTTCCTTTTGTAAGTGCAGTCTTTATTTTTTCAATGGTAACCGTCATAAGATCATATTCTTACTTTGAAATATTAAATGACTGTTCACAATAACCCACTTGGGGTGCCTTGCGGCAGACTGGCGTCCCGTCCTGGGTGTGTCCCCTCCCGCTCCGGCCTTACACCCTGAGTTGCCGGGTAGGCTCTGGTTCCCCGCGACCCCGTATGGGACAAGCGGTTCAGAAAATGTGTGTGTGTGTTCACAATAATTGGGATGTAAATAATGGTTGAAAAAAATTCCTTAATTTTGGAAATGTCATGGGTCTGTGCAATAAAACTGCCAGAACCTTTTTTCAGGTTGGCTCCAAAGCAAGATGCAGTGAGGCTTGTACGAAACAAGGAAAATCTGAATTATTTTCTGTCTGAATCGCTGTCATTCTGGACAATGAAACTGTTACTTTTAAATTCGAGTGAAAATGAGAAGAATAGACACAGATATCAAAGTGTTTCTGTTAAAACCTCCATGACCCTCCAGATGCAGAAATAAATGTTTTCATTTTTGTGAACCATTATATTATAGCAGAGTGGGGTGCGGTGGCGCAGTGGGTTGGACCGCAGTCCTGCTGTCCAGTGGGTCTGGGGTTCAAGTCCCGCTTGGGGTGCCTTGCGGCGGACTGGCGTCCCGTCCTGGGTGTGTCCCCTTACGCCCTGTGTTGCCGGGTAGGCTCCGGTTCCCTGTGACCCCGTAAGGGACAAGCGGTTCTGAAAATGTGTGTGTGTGTGTGTGTGTGTGTGTGTGTGTGTGTGTGTGTGTGTGTGTGTGTGTGTGTGTGTGTGTGTGTGTGTGTATATTATAGCATGCAGCACTGTGGGTTTGGAGAGAGTGAAAAAGGACACAAAGGCAGCATTCATCTCAAACATTTTTCTTGAACACTAGCACACGGGGAAATAATACTCTCAGTCCAAAAAAAAAAACCTTCCTTCAAGGACCTGCAACACCAGCTAGCCTTCTTAACTTGCTTAATGTCCCCAGGCTACCTCTTTCCCCCAAAAGCTAAACACAGTCACCCCCTTAGTTTCCCCATAAATTGCCCTAGTGGTTGAACCCTCTATTTACAATTTACCCACAATTCAACTATTTACAACAAGGAAATCTTCCCGCCTAAACACACAGTAACACGGGTCGTTACAATATATTACAATGGCGCTGCTACACATGAGCAGCAATCTTGAGGTTCTAAGTGATAATTAATAAGCAATAAATGATTTGGGTCATTCAAGGGACTTGTTCTCAAAACATTTGCTTTGCAGTTATTTTTGCTCATGGAAAGGCAATCAGTCAAAGTAAAATTTCACTGTAGCCTCTATCCTCAGTAGAAAAATTGGATTTATTAGCAGAAAATGGGATACAGACAGTGTGCAGACAGTTACTGTAACGTCATTTCCTGTGGCTAAACTAAAATAGATAACAATGGGTATAATTTAACCCTACTGAAATTTCTTATACACAAAATATTTATGATCAGTGAGTTACTGTATACTCTGTAATAAAAAAATCCATTACAACTATTGGCAAGACGAACTGTCATCAATCACCTGACAAAGAAAACCATTTTTTTCCCCTCTTTTCTTGTCCTTGGCATCTATTTAACATAAAAATCTTCATTTATTTCTCAGAAATGTAGAATAAGGAAAATACACACACACACACACATTTGCAGAACCGCTTGTCCCATACGGGGTCACGGGGAACCGGAGCCTACCCGGTAACACAGGGCGTAAGGCCAGAGGGAGAGGGGACACACCCAGGACGGGACGCCAGTCCGCCGCAAGGCACCCCAAGCGGGACTCGAACCCCAGACCCACCGGAGAGCAGGACTGTGGTCCAACCCACTGCGCCACCGCACCCCCCTTGAATAAGGAAAATATTAGCCCAAAAAAAACATGCAGGAAAAAACCATGCAAAAAAAAAAAAACTTTGAAGTACAAAACAAAGGTTAGCAAGAATTCCCAGTTCAATAATTTTACACAAAGAATGGGGTTATTAACTACTTCTGTCCTTATGTGACAACAAGGAGTTGAAGCACAGATCTTGGCTACAGGTCACCATGATGATTAATTATCTCGGGAAATGAAGCGTACTTAGCCTTGACTGGGACTAATTCTCCCATTATGGAATAAAAAGAGCTCAGCTGACTGGAACACAGAGAGTGAAGGAAAGGAGTGAGAGCTGAGCACCCACCTTTGTGGTTTACATTTATTTATTTAGCAGACACTTTTCTCCAAAGCAACTTCCCATGAACTCTATGTATTGTTATCAGCCCACACACCTTATTCACCGCAGTGACTTACACTGCTAGATACACTGCTTACACTGGGTCACTCATCCATACATCAGTGGAACACACTCTCTCTCTGTCACTCACACACTATGGGGGAACCTGAACAGCATGTGGGAGGAAACCCATGCAGACATAGGGAGAACATCCAAATTGCACACAGACCGAGGGGGAGTCAAACACATATCCTCTTGCACCACCCAGGTGCTGTGAGACAGCAGCAATACTCATTGTGCCACTGCGCCGTTGTCGTTGTGCGTCTCTGGTGAGTTTATAGTTTGTGGTGTGACATTTCAGTGTGTTATTACTTTCCCTCTTCTTTATGATCTTTGTTTTGATTACCAGATGCCATAATTTATCTGGAACCACCTCTGCCCCACAAACATCCATAACCTGCATGAATGACCCATTTCAGTTTTCTTCCATTTGCATGTTTCAAGTGACAAGTGATCAAACACCGTTTTATTGTAAATTGTTGACGTTGTTTCAGCAGTTTGTTGCCTGCATGTTCCATTCCAGTAAAAGGTGCCATTCACAGAAAAAAACTGCTGACAGTGTGGTAATTTCTTTTCAGTGCTATGTAAGTTCAGCTTTACTAAAAACTAACCTTTCCAACACAGACAATAGGACTTTCTTGGAATGTTCAAATTTACAGACAGAACTAGCTTGAGACACCATCCATCTCTACTAACATTTGTACTATTTAATTACTGATGGAACTACTGACTGAACGCCTTACACAATTCAAATAATTTTAATCTGAATGCTTTAGTAGAGGATTCACATTACATTATACATGTGCTAAACTCAATGTGTGCTATCTGAGGAATGTGCATGAGAAAACATCTACTTCCAAGACTTACATTTTCTCCATAAAATTGTTATTAATTTTGCAGTCATTTCAATCCAATAGTTCTTGCAACAGCTATGTACTGACACATCAAAATGAGTATCAAAATAACTTCATCAGTTTTTATTTCAAGAATCAGATATGTGAAACATTGTAAATTCACGTACAACAAACAAACAGTTTTCTTGGATCAAAATGAATTGTGCTTCACACAATTGAAAAAGTATATTGAATCTGGTTCTGCATGGTCTGAATCATGCAATTCATCCAAACCACAGGTAACCCACAGCAAATTAAGTGCTCAGCTGGAATGACAAGTCGAACATACAAGAAACCCTCAGCCAGCACCAGCAAAAGTGCACACCTGCTGGTTTGAGTAACACTGTTCTATATAGATTTAGACAAGCTATGCAGACAGCTAACCCAAGAAGTGTATACTGCATTTTAAATTTTTTTAAGCCCTGTCCAGTGCCATTAAAGACTGAATAATATCTCTGAGTGCTTTTTTCTCTGTCATTTCAGTTCAGTGCAAAGCTTTGATTAAATTACTATGCATAAGGAACACCATTTGTCACAGAGTATGAAAAGTCTTTTTGCAACAAGGACCAATTCAGCTTTTGGCTGATCTTTACCTTCAAATTTACATAAAATTTTCATCAAATGTAAGGAAAATTTGCCACTCCACACTCATTTACTCCTTAAATTTTATTCGATCTACCATGGTACCTGTAGCTTGTAGCGGGAGGCCGTTATCCAGCCGACTGGGCTTGGTGGCAATGAAGAGGTAGCAGAGGACACACACGGTGATGATGAAGGCCAGGAGAACGACAGCAGCAATGGACAGGCCTACAAGAGCCCCCAGACTTCCAAAAGAAGAAGGAGAGAGAAAGAGAAAGGATAAACTGAGAGCTAGGTCTCATCTATCACCTGCCCACCCCCTCTGTAATGAGGCTGAAATATGATAATTGCACAAAATTTGCGATCTGTAAGAAAATGCCCCATATTATAGAAAACAGAAGCATTGACTTACATTGAGGAAAATATGTGGTAGATGCCTGTCCGACCTTCAAGTATTTCAATGCCAGCCTCAACAGAAAATTCATAAACACTGTAAAAGCCTCTGAGCTGAAAAGTACCAAAGGAATGGAAAGCTTTGTATATAATGCAAAGCTTATCTGAAGTTCAGTCAGCTAACCAAGATTAGCCCTGTCCATAGCAAATAAAAAAAATGAGTAAAATTGTAGCTTCAGAGGATCTTTTTGTACTAGAACATTTACAGATTTGTTCCCCGACTTACACACTTTCAAGTAACAAACTTTTTGCTGATACAAACTTTTCTGAGAAAGTTCTCATATTTGTTTTTTTTTTTGGTACCCTCATTCAAATCACATGGCAAAGCTTCACCTGAAGGCCCAACAGAGAGCAAATGCTGTCTTAAGGTTTTTCAGAGAAGTGGCGAAGGTGGAAAAGAAGCAAACTGAAGGTAAATACGCTGTAGATGATGCTACACCTTTCACATCTACCAGTTTTGACCTATCAGCGAAGAGCCACCGTTCTCTCAACCTCCACCTACACGTAATATCTCTGGCTCCAAGTCGATATGCAGTTGTCATCCACACTTAAAGGAGTAAAAGAATATATCACAGAACCGCAGGAAAGTAGTAACATCCTGGTATATTTCTGAGCCAGGGTTCTTAATTGGACTTAATTATTTACACTGTATTGTAAATACATTTACATTTATTCATTTAGCAGACACTTTTCTCCAAAGTGATGTACATTTCATAGAAAATACAATGTGTGCATTACATTAGCAGAGACACTCAGATGGAGATGCGTGACTTATGGGGAAAATAATGGGGTGTTTGCCAGTAGGAAAACAAAAAGCCTAGGTGTGCTAAACAAGCTAGGAAGGCTGCCTTGATGTGTAGGTCCTTGATGAAACAGGGTACTTGGATCAGGAACGTTGTTTTGCTGTGCACTGGTGTTCTAATCAAACATTCAAAAGGAATGCTGCTGCTGTGACTCTCTGCAACCCATTCAAATGGAGAGTGCTGTGTGCCACAATATACACACGCACACACATTTTCAGAACCGCTTGTCCCTTACGGGGTCACGGGGAACCGGAGCCTACCCGGCAACACAGGGCGTAAGGCCGGAGGGGGAGGGGACACACCCAGGACGGGACGCCAGTCCGCCGCAAGGCACCCCAAGCGGGACTTGAACCCCAGACCCACCGGAGAGCAGGACTGCGGTCCAACCCACTGCGCCACCGCACCCCAGCCGCAATATATTTTTTGTGATATATATATAAAGATTCAGATTAAATACTCCTGTCAGTGGGCTCAGAACACTCTGACATGTGCATGAGGGTCTCAGCTCACCTGAGGGACGAACTGTCTGCCTCCTCACAATCCTCGTTCTGCTCAATGGGAGAAAGACAATCCAAATAACCCCACTGTTGGCCCCAACACCACAGAGCTGTCTGGGCTTCTTGACATTTGTATTTATGAATTTAACAGACACTTTCTCCAAAGCGATGTACAACTAAGTAAACAAAAGCCACAACAGATGGAGAGATACAAATGCAGACATGAGATTCTCAAAGTAAAGTTGCTTAGTCCAAAACTACAGTTTTTGTGAGCATGCATTACACAGATAGCTGTGTATAGAACTGATGATGAGCCCCTGGCCTGCTCCATGTCACATTTGACTTAGAAAGCCCCCTATTCTTGGTCCCAGCTAAGTCTGTAAGTCGGGAACCAACTATATGACTGTAATTCAAACTGGACAGCTCACTCATTCTGCCTACTTCTACTACTAGATTGACGCAAGTCTATCTTTCTATTAGCACATCAACGCCACAACCCGGACCTGCAGATACATCTTATCTCACAACAGACTCTGCACGACTACTTGTCCAGGCCATGGTGACATCCCCTCTGGACTACTGCAAGTCTCTCTTGTGTGGTCTTCCCGCTACCGCCATCAGATCTCTACAACTGATACAGCTGCTGCCCGAGTTGTGTTTGACTTGCTAAAGCGTCCCCATGTATGTCCTCTATTCGTTTCTCTGCACTGGCTTCCCATAGCTGCCTGGATCTAATTTCAGACCCTGGTTATGGCCTACAAATGCATCAATAGAACTGCACCCACCTATCTAAAAAACTTGATCATTCACTGCACGCCAACCAGATTGCTAGGCTCTTCCACACCTGCCCGCTTGGTGGTCCCATGCACGAAAGGTAAAGCATGGAGGTTCTCAATTCTGGCTCCATTGTGGTGGAATGACCTCTCCCTCTCGCTCAGAACTGCTGAATCTTTGTCCACTCTTCGTTTAAAAGGGGTCTTGAAACTTATCTCTTCAGGACTCATTTTGCCCATGATCTCTCAAGTTCATGTAAGGTATAAATGTTCATGATCATGCTCGGATCAATCCTTTAAAAGCTACTCCTGCAAAGTAATGAAAATGTTTATATGTATGTCAAAAAAAAAATACTATAGGAAGGTGATTAGGAATCGGCAAAATTCTGGTAAAGGTTTATGCAGCTACTTGTGTGGTGAAGATTGGTGCATCTGGTGAAGGAAATATAATAACTGTACTTAAGAATCACACATTTGCAGCTGTGTGTCTTTCTCCTAATGTAATGCACACATTGTATTTTCTATGAGATGTACGTCGCTTTGGAGAAAAGCACCTGCTACATCAATAAATGTAAATGTACTGTATTTCTGTCTTTTACTAGCTATAAAAGAACTTAGAGTAGTTCTAAAATAGTAAATAAAATGTGACTTCAGACCAGAAGGAACCAAATATACAGGAAGTTCAAACACATCTAAAGGTATGATTCTGATATTTAGAGATGAGTTACACAACGATATGTCTATAAAATCAGGTGGCACAGCAAGTAATGCTGCTGTCTCACAGCACCTGGGTAGTGCCAGAGGGCATGGGTTCAATCTGTGCTCAGTCTGTGTGGAGTTTGCATGTTCTCCCTGTGTCTGTGTGGGTTTCTTTTGGGTGCTCTGGTTTCCTCCCACAGTCCAAAGACATGCTGTTCAGGTTCCCCCATAGTGTGTGTAAAAGAGAGAGTGTGTTCCACTGATGTATGGATGAGTGACCCAGTGTAAGTAGTGTATCTAGCAGTGTAAGTCACTGCGGTGAATAAGGTGTGTGGGCTGATAGTAATACTACATAGTATCCATTGGAAGTCGCTTTGGAGAAAAGTGTCTGCTAAATAAATAAATGTGAATAATTTCCTGCACCTGTGAAATAATGAATTCTGATGGTATTGCCTTGCATAAGTGCTCAGAAGCAACTCCAGAGAAAAAAGGTAAATATGTCAATTTGGTACCACAGAAGAACTTTAGGACCATGAACCTATGCCAACAAAAAAAATCCAACAGAAAAAAACTGTTCTTGGTCTTAAAGACTGTCACACAAGGACAGCATGGAGACTTTAAACTTCTTCAGTCAGTACCACTGAATATGAGATCTTCAGGTATATGAAATTGAACGTGAAAAACGATATGAAAAAAAGTGCTGATTAAAGAGCAGCCAGAACTGGAAATGCACTGGGGAAGAATGCTGAAGGAAAAATATGTTACATAAGGGACAAGGGGTTTCAATAAATCCCTTGTGCTACATACAGTTCATTGAACACATGGTCAAGAAAGACCACAATAACCAAGACAGGCTGGACATTCTCCTCTCATTCTCACTTAAGTTCTGAAAAATAGAGATAAATAAAAATGTGTTTCATTTCAAGAATTCATTTTTGATTTGACTACAGTTCTAAGGAATTCTGGACTGCCTGGAAACCATTCTGGAAATTATCAGAAAGTGCTAGGTGATCAAAGGTGCAATATATGGTAACCCTTGACCTTTCCTATGTCTTGCTCTGTACACATAGAAATATCTACATGTTGTTCACAAAATTATTTTCAAAAAATAGTAGAGGGGGCTGGTAGTGTAGTGGTTACAGCTGCTGCCTTTTGGGTGCAAATGTTGCAGATTTCAATCCCACCTCCAGCTACAGTATCCTTAAGCACGGTACTTACCCTAAATTCCTCCAGTAAAAGTACCCAGCTATGAAAATAATTGTTGGTAGCTCAACATTCTAAGTCACTTTGGTGAAAAGTGTAAGGAAAACTTTAAAAAATCATGAAAAGCTGGTATGGTAAACAACCAGGTTTGCAACCCCTGCCTTTAACTAGTCGTGTATATAAAAACATTTTAAAAAAAGGTTTAAAAAATGTCTTCCAGAGATCATATTGCTTTAATCCTAAATCTCATGAAGAACCTGGATTAGCAAACCTCAAATCAACAATGAAATCTACGAAAAAAAGTCAACAATGTCATTATTAGTATTATTATTATTATTATTATTGCTGAGTCTGACAGATTCTTCTACAACTTGCAGTTTGCAGAAAGAAATCAATGCATCCCGCGGTGCATCCAAAAAAAAGCTCGATGAAAGTCTTGAACTGTGTGTGTGATGCAGGTGCAGGTAGAACAACCGGCGACACAAGCCAAAGAGGCGCACTTGACTTTCCTGAGCGCATCGCCAGGTTTCGGAAGAACCACTTACTCAGTGCGGCTCGCGAACGCCTCACATTTTAGGACAGTGCTTTTTTTTGTTTTGTTTTTTTTTTTTTTTTTTTTTTTAAAAAATAACGGACGCAAATGCCAGGGCTGTGTCGAGACGCTCACCTGAGCCACCACATGTAGCCGTACTCATAGGGGAAGAAGCTGTTGGGGTCGTCGCAGCAGTACTTGATGTCGTTGAATCCGCAGCAGAAAACGGCCGTGGCCGCGCTGTCCGCCTTGGGACACGTGAACGCGTCCACGAACACGTCCTCGGAGCTGTAGTACCCCGTGCATTCCGCGCTCATGGTGGAGCACACACGCGAACGCGCACAGCACCGAGAGACGAGCGCTGACGGACCTCGCCGCGGGATGCTCCGTCACGGCTCCAACTTGCCGCTACAACAAGTGGCGCGGGCGCCTCTTTCGCGTGTGCGCGCGCAGCGCGCGCTCTCCGCCTCGCGCCGAGCGGTGGCTGCGCAGGTCGGGCTGATTCGAGCCGCGGAGATGTGCTGTGTACGCGGCGGGAGCTGTACAAACTGTACTTTGACAGTATATTATTCAATATTTCTTCTTGACAGTGAATCTCACATGTTTTCTCTTTCTCCTGTGTCCCCGCCTTCTTCTCCCCCCCTTTCCTTTCTCAAACCATCCCTCATTCTCTCCGTTGTCGGCCCTTCCAGCGCTGGACCGTCACTTTCCCCGAGCTGATAGTCATAGTGTCCTCAGATCGCGCTGAACGTGAGAAGCTCCAGGAACACAATGCTGAGCTGTCATGAGTGTGTGACACGCCACCAAACATGAGGTCCATGGAAGCTTTGGACTAGTAATTGGAGCACAATTCTGGAATCAATCAAACTTGCATTCACTCATTGAGCAAACTCTTTTCTCCAGAGCGACTTACAATGATCATTACCTAGTATTTATGATGCCTGATAGGATACCTACTACTGATAATTATTTTCAGTTTTTTCTCAGATTTATTTTGCATGATAACAGCTCTGAGTGTATGTTCAATCCTTACCCAGTCTGTGTGAGTTTTGCATGTTCTCCCTGTGTCTGCGTGGGTTTCCTCCAGGTGCTCCGGTTTCCTCCCACGGTCCAAAGACATACTGTTCAGGTGGATTGGTGACGCTACAGTAAATTCCCTTATTGCTTCTGGTAGGTATAGGCTCTATCTAGATTACCACCACCCTCCTCAGGACAAAGCAGTTACTGAAATTGAATGGATGGATCATAACAGCTCTATCCATCAACACTAAGACATATTACAGATGACAGACAGAAGCACAGGTAACAGAAATAAGTAAATACAATACTTCTGAAATAAACATACAGTACACACACACTGTCTGAAACCACTTGTCCCAAGCGAGGTCGCGGCAAACCGGAGTCTAACCCAGCAACACAGGGCGCAAGACTGGAGGCGGAGGGGACACACCCAGGACAGGACGCCAGTCTGTGACAAGGCACTCCAAGCAGGACTCAAACCCCAGACCCACTGGAGAGCAGGACCCAGTCAAACCCACTGTGCCACCGCACCCCGCATGAACATACAGTATCATACCAATAAATTCACACGTAAACACAAGACATCACAAAATGCACTGGTCAGAGTATTGCACACAGAATACTGCGCAGCTATTACACTTGTCCTGTTGTGCACAATGGTTATCGCACACAGGAGTACTATTGCACTTATCTGGATGGCCCATTGTTTTGCTGCAGAAGTGTAACTGATACAATCATTCGTCCACCTGTACAATGAGCAATGTGACACAGTGTCACACACACACACACAACAGGCAATTATTAAGAGTTAACTGTCCACATGAAAGCAATGTCTTTGGACTGCCAGAGGAAACTGTAGCACCCGTACAAAGCCTGCACAAACACAGGGAGAACATGGAAAATACACACAGACTGAGCTAAATTCAGTCCCATGTCTGAATCCACAGCCCAGGCGCTGTGATACACCTGCACACTTGATGTACCCTGAACTCATTACAGAAAATCGAAATTGTGATCTAATTTTTTAAGATATACATATATGTGGACAAAGGAACTATCCAAGAATCTAATCTGTCATCATCCACCCAACTTTAGGTACCCAGAATAAAAGGTTTTGTGTGGGTAGAGTGCCTCATAATTAATACTACTGGTACTGAGCTCTTCATGGAATTCCGTTTCTCATCAAATCAGATGTCAGTTATTTGACAGTGATATTTTACACGGAAAAACCTGCATAATGAATGATGTCAGACCTTTTTTCGTACTTTAATCCATCCATTTTCAGTAACTGCATGTCAAGTTCCGGTGTCGTAGTGGTCTGCAGCTCATCCCAGAAGAACAATGGGCAAAGCAGAGTACAATCTGGTGGGGACACCAGGCCATCACAGGGTATCACAAACACTTTTTCACACACTTCAGCCAACTTTGAGTCACCAGTTCACCTGAAACACATGTCTTTTGATTGAAGGAGGAAACCGGAGGGCTCAAAGAAATCCAACACAAACATGAAAGGGACATCCAAACTTTGCACAGAATGGTTCGGATTCTAACCTATTTCTGAACTCATATCCCAGCACTACTGTAGGAGGTACCCACTATGCCACCCTAACTCTCCTTTTTACTACTCAGTTCATAATATTTAACTGTCTATGGCATAGAGATAACAATGGGAAGCAGATGGTCGGAGCGACCTGTTATCCCTGTGTTCAAGTAGGTCTGTGTATAACTCTTCTTAGTACAACTGCTAATGGTTTTGTCCACCCCAATACTTGAATGGTTGTCATATCTAGGGATTATTAAATATATTAATGTAATGTAGCCATCCTACGTTTTCCAAAAACATTCCAATTCAGAATTTTATTTTGGGGAAAACAGTCCTGCATAGTTTCTTTTAAACCATACTCGGACCTTGAGCAGTAATGTGCGCATCAAATTGATTTCTGAAATTGCATTGGCAGGAAAGTGCTCAAACAAATTGTCTCTGAAGATACTCAAAGACACAAGGCCAGTGCAGTGGCTGTTATTCTGACAGAATTAATATCTTGGTCCACGTTGCTTATTTAGAAATTGCCTGGTCTTGCATTGCAGGTAAATGGGTCCTTTCTCAAAATAGACAGATTGAAAATATGCACAAGGTAGCCCTCTGTCACCTAGGAAACACTGCAAAAGGAATGTGTGTATTGTTAATGATGCCTAGGAACCCGTTGATTCTTGCATTTTTTTACTTTCTTGCAGCTCTACTGTTGCACTGAGCAGTCTTCAGTAGAAGCTTTGAACGGTACATCTGGAGTGACACTGGAACACTTTCCATTTTTTTCCTACCAACTTGGCTTTGACACCTTTCTCAAATGTCAGCACAGGAAATTTATATGCTATCTGTCACACGAACGAGGGCAGGAGACAGGAGGTAGGACCTAAGTGCGGGATCTTTTTTTAGTTGTCCAAAGGCCAAGGCAAGAATCGTGGTCGAGGACAGGCGTGGGTCAAAGAATCAGGGGGTGAATTTCGATTTGATGATCCGAAGTTGAAGTCAAAGTACGAAGTGAAGGTTGTAGATGAGGGCATCAGGACTTGAGGATGAGGAATCAGGGCTGGGGAGATGAGGCAGGAACATGAAGCAAGGGACGAGCGAGGCGAAGTGGCAGGTGGCAAATGCAGAGGGGACTAGAGGGGAGGTTGTCTTGATGGAGATTCTGGAACCTCGAAGTGGTGGTGTGGTTTTCTTTATACTCGCCCCTGCTGACTTCTACCAGGTGTGTTTGGTTGGGGTGGGGTTGGCAACATGACACTATCTGCCTTATGAAATACAGTTGCAGCTTGAAAAGAAGCAAGTGTTTGTATTTTGCACTATATAGCTTCCCTGTACTGAACTTCACAGGGTGCTTTGTGACAACTTTTTAAGAACACACAATACAGACAAAAACATATATTATACAGTAGATAGAACTGTCGTATTGCTTGTTATCCAAGAGAGCAGCAAGTGAGTGTTGTATAATTAAGACATAAATAGTTTCTCAGTTAAAAAACTAACAAACAAAGGGAAAGCTGTCAGTGATATAAAGAACAATAAAACAAAAAAATCTTTTCTGTTCAGGGAAATTCATTTCATTCATTCTGTTTGCGCTAGACCGCCTCATTAATACAACTTAAGTATGGTTTTCTGAAAAGTCGAAATGGATTTGTTGTTTAACATATTCATTTTTATGTTCACCTTCATGGTACAGTGACAAATGTCCTGTGGAAACTCTGTGCAAAACCAAAACACTCAACCAGGAGATCAATGCCATTGATGAAAGTGTACTTCACCTCCAGAGACAAACACTGGAAACAGATGGATAGGTTATGAAAATTGTACATTCAAATTTTACAGACCTTTTGGGCAAAAGTTCACTCCAGTTTCCTTAACAAAGATATATTATCTTTATCTGTCCTCTCTTTGACTCATTAAGGGAAAGATGACTACACACTAGCCTATCTTTTCTCATGTTATAGACAGATTGTATATCTTTACTCGGCACCAAGCTATGCTGAAAAAAAAAAATTGGACAGATAAAAACAAAATCATTCAGGGCATAGAAATAGAGAAAAACTGCCTGTTTGACTAATTGAAACCAAAGAATTTTGTTAATATTATAACATCCTTTAGCAGACATTCCAACATACATTTAATGTGTATCAGAACAGAATTTGTACTTTGTCTTTTGGTGAAATAGCAAATTATGCTAATTAATTATATCGGTTGTTCTAAGGATCCCCAGGAGAGCTTAACAACTTATTTCTGCCACTAATGGACTTGCATGCAGTAATTCACACAGCAGGCAGAGCTGACAGAAATAGCAGCTGTGACCAGGATTTCTGCAGTGCTGAGAATCCATTGGCAGCTCTATTTGAACAAAGTTTGCATATTTTTGCCAATTTCATGGCATTGTGCTTAGTGTCCAGATGTATGAGTGACTTTACACATATGTGAGTGCCCCATGATTAACTGGTCTAAATAATACACACACACATTTTCTGAACCACTTGTCCCAGACGGGGTCGCGGGGAACCGGAGCCAACCTGGCAACACAGGGCGTAAGGCCGGAGGGGGAGGGGACACACCCAGGATGGGACGCCAGTCCATTGCAAGGCATCCCAAGCAGGACTCAAACCCCAGACCCACCAGAGAGCAGGACCCGGTCCAGCCCACTGTGCCACTGCGCCACCGCGCCCCCCCTTAGTCTAAATAATAATAATAATAATAATAATAATAATAATAATAATAATTGCAGAACAGATACATTGCAGCACAGATGTTCTAGCTGCCAAAATGCTGAATCAAGAAATTACTGATAATAATCCGAAAAATAAATACAATTAGCAGAGAAAAACTGTTTTCTTAATTTTTACTTTTAAAGTTTGATATTTTTGTGTTTATTCTGTTTGAAAGAAGGGTTTTTAGGCTGAATGAACCGTCAACATAAAGAGGGATTTTAAGGATGTGATGTTTCCATGGTGATTCCACAGAGTTGAGTATTTTGGTGAATCAAGGCCATGAGAAATCAATAAAAGCTAAATGTGAGGTGGGCAATAGGACTCATTGTCTACAGTAGGACCATTGGAGTTCGAAGTTTTAGAATTTCACAGCTTTGCCATTAAAAGTAGACCATAAAGCAGATATACAGTTAACTTTTTTCAGTCATTAATTGCTGTTTATATGTGGAGATAGGAAGAAAGTCAATAGAACAGTTTTTTCTTCATTCCTTTTACTTTAAAGATATATATACACAAAAAGCACCTTGCTAATGGTTTTCCACAGACTTTAAAACACGAACTGTGCTCAACAACATATAGCTTTTCTGCTATTATCCATGCCGTTTGAGAAAGTGCATTTTGTCAATGATTCTCTGCTTTGTCTTTATTATTTGTCTTATTCTGTCTCCCACACCTGTCTCACTTTCTTGAGTGGGTGGCTAGAGCCTGCCAGACAGATTGTAAAAACCATCCTGATGTCCAAGAAATGTATGTGTGCTGAAGGCCTGCTGATGCAGCACTCCATTTTTTTTCATCTGATGAATTGGCTGTGACTGACTATCCAGTTCTTAATGAGTCATCACCTTCGGAGGAGCAGGCAACACTTGTTTCTTGCTCCCCTGATTACAGCTGAATCCCATTTGGAGGCGTGATACACTGTTCAGTGCTGACAACTCGCTGACATTTTCGACAGGGCAGTGGGGAAGCCCGTCAAGAGACCTGAGCCTCTTGGACAAACCCTACAGACCCCCCTTCCCTTCTCCAATCGAACAGAATTAATATGCTCCTATTTCCTAGATCCTCCTGGTGCCAGGCAGGGAAGGACAGCCAACTCAACACCCGGTCTGCACTATTGTGATGAGCCAGATCTCGCAAAGCCAAATGAGTCTCTCGCTTATGTGTCTCTTAGTCCCCAGCAGCTTTTTGGACAAATGTCCTTAAAGGGTTTACATTCATCAAAGCTGTCTTGGGAAAGCTGCTGACCCCAAGAATGTCCAAGGATGTTCTTCAACTCATCGAAGACAAACACCTGAAGAAAAGAACAAATACATTCAATCAGGCCTGGCTTGCCCCTTGCCTCAGGCTGGGTGGAGTTTGCATGTTCTCCCCAAGTTTGCATGGGTCCACTCTGTGTGTTGTTTGAGTGAATAAGTGTGTGTTAATGGTATTCTGAACTGACCTATTTCCAAACCGAATGGAACAAGTTTAGTCACAGTTGTGTCATGTCAGCCAGACTAACATCATCAATAGAGACCTGGTGTACTTCACAGAAGGATGATGACAACTATCTCCTGTGAAACCACCATTTCCTTGCTTAATTCAATACAAAAGACCAGCTTCATATGGCAGTGACTGAGACTCTCAGAGAAATTTTCTGCTTCCAATCTGCACCAAAAATGTCAGGCAGTCCTTCTAGAATTGTTATCCTTTTGATTGCACTCATCCTTGATATTGCGTCTTGGCTTGTGAATTCTAAGAATCCATTTAGCAGACATATGATGAAGATGTCTAATTTTAGACAGGACACATGTCTGAGGTTTTGCTTGTTCCTGTACAGTACCTACCTTCTAATCCACTGCAAACACACACACACACATTTTCAGAACCGCTTGTCCCATACGGGGTCACGGAGCCTACCCGGCAACAAAGGGCATAAGGCCGGAGGGGGAGGGGACGCACCCAGGACGGGACGCCAGTCCGTCGCAAGGCACCCCAAGCGAGACTCAAACCCCAGACCCACTGGAGAGCAGGACTATGGTCCAACCCACTGCGCCACCGCACCCCCTTTTCCACTGCAAACAGTGCCTGGATAAACTCATTGAAAAAACTAAGATGCTGCAGAGCTGTCTGTTCACTTTTTTTCCCCTACAAAAAAGTGGAATTGTTTTAGAGGAATCGTAGTGGTTAAAGCTGCTGCCTTTGGATCTGCAGGTTGCAGATTGAATCTCACCAACTGCTGTGGTACCCTTGATCAAGATACTTAATCTAAATTGCTGTAGTAAAATTAAAAAGCTGTTTAAATAGGTAAATAGTCGTAGGTACCTTAACAGTGTAAATTGGTCTGGAAAAGAGTGTCAGCTCAGTGAATAAATATAAATATTGAGTACCATTAGTCATGTAATTACTGGAGTAGTGAGGCAACATACAACAAAGGAGGGTTCTCTGTATCAATCTGTTCTTTTCAGTCATGGGTTCATTTCATGGAAATGTAATTCTGTAAGCTCAGAAAAGCTTCTCAGTTAAAATCAGTTTCACAGATTTGCATAGTATTTTGCATTAATGTAACATGTGATACCTGAAACTCAACTGAAGTTGTTCTAAATTCAGCATTTAAATGGTTGTTATGGGACTTGTACCTTTATCATCACAATTTTTAGGTATCCTGAATAACACTATCTGCTGAAATCATTAAATGTAACTCAATACAAACAGCAATATTCCACGAGAGGTAAATACAGAGAGCGTACAAAATGACGGAAACGCGTGAAAAAAGACTGAAACTTTGAAGTGCTTCAATCAACATTTAAAAGGTGTCTACATAGAGGAGACTCATGCTGCATATCAATTAACAGTGTTTGCCAGGTACAAAAGAGGTGTGAAAATCAGCACATCAGTATTTGAGTTTCTAAAGCAACAAGAGAGCAAACAGCTGGAATGAAGCCAAACATCTGATTCACGAAAAGCAGTTTCATGTCACAAAAACTGCCAAATGATTTACTGTGGCATGGGTAACAGTGCTGAAAATCAAAAGAGCAGACTTTTGAGATAGTCTCAAAACCAGTATGTTTCCTAAAGCTGGCATGATGCAGAATGAAAAGCTTAATGTTAAAGAGCTTTTGAAAAGGGAATGAAGACTCAGTTTGAAGGCCTTTCAACTCTTTTTGCTTCCCCAGCTAATAAAACATTTCTCAGCTGTACATCTGAATTTTAATGTGAGCCCAAAAGTTTGCTGAAAACACAAATGGAATCTGCACAAATAATTTGCTCTGCACCAGTGACATGTCCTGTAAAAAATGCAGCAGACTGTGAGATTTCTACAATGGTTTATTTCAGAGGCGGTCTCATGACCCTTAACATCCATGACACAGTGTGATACAAGCTCCATGTTGTAATAAATATGTGCTCTTTTGTTAGTATATGGGGTGTGCGGGGACAGGGTGGTGCATCGGGTTTGGCTGGGTTCTGCTCTTTAGTGGGTCTGGGGTTCGAGTCCTGCTTGGGGTGGCTTGTCCTGGCTATGTCCCCTCCTCCTCCAGCCCTGTGCCCTGTGCTGCTGGGTTAGGCTCTGGGTTGCCGTGACCCCCGCTTGGGGCGAGTGGCTTCAGTCAGTGTGTGAAGTAGACATTCGGATTTTTCGGCTAAAGAAATAGCATATCAGGCCCTAAATTATACTCTATAGTGATATTTCCTTGAAACAAAAACAACATAATTGCTCTACAGGTGGGACAAGAACTGTTTGACTTCATAGGCTTAACTGTGAAATCATGCAATTAAATATCAATTATCAGAAGTGCCCACAGATTGGTGTACTCATTCAAATTTAAAGTGAAATAATTCAAATCTCACAGGAAGCAATTTGTGTAAGCGGCCTGAGGTTGAGTAATGCCACTGTGCTGGTCGTCTGACATTCAATGAGGTAATGGATTCCAGACACACACACACACACACACACACACACACACAAAATCTGAAGCCGCTTGTCCCGAGCAGGGTCATGGCAAGCCGGAGCCTAACCCAGGAGCGCAGGGCGGGGCAGGGAGTAGAGGGGACACACTCAGGGTGGGACGCCAGTCTGTTGCAAGGCACCCGAAGCAGGACTTGAACCCCAGACCCACCAGAGAGTGGGACCCAGCCGAACCCGCCGCACCACCGCACCCCCCGTACATGTACAGTGGTCTCCAAAAGAATAGGATAAGCAGCTCTGAAACATTTTCCTAAAATAATGGGAAAAGAACAAGATGTAGAAGAGCAGCTGTAGGTTGGCAAGAACTATAGTGCAGTGGTATTCAGGTCTGGCCCTGGGGGACACCCCTGAATGCTTTAGCTTTTGTTCAAACTGACTTTACAATTAGCTTTCTCAGCCTTCAAGAGACACATGAAACCGTAACAAATGGATCAAGAGCACACAGGGAGCGCCGCACTAGAGAGCAGCGTCAGGAATGCTTACCCAGAAGACCTGAGTGGGTTCCAGTTGCCGACAGCATTTTGCAGGCAGTTAAGATTAAAGCCACTAAGCCAGAACTAAGGCGCTGGATTTGAGTCGGGCTGCATTCATTGGCTGGTGGAGGAGTGACGGCCACTGTTCTCAGGAGGGTTTAGGAGACCTTAATGTAGAAAAAGTAATAAAACTAAAGGAAAAGTTAAAAAACTGTTTTATCTAAAGCTTCTAGAAGTTAATACCGCAAGTCTATCACAATTAAATATGGCATGGGTTAATAGGGTTAATAAGGTTGATTAAAACTCATTCCAGAGATGACAAATAATAATAACAATAATAATAATAATAATAATAATACACACACACATACATTTTCTGAACCACTTGTCCTATACGGAGTCGCGGGGAACCGGAGCCTAACCGGCAACACAGGGCATAAGGCCAGAGAGGGAGGGGACGCACCCAGGACGGGACGCCAGTCCGCCGCAAGGCACCCCAAGCAGGACTCAAACCCCAGACCCACCAGAGAGCAGGACCCGGCCCAACCCACCACACCACCACGCCCCCCTAATAATAATAATAATAATAATAATAATAATAATAATAATAATAATGGGGTAGCATGGTGGCACAGCAAGTAGCGCTGCTGTTTCACAGCACCTGGGTGGTGTGCAAGGATGTGGGTTCAATCCCTGCTCAGGCTGTGTGGAGTTTGCATGTTCTCCCTGTATCTGTGTGGGTTTCCTCTGGGTGCTCTGGTTTCCTCTCACAGTCCAAAGACATACTATTCAGGTTCACCCATAGTGTGTGAGTGACAGAGCGAATGTGTTTCATTAGTGTCTGGATGAGTGACCCATCGTAAGTAATGTATCTAGCAGTGTAAGTCACTGCGTTGAATAAGGTGTGTGGGCTGATAACACTACGTAGAGTTCATTGGCAGTTGCTTTGGGGAAAAGCATGTGCTAAATATGTAAATGTGATAACAGTTTTATTTTAAACAGCTGCTATGTAAAAGGTTTTGGCAAGCGTTTTCCATTTGCCTTTCTTGTGAAAATTTTAACAGTGTATGAGCAGCAACATTTATGCATTTGGATTAATTGCACAAGAATAAGATGTTTACTTTAAAAAACAGGGCACCTGGTCAATCGTCAGTGTGAGCTGTCAGGCATACAGTTGTAATTATTAAGGACTTATAGAGTTCCAAAAGGTGACATAGATATTTAACCTAAATTGCTCTAGTAAAAAAATTATAAAATGCCAAACCATGACTTCATTAGTTAATCTAATGCTATTAAAATGAAAGAGTGCCAAATTACAGATGAATTTCAGGACATTATGCCTGAGTTCAGGGCTTTGATTTTGGTTCAGACACTTAGTAGCAGTCAATCAGAACCTCTGAGCACATATGATAAGAGGAGAAAACATGTAATATTTGTTTACCTAAAATTTCTGAGAACTGTTGACAGAGCCCCATCAATGCACCCATTCTCCCCTGCTCTCTAGGTCAAGGTACAGCTTTTCCACAGGAGTAGAGAGTTTGTTTACACATCGGAGCACAGAATGGAAATGTTACAGACGTCAGACTGCGTCAGACCCTGCACAATCTATGTCTTTTTTCTGTACAAAATGAAAGACCTTTCTCATACCAGACATATGCACATGCACACACACACACACACACATACACACACACACACACACACACACACACACACAAACAGAAGCACACCACTACAGTCACATAGTAGAGATAAAGGGAAAGTGAGTGGAAAGAGAAAAAGAGATGTTATCATACCTACCGGAACTCTACTTTTCAAGTCTGCTCTTACCTCTCCAGTCTCAGAACCTGAACAGCTTTTGAGTTCGGTACATAGGAAATAATGGTCTCCTCATCACTCTCATCAAATTCCGCATTTATCAGATAGTATCTAATTCTCGCTCCTCCGTTAGATCATCTCCAACACTGCTAGCTGCTTATTTCCATATTCCTTTTTTCTCTTGTCTCAGGACCATGTCAGTGAACGAAATATATCAATTATTGTTCCCCATTAGGACACCTGAATGCACAGTGCACTACCACAGTATCCTCAGTGACTTTACCAGAAGCTCATCACTGTAAAACAAAATTATACTGTTTTATATTCAAAGGTGTGTGCGATGGAGTTTGTTGGTTTGGAAAGTTAAACTTTTATCAAATTTTCCTGGTTATGGTTGTTACGAGGGGGTGTGGTGGTGCAGCAGGTTTAACTGGTGCCCTCTGTGTGGTGGGTCTGGGGTTTGAGCCCTCCTTGGGGTGTTCTGCAATGGACTGGTGTGCCATCCAGGGTGTGTCCCCTCCCCCTTTGGCCTTGCACCCTGTGCTTCTGGGATAGGCTCCTGCTTGGGGCAAACAGTGGGTTGGTTGGTTATTACAGATATTAGACTGCCAACAAACAGCCTAAGCTCTTCTGCTTCTGAACCTGTACCTAGATGGGCACTGTGGACCCTGTCATTAACCTTGTTTAGCGCACTTGTGCGTTGTATGTCCACATCTGTCACCGTAGAGATGGGCCGCACTGCCCTACAGCTTCCAGGGCTTTTCTGCCCACAGTCTTGGTTGGCGAGCCCAGCAGGTTTTCCGGCTCTCTACACACGGCCAAATACTCAGAGAGGCAGTTTAATGGGTTCAATGAGTTCAATAAATTCAATCCAGTGCTCCACTGGCCAGCTAGAACAAAAACCTCCTATAGTCAGCCCTACAGGGTTGTGATTGAAATAGCCCTGGTCTAGGGATCTTAGAGCAGCCACTTTAGCATTGCTTTGAATTTATACCCTCTGACTTGTAGTTGTATTGTCACATAGATGTATTACAGCTTTTTAGACTATTGTGAACAAAATCTATATTTATTTCTTCTTCTATGTACTAATACACTGTCAGTACCTCCCATTCATGTGTTGGCTTTGTTACTGAGTCTTAAGGGCATTGTCACAATAAATTGTAATGTCATAGGCTCAAATGACTCTACAGACATCTGATGGCTAGAAGGGGGAGTCTTAATAGTGCAAAGATTTCACAATGTGATATACTGATGATGAATTTATTCAATATTTACTGTATTAAATATCATAATTATGTTTTCTTCATTATAAAGTATCAGTAATTCTCCTTCTCTGTGCATGTATTTGGTCATTTTCTCCCTTCATGTGGAGGAAAAAACTGAAACTGCAAAGAAAATATTCACCGTTCAAAGACAACAGTGACAAATTGCTTTTTGTTGTTGTTGGATGAAGGATGAAGAAGAAGGAATCACACATTGTTCAAGGTCACTAATGGATTAAGCACCCACTCCTCACGGGCAAAAAAGTGGTAATCTTTTCTACAGGGTTTCTGAGAAATAGTTTCCCAAAGCAATGCACAACTGTGGTTCAGGGACCACACACACACACACACACACACACACACACACACACACACACACACACACACACACACACACACACACACACACACATTTGCTGAACTGCTTGTCCCATATGGGGTCGCAGGGAACCGGAGCCTACCCGGTAACACAGGGCATAAGGCCGGAGGGGGAGGGGACACACCCAGGACGGGACGCCAGTCCGTCGCAAGGCACCCCAAGCAGAATTCAAACCCCAGACCCACACCCACCGGAGAGCAGAACCCAGTCCAGCCCACTGCGCCACTGCGCCACCGCGCCCCCCCACACAAGAATAAAATTGCAAATATCTAAATACATTAGCTGCAAGATATTGCAGTGTCAGTATTAACATCAGTGACATTAGTGTCAGCTTTCAGTAGCAATTAGCAGTCTTTAGTGTGATATTTTTAAACATGTTTGTAAAACTGAAATGAAACAATTATGGGGGGGCATGGTGACACAGCAAGTAGCGCTGCTATCTCACAACACCTGGGTGGTGCGAGAGGGTGTGGGTTTGATACCTGCTCAGTCTGTGTGGAGTTTGCATGTTCTCCCTGTGTCTGTGTGGGTTTCTTTTGGGTGCTCTGGTTTCCTCCCACAGTCCAAAGACATGCTGTTCAGGTTTCCCCATAGTGTGTGTAAAAGAGAGAGTGTGTTCCACTGATGTATGGATGAGTGACCCAGTGTAAGTAGTGTATCTAGCAGTGGAAGTCACTGCGTTGAATAAGGGGTGTGGAGTAAAATTTTTGAAATCATGATGAACAAACTATATTTTGCGGTGGTATTGATAGGGTAAATTGTCTAATTGTTTCTTCAAGACTGTTTGACTTCAGCTTATTGAAGTAGTTATAATATGAAATACGGTGCGTAATATTCACATTCAAAGCTACCTTTGAGTAGCAAGGTTCAAGGTTATTTTTGATTACTGCATACAGGTGATTGCATAAGCGTTTACAATCATTTTGACTCATGTTGAGGAGTAAAAGGATTCTGAACTGGAGAAACACATCCAGCCTATTAGTAAAGTGGTGCTGGAAGAAAAATGTCCCAAAACATATACTGCTGTTATCCTCCAGAGTGCAAAAAATAACCTGAAATCACTTCAGGAAAATATCTACAATAGTACATTTACATTTATTCATTTAGCAGATGCTTTTCTCCAAAGTGATGTACATCTCAGAGAACAATACAGAAAGTACATTACATGAATAGAAGGACATTTGGATGCAGATACGTGGTTCTTGAGGGAAGCCCATTTGTCACATGGCACCATATGAAGTAGTATACATTACTCGAGTAGATCCATATAGGTTTTTCAAATATTTACAATTTATTCAATGTAAAACACTGTCAATTACCTTAGTCTAGATAAAAGCATCCAAGAAAGCAACATGAACACACTTGTGGCTAACACTTGTTCCTGGTGGCATTTCCTTGTATCACATGACCAGCTCTGAAATTACATGCTGCATCACTACTCTCATCCTCTTGCACGCACACACACACACACACACACACACACACACACACACACTTAACAAACCCCAGCCTAATGAGTGGCAGGTGTGAATCCTCAATAAACACCATTTCACTTCAGTCAAATGATGTGAGATGAGGGATCAGTCTCATGTCACATAGGGTTACAGCCACTGCTGGGGGTAAATATTAAAATACAGCTGTGTTGATCATGAAGCTGCAAATAATTACTGCAAAGGACGAAAATAAATTAGAAACCCAAAACTTTCAACACAACCATAGTTTTTTTGTGAATTTCTGGTCACTTGGCGTTGTCCATGGTGATTGTCAGAGTCCCTGAGCAAATAAACGAAAAACTCTAAAACTCAGCTGATGTACCTTTTACCTCCTCCAATTTTCACACAATAAGCATTTAACATACCACCAGTAAAGCCCATGCAAATAGACTATTAAAATAAATTAAATAAACTGTAAATAACTAATACACTATGTGATCAGGGTAATCAATATAAATTCATATTTTTTTGTATCACAGTCACAAGTCAACCTGGCAAAGCTCACACTTTGCTCTGGTTCATCATTTCTTTTTCATGTTTGTAATTTACATTACCCTTTTTTAAAATTCACATTCTTTACTCTGATTTAGTACTGTAAGCCATCCAAAACAGACTCTTAAAACTGATGAGGACCTATATTGCACAATCTGTTTATGGTGAACGAGAAATCATGTGAATTCTAGCAGCAGAGCAAATATTATTATTATTATTATTATTATTATTATTATTATTATTATAGAGCGCTCTTCTCATGCAGTGACACAGAGAGTTTTAACACAAGCATACAGCAAGAAAAATTGATACAAACAAAGAAGACAGTCAACTAATGGCTACCATAATGAAGAACTTATTATAGAGCTATAAGTATACCTACTGGCTGCTAGGGAAAGGAACAAAAACTCCCAACTGAAGGTTGAGGGAGAAAAAAAACCTCTGGGGGTCCACGGGCCAGTGGTTGCCCACCCCTCCTGGGCATTCTAGAAAGTAACAATTTGTAAGCCAGTGTTTAACAAGTGGGGGTTGCGGTGGTGCAGTGGGTTGGACTGGGTCCTCCTCTCCGGTGGGTCTGGGGTTCGAGTTCCGCTTGGGGTGCCTTGCGGCGGCCTGGCGTCCCGTCCTGGGTGTGTCTGTGCCCTGTCTACGCCCTGTGTTGCCAGGTAGGCTCTGGTTCCCCGCGACCCTGTATGGGACAAGCGGTTCTAAAAATGAGTGTGAGTGAGTGAGTGTTTAACAAGTAATTAGATGTAAAATAGATGCTGGGAAGCCAGCCATCCATCAGTTCTGTCCTGATGTGGTGTCCTTGAATATCACATGACGGTGGCCGGATGTAGACCAGCACCTTTGTTGATTTGATTTGATGCAGAAGCACTTCCCCTCTCTCATTCCTCTGCGTTGTTGTTCTCTACATTGTCAAAATCCTCCGTCCAATTGTTTAGAGGCCCTTAATCCGGCTCCAGATCCCCTTTAGCGCAAGGTCTTCTGATAGGATTGGCTATACTAACCCTGAGGACAAAACAGCCAGCTGTCACAGGCCCTCCAATGGTGGGGGCTAAAGTAGGAGGGGCTGGTTTAGTCAGGTTGAGCGGGGTGGGGCCAAACAGTACGCCTGGAAGCATGCGATGATCTTACTTGGGATTCACACGGAGAGAGCAGTTTGGCCGATACGCCACACGGGGCTTTATGTGGAGGAAACTTGAGGCTCATTCTGCTCCTGAGCCTCCTCTCCAAGCCCCCTCGTGCCCACTGCTTACACAATCTTTACTGTGCATGGGGTACTGACCAGTTGCCAATCTAGGGATCTGCCATGGCACTGGCGCTGGACTCGACGTGGGTTCGGGTGAAGAATGTGTGCAAGCAGAATGGGCTCCTCATCCTCTCTGTGCTGGCCGTTGTCATCGGGTGTCTCCTGGGCTTCTTCCTTCGTGCTAAACACCTCTCTGAGCAGGTCAGTCTGCCCGTTGATCCCAGTCATGTCCTGCTCCACTTGAATACCTCCTTCATCAGCACAGTGCTGGGGAGGTATGTTTCAGTCTTGGACCTCTTTCCCTGGCCCGTATATCTTCCAAATTCACATTTGAAGATATATGGGCAAAAGAGAATATCTAATATAGTGAATCAGTGTCATCCCTATAACTGAGATTATGCCTTGTTCCATTATCCCCAGTTCATTAATGGCACTACTGCTCTCCTTTTATCACTGCCAGCAGTGTACACCTTGTGTTTGAGCGAGATGCTTTACTCTTTCAGGTGGCAGAGTGGCGCATTGGGTTGCATTGGGTTGCACTGGTGCCTCCCAGCACCTTGGTTGTGCGTTTAGGCATTGGTTCAAATCTGGCTCAGTCTGTGTTTAGTTTGTGTGTTCTCCCAGTATGGGTTTGTGGGTTTGGTCCAGGTGCTCTGGTTTCCTCCCATGGCCTAAAGACATGTGTTTCAGGTGAAGTGGGGAGTCTAAGTTGTCCTTATTGTGCGTATGCGTGAGTGAATGAATGTGACACATTGCTCTAGTGTATAAATGGGTGAATGACTGGAATTTCATGCAGTTTATCTACCATCGTTGGCTAAATAATAGTCGATAATCATTGTATGCTCCTTGTGAGAAAAGTGTACACTATATTCAGAAAATGTAAATGTCATTCAATTACACAGCAAACAAAGCGCAGAAACCCATTTGTTTTAATTGAGATTGTCAATGGCTGGAGCAACTTCTTCTCAAAGTGTGAGAAAAATGAAAAGGATTTTTATTGTCAAACAGTGTCCAGAGCCTACCCCAGAGGCACAGGGGGCAAGGCTAAGTAAGGTAAAACCTCCAGGAGAAGCCTATGCAACACAGAGGTTACATTATCAGGTCAAATATTTACATTTTTGTGAAACAAATCTCATTAATAATTTAATGTACTATTACTTGAAAAACAATATATTTATATATACAGTATATACTGTATATATATATACATATATATATGAATATGTCCAAATGAAAATATAATAAAATAATATTAAGTGTGTACGGGCATAATTGATCTAGAAAAGCATAAAGTTAAAAGCATTTTCACTCTCAGTGAAAAATTGAGAAAACTATTGAAGCTATAGGTTTCAATCAGTTATTGAAACAGTATGATTAACTTTTGAACACATGACATTTAATAAATGGGTGAATATTGCTGTTCATAAGCACAGATTTATTTGTAAGAAATGCTAGAGCAACCCCAAGCATTGAACAGGCTGCCCACTGTATCTTGCAGAAGGTCCTCAGGATGAAGTTCAAGCTGTTTAAAAATAGCTTTTTTATTTCCTTTGGTTCACTGAAGACATGAGCACAGCACTCGGACCACTTAACCGGGCATTTGAATTGAGCACATTGTGCTTTCTATGAACTTTCAAGTATGTGTGCCACCTAAGAAGTAATGATGCAGAAAATGTACAAGAAATCTTTCTTTAAAAAAATGATACTTACCAATGCTCACATGCTGAACCACAACTAAATGATGCTTATTAATCGACACTGCAGGAACAGAACAATATTCAAAGTTGCTGATTAACAAAAGTGCTTATTTGATTTGTACAACTCTGAATAGCAGGGCCCCTCCAGGCCAAATTTAGATAGCAGGTGTTTGAGAAGAATGATTACAATAACAGATACCCCAATATTTCTATTCTGTTCTTAGATATGGTCCCAAATTCCACATTTACTTTGTACTTCTGTTTTCAGAAGCAACTGTGATTTGCCTGCAGTGGTATACATTACTGCTTGAAGGTTGTGAAGACATGGGAGCAGCATATTGCAGGCTTGGCATTGATCTCTTGTTTCCCTATCAAGTGTCCATCGAGAGCTTGTTTTAATCCACCACACCACCGGCGGCTTACCCCCCTGGAGCAAACATACGCATCTTTCGCATATATCAGTACACTGCCTTGCCAGTTACCCCTCAGGCACAGGCAGACTGCTTCACTCTGTACTGTTCACGCTCCATTTGAATAGGTGCTGTTTTTCCACAGTTTCCATGTGTCTATAATGATTAACTTTTCCCAGTGAAGATGTCATTTAAAAATTTTCAGGTGACTGCTTCTACTTAAAGTTAAAAAGATGCAAATGCCAGCCATTACAAGTTACTTTTAAAGACTAAGTATATTCCGGTGTGCCGAACAAAACAGACATTCATCAAAGTTTTAATTTGCTAAAATTAGTCTTTTACGGTGAAGCCATTTGCCAACAGACTTACAGAAAATTTACAGAAGCCCCACTGTAGATGCTTAGTGGAGGCTTAGCCAGCTGACATGCTCACCCAAAGCACAAGGAGTCTGATTATCTCGTACCATAGGTCAGGTCTGGCTTCTGTAGTAGAGACAAACTGCCTTGTCACCCTGTCTACCCGCTCCGCTGCCAGCGATAATGGATAAAATGTACAGTTCACCATGTTAAAATGCAGGCATTTTTAACATAAAGGTAGGGGTAAAGGTTAAGCTTCTAAAGAGCTCCATCAACACTCACCTCCATTGCTTGTTTTTCTTTAAGTGCTTTCAAAATCTTTTTTCTTGACGATGTGTCATGTTAGTTTTCCATGTGATAATATAGCCTGAGGGTTAGACAGTTTGTTGTGCATTTCAAAAGCACAGCCTTTTTTAATATAACTTTATAAAGCAAAAAAGGATCGACAAATTTCTTTTTCATTATTGCTCACTCAAAGTTTGGCAGTTTTTCAGTGATGCTCCACATTGAAATTAACATCTGAAAAGAAGGCATAAGATTTAGAAAATATACAATAGAGAAGCGAGATTGACAAGTCAGCAGGTAGCTCTGACAACAAAAAAACTGAAGCTGTCAGAAAAAGATTACTATTTAAGACCGGAGAGAGATCCTGCCCTACCCTTGTGGAAGGTCTACCGTAAAAGTCTTACGATTTCACGTTAAAGATAAATTACCACTCACTGAGGCAAAACACACATGTGGTTTCATCATTTGTTGGCCTAACGGAAACCTTTCACTCAGAATTGTAGTACGCATGAGGAAATTACGTTCTCGTTGAGCTTTAATCCTACAAAAAACAAAAACACCAACAATGATAACTTCAGTAACTGCAGTATTTGTGCTGTGTAACTATTTAAGTTGGCCGTCAGAATAACGTTGGTTAGTGAACTCTTCCAGAACATTTGCAGTGACAGCAGCTATGTATTGCCATAACTAATTTTCTCCAAAAGAGCAACGTATGCTTCCGTCCGTAAGAACATCAGATATACAGGAAAAGGCTAAATGGTAAAAATGCTGGAATAGACAAATTGGTGGACAAGGTCAAACACAGTTTCCATCAGGCTTCCTGATGTTGAAGTGTAGGAGATGGTCCATTAGGGAGGTCGAGTGTAAGTCATAGAGTCAATGACTCAATGAGGCAGAGAGTCAAAGAGTATGAAAAAGTTAAAAGTTCCTGAGTGCATAAAGCCTGTGAACCATAGAACAAGAGAGGCTCAGAGTGATGGTGAATAGGGGCTTTAAAGAACTACAAGTTAGGGTGCCGAAAAGTACAAATAGACTGTTGGTCACATTGTTGAGGAAGCAGAGTGTGAAAAAAGACTGAGAGTCACAGAGGGCAGAGAAGGTGCAGGTCATACTGTCAAGTTCAAGTTTCAAGTTTATTGTCATAGATACAAGTACCATGTACATGTATCATGAAAATCTTCCTGAATGCTTCTCCACAGACTATGGACAAAGACTATGTGAGAGAAGTGATGAGTCAGACTGCTGTCGGGCGCACCCTTCCCAGGTCCTCTTACCTTGTGTCCATCAGTGTCAATGGAGGGCAGACAGCTGGATTAGAGCAGCGAACTGCTGCCAGCTCCCATGTCTACAAGAGGTCAAAGCCTCACTGGAACAGACAGACCCCCCTATGGGTCCAAAACTGGCTGAAGTGAGAATTTAGCACATTCACATCGCAGGTACCACAACAGAGTCGATTAAACATTACATTTTAACATCTGTCACTCATGTTCTCTGCTGTCCGGTAGTGCTGCATGATTTCTCTATTAAAGGAATATTAGAAAGAAATTTCCGTTTCCTTTTGTGGAATATGTCTTTATGTACAATCTGGAATGGATAAATTAGATGTGATCAGGATTCGTCTATACTGAGCTTTCGGCACCTACTCGTGAGATGAACATCGGTGCATAAAGTGGAAAGAAGCAAACTAGGTTTATTTAAGAATCACATGTCTGCAACTGTGTCTTTTTCTCCTAATGTAATGTACAAGCTGTATTTCTCTGAGATGTAAATCTGCTAAATGAATAAATGTAAATGTAAATGTAAATTAAAGAAGAACACAAAAAAGTAAGAGATGGCTATTCCAGGGGCTCATTACTGTGTGATTTGTCCAAGCTTTTCTGTGTATTTTTTTTTTAATTCCTGCACATATAAAGCCCCTAGTTATTTCAGAAATTTCCATAATGCATTTCAACTATGTCCAATTGCTCTTTACCAATACAGCACAGAGTGAGTAATATCATTTTTGTTTTAAATAGAATTCAGAAACTGATTTGCAAGAGACCAAATGTGATGTTAATTTATTTGCAACAGTCAAAGCTTTACTGTACAATATGACGCTCATAAGCTGGATAAGAGACGGTGCCAAGCGTGTGGGCGTGCATAGCTTCATACGATTCACACATAAACCACAGCATTATGGTCTTGCTGAAGGGCGGAAATGGGGTCACCGTGTGCTGGCGGCCTACGGTCTGGGTGCCCAGTGGCAGCTGCAGGAGTGCTGTGCCAACGGGAGTATTCACCCGTGCTGTGTTCGCACGGGCCAGTTAGCTGGTGCGCTCATCCCGCTCCGAAATGCCAAGCTAAGCCCTCTTGCCATAATGCAGAAGAGAAAAGCTGTTTAGCTTCCGTCGTCATCTGCCATTCTCTTCCACTCCCTCTCTGGACCGTGTGCAGTGGCTGCCTTATATGATGGCCTAAAACTGAGCCATTTCAACACCGGGTATAAAACAACATGTCATAGATCTCAGTGCCCTCTCTCACAGTTTTCTAATTGACCTTAGATTGGGAGCAATGTAAACCGACTGTTTTTTGCAGCTGAAGCAGAGCTGAAGTACACCTCTTACAAAACTGAGAGACCACAGAAAAGATAAAGCTGGATATCCTCATTAGCATACTTGCATAAACATCTTTGATGTACAGGCCCTAAAAAGGTGGGTTTTGCAGGACAATGCAGACACCTAATAAAGCTTCAAAGCCCCAGTGAGATTTCTGTAAGTTCTCATTTCTCAAAGTGTGAAACCACTGAGAGCGAATGGGCCAGATGCCATGTTGCATTGCAGACACAAGACCAAGCAAGTCTCAGATTTTCTAAATGTATGAACTTGTAAATAGTTCAGGCTGAACGTGGCCTCCACAAAAAAACTCATATCCTGTGACATAAATACAGGGAATAATCTACGATACTTAAATGTGATTAAAGTACAATGCAAATTGATTTATGTTATAACTCACTCACTCATTCACTTTCACTAACTGGTTATCCTGGTTAGGGTCACAGTGGTCTGGAGCCTATCCCAGAAACAGTGGGCACAAGAGTGAGGTGGTACACTTCTAAAGAGGATTCCAGTCCATCATAGGGTAGCCACAGACACTTGCTGACCCATTTACACACTTGGGGCAATTTAGTGTTGTGATGTGAACCTGAACTGTATGTGCCGGGACTGGGAGAAACCAGAGCACCCAGAGGAATTACATGCAGACACAGGGAGAACATGCATAGGTCAAGGCAAGTCGATTTTATTGTTGAATATATAGTATGGGTGTACGTTGCACACTTAAATTCTTGCTTGCATGTCTCCTGCAGACTCAAAAAGTTATACATAAAAAGCAGGCAATAAATGCACGGACAGTAAATACAGCAGCAATGAACAGACAATAATCATATTACCAGGTCAAGTCTTTTCATGGAGCTATAAGTGCGGGTGGGTGTTGAGTGACCTCATGGCTTGTGGGTAAATGCTGTCTTGAGTCGTGTAGCGCATGAAATAAAAACACGCAATTACGTGCAAACTCCATACAAACTGAGCCAGATGCTGTGAGGAGGCAGCGCTACGCACTGCACCACTGTGCCGCCCTGCATTGGATCATCAAATAGAATTATTTCACAAAAATCGAAATTTTTTGTGCTTAGTTTCGTTGCACGTTATTAGTCACTACTAGTTCATTTATGTGACACTTTTTGTCGAAGCACCATGCAGTGTGAGGCCTTTATTCTTTTGAATAGATCAGCAGTTTTTCTTACCACAGAAATTCAAAGATAGGTACTTTACTCAAGGGCACTAGAGCAGGAGTCAAATCAGGATCTTCTATACTCCCTGTGGGCCCATTCTTTGTGATTTTTCCCCACCAAAAGGAAAAAAGAGTTTAAAAAACAAGATGTGGTGGGATCAGATTAGAATTATCACTTGCACGTCATCTGAGTCATTCTAGGATTCTTAAGTGACCCTTTGACTCTAAGATATTAATACATGACATGTAACAAATAACCCTGTTTTTATGGGACTACCAATGCCACAGCTAACAATAAAAATAGAACAGTTTTTCTCTGCTCCTGTAAGCTCATTCATCTTTTTTCAGAATCAGCCGCTGCTGAGCTATGGATAAACGCTTCAATGACGCATCAATGTTAGGTTGATGTGCAGTTAGTTTTAATGCGAGATCAGGTCCAGTATGCCAGCAAAAAGCCCGGCTGACAGAATGCATTTCCTGAAAGGAAATAAGTCCTGATTCCAATGACTGAAATAAATCTGTTCCAGGGGCCCTGGGGGAGCTTTTCAGGGAGCGCCACTTTAAATGTACTAGAGCTCTATTCTCTTTACTCCATTTTTCTGCTTTGGCTTGGTATATGAAAATGATGCAAAACAGGAACACGGCAAAAGTATCCTCACCATACTGGTTCTGCAGTACAGTGCGGTGCAGTGGTCCTTATTTCCTTGCAACAAGTATGGCCTCATCACTGTGAAAAGGAAAGCAACTTCAGAAAGGAAAACAATTGAAAGGAACTGGAGAAAAGTTTACCTCTGGGGGTCCAAGTACCAATGGCTGCCCACTCCTCTTGGGTATCACAGCGCATTGCAATGGGCCTGTATGATGTGATTGTTTTTTAGGAGATGATTTCCCTGGACATTCAATTATGTTAAAATAAACAGAAGGGGACACAGCAGGCTGCTCAGGTGTAGGTTTGATTCCATCTTAGTCTGTGTGGAGCTTGCATGCTCTCCCCATGTTTGCATGAGTTTCCTCTGGGTGCTCTGGTTTCCACAGTCCAAAGACAAGTTTTAAACTGGAAATGTAAATAGTCCATAGCATGTGAGTAAATGAGTGTGTGTGGCTATACTATGATAGACTGGCATCCTGTCCAAGTGGTACCCTACTTATATTTGCTTCTGGAGTAGGCTCCAGATCACCGTGTCTCTCTCTTGGATAAGCAGTTAAGGACAGTGAATGACAGAAACTAGTAGGTAATACAGACTGCTAAAGAATGAATCTATGTAAAAAATTTCAAATACTTCCATATTTTGTGAGGTCTTTTCTGAAATACATTTGATCTTTGAAGCAGTGGTTATTTTTACTGTATTTGCAATACATCTCAATTTCCACTATCACCAGCTTTATCTCACTGATGCAGCTATACTCATCCATTACCCATCCTTTCGCTCTGACATTCATATATTCACAGGATCATACATGCATGTATTACACTTATACAAAATTCATGCCTGCTCCTTTCTGTATGAGTGTGACTTCGCAGCATAAGGACACCAAGCCCAGGGCACCCTCATAAACAAAAACATCACCAGTGCTATTATGTACTGAGCTGTTCCTTTTATATCCCAGGTCTTAACAAAATGATGACAGTTAAATGTAATTGCAGCAGCAATAGTAGCAAATCACACAGCTGACATGTATTCAACCCATTTTAGGAGACGAGCTCAATAATGCTGCACCTTTGCCATTTTGATAATCACTCTGTATTCCCTTGCACTATTTGTAAGAGTTGTGTGTTTGTTTTGGATCTCTATGGCAGGAGGTGAAATATTTCCAATTCCCAGGTGAGCTGCTAATGAGGATGCTGAAGATGCTTATTCTGCCTCTCGTCGTGTCCAGGTAAGGTCCCCCGAGGCTGCTGGGTAACTGCTGGTCCAGCTTCAGAGTGTACATGCACAGCCAAGTGTGGAAGTTCGACACTGTGATTTTTGAAAACAAGCCAGCATTCTAAGACTGCCATAATGCAGTATTGTGCTGGAATAAGACCCTTAACAACATGCCATTGAACTGAAGCACTAAGTTCTTGAGTTTTTGAGTAGTTCAAATAGTTCTTGAGTATTCAAGGTTTCTATTCCATGGAAAGATGAAAGACAATGTACAACAAAACAGTTTAAAAACAGAGACAGTTACATCACACATATTTCTCTATAGTATTTGTTGAAAGTGAGCTCAGTTACTGTACCTATGCGCTGTGGGCAAGAGAATGAAACCTATTGTTCTTTATATATGTATTCAAGTGCAATTTAACAAAATATTGGGATGTGTGGAAGTGCCACAGAGTCAATGCTGATTCATAGCAACCACAGAATTGGTTTCTAAGGCAAGGGGGGAACAGAAGCGGTTTTCTAGTGCTTTTTCTTCATATATATCTGGGGGAGCAAACACAGGGAGAAACTCCACGTACTTAAACTCGAACCGCATGCCCACCAAGGAGCTCAGGAGATGTGAGGTACTGCCATCACTCACTGTGACCCCATGCCCCCAACGCATTATATACAATTTATAATTCATCGTTAGATGAACAACCTCCCCCTCTCGCTCAAAACTGCTGAAGCGTTGTCCACATTTAAACAAGATCTTAAAACTCATCTCTTCCAAACTCACTTTGCCCATCGCTTAAGTTCGTGTAAGGTGTAAATGTTCATGGTCATGCTCAGATCAATCCTTTACAGAGCCACTCCTGCAATGTAACATAAATTTTTCTATATATATATATATATATATATATCTCCAAAAAAAAACCTTTAGGAAGCTGATTAGGAATCGGTAATGTTCTAGTAAAATTGTCTGCCGCTACTTGTGTGATGAACGTCGGTGCATATGGTGAAGGAAATCAACTGTACTTAAGAGCCACACATCTGCAGCTGTGTCTCTTTCTCCTAAGGTAATGCACAAAATGTATTTTCTGTGGAGGGGGCCATGGTGGTGTGATGGCGTGGCAGGGTTGGTCAGTGCCTGCTATGTGGCAGGTCTGTGCTTTGAGTCCTGCTTGGGGTTCCTTGTGACGGACTGGTGTCTCATCCTGGGTGTGTCCCCTCAGTCTTGCACCATGTGTTGCTGGGTAAAGCTACAGCTTGCCGCAACCCCGCTTGGGACAAGCGGTTGTTGACAATGGATGGATGGTATTTTCTATGAGATGTATGTTGCTTTGGAGAAAAGTGTCTGATAAATGAATAACTGTAATGCAGCGCAGTGTCCTCATTTATGAAGATGTTCATGAATTTGTTGTTATGGTCTCAATTTAATGCTTGCACCTGTAGTACTGGTGGGATTTCTAAATCAATTGCTTCAAAGAAATGCTACCATAGCCATACCCACGAGAGGAAAGTGTTCATAAATTTCATCTGCTCTAATAGAGTTTTGCTCCTACATGGCTAAATCCATCAGCATACATTTGCATCATGAAACTAATTTAAAGAACTTTCCAAATTCATCCCTTTAAAAGTTTTAGAATTTCTCCCTTGTTTGAAAAAAACTTATTTCTCTTTTTCTGCTGTTGGATTTGCATGCATCAGATGACTTATTTCATATGATTCTGCACCATCTGTTAGGTATGAGTGTCTTAGATTTATACAGTTGATTTAATATCTGGCAAAATATTGCAAAATTCCACCAAGAGCATCCCTGATATTTTTACCAGGGGAAAATATTTGCACAAAAGCCAAATAATTTAGCTCAATATGAAAAACCAAAAAGTGGATCATTGTGAAAAAACAACCACATTTTAGTATTACTGCAGTCAAAAAGAATTAATAAAGCCATGGAATGCGAAGTTTGGAAGGTCTGTTGCTGCTGTAACCCTCACCAGGATAAATGAAACGCAGTCTTGAAAATGGATGAATAGAAATAGATGAACTAGAGATAAAATCTATACCGACATTTTTTTAAGTACAACCTAAATGCATATTTAATACACTTATTTAGTGACACAAATTATATCGATGTTACTGCTACTCTGCCTTTCCAGACTAGAGAGTAAATTTTAGCCAAAATCCCTATCTGGAAGCATAACTTTTCATATTCAGTTTAAATAATAAATTGAAACAACATAGGAAGTGGTTATAGTTGATTTGTGCATCATGTGGGAGTTTCATTTGTAGCCCTAAACCATTTCCTAAGAGTCTGGACATCATAATTTTCAAACAGAGTTAGATCTTCTTGATTAAATATTTAAAATGTAAGTCTTCCCTCCTTTTTTTTTTTTTTTTTACAAATTCTATTGTTTATTTACTCTACATGACTGCCAGACTGGCATAATTTTTCAGACCATGTTGTTTGTTTGCTCACAAACCTTCTATCATCCAGTTTCTTGCTTGCCTGCACTCTGCTATTAAGTTGTAATATTAACCTTTCTGTTGCTGTAATTGCAACTTCAAACATTTTAACTGCTCACATACATAACAATAAGAATTTACACATATCGAATCCTTGAAAGATTTGTCAAATCTAATTTCTGCTTTTAAAAAAATTAAATCTTGAGAGGTACTTTAGATTTTCATTTTCCTAAATGTAATAAATTAAGATTTTTATTTTTTTTTTTACCTGAACAGGACAGTTCTCTCTAGCGAACAGGAAAAGCAGTTGTCATTAGTAACCGTGGAAGTAGGACACTTTTCACTAGGAACTTTCAGCTTTGGATGTACAGTTGCTGTTCTTATCCAAACCTTTTCAATTCATGTGAAGCGCTGTGCTAACTTATTTCTTACCCCACTGTGAATTGCACTTTTGAGCAGTAAAATCCCTTTTTCAGTTTCCTGTAAGGCAACAATAATTCATGATTCTGGAGCACTGAGACAATCGTACATTTGTAGCACTGTACTGTGAATGAAAGACGTTTTTTGAAAGATTAAAGTACAACATTTTACATTCAGCTGGCACTTTTCTCCAAAGCAACTTACAATGTTAAGGTCACAATTATTACATGCTTACAATCATTTACACAGCTGGGTAATTTCACTGGAGCAATTTAGAATAAGTACATTGCTTAGGGGTACTACAGTCAGAGGTGGGGATCAAACCTGCAACCTTTGGGTCCAAAGGCAGTAGCACTAACAACTACACTACCAGAGGTCCCACTTTTATTGACAAACCTGGTGTTTTTACAAATTTGCATATCATAACATGGATTATGATGACTGCTCTATAATGTTTGTTCTATGTAATGTATGGCGATGAAGGCATTTCATGCATCTTACTCAGTGGACAGGTAGATTTTCTTATGTTAACAATTTCTTCTTCTGTATTGAAAAACCCACAATTTTTTTCTAGAAAGGTACACCTTAAAGCTTGAGGCTTGTGTCATTTTAGGATACATTGGGACAGTTTTTACCATCATATGAAAAACTTTCTGAAAGCAAAAAGTCCCATTGAGTATCTTATGGAAATGCATGATTCTTTTGGCTGGAGTGTTATTTTATTTACATACTTACTTGGATGCTAATAATAAATTGCTCAGACTGTTAGAGTCAATGGGAATATGTGAAAGGCTATTTATTAGTTTTGACATTTCGACAAGTGTTCCTCTGTCTATCAAACGAATGAGAACGCCATTAGTTGCAATAAGAAAATATGCACAAAAACTCATATACAATTTAGCTGCTGAGCCCAGCAACATCTCTGCAAATTATATGCTGTTTTGAAAAGTCAGATCATACACTGCCACGGCAAATTTTGTCTATACATGATTCATAAAGAACATTTTCAACCAAAACCTGTACTATTTCTTTGGCATGGCTCAAATGGAGTTCTTTTGTAAAATTCAAAACTTTGAGACAGTATTAAGTTATTTCTACACACCCATGAAATCACACGATTATGAGAATTTATTTTAGAAGGGACTACCATTTTTTATTCTTGGACAAAAATTGGGTCACAAACCCACTTTTTAGTGATTATACCACCTGCAGCCTGGATGGTAGCAGGAAACGTTAATGTGAATACCTGCAGATATAACCACTTGCTCCTGAACAATACTTCATCTGAAAGGACAAATCTGTTCATGCTGATAGATTGATGTCTCAAGGTATCTCACCATTCAGCTGAAGATCAGGGTGCATTTAGAAAGTAGAATGGATCAGAGCTGATTTAACCCACATGGAGAGCTTGGCAGTTCCATCAGAATGCACTAACCAGCAAGGTGCCTTGCTCTTGGTGTGAGTGAACAAATAAGCCTTCCTTTGTCATCTCTGGGCTGGATTACTGTAAGGCTCTTGCACATTGTAGGTTCAGTAATCTCCATATGTTCCAGCATTCTTATGGCGCTCTCACATGTACAAGTTGCAAGGCTTCGGTGCACAGGCTCAGAAAGCACATGAGTGTTTCTCTGTGGAGGAACTGTGCAATCAAAGGCTAATTGGGACTGAAGGGCAAACCAGAGCAAGGCTCTCACAGAGACACAGGGCTTCAGATAAGTCCTTCGTTACACTCTTTGAAAATACAGATGCTGGAATTTTTGTAAAAAATTGGGTTGCAGACCAGGCATTGTGAAATGAAATTTAAATATGTCAATAAACATGTCTGGGGTTCAAACTAATGTATGATGTTAATGCATCTATGTTGTTGAATGTACTTTTGTACACTCAGAATTGTGCGTTTCTGCAAAGAAAAGTGTGAAATGAATAAATGTTGATATTGACCATTTTAACCATATGTTTGGAATTTTTCTAAAATCCATCTGTAAAATCGTTCTTTAAACCCATTAAAAACAAATGTCAACATTCTGTACACTCGTCGCATTATAACAATCAAGCTGAGGTATTGAGTTCAATCAAGTGAAGGTATATGTTGCCTTCATGGACATTTCATTATCTAGGAAAATAGTTCAGTGCGCTTGTAGTCTTTGTTTTAATGGATTTCCAATGTGACACTGGAAAGCAGAACACGCTATTTGTATTCATTATGTCAAAATTTTGGCCCTTTTATTTCTATTAATTTTTGTTTAGATGACTCATTTGTTTCTGGAGACTTACGATTTAAGATAAGCAACTATAAAATTATTTAGTCATTCATACAACAGGGTATTTATACTGGAGCAACTGAGAGTACACACCTTCATAAAGAGTACAACAGCAGGGGTGGGAATCTGAACCAAGGACAATGAGACTACAAGGCAACTTCCCTAAACATAGTATTAGTTTTTAGAGCATTCCTTTCCTATGCTCAGCTTTCTTTGGTATAAAATTTATTTCCTTATGTCTTTGGTTTCTTTGGTAAATTCTCAGGTTTCTCACAACTAATTGTGAGAATTAGTAAATTCTCACAGCTGCTTGTGATGTTTTGATGCTATGTGACACATAGAATAAATAAAATGTGCAAATTGATACTTACTCTGGTTTACTTATAGTCTGTTTTGCCTTTTTGATAGACGTTTAAAGCCTGGAGTAATTTAGAGTCTGGTAAAATGAAAAGGAGTAATTGTGTCAAACTCTGTTTTATATACTTCGTCAAAGAATAAGCAGGGTCTAAAACAGCAGATAATTTCTGTACTTTTGTACCAATTGCTTTTGTACTCTGAAACACAATACTTCAAGTACTTGTGATGAGACACCCATTTTACTGTTATTATGCAATTAAAATTAAATGGACAAATTACATGGTTAATTAATTTTTGCTGTAACATGGTTAAAATGCTTCATCTAATGAAGCAGAGCTTGAAAGTTTACATATCCTGTTGGTCACCAGGGCAACTATATGAGTGACCAGTGGCGTTAGGTCTCATGTAATTTCAGTGTATAGCTTCGGAATAATTTCTTATGTGATTTTATCGGTGTTTACTTATGTTTTAATTATGCTTGGTATGGTGCCACTTTTATTGAAAAAAACCAGTGAAAGTAAGTAATATACTGGTAAAAAGTCAAAGCCCTAGTTAATTCTGATGCACTCTCTTCATCTGTTTCACTTCTGTAGTTCCAGCTCTGTGCAAATTCAACGAATATTTTTGGAAGTCCATGCTGAAATACAATCTATGGCTTTGATTCTATGGAACAAAGAAAATGACACATATTCAATAATTCAGTTTTCAAAGCTGGCAGGACATGGAGCGAATCCTGTGTATCACAAGGCTAGAAAAATAACATTAGAAAGCAAAAGATTTGAATGAGCATCCTTGCTTCATTGAATCTGTTTTTGTTTCGGCACCTATCCAACTGTATAAATGCCAAAACGGAAAGCAAAAAAACCAAGTGGTGTCAACTGAATTAGAGGCCACAAGAATCTGACCAAATCTCTATCTGATCAAATGGGAGGCTCGGAATTCCTTGTCACACAGTTATTCAAGTGTACAGGGCAACCTCACCTAATAGTATTAATTATAAAGTTTGTTCTTACTGCTCCTGCAGCAAATTCTTTCCAACACAGATATTTCCCCCACTGAAACTACTGAATATTTAGTTTTGTACAGGCTATGTATCTTTCTCCAAGTTGTTAAAGCAGCACCCCTCCCGGATTTTGTCAGTGTTTTTAACCAAGTCTAAATCAGCCAGGCTGCTCAGCATGCAAGCTCTGCTCTAAAAAGTGTGTGTGTGTTGTGTGTGCCTGTGTGAAGATCAGACGATAATTCTCCTAAGCTCTGGTGACTGCTGTGCTCACCGGGGGCTTGCAGACATGTGGCCATCGAGCTGCATGGTCAGAAACCGCGACAACTGTGCTGAGGAGCCACTTATCCCTCATTTGTCTCTTAAGCTGGTACTGACCAGTCCTCTCCTGTTTAAGCAGACCAGAAAGGTCTGTCACACAGAAAGAACTATCTGACATTTAAGGGCATCCAGCAGTGTCAAAGTTATATTTTTTAATGAGCATGTTCAGTGATGAATGTAAAAACTTTTAGAGCCCATAAGTAGGAAGAAACCTTTAATTGTAGCAGTAGAAAAATGCACACATTTTACATTTTTCAGATTTTTCTGACTATATGCCACTCCAGCACTTTTTTTTTTTTTTTTTTGCTTTTTTACTGTTTCGTGGTGAGAAAGAACTCCACGAAAATGCACACTTTGTTTCTTAGGTTTGCTGTTATGATAATGTACTTAAAATAATACTAATTTTGTTTTCATAAGTAGTAAGATCTGAATTTTTGTGTTTTGCTTCTAGTCTGTGAGTGTGTGTCACCGCTGGTTTTATACCTTCTCTCTGTACCTCTTGCCATAATCTGTATCACCATATCTTTTCATATCTGTGAGTACTCATGGGAAACAGGGACAGAACCGGTTTTTCATTTGAGTATCAAAAAATGTTGGACATCCGAAAAGAACAAGTGATGTTTGATGAAATCAAAAATGAGTCATGAAGTGAGTATTCCAGGAAAAGAGAAATGCAAAATAAGTGAGATAAGAGATAGCACAAAATCTCACTAGACTGCTTTGAACGGTGGAAAGCAGTTTGTTCATTATCCAGTGTGTGTGACTCAAAAACTTCACCAACATAGAAGATAACACAGAAAGTTCCAGCTGGATGGAACAGAAGAGGTCCAGTCTGAAGAACATCTAAGAATGCTCAACTTTAAACCGAGCAGAAAAGGAAGCAGAAACCCTGAATCAGGAGTAGAAAAGGAGAAGGTCAGTAACCTGTTTCAACGAAACTGCAAAAGAAGCCTGAAAGAGTGAGATCCAGGACTAGAAGCATGTGCAAAAGGTACATTGAGAGCAAAGGGGGGAAGTCAATAAATGGAAAACTGGAAGATAGAGAGTGGACTTAGCAGCGGCCGAAGAATAACTTTATTACAGCTCAGACACTAGGGGCTAACAGGTTTAAACGGGCCTCAAGGCAGCAAAGTGATGTAATGCAAAGCTATCGTCAAAGAAGGTTGAGGTGAACAATACTCAGAGGCAGAGGAATGTTAATGAATGGAGAAAATAAGAACTGTAACATATTCACACTCATTTTTCACTGCACTGTTTCCAATCTGCAAAAAAAAAAGGGAAATTACACCACTGCTCCAGCTAGCAGATCAGAAAATTTCAACACCAACCAGTATGAATATTCGATATTACCAGTACCAGAGCAAGAGAGATGCTTCCACAAAATAACACCAGCAGGATTTTGGTAACATCAGAGTGTTTTGCTACTGGAAAAACAGGAATTTCAGACTGGTATCCACAGCTGTTGGGAAAGTAAAGTTTTTGTAGACAAAAGTATGAAACATATAGCTTGTTAAATGTCTCACAGCACTGCTGTGACCCCACTTCAGTCTGTGTGCAGTGATGTTTCATCCTTCCTCCCACAGTCCATAGATGTCTTTCGTGTGAACTGAGGAGTCCAAACTGGCTTTAGTATGGGAATGTGTGAATGAATGTGTGTACCTTTCCCCTGAACGGACTGGTGTATCATGCCTGGTGTCCTATGCTTCCGGGATAGGCTCCAGATCACCACAATCCGATGGGATAAATAGTTATAGATAGTTAATGAGTACAGTATTTCGAATTACGTAATATTCACAGGCCCACTGATGGTAAAATTCGCGATTGTGGTATACATTGTGCAGTATTTTGTCTGCTTAAATTTATGCCATGCCTAAGTAATTGATATAAAAGCATGGCTGTGTACTGATTTCAACTGGAGCATTTGAGTTGATGAAGAATTAATCTGGTGGCTGGCATTTCCTTAATGAATCGGGCTACATGCAATAGATCCCAGTGCTGCGCTATTGTTGGCTGTGCAGGATTAGCTATGTGGCCTCATGGGTGTTTGACAACAGGACATATCACCAGCTTGAACTCTGACATCCTGAAGAGTGGTTACTGTGGTGACTTAAAGTAGTGAACCATCTGTGTGCGGCTGTGTGTACGTATATTTGCATCTGCAGAAAGTTGCATGCACAAAAAAATTTATATTTTAAATTTATAGATGCCTATATTGAATTTTTTGCTGGATCTATGATAACCTGGATATGTAATCTCTCTAGATGGACCTTTTCCTTTAAAGTTCACAATGTCTGTCTGAACATAACAGATTTTAACAATTCCACCATTTTTGAGCGCTAGATCTCAATTAACTTGTCAACTGTTAATTAAAATCAGTCAATTATAGTTTCTGTCAGCCAAAAATATTACTGTTAATTTACAGTACAAAAGTTAGGAAGATATATAGTGGGGGAAGAGGAGGTCACCGTGGTGAAATCAGTTTTACTCTAGAGGTGGGTGGAGAGGTTCTTGGACTTAGTTTCGGTAAACTGAAATATGTGAGTAATGTCTTGTTTTATGGCATGCTTTGTGTTTTATTTACATCATAGCCACAGCAATATTCTCCATTGTCATTCTCAACTCAGTGCTTTTTACTGTACTTATGCTTTACTGTACTTATCTGTTTTTATAAAACAAAGTTTTGCAAATAATTTTCGCAACTGCAATACAACCACATTGTAATAGCTATTACTGTACATCTACTGGTTATTAGGATGATTCTGGGGAATAACCACACTTTTTCTAACTTCCCAGGTGAGGAAAAATGCAATGCTGTTTCCATTTTGTGCAACACAGAATATGGAAAAAAATGTCAATAAGCTTTTAAATAGTATATAAATTGAAATCAGACTCATCACCTTAAAACATTGTTTTACCAGCTTTCTCTGTGAATTGTATGTGTAAGAACTCCATGATACATGAATGTGAGAAAACTGCAAACCATCCACTCCAAAGCATATATGAATAAACTTGAAAGGAAGATGATCAACAGCTTTCATATTAGTGACCACACTTTGGTTTCCATCCTTTGACCTGTGCTTGGGATTGACCACTGTTCTGAATCCTTTCCTACAGTCTGATGTCTGGTCTGGCTGCTTTGGATGCCAAGTGTTCCAGTCGCCTGGGCATCATGACCATCTCATACTACCTGTGGACCACCTTTGTGGCAGTGGTGGTGGGCATCATCATGGTTATCATCATACATCCAGGAGGTGCAGCACAGAAGGAGGACTCAGAGGACAGTGGCAAGCCCATTATGAGCTCTGCCGATGCTTTGCTTGACCTTATCCGGTAAGAGAAGCGAGAAGCCTTCCGGACCTGAGAAAATGTGTTGAGAATAGGTTGCAGTTCGCAAGACCCATGCAATCTTCTTTACAGCTCAACTTCTCAGGATTAGATTGCACAAATTGCTAAATAAAATCTGATGAAAGGGGACTACTGATATCCAAAAGGAAGCATTTAACTAAAGGTGCAAAATGTTAGCAGATACACTTGGTCTTCAGACGTATTCAGAAGAATTTTCTTCATAACTAGATTTTTGGTATATGCAACCACTATTTCACAGTCAGTAAAAGCTTAATAATGCAAAAATCCTTCAATTTATACATTCTTACTCATTCTTGTACTTATTTTCACTGCCAACCAATGGTGGATGTGGAAATGCGCCAACGTTCTCTCAAACGAAATTAAACGAGTGAAGAAAGTGCAATTAAATGAATAAACTGAACAAAGTTTGTAGCTTTGAGCATTCTTAATTTGAATGTTCATAATAGGAGGTTCCAGCATACCTGAAGGGCTTTGGTTTTGTTGTGCTCACCACATTAGCACGGTAACAGTTAGCTTCATTTAGAGTGAGGAAAAATTGCACGACCTGTGGGCAGAAGTACCACTGAGCACATCTCCTACAGTTGAGTTAAGCACAGGTGTAATGCCTGTGCTGTCAACATGTGAAGTAAGATAATTAACATCCCTGGCTCTGAGGTGAGTCTCCTTGAACTGGCTCCCACAGGGGAATGGAACAAGCCTTGGACCGCGTTACTGCTGAGTGTCACTGGGTCGCGCTCAGTAGGCCATGGCCTGCATTGCTTTGCAACAGACGTTCAGCTGAACAGTTCATACAATTCACCCAAATCATCCCTTATATCGCTACAGTGATGCAGAATCTCTCCTGAACGCGAAAGGCCTACATGCCTTTTCTATTATTATCCACCAGCAAGTCAAATTTAATTTGATACAGCACATTTTACACAATACTGTAGCAGACAGTATAGCCAGAACCATGGAAAATACCAATATAAAGCCTTAGCAGATATATGTTGAAGTTACACATTGTCATTCTTCAGTCCAATGCTCCGCTTTGTTTATTTAGCGAATTACAACGAGATGACGGGAGCGCAAGGTGAGAGTACACAGTTAGCTCTCTGTGTTCATTTTGTTCATTTTTTTCCCCATCCCAGAGCACAGCTGGCCATGGAATTGACTTTAAATCCCTTTCAGAGCAGCCTCTCACTGAATATTTAATATCCCCAGGTTTGATTAGAAGCATTGAGATCACTGTTCTGCACTTTCAGCAATGTCTACAATTATTGGCTTGATTTACTGTTTATAATAATTACAATCATTGTAATAGGATCCACATGGTAACAAAACACATTTTGCATTTGTGCTCTTTTTGAACTGAATCTTAAATATAGTGTGCAAACCTGAGACATCTCTCATGACGTATAACTATTTCTCTGTATTTTGATTGTCATGTTTTATTTGGAGGTGTATCAGAACATTGTTACTGGCAAAGCATTTTGTCACTGCAACTGATAATTTTTGAAAAGAATATCTTATTTTCTTTTACAGCAACATGTTCCCAGCAAACTTAGTTCAAGCTACTTTTCAGCAGGTGAGTAATGTCAAATGGTGCACAGAACCAGATTATTCTCATGTTTATCTTTGTTACATTTGATATAGGGGGACAGTCGAATCATGTGATCACTCGCAAGAAAAGGACCATGACATGGGAAAAAAATGTATATACACTTAATCAGTACCACCACTGTGGTAGATTAAATTGTTGTATGATTTACCTTCAAGGTTTTTGATCTTAATAGCAATTCAGAGCTCAGTTTATATATACATAAATATAAGCCAATTAAAACAATGACCATGTCAGTAATCAGCAAGCTATACCAGCTCACCAGCTGAACAATTTCTATCCCTTTTAGTATCGAACCAGGAGTATCCCCATCCTGAAGTCTCCTAAGCCCACCATCAGCCAGGACCCAACAGAGACCGCTACTCGGCGAGTCTTCGTTTATGGCATTCAGGATGACAATGGCACAGACATTCAGAATTTCTCCTTGGATCTGACACCTCCCCCAGATGTCATTTTCCGTACGCTCCCTGGAACTAGCGAGGGCATGAATGTGTTAGGCATTGTCATCTTCTCAGCGACTATGGGTATGGACCATCACAACTCTCTTATTACCAGTCAGTTACTCTCAGTCATCATGGATTCACCTATGGAATAATGACAAGAATTTTAAATAGGCTTTTTTAACTTACCCTTTTTTTTCTAGGTATAATGCTTGGCAGAATGGGGCCAAATGGCAGTGCTTTGGTCAACTTCTGTCAGAGTTTGAATGAAGCTGTCCTGAAGATTGTTGCCATTGTCATCTGGTCTGTATGATTCTGTCAGTCAGCTCCTCTTAAGCCAGTTTCATTTCTGCTGAAATCACTGTGCAGTAGAGTAATGATGATGACCACCGTAGTAGAATTTGGTAAAATCTGTTGTTTTAAGCCATGAATGTGAAGCATGGTTGTAGAGGGTGATGTTTACCAGATTCTCTGGATATGCAGGTACTTTCCATTTGGCATTGTGTTCTTGGTTGCGGGGAAGATACTAGAGATGGATGATCCTTCAGCTATGGGAAAGAAGCTGGGCTTCTATGCAGTCACTGTTGTGATGGGTTTGGTACTGCATGGTCTTTTCATCCTGCCTGCCATGTACTTCTTCATCACCAAGAAGAGTCCCATTGTCTATATTCGTGGTATCCTGCAAGCCCTGCTCATCTCACTGGCCACCTCCTCCAGGTATCTGTCAGCAAGTTTTAGGGCAACCATTGTAACTAAATAGAGGTTTTTCAGCAGGAGAATGATAATATACATTCAGAGAGATGGTGATTGTAGTGCTGGTTCCTCTGTTTCTGCAGCTCTGCCACACTGCCTATCACCTTCAAGTGCCTCCTGGAGAACAACCACATTGACAGACGAATCATTCGCTTTGTGCTGCCTGTTGGAGCTACCATCAATATGGACGGCACAGCACTGTACGAGGCAGTGGCCGCCATCTTCATTGCACAAGTCAATAACTACGAGCTGGACTTTGGGCAGATTATCACCATAAGGTTTGTCTCAAGCAAGGAGAGGAAAAAATTTAATATTTCTAACTAATATACTCTGGAAATTTTTGTTCGCTTGTCTTCAGTTGAGAATCACTTTAGATATTGTGTAAAAAGTAACACTTCAACAACGAAAATGGTAGACAAAATTCCAAAAAAGACAGACTGCTCTGCTGGAGCTTAACAGCCCTTTTCACATGTTGTACTGGACAAACAGCAATTAGTTTTTTCTATGCACATAAACGAAAAAGCAATTTGTTAATGTTTGCTTTCCCTATCAGCAATTTTCATTTCATCTTGGTTTTTCTCATGCAATTTAATCATTACCAAATTGCATTTTCTAAGCTTGACTGCTCAACACATGCTTTAAAACACGGTTTTAACATTTAATTTCAGAACACACTCAAAAGATACAATACTTGAGGTTACATTGTTTTCCTAAAGGAACTGCACTGTCATGTTTGCATCTGGAAACAAGACTTGAGTTACAGTACAATAATTCCTCATTATTTACAGTGATTTACAATACATGCTCTTTCTATACTGTGGTATTACATATAGTATAAGGAGATAACTATCATCTGCTCATTTAGATTAATTAATTTAGCTGCAGTTTTTCTCCAGAGCAATTTACTGTGTTAAGCTACTTAAAGTGATTTACCCATTACCCATCGGATCCAAAGGCAAAAGCTCTAGCCACTATGCTACCTGCTGCTCCAACCTACTCCTACTCCTACTCCTTACCAAATCCTAGCTATTATCTATCATGTGATCAAGAACACATAGTTAATTTGTCATTTTTTATTCAAACAAAAATACGTGAACATGCAAAAGCCAAGAATGCAGTAGGGTTTCCACATCAATGAAGAAGGTCAATAAAACCCAGTACACAAGATCAGTTGATTGTTAAAAAGTGCTATTGCCTGTAAGACCAGAAACTTGGTCAGCTTTGCCTGAAGTATTGAAGCTTGTGATAACACTCCATGGCAAGGACAAAAGATCTCAGTGAAATTACTTTTACTGCTTATCCATCTGGGAAGGATTATAAATCCATTTCCAAACTATGGACTCCAGAATTCACACACACACACACACACACACACACACACACACACACACATACACACACACACACACACACACACACACACACACACACACATACACACATTGTCTGAAACCGCTTGTCCTGAATTCATACAGAAAAAACTAATTTACAAATGGACCTAATTCAAGACTGTTGACACTACTAAAGGATCAGAGCATATGACATTCAGAAAATGAAAAGCCCAAGGGCCTCTGTCAAAAGTTCATATTATAGTTTATAACTACACCCAAGACAAAGACTAAAAATGTATGGCTTACTGGTTGGGAAACCAGGGAAAAATGCTTCTTTCTGAAAAAATAGCATGGCTTAGCTTTGAAAATTTGCACTTGAAAAAAGACTTCTTCTGAAAGACCACACCATGTTTGGTGCCAATAAAACACCACTTCTCATCACTATCATCTCAAACCCCCCACCAAGCATGGTCATGAGGGTGATGTCTTATGGCTATTTCACCACACAATCATCGAGCTCGCCATGATTTCCCCTCCATGCCAGCATATTGCAGAGGAAAATGTGACACCATCTGTCCAAACAGCTAAAGTCAGGCTGAAAGTGAATCATGCAATAGGACGATGACCCTAAGCACACAATTAAATTTACTGCTGAATGGCTGAAAAAGAAAATAAGCAGGGTTTTTGGATGGTCAAGTCAAAGTTCAGCTCTGATCCCTATGACGGTGTGGCGGGACCTTAAGAGAGTTCTGCATAAAAAAATGCCCTCAAATATCAGTGAGGTGGTGCAGAATTATGGTGGGGCAGAATTTATCAAATGTGAAGTAAGAGACTGATCACATAACACAAAAAACAATAACTTTTTGGGTTCTACATGCTACAGAATCACAGGAGGGCACTTTTCACACTTTCCTGCTATGGTGTAAGAATTATGAAAAATATGATTTCATAAATGTTTAAATGGGCTGTGGTACAGCTTAACTGGATTTGCTCTGTTTCCAAGAAACTTTTTATAGCAAAATTGTATTATTTTGATTGATCAATGAGCTGAAGTCTGATGTTCATTTTTGTGACAAGGGGGCTGCTTTAGAGAAATTTAATGAAACATCTAGTCCCATAATAACCTCTTTTGAAGATCAAATGTACTGTGTAAGTCAATGTCTCCAAGGTGACGTGTCATCTCCACTTAACATTCTTTGCAGCCCTCTCAATTCTCAGGGTCCGTTAGAGCATACATACTGTACATAGACCATAGAATTGTATTGCTTTATGTCCTGTGAGAACAACAGCTGAGTAGATGTGTCCTTTAAACCTTTAGTGGTAAAGTCTAATCTATGTCATTTCATCAAAGTGAAGGGTAATGTGTCAGTAAGGATGGCAACGCAACCAATCCTTCAGTGAGTTTTCTCACAGCAGCAGTTCCCAAGCTGTTTTCCAAAAAATGTAATGAAAATGCACTCAATTCCCTCCACAAGAAAATTTAAATAACAAAACATCAAATATAAAACCATACGATGAGTCATCACCCAGCAGTGAAGGCAGATATTTTGCTGGGGCAGCCAATTCCCTACATCATTAATGTGAAGTCAGCCTGGTAGCCCACTTAAAGAGCACTGGAGGACAGCAGTAATCTGCAGACCACACATTGAGAGCCATTGTCATGACGTTCCCAACAGGTATTAAGAAGTTTCCTCCGCTAGGATTTGTGACAAAGCAATGCTTTATCAAAAGTATTTTGTGATCCCCAGTATCACAGCAACTGCAGCAAGTATTGGTGCCGCAGGAATACCTCAAGCTGGACTGGTCACCATGGTGATTGTGTTAACATCTGTAGGACTGCCAACCGACGACATCACTCTTATCATTGCTGTGGACTGGGCATTGTAAGTTGTCTTAAAAGAGTTGTAAAGTACCTTCTCTCTCAGTGCTTGAGTTGATGATTCTCAATGTTCCTTTTCGAACTCTGTGACCAAGTAGCTAAGAGCTCAGGATGGACTTTGGCTCCTCACTTTTTGCTGTATGTTTAACATTAGAAATTCATTGTGATTTCACTAAGATGCGTACTTATTCCTCCACAGGGACAGGTTTCGGACCATGGTAAATGTAATGGGTGATGCCCTTGCCACTGGCATCATGGCACACATCTGCAGAAAAGACTTTGTCAAAGAAGGAGAAGAGGTACACCATATAGGCGTCAGCCATTAGTTTCTTGTTACCGTATTTAATAGAGAGCATCCATTCTGAATGTTGTTACTAATTCCCTTAACATATTTACCATAAAAAACTGTGTCAAAATATGAGTAATTATTAAATGGATTATTAGTGATCTTGACATTCCACTTTACTGAACTCACATGTGAGGTGTTACACCCAGTTCTTATACTGTTCTGAAATTTGTCTGAATTGAACACCTGCTGAACATTACTCTGGTGAAAAACAGGATAAAGTGGTCAAGTCATCAACATATGTATTAATTACTCACATGATCTTGGTAAAAATAGTTATGTGCTTATGTGTTAGTTATGGTATATTACATGGTGCTATGAAAGCTGGTGCCTTCTACTGGGATCCTCTGAGGCAGACCTACAGACGTTTTGACCTTTCCAGTCACCATCTACCTCTTCCTTCCAGGTTCCCCTGATCTGTGAAACCAAACCCTTAATAAGCATTCAGCAAATGATGACCTACCAGAAGAATGGGCGTTTCCAACCCCCACCAGGGGTAAAGCCAGACCACATCCCACCCGAAGTGGCACGACTCATTCAGTTGGAGGAAGGTGTTCGGCCAGCCGAGAAGAAGAAGTCCCCATCTCACAAGAGGGTCGACAGGGACCACTGCTCCATTGACATGAATGGCCTGGAGACTAACGTATAGTGTTCTCTACAAGGCGAGAGCCCTCTTGACACTAAAATATATGCATTTCCACGCTGTCGGGACTAATATACTGGCTTCTCCAAAAGGCAGAATCAAATTTCACCACTCTGAAGATAAGATCATGTCCTTCTGAGGAATGTGAAGGAATGGAAAAACATTTAAGTTTTTTCAGTTCTACTAGTGTGTGAAACATGAAATGCATTCATGATTTTTGCTTGGCATCACAGAAGCAAAATGAAGATCCTGGGACACAGTACAACTAGTAGCAGACACACTGGGAAATGGAGAGAGCTTTGAAAGGAACGAAAGACCAAGGCAAATGCGGAAAATACAGGAAACATAAGGAACTCAGGAAATACCTGAACAGAACTGAAATTAAAAACCTCCCTTTCTATTTTCAGAGTTTGGTTACAATGCAGCAACAGTTGTGTAACTGATCAGCCACCAGCAACACTGTGAGGGACACCACCCTTGTTTGTATTAGTTTTTATGGGTGTAGTTCAGCATCACTGTATAACAACAGGTTTACACTGGGAACCAGTAGAAACAACGTTTTTAAAATGTAAAAAGCTCTACAAAAGTTCTCTTACGGAACCAGATTCTATATCATGTTGCAGTTTATGACCATGAGAAGAATCATTAAATACAATTTTTCCTACATTTTTGATGCATTTTTCTGAAAACTACAGTTTTGTTTGGCACAGCCAGTCTTTTTAACAGCATGCACAATGTCACATTTACTGGTGCTTTTTTAACTCCTTGGAACTTCAGTTAACTTTATAAATGAGCACATTTCTGCCATTGTGTGTAAAAACAGGCCATCCACTCCAGTTTCTGCCCTATAGCCTTTTTTTCTTATTAAAATGAATTTGGTTGAGCTGTTATAAAATACCAACATAGATGTCCTATCTGTCATAAGATGATAGCAATTGGTCTTTTGAAAACCCATTAATGCACATTACTTCTGATAATGAAGCAAACCTGTGCTCCTCAAACAAACCTCTTGAAATAGTTTATCCTAAAAGTCTTTAGTATTTTTCAGGAGCTTCAAACAACAAGGTAAAGGTCAATTAATAATATATACTACTGAGATTTTTGATTATGTAAGGTATTAATCATAAAAATTGATATTATATCAGTCAGACTTCAATAGCTCCATCAAAATCTCCTATGAGACTGAGACTAATTAAAAGTTCAGTGTGAAAACAAACCAGCTTTATTATTTTTGCTTAGCTGACATATTTTTGAAAAAATTACTCGATTTTATCCGCTTCTAAAATTTCATGTTATATCTTGGAAGAATATGGCTAGGGGAAGAAAGTAGTTTTCGAAGCACAAGATCAAACCTTTTCAACCACGTCAGAGGTAGGTGATTGTGGCCTTTCGGTCCATTTGTGTTCTTCTCACCTGCAAAGCATGTGCACAGCTCAGGTGATAAAGAGGAACAGCAAAGAACCTCCCGCAACCTAAACCAATGACCTTCAGGTTACAGGTGTGCACCCTTTCCCCCACAGCCTATGGTGTACACAGTAGGTACCAAGAACCACATTATGATTAGGTTTACAATAAGGAAACGTAAAGAAAGAGGGTCTAAGACTTCTAAAGGCTGTGCTTGTGCTTAGTACTCCCTCTTTCCTTCTTTGCCTTATGAAATAAAGCAGAAATAAGATGGCTCACAGTACCTTCCCAAGAGACAAAATAACATGCATAACCCAGAGCAAAGTAAATCAGGCCATGCCAAAACAGCTCAGTGCTGTTTGAAGGCATATATCCATAACTAACTATAGAGTAATAACCTTCATAAAGTACAATGTGCAATCTGAAGTTTATAAGAGTGTTTGTCTTTTATAAAGAAAATGGTTTTGTTTAAATGGTTTTGTCAATTCCATGAATGCAATTTAAAGCCTCTTCTTTTACAAAATTTAAAATGTAGATGCAATCTAACCGCAATAGACAGATCTCTGGTATTTCAGAATTATTTATGTATGAGGTGAAATTTGGCAGAACTTCTAAACATTCTTATTGCACTACATTCAACAAGAGGAAAACGCAAAAATATAATTCATTCTATAAAATACAATTTTGCTTTTCAAAAGATAATTAAGAATGCAACAATGTCATCTTTAATTTTTCTAAATGAAATAATTTCAAATGGTTAACATCACTGTATATTTATCAAATGAAACATTTTTTGCAACCATAACTAAAACAGTAATATAAAAAAATTGATCATCTTTCTTCACTTTCCTTGCCTCTTGATAGGAATTACATTAACTTTGTCCTCCACATAGTGAGACTTGTACCAGATTACAATGAATCAGTCATTCATGACTTTTTCAGTTAGTGTTTTCCTAGATGTTAATGAAATTCTTTTTCTCTATTTGGTTATTTCATGTCCTTGATCATTTATAGTACTGTATTTACACTTCAAGGTTACCACATTGAAAATTACACTAAAATCAAATTAATTTGGAGAATAAATTGTTCTTATGATAAACTAACTGAATTTAAGAGAGAGATGAAAGCAATTACTTCTCAGTAAAAGACTCTGGGCCTCAGGGAACTGTCGAGTATAACACATGAAAGTGGAATAAATATAATATACCTTAACGTATATAAATGAAAAGCTGATTTCTGAAATAAATGTTTTTTTTTTCCTAGCATGATGTTTCATTTCCAGAAACAATATGGATTTTCTTGGGAGAAAAAAAAAATAAAGTGGTTTTCCAAGAATCTTTTATCTTTCGGTAAAAAGTCAAAGCACTGAAGCAAAAAAATATTACCATGGCAACCAACAGATGGTGTTTTATTGCATGATCCATTATTGCAGCCAATAACAGACTGTGCCCTCCCTTTAAATCTGTTGTATGCTTTGTGACTATGTCTGTAAGCACCTACGATGCTAGTCTCATATCAGAGCCTGAACAGCAAGTTATCAGCGTGTGAAAAATCTTGGGTTCAAAGAAGTCAAAATCTACAGCACCCCAGATGACATGGAAAGGTGTTGGTCTGCTCTTCCATGTCTGGTCATATCCCTTCACTTCTCTGGCAGATCTGTGTTTAACCTTCCTTTGAAAAGGACAAATTATGCCTGCTTTGTGTGAAGTTGTCCTCCTCATTTATCAGAATCAAGATGATACACACAAATACTGCCCATAACAGAAATTACAGCTTTTCTGAAGGAAACCTTAATATTATCATAAGCAAGTGATATCCATCAGAATTTAAATCATTTGGCTTACCAGTCAAATTAAATTAAATGTTTTACTAAGAATGCACAACAGTATGAATTAGAAACTAAATCGGATGTACAGCAGTACCATGTGTTCACATGATGACCTTTGCTGTGTGTTTGTTGGCCAATTTGACAGAAATCTGCCTTTTGCTGCCCCCGTTGAACGTCAGCATCCTGAATCCCAATCCAATGCAGCCGCACTAAAAGGTGTCCAGCTGTTGGAAAAATCTGTAAGCTGGTGCAGCAGCTGTTTACAATGAAACTGTAGAGCAGTTATGATCAGGGTCTTTTATTAAATCACTACCATTAGTGGTTTTTGATACATTCAGCGAAAAAATATTAAAACAACTCCTGACTGCTAATTTGAAGCTCAGACAGTCTGAAACCGTCTATTCAAAACCTTCAGTAACATGCTTCGATATAAAAATATGCCCCACAGACTGAGAAACTTACTTGTAAAGGTCCAGCACACAAGATTGGATGTAATGAAGCTCTCTGTGAAAAAGCTGCATCTCCACCGTGTTTTTCAGAAAGCAGCAGGTTACGAGGCATGCTGAACTGGCTTCAGTAGCAGATTTATCAGAGTTTGGTGGAGGATCAGTAGAAAAAATGGTTTCTTTGCAATATGAGCACAATACATTTTCTGACTGGTGTCATATCAAGGGATACCTTGCCTCATGCCCTATGCTTCCGGTATACACTCTAGACCACTGCAAACCAATACTGGACAATAAGTGTGTGTGTGTGTGTGTGTCTATCTCTCTCTTGCTCTCTCTCTCTTGCGCTCTCTCTCTATATATATATATATATATAAATATATGTATATACACACACACATATGTGTGTGTATAGATATATATATAGTATGTATATAAATGGTGTGTGTATGTGTGTGTGTGTGTGTGTGTGTGTGTGTGTGTGTGTGTGTATATATATATACAGTATATACACACAGACACACACTCAAAGCCCACTTTATTAGATAAACCTGTTCAACTGCTCATCAATGCAGATATCTAATCAGCCAATCACATGACAGCATCTCAATGCATTTAGGCATGTAGACATGCTGAAGTTCAAACTGAGCATCAGAATGGGGAAGAAAGGTGATTTAAGTGACTTTGAACGTGGCATGGCTGTTGGTGCCAGACAGGCTGATCTGAGTATTTCAGAAACTGCTGATCTATTGGGATTTTCACGCACAACCATCTCTAGGGTTTACAGAGAATGGTTAGAAAAAGAGAAAATATCCAGTGAGCGGCAGTTCTGTGGGTGAAAATGCCTTGTTGATGCCAGAGGTCAGAGGAGAATGGCCAGACTTGTTCGAGCTGATAGAAAGGTAACAGTAACTCAAATAACCACTCATTACAGCCAAGGTATGTAGAAAAGCATCTCTGATTGCACAACACATCAAACCTTAAAGCAGATGGGCTACAGCAGCAGAAGACCACATCGGGTGCCACTCCTGTCAGCTAAGAACAGGAAACTGAGGCTACAATTCCCACGGGCTCACCAAAATTGGACAATAGAAGATTAGAAAAATGTTACCTGGTCTGATGAGTCTCGATTTCTGCTGTGACATTCAGGTGGTAGGGTCAGAATTTGGCTTAAACAACATGAAAGCACGGATCCATCCTGCCTTGTATCAACAGTTCAGGCTGGTGGTGGTGGTGTAATGATGTGGGGGATATTTTCTTGGCACACTTTGGGCCCCTTAGTACCAATTGAGCATCGTTTAGCCACTACAGCCTACCTATTGTTGCTGACCATGTCCATCCCTATATTACCACAGTGTACCCATCTTCTGATGACTACTTCCAGCAGGATAACATGCCATGTCACAAAGCTCCAATGATCTCAAACTAGTTTCTTGAACATGACAATGAGTTCACTATACTCAAATGGCCTCCACAGTCACCACGTCTCAATCCAATAGAGTGCCTTTGGGATGTGGTGGAACGGGAGATTCGCATCATGGATGTGCAGCTGACAAATCTCCAGAAACTGCGTGATGCAATTATGTCAATATGGACCAAAATCTTTGGGGAATGTTTCCAGTACCTTGTTGAATCTATGCCACGAAGAATTAAGGCAGTTCTGAAGGCAAAAGGGAGTCCAACCCGGTACTAGCAAGGTGTACCTAATAAAGTGGCCAGTGAGTGTATATACATAGACAGTGACTTAAATTTACATTTACTTACATTTTCTTCACATATCTATTATAAACAATTTCTGACTGTTGCAAAGCAAAGGAAACTTGTGTTTATGTATACAAGATTACAGATGAGATTAAACAGTTTGACTTGATATTAGCAGCTGGGTCAGTCTGTCACTAGAAGTTCTGCCCCATAGCCCAGTACTTCTTCAGGGTAGCAGTACAGCAGTAGTGGTCGGTCACCGGTAGCTTGTAGTGACCCTACTGGTTCTTCCTGTCTATACCAGAGCCAGCTTGTGACTTTCACTGCTGTCTCCATCACCTGTTGGACCAGTGTCTTTCTTTCTCTGCCAATCATCCACAACCCCACAAACATTCTGCAGAGTAATAGCTGTAAAACCGTGGCATCCTACCTCAACTAGAAATGAAATGGCTTTCTACTCTTAGCTTCTGATGTTGTTCACCAGCTCATCATACTTAGTTTATTTCTCTGAAGAGCTTCTTCGCACCTTTCTTTCCAAGGAGCTATCAGCTGTGTGATGATTATGGCCTTCCTGTGGAGGAGCCGCATGACTAATCGGACAATGGGCTTTTTTGGACTATGTCTGAGAACACGGTTCATTCATGTAGGTTGACCTCTGTTGTGCAGTGTGTGCTGAAGGGGCTTTGAGGATGCCAACAGTTAAGTTTCAGTCCAAATGTTTTATTGTGTTGGCTGAGGTTTTATTGGTCTTCTGATTTTTTTCCCGGTTCAGGGCTGGTGCCCTGAGTAGTTTGTCATGATGCCACTAATATCTATCTTGCCCTAGTGCCATGCTTCAGCATAATATATATTCAAGGTTGTCTAGTCCTTCACAAACCAAAAAGCAGGGACCTTCAGATCACCCCCACTTGTGGAGGTTGCTTGGAGAGGGCAAAACATCACAGACTGAACGCAGTAGAAATTGAATCTACATACTTCTAGTTCCTTATCTCACTTGTTTTAGCTTTCTACTTGTTGTCTCCCATCCGGTCCAAGCTCCGTTTTCCCAACTGTACAGCTTTTGAAATGCAGACCGCTTCTTCCTTCTTTCATATTTTTGCTCACATTAGGCTGCTCCCGGCCTTTTTTTTATACTTGCTTGCAAAGCACAGCCCTTGACAGCCAACAGTTATCTAATTTTTTTTTTGATGTTTTAGTTGGATAGGGGTGCAGTGGTGCAGTGGGTTGGACCACAGTCCTGCTTTCCGGTGGGTCTGGGGTTCGAGTCCCGCTTGGGGTGCCTTGCGATAGACTGGCGTCCCATCCTGGGTATGTCCCCTCCCCCTCCGGCCTTACGCCCTGTGTCACCGGGTAGGCTCCGGTTCACCGCGACCTCGTATGGGACAAGCGGTTCTGAAAATGTGTGTGTGTGTGTGTGTGTGTGTGTGTGTGTGTGTGTGTGTGTGTGTGTTTTAGTTGGCTTTCTGCTTTCTGCAAATTGCACTGTGCATGTTGGGTCCCTTTTGTCAACCTTCTATCGTTTGTTTTCTTGTGTTTCTGATCTTCCCATCCTTTGAGTCATGACTAGTTATCACAAGTATGGCCTTTTCAATCTTAAAATCCTAAACTAAGAATGAAATATAAAGCTGTAATTCTGAGCATTTGCTGCAAACAGCAAAAAAAAAAAAAAAAATCTGTTAACTTTCTTCTCCAAAAGCTCAACTATGGTGGTTGCAATTTCATAGATCATTAAAGGCCACAGACACACACACACACACACACACACACATTTTCTGAACCGCTTGTCCCATACAGGGTCGCGGGGAACCGGAGCCTACCCGGCAACACAGGGCGTAAGGCCGGAGGGGGAGGGGACACACCCAGGACGGGACGTCCCGCCAGTCCGTCGCAAGAGGCCACAGACACCTCAGCAATAATCCATGCTGATAAAGTCAAGCCTTAAACTTTCCTGGTAAACTTTCCTTCCCAGTTTTATTGATTTTGCTCAATATCTATAATATTTATTTCTCAACTTCTTTCATATTCTTTATGGCCTTTAGAGTTGCATCAAACCATTTTGCAAGGCATTTAATTCATCCTGCTGTTATCCAGGAGATTTGCTCTCCTTGCACACTAAGCAGAAACCTGTCAGTGACTTTTCCTCTTAATTATTACTAAAGATCTTGATTTGTGTGGCTTTAACCTTGTCCTTGCCCACTTCACAGCTGGGTCCAGTGCTCTTAGAATCCATCTGGTTTGCATGTGAGTGCTGGTTTCTAGTGAATCAAAATGACTAGTTATAAGTGAAAGCTCTAATCTGTGGCACTGTGACGTCTGAGTTCTTCTTAGGACCTCTGGACTCTTGTTGTGCACTTCTGATGATCAGGTTCAAGGCCATCAAAAATGAAGCGAAAGAAATTGTACAGTCACAATAACTTTTGCAAGTCTTTGTCAGGCAGTTATAGTGCTTCCCACAGAGAATCTCATTTTTGTGTTGGTCAAACACCCTGTGATTATACTCTGTTTTTCCTGGGGTAAAATAATGACATAGCTTCTATCGGTTTATGAGGCAATGATCCAGAAACATCAGCAAAGTCAGGCCACATAACTTCTGAGTCCTTGGCAATTTTTCCCTCCCTTATTAGTTTGCTTAAAGTGCTTCTATGCTCAATGCATCCTTGAAACCCTGGAACACCACCTTCCTGCACTGAAGTAAATGTTCTGCACTATATAATTATTTCTTGACATGTGCATTATCAGCCTGTCATGACAGAATTGCAAAGAATCTTCCCCCCCTACACTTAAAAGAGAGATTGTTCTAAACTGATTTATTTCAGGGGAATCTTTCCTTGCCTCCAAATTACTGTCAGCAACTTTCAATGTCTATGAAAACATTTTGGGCAGTCCTTGTAGACTTTGCATGGCATTCCATTTGGTCCAGAAACCAATTTGCTCATTGCTTGTCTAAGTACATATTTTATAGCTATATTTAAGGACAGGTACATCTGCATTATTAAGCTTGTATTGATAGTGTATAGAATAGAGAAAACAATGTGGCCAAAAGATGAACATTACATATGCTGATGGGATGAATCATCAATAGCTGGCATTCAAAATGGAATTATGGAGATTGGAACATTTTAAAGTATTTGTAAATTAAAGTTAATGTAATTAGAAATTAATAATGTAATCAGTGTTACACTGGGATGAACTGGCATGTCTATAATCATCCTGGCACATGTCCTATGCTTCCAGGATTGCCTCTGGACCACAGTCACACTCATTGAACAAGCAATTACTGACAATGGATTGATAGAAATAAGAGTCTTGCAAGGTGGTTTTTATTATAGCTTTATCGGTGGTTTTCATAGAACCTTACCTGTGAATAAAAGTGACATGTGTATTATTGATATTTTATTGATTGTAACTTTTGGTGAAAGACTTCAGGCTTACTAACAAATTGTGCCACCAACTTACAGTTCCAATTGTATTTATACAGGGGGATCCACTTTATGTCAGGTAGCCAGTTGTGAACTGGGAAACTGCACAAATATTTTTCAGCTCAAACCAAGATTAACCCAGTTGTGCTGTAGATGGAAGGTCACAGATGTGCATACAAGATTAAATAGCATCTGACAAACCAAACCACCCTGCTTAAATTTACCCTTCAACAATGCCATTACTGTTTTTGGAAGTCTCACAGCCAACCAATAGCACAATCATAATACCAAGTGATTTTGGACTTCATAGAAAATAATCAGAATATTAGAAAAAGAAAACCTGTTACAAGACTGACATGCCAGAAGGAAACATACCACATACTGTAAACTTGGTATTGCTTTTGGTGTGACTTGCTACTATGGTATGGTTTTGTCCCGCATAGCAGGAACACACATTCTCTGCATGAATGAGGAAATTATTTGAGGTTATTCCCAGGTGGGAATTCTTGGCTTTATATTATAGCCTACATTTTGTTGTCTAAGCATTAATACGCAGTTCATTAAAATTCTTAGTGTTTCATTTTTGAATATTCATATTGCATGACAAGTCATATTCATTACTTGCATCATTATCAGAGTTCATAAATGCTCTTAAAATTTCGAGGACAGTCAACATATGCCCCACTGATTGAAACACTCCCTTTATTTTCACTCAGCATCTAAACTGACACCATGCTGGTAACAATACAGGTGGTCCTCAGTTTATGACATGGTTCTGATCCAACAAAATCCCCTACATTTATTCATTCATTCTCCCTAACACTAATCATAAGAATATAAGAATAGCATGCATGAATTCTACATTGCATAATAGGGCTTCAATATTGACGTGTAAATATAAAGTACTAATATTAAATACTGTACATGGTATATCTTCATGTTGTGCTATTTTCACTTTCATCTCAATCTATTGTCTTAAGCTTTTCCTATTCAGCACCACCACAACTCACCATTTCACTTGCCAGCCATTTTAAATAACGAAGTGAATCAAGATTTTTTTTTTTTTTTTTAAACGCAATCTGCTAAACACGCAAACAATAACATGAATGCCTTCAGGTAGAGTAGCCATCAGGTATTACTGCACAGCAGGTGTAGGGGTCATCATTAAACTTTTGGATTTAAACAGAATGTTATAGGGCCACCTGTTGGAATGAGCAACACAGGATCTAGGTCATCTTAAGTTGCATGTACAACTCAAGAACTACATTTACCTTTATTCATTTAACTGACACTTTTCTCCAATGTGACTTACAATATTAAGGTACTTACAATTAAATTTACCCATTTATACAGCCGTGTAATTTAAGGTAGGTACCTAGCACAAGGGTACTACTATAGCTGGAGGGAGAATTTGAACCTGTAGCCTTTAGGTCCCAGGGCAACAGCAATAACTAGTGACCATCAGTTGCCCCACTACCTGTTGAAGGACACGTCTTTTGATGTCTATCAACATACGAACAGATCAAATACCCCCTTCTTCAGTGCAATTTAGCCTTTGTCCAATGGACACAATAAATGGATGAAACGGCATGGACTCAAACCAATTTGAGCATTGCGGCATGATCTGAATATGTGGAAAGCACATACACTGACAGTTACTTTAGTCTTGTTTTTCCAATTTTATTTTTAAATCGCACACTTTCTATTGCAATTGTGCAAAAGTGAACTGATACTGCATCTTTCAACATTTCACAAAACAAAATATTAAAATTAGTAATATCCCAGAAAGGTACTTAAAGACAACAAAAGTGTTTGTTAATGCATTGTTTTATTAAAATTAGATATACATTGTATTATTCAAAACCCAGATTTTTTTTTTTTTTAGATCCATTTAAATCTATTAATGGGTCAAGTTGTAGAAAACACTGTCAATCTCAAGGACAGTGGCTACACAGCAGAGGCACATTAAGTGGTCTTACTAATGACAGCATAACAGTACTCAGGCTGACTTCATTGCATGCACCTTGATGGGCATGCATCTACACTAGTCCCTCAGGAGGCAATAACTGATCGAAAGGCTAGAGAACAAAGTACTCAGTACAAGGTTAACACTAATCCCAAATTTCAATCTATTTCTTATATGCACAAACAAGTGCAATGTTAAAAATGACTTGATCATACACAAATTAATGGTACAAGGAACGGAGGTGTTTTTAACATGTTCAAACCCTACAGTTCTTTTTTCATTCAATGATTTGAGAGAAGAAGGAACACAAACCATCTCAAGCTCTAATCCACCTTCCACCACTTTCAACAAAACATGAATGAAACAAAGGGACTCCCTAAAACAGTGATAAGAGATCCCTTGTAAGCTCAGAGGCTGAGCCATCTAGGGCCAATGGCTCTCACAGCTTAGCTTTACCAGGCTGGAGCTGCAGGTTTTGTAGCTTCATAGCCAAGCCCATGTTCCCAGTGATCTTCAGCTTGCCTTGGAAAAAGGCCTTGAGAGAAAGAAGCATAACAAGAGCATAGAGAATCTTACAAACTGGTTCACCGCAGGCCCACAACACACCAAAAATTCATCATGCAAATAAAATGAGTCAAAAACAAAGCACGGACTGTCAAACAGATAGTAATTTACTTAATTAATCTCTACCAATGACTCCAGAGACAGATGCTGCATGCTCCAGATTGTCCCTGATTATTAACCCACTTCCTATCTGGGTTAGGCAACACATTTTCCTCAAGCCATATCATGTTTCATTATTATTATTATTATTATGTTAAATTATTCAATCTATGCAATAAAACCGTGTTAAAAAGCTAGGAGGCATAGAACAAATTCAAGTATGTTAAGAGACTTTGCAGGAATTACTTAAACCTTTTTAAGTGAAATGATTTGCTATAACATTTCTGCTATTCTATTAGAAAAATAAGTGATAAATGTTGCTACTATAAGTGCCAAAGGGAAAATAATCCAGTGAAAAACCAAAAGACAGGCAGAAAGAAAAAACATATGAAGAAGTGAAATAAGAACTTGTTAGTATTCACACATGCCTGATCATAATCAGGCTACAAAGAACCCAGATTAGCATGACACTTGTAACTGGAGCATTAGAATCATCCACAAAAGCTTGCTTTCCTGCAGGATGTAGAGACATTTTTATGTTTACTGCCAATAAATTTCCATAATAACTAAAATGCTGCCATCTTTGCCTTTCAGGGCTCGATCACCTTCAGGCATGTCAAAATGTTAAAAAGAAAATGCTCTAGGAAACAACGGTAGGGACTCAACATAAAATGTATTAGAAGAAAACTGCAAGCCTATCAAAGTATTTATAAAGTTTAACATTGTTTTAGAGATCAACATATAAAACTATAAAACATTTACTGAAAATTCATATATTGTAAAAGGATTTAATTTACATTTGCATATAAAGAATTAAGAATTGCATGACTGCACATATACATTTTAAGTAGAAATGCAGTTTTTTGGTGTGGTGAGCATTTAACTTACTGTCTGAGGATTCATTTTGCCAGTCATGAGAGCAAGTAAATCAGCATCTGACATGGAAACGGTGCAATCAGCTTTCTTTGCTGTAAGAAATAAAACAGTCAATAGCAACCACAGCAGCTGGCAGACAGTCAGCACACTTCAGGAACGCAAATGCTGTTGTGATCTGTTAGCGATCAAACATATGGATACACTTAGGAGTCATGTTTCATCACACAGCATCAAATATAGGACATGCTACTTTTGCTCTGCCATGTATAGTTAGATAGTTTAACTGCTATCAGATCATGTACATTTATACTGAATTACATAAATATTACTTTAGAACAATAATTTTGAATCACAGCCTTGCTTGCAATAGCTCTTTATGTAGAGCAATCTTTTGACCCACAGACACAGTTGATCCCTAGAGATTCTCCGAAAGCACATTCCAGAAGGATCTCCAGCTTGTTACAACAGAGCTGACGTGCTGAGCGGCGCACAAACGCCTAATCCTGCAAAACCTCGCACAGCACTCACCTGAGTTGCTTTCAACTGAGCCCTTGCCATTCTTCACATCAACTACCCATGTGGCCTCCTTCCCATTTGGCCCATCTTTCACCTTGAAGGCAAATACTCCTCCAATCTTCTTCACAAACTGCTCTCCTTCCTGCATGAAGCCAGGTGGGAGAAGAGAAAATTGAACACTACAGTGCTGCCAAAGCAGAAAAAGTACCATGGAATAAAATTAGGGCTGGACACTTAAGGATTAAGCAGTATGGTACAATATCAGGAAACTGTATGGTATTTGAATAGTATTAAAAATGTACATCTTATGCACAGCATAAATACTAACTAGATACCAAAAATGAAACTCAAACTGAAGTAAATGTGTCTTGTTGTTACACTTAATCTGAACAAGTCCGTTTTCAGTTTTAGTTATTACAAACACTTAATTAGCATTTTTCTTCAATAACACTAACCCACTGACTTGATATAACCATACGAGACCTCTCTTGACTGACTGCATTGCCTGCTGAAGAAAACACTGTCTAAATACACAGTGCTTCCTGGTACACGGAAATACTTTGGCATCAAACCTGCAAACAGTGGAATCTTTCCTTCAAACATTTGATAAAACATTGAAGAACTATTTTATTTTGATTTCAAAGTGTGGATTATGCTGTGGTTAAATCACACACACAGTGTCTGAAACCGCTAATCTGGTTGCGGCGAACTGGAGCATAACCCAGCAACACAGGGCGTTCGGCTGGAGAGGGAGCGGACACACCCAGGGCGGAATGTCAGTCAACTGCAAGGCACCCAAAGCAGTACTCGAACCCCAGACCTACCGGAGAACAGACCCTGGCCAAACCTGCTGTGCCACCACACCCCCCCCTTGTGGTTAAATCAAATGAGTATTATTTTGGTCTTGTGATTGTAGATTGCCATGTTTCTTAAGCATGATTTTGTAAAATATTCTTCATATTATCGTTGTTTTGTAAGACTTCCTTTTTTCAGAGATTAATATAGAAAGTAAAGTTTTTGTTGGACTAAAATATCGATAACGGTACCAGAAATCTACATTTACCAGTATAAAACAGTAAATGAAATGGTACTAGAACCAGATACCAGTGTCCAACCCTAGAAAAAAATACTTGGGTCTTCAATGGCTAAACATGTTTAATGAAGGACAGATAATAGTTATCCCTGTAAGGATGAGGAGAAGCGCATTTATAGGACACTTATGGGCCACATCCTTCATATTTTAATCAGTATCATGTGCAAGATAAAATACAATTAAGACATGACAAGGAGACAAATTAGGGTATGGAATTTTGTCATAAGGTAAATTTAGAATTCAGCAATGCAACCAAGCTAATTGATGCGTATAAATGTACAAAACAAACGTTCACAACATTCTTGCCTAGTGGTGTCGTAGTTTTTGTTGGAAATCAATTCACAATCTGAGTAATAGGGACCAGTCAACCCTTTTAAATAACCAAAATTTATTTTTTATTTTAATTTACAGAGCTTGAGACAGAAGCCTGTGTTCAAGAAAATTCAAAAGTTACACACTACTCAATTTATCCATTTCTAGAGCTGGGTAATTTTTACTAGAAAAATGTACCGTTTTAACTTTACTTGAAGACTGGTTTTATTGGCAAGCGCAAATCTGAATTGTATGAAATAAGGCATGAAATCAGGGGTAGAGGTTTTTACACCGCTACAGTTCTTATTTAGACAATGTTTTCAAACTGCGCTGACCTACGACCTTAATTTGGAAGGTCAAAAATTCCAGTCAAATGTTACAAACAGATGGAATGTGGAAGCCTACCTCTTGCAGCTTCTTCTCGATTTCCTGAAAGACGGCATGGGCTTTGAATCCTTCCAGGTCGCTTGCTGCACCAGTTGGGGCTGCCTGGATTCGCTGTGCCCTGCGAACATAAAATTTAGAAGTTGTCTACAAAACAGAGTGTTTCCAAAGGTACCAGAGTCACTGACTAATGTGGCACTGAAGCATGTCTAAATCATTAGTAAATGTACCTATTTTTCCCCAATCAGGATAAAGTGTAAGGAATATACTATTAGGGATTGCATTTACATTTATTCACTTAGCAAATGCTTTTCTCCGAAGCGACTTACAATGGATTCTTTGTAGTGTTACTAGCCCCCACACCTTATATTCACCGCAGTGACTTACACTGCTAGATACACTACTTACAAGATGTCGCTCATCCATACATCAGTGGAACACACACACACACACACACACACACACACACATACACTCTAGAGTCTGTGTCACTCACAGACTTAGGAACAATATCAATGGGATATTACATTTTGCAGCTGACAATCTAAATTTGCAGTTAAATCAAGGAAATCTGAACATCTAAATGTTCCATTGATTAAATGTGATGTTAATGGAGAAATGTATTAAAATGGATATTGTTAACATGTAAGCTAGAGGCCTACAGAAAACAAGCAGTTTAATGTAACCTGGAAACATGATGAGGTGATGAATTGGAAACGTGCTACACTCACTGTTAATTTACATCATGTACCCTGAGTTTAACACAACAATGGTGTCTGCTCTGTGGTACAGGCACAGAGTGTGTGTGTGCGCGCGCGCGCAGTTCTGCCTCCTGTCCTACTGCTCTGTGCAGACTAAATGTTTGATTAACCTCGAGTTCAACTTCAAGGCTGAGATCAGAAAACCTGCCTGAAGGGATATCGAGATGATCTCACTGCGCAAAAAGAACTTCTTTGCTCTTACGCACTGGATTAACTTAAATCTGCGCATCCGATCGATGCTGTGTGTTTGTCAGTTTTTTGTGTTAAATGTTCTCAAATTAAACACACAAACAAAGCGCAAGAGCGCAGGGTCACGTACAGGTTACGCAGGCCTCTCAATCTGCTATTTTACGTAACACCCCGGGAACGAACGGGCCCGGTTTGCACACGCCAAGGCTGCACTGCAGGACGGAGAGCCCGGTGAGCGCAAAAACGGAGGTTCCGCGGTGACTTTCGCATTGTTCTCCCCTACCGTACACGAAGAGCGTTACCTTGCGGTGAGAGGAAAGCCCATCCTGTAAAGAGTGACCACCACCGCCCCGCCGAGCCCGATGTTATGCTGGAGAGCGACCTTTGCTCCGGGAACTTGTCTCTTCCCCGCTTCCCCACGAAGCTGCCAGCAGAGCTCGGCGCACTGCGCCAGACCTGTATAATCGAGCACAGACACACGATCACACAGTACAACAATGCAGTGCAGCGGTTCGGTATACAGTTGGGACCGAAATTTATAATCGATTTAATAAATGTCCGGTTCTGAAAAATACCGGCATATTTTAAACTATAATATACAAACCTTTAACCACAATCAAGTAAAAAAAAAAAAAAAAAAAAAGTCGAAGTAAAACTTGTCTCCAAAAAACTTCTGCTGAAACTTACTTTTGCCGTTTACCGATTTATCCCATAAACTTGTGCAACATTTTTCGTCTTATTACAAACACCAGACAGGAGCTGCAAACACAGTGGAAGCAAATTCAATTACACGCCTATTCTGCTCTGGTCTGGTCTGCTTTAACTGCCACCTATCAGCTCAGCGGGTTTTCACAGGCCACCTTCCCTTCACTACAAACAAGAATTCAGAAAATACATGAGTGATAAACGACTTCAAAAAAGATTTTTAAAAAAAAAAAAAAAAAAAAAAAAAAAAAAAAAAGGGCTCTCCAACATTTCATAATCCAACTGTCAGTCAGCCACGGAGCACGACAACTAAAAAAAAGACCGAGGCCATATTGATATAGTACAGCACAGGTGGGTAAAGCAGTATGTTCTATGTAGCGCTCGAAATGGCACCATTTCTATTACACATTTCGTTATGTTAACGCCTCACACATTGCAATTACAGTCTGTGTATATATGTGATGGACTGCAGCATTCTGAACAGATGTTCTGTAGGATACTATCCATCCATCAGCAGGTACAGGGCATGAGGCAGATTTATATTACATTCAGTCATTTAGCTGACATTTTTCTCTAAAACAACTCAGAATGTTAACATACCAACAATTACTCATTTATACAACTGAATAGTTTTACCGGAGTGACTTAGGGTAAGTACGCTACTCAAGGGCACTACAGGCGAAGGTGTGATTCAAAGTTGCAACGTTTGGGTCCAAAGGCAGCAGTTGTAACAACTACCCTACCAGCAGCCAAGATAAGATTTATAAACGCCAGTCACTGCAGGGCAACCATACACTCACACTCTACTACAGGCAATTCAGAGCAGAATAGTATAAAATGTAAAAACCTGAAAATGGCTTAACCAGTAAGTGCTTTTTGCTGACAACCTAAACCGGGCAAGTTGTATTCCTCTTCCATGACAGATCACATTACCATGTAAAACTTGCTTTGGAATCCACCTCCGTTCAATTTCACGTGTGGGGAATGAGTGAGGCAGATGGTAGTCTAGTGACTAGCACTGCCACCTTCAGATCAATGGTCACAGGTTTGAATCCAACTGCTGTAGTGTTTGAGCAACATACTTACCCAAAAATTGCTCCAGCAGAAGTTAACCAGCTGTATAGATGGATAAATAAGTATCTTTGGAGAAAAGTGTAAATTATTACTAATTAAGATTTTAGACTTGAAAGTGCAGTTTAAAAAAAGTCATTGATGTCATGAAATCTACACAAAACGTGACAGTGCAACTTTGAAATTAAAAATATTAGGAGAAAGAAATATTAGGACACTTACAGAAAGATTAACCAAGCTTTGAACCTTCACAGGAGTACAACTAAATCCACTGGCACAAAACTGACAAAAGGGAAATCAATACCAGCAAGATCAGACAGTCCTACAAAACTGAGAAAGTCGGTTGTCGATGAAATAGCAAGCTGCAGAGCTCAAGGACTGAATGGAAAACAGTCAAAAACCTCCAACACTACAGAAATTTGGCCTCTTTAGAAGAGTGACAAGGTTGCAGCCAATTCAGGGAAAGGCATTTCATCATACCTGGACTTTGACAGAGGTCATGTAACAGACCCAGGGATATTGTGATGTTACAAATTTTTGAGGGGGGGGGAGTTTTCCCCAATAATAAAACCAAGACTTGTAATAATATAATTTTGCTTGCTGTGAAGAAAGTAATCATTAATTTTCATAATCTATAAACAATTTTGTTCTCCTTGAGTGGCAAAAAAGTACAGTAACTCAATTGCCACTTTCACACATCTAAACGCCACTACAATTTTTCCACTCCTAATGACAACAAATGCATTGTACTGGTTATATGTGACATCCATACTAACCTGCTGTTACTTGGCTTACTACCTTGGTTTTAAGGAACCATCAACAACACGACAATGATGTACTGACAAGAACTCAATGCTAACCTAATCTCCACAGATCTGTCTCCTCTGTTAGTGTTAAAGCTAAGTATTTTATCTCATTTGTGTAATGGGCTTTTTTGTTTGACAATTACCCCAATAAGATAAGGGACTTAAAGTCCACATGCTGGCACATTAACCCATGTTGTAGACAACCTATCAGCACTACATATCTGGACAATTTCAAGTGGGATACACAGGCTCAGTGTTGTGTTTTATGCTTACAGAATTTCAGCAGGGCAGATTAGAGGCAGTCAAATCAGGACAAACATTGAAATCCTCATCTTCATCAAAAAGAAAGGTGTCCATATATTTATGAGCTGATGTGGCCTTTAGATGAGTGCTTTTAACACTGATCAAGTTTAAGCAATTAAGAATGTGGTCAGAATAAACAACCACATCGAGACGAGGTCTGTGCCATGTCATGCTACCTGTTCTAATGTAGTCGAGAAGCCACTGCGCAGAAAGGAGGGGTGGTGGAGTAGTGCAGGTTCACACACCACTCTCTCACTGGCTAGTTTGCACTCCCGTGGGAAAGGGAAAGCATCGCAAGGGATTTTGTGTTTTGCTTCTACAACACGTGACACACAGCATGAAGGAGCTTACAATACGTCCCCCTCACGAATCTGGACCTTGGTGTTACTGTCCTCTGGTGGAGCAAATGGTGCCTGCAGGTACTTACCGTGCAGCTAAGGTATGTGTACACTGTTTTTAAATCAGTGTAAAGCTACATGAGGTTTACTACAACCCATTTCAGAGAGACATATTTTCTTGTATTCCAGGCAGATCTACATGTTTGTGAGCTGAAACACTCGGTCACCACAGGAATCTTTGAGAAGTTGTGTTCTCCAGTGAAAGAAGTCACAGCAGATACGTTTACCTGTTGCACCAAGCGGGTGTCCTTTGGATATGAGGCCTCCACTCGGATTTACCACCCACTTTCCCCCATAAGTGTTGTCTCCTCTGTCTATCAGTTCCCCAGCTTTACCTGGAGAAACCAGTGAAACTAGTTACTATTTCCAACAAAGGCAGGAGCCACTTAAAAGCAGCACTCATTTCAGAGGAATTTCAGTTTTTGTGAGAAATGAGAGCCAACAAAAAGACAGAAGAAAGTAGTTCTGTAGAGAACCCTACCCTCAGAACACAGCCCCAGGGCCTCATACGTGATGAGCTCATTGGCTGAGAAGCAGTCATGTAGCTCAATGACATCCACATCGGTTGGTTTAAGTCCTGCTGTTTCAAAGCATTTCTTGGCTGCCACTTTGGTCATGTCATAGCCAACCTGGAAGGAAGAGATTAGTTTAAAAAAGAAAAGAAACACAACAAGAGCCAGTATCTTGATCCTAGTTGTGATCATGACATCTTAACAGCTAAAAGTACGTCATTTCCAGAAATTAACAAGTGATCGCAGAATTTCAAGGTCTGTTTAATTAGTCTTCAATAATCAGGCCAATTTAAATAGAACTCAATTGCTTTGAGAGTGGCTGCAAACACCTCACCATTTTCATGCAGCTGTTTTCCTGGAAGGTGCTAGAAAGGTCTGTCACCATCTCTTGAGCCACGATTTCCACTGCCTTGTCCTGCAGGCCATAACGCTTTACAAAGCTCTCACTGGCCAGGACTGCAGCCCCTGCCCCATCTGAGGTTGGGCTGCATGGGGGGCAACAAATGCACTTTGTCTAGACATGCAGTTTACAAGTCGGTTCTCTTGGAAATTCACACAGTTAACACGTGTTAGTCCAAAGCAGCTCCTTACCAGCACTGAAGCAGAGTCAGGTATTCAAAGACCTTCCGTGACTTCAACACCTGATCCAGACTGTATTCATCTTGAAACTGGGAGTAGCTTGAAACAAGAACACAAGACACAAAACTATTATCGCTAGCTTCCGAAAATCAAGGTCACACTACAGTTCACAGAGCACCTGAACACAGCAACACTTCAAGGGTTTAGTGTGACCATGGAACATACAGTACATCCTCCCTTAACCCCACTAGAATAAAAAGGTACATCTCAGGACTAGGAAGAGAGTGTAATTAGCAAAGTGACATACAATAATATTTATATCCATACACAGAGGCAATTTAGGGTCACCAATTCATCTGAAGCACATCTTTGGACTGTGTGTGGAAAACCCATGACACAAGGAGATGTGGGGGCATTTACAGATATATTTATTCTGTGTACATACAGCTGTTTTTACTGTTTCATTTTTGTAATGAAAATAAATACTTAAACACATTCAGCATTATATGTTTTACTTATTTTGTGTAAGTACAAATTTATTGTATCATATCCCACAAGGTTTATGTGGCTCTTTGCTTTTACATTTTGGTGCCAGCAGCAGAGCAATGCAACACACACACACACACACACACACACACACACACACACACACACACACACACCAGGTCATTTAGAATCATGAATCTACACAAAACACATGCGTCTGAGTATGTGGAGGAAACAAACATCTTAAGTGTATGATAAGTAATAGCTACAAAAGAACTTGAGTGCAGATAAACAGCAACACATTATTATAGAGTAGTTAAATCAAAGCAAACCGCCTTGTGTTATGATAAATAATGTTAACTGTTGAAGTAACTTGTCATTAAACTGGACATTTGGTAATATTTTAGTATTAATGGGTGTTAGTGTCAGGGCTCTAGAGCACATTAAGTTCTACCACTGAAACTCATTTTATTTATGTTTTCGAGGTATGAGAATTAACATTACAGAGTGTTTTTTTGGAATACATTACCGCCGAAAGATAAGGACAGGCTATATGTGTTGTATAAAGACATTTATGAATACCAAAATTAAATATGACGTCTTTACGCAATACATATAGTCTGCCCTTCCCTCAACAAAAATATGTACCACTTTGTTGAATTTATTACAGCATCCTTACGGGTTGTTGGTGGAATGTTTATGGTTCTTCCATGCAATTTTGGCAAAATGTTCAGGCTTGGTACCTGTTACAAAATGAAGAAGCAAAATCCGCATTAAGATTAAAACACAACAGAGGACCTCAAGGTTTTTTACTGCTATGTGTAGTATAAATTGTATTCTTTTCTGTTCACTAGATTGCTTATCCAAGTTCTTTTGAAAAATCAGCTTAAGCCTAAAAATAATGCATTGCACATTGCAACAATAACAGCCACAAAGGTTTTACCATATTTTTCCATGTGCTCTTTGCCAGCGTTACCAAACATCTGAGGTGCCACTGGTGCTGCAACCATCCCGTAGCGGTTGATCATCACCTCCACATGCTTGTCCATGGGATTAGTTCTGTCCGTGTACTGGAAAACAAATTCCAGCATGGTATCATTCCAGTCTAACTGGGCAAACATTTTACCAGGAAACTAACCCTTCACAAGCACAACCTCCAAGCCACACTTCTCAGTCATGAGCATAAACTCTGTGGAAACATGCTAAATCTCACTCATTCTATACCTTTGTAGAAAGTGAGCCCTGCTCCATCTTCTCAAACCCCAAAGCAAGCACACAGTCTGCTAGACCTGAAATGCAAATTCACAAAAAAATGGGGGAAAAAAAAAAGTATTCAACAGTACCTAATAAAGAAATATGCAGTAATGGCTATAGTTAGCATAGGAATTAGAGGCTATAAACAAGAGGTTACCAGTTCAGTTACCAAGAAACCTGCTACTACATTCAGTAGTTTATCTGGAATAAAAAGATGTTATAAAGAGCTATGCAGATATTCCTCAGAGGGTAAATCAATTTAAAAGTCACTTGTACAGGTACTGAGTATAGGTGAGCAACAAACCAATTTATCTACTGACCACAGGTTAGTGGAACACATAGCTGTAAGGGTTGAGTTTCAAGAAAATCTGCTGAAGAAGTAACTGTCCTGCCTCCCTCACCTCCTTGCACCAGCTGACGAGCCATGAAGAGAGCTGTGGATCCCGTGGAGCAGTTGTTGTTCACATTAATTATGGGAATACCTGAGAGGCCCAGGCTGTGGTAGATGGCCCTCTGCCCACAGGTGGAATCCCCTGTGTAAGAACAGTGTAAAAATCAGGCCTCTCAAGACCTCCAGTATGTGTCATAACAGTACTGTGAGGAACTGGATGTTGGACTGAGATCATCTGAAACTGTAGGATTCATTGGAAGTCTGGAGAAACGCATGCGCTTTACGAAAAAAATGTAAATTACTGCGGATGCTTTGCAAGGTTGAAGTGCTGTGATAACCACTCCTCTGAAAACTGTCTCACATTTGAAGTAAAGAGTTGTTACACAAGTCAAGTGAATAAAACTGCATTTACCTCACCTACCATCGCAACACTTGTTGTCAGTCAATCAAGTGAGGCCATTTAAGTCAATCTTGCATTTTGGTGAGCTACGCAGGGTCACACATACACACACATATTCAGAACCGCTTGTCCCATACGAGGTCGCGGGGACATGAGCTACGCAGGGTCATGACTCCTATTTATTGCTTTAAGCGCAACAGTACACAGCAAAGGTCATGTCAGTGCTTAGTATGTCACAACAGGGACTGTGTGTCAGCTTAGCAGGCAGGCATCCAGGTATTAACGCCGCATTAATCTTTTCTGTGTGTTTCTTGCAACAGGCTGTTCAGATCTGTGCTGTTGCTTAGACTTGATGTCAAAAAAATTAGTAGTGGGGGGAAAAAGAATATAAACTTCATTCAAACCTTTTAATTTCTGAAGAAATAATTTTGTGTGCAAGTCCTCTCACATTTGTAATATCACAATACCGTACAAAAAACCTCCACATTTGTAATACAAAAGTTAGTGTGTTAGGAATTCCGACCAGCTTCAACTGCCTGAGCGAACATGGGGAGAAACCTACAGATTAAAATAATCCATACTTGCTGGGCGGTGGCATATTTAGAGTGTGCAAAGTGTTAATGTTGTCTAATAACCCACCATACACATAGCCTACACAGGCTTGCTCAATAGCAGAGTAAGGGATCCCAGCATCTGCCAAAGCCTTTTTGCCTGAATCACAGAGAAAAAAAAAAAAAGACAAATCAGTAAGACAACATTCACCAGAAATAGTTGTTCTGCTGGTTACAAAATACTGTACATGTCATCTTGAAACTTAACAAGTGTATGTTCACACATCAGTATACAACAATCAGTCCATGTAATCACACATCTATGAAGATGGTTTCTGTTGCATTACAGTGCAAGTAAATATAAACCTGGGACAAGGTATGTTGTGGAGTTTACCTGCTTCTTTGGCCATATCAGGGTAATCAAACTCTTCTATGGCTCCTGGCTTTTCAAACTACAAAAAAAAATATATATATATATATATTATAGAAACAAATAATTCTCACACACACCATCTGAAACCTCTTGTCCCATACAAGGTCGCGGGGAGCCGGAGCCTAACCCGGCAACACAGAGCGTAAGGCCGGAGGGGGAGGGGACACACCCAGGACGGGACGCCAGTCTGTTGCAAGGCACCCCAAGCAGGACTCGAACCCCAGACCCGCCAGAGAGCAGGCACAGGCCAAACCCGCCCCGCCACCGCACCTCGCATAGAACCACATTACAGCTACGCTTAAATTTCATAAAAATCATGCTGAAATGTTAAGTGCTTTAACATGCATACTAATGTCATGCTACTTGCAGCATTAAACTCTTGTCTATTTCCTTACCATGACCCTGGCTTTTTGTACTTTGTTTTCAGATAAAGGTTTCTACCACGTTATGCAATAAGCGTACTGGGGTCAAAGTCAGATGTCAAGTCCAACAATTTGTCATGCAAAACTTAAACCGGTACAGCATCTTCTCTGTACTCTTCTGCACTCCTCTATACCCCAGTCCTGTATTCGCTCTAGGCTTCTATGCCATACTATACCCCTCTACACACTTTTTTTACGCCACCAGTCCACAAATGTTTGTACCCCACTATATTCCTGCTCCTCCAGATTGCTGTACAGCCCCACATCTTTACATGCCACCCCACAGCCTTGTCCCCTCCTCCGACCTATTACTGTACACTAGCATACCCCACAGTCCTGTGTGACCTCTTTACACCGCTACACCATGGTATTACACCCGACCTCCGTCTCCTATGCTGAATCGCACGTCGTGTGACGTGAAAAGCGACAATGTTTCTTGTTAGACAACTTCAGACTCTGAGACTGCCTGCCTGGCCGAACGACACAGACATCATGATTTCAACATTGGGTGAGAGTGATCTCTCTCACACACACACACACACACACACACACACACACACACACACACACACACACACACACACACACACACACAGTCATTATTCCGCAGCCGAACGTGTTCCACGCACCTTGGTCATCCCCACGCCGACCACAAACACCCTGCTTCGCGCCGGAGCCATCGTTCTGAGCCTCCCACGACACACACCGCAGCTTGCACGCGCCTACTGACACTCGCGCACTTCGCGGAGGACTGAATGCACTCACTTCCCTCAGCGCCGCTCCGCTGACATCACGTGATTGCTTCCCACAATGCCTTGCGAAAAGCAGTTAAACTGAATTCGGTCAGCGAACGGAGGGCTTTCTATGCTGCGGTCAGTTCCACGGATTCTTTGCGTTTTCTAAACGTATTTTTTCTTCTGACGCTGGCTCACCCAGAAGACACAGGCAATTGACATTTCGCATAACTATATCACGTTAATTTGGTAGCATAACAGTTTCCGGGCAAACTAACTTCGCCTTCTAGTTCTTAATTAATGAAATAAAGCTCGTGGAACCCAGTAATTTCGAGTCAGTGGCATCGCCGGAAATAAAAGTGACGTGAAAATTGTCGCTTCAGTTCAAAACTTGCCGCTCTCATTCATTGTTCTTAAAGCCAAGATTTAGGGTTCAATTTGAAATCGCGCTTATAAAATTACTGGTATAGGATTTGTGCGCCTTTTTCTGGACCGGTCGGTCGGTACACGGGCTGCCATGGCACTGCTGGTCGCAGGAGTCGGGGAGCTCGGCTGGACAGTGAGAGTAAGCAGCAGACTGAGACGCGGTCCGCTCGTTACCGCCGGTGGCACGGCCCTCAGGAGGTACACAACCGGGGACGAGTACCTGCATAGGAGCATCGTGCCAACAATGCATTACCAGAAAAGTTTACCAAGGTCAGTGCCTTAACTCAGTCAGTCAATGACTACTAGTAGTAAATGCAGGATATGTGGTGCAAGTGTTGGACATCGCGGAATGTAGACTAAAGGGCATATGACGTACATCCGGGCATCATGTACAACAGCTGTGGGTGGGTCTGTCTGCTCCTCTGCTTGTGGCTTTTCTGATCAAGGTGGCAGGTGAGTTGTAGCTGTTTACTGTCTATTACTGTCTCCAGTTGTGGGCAACATGACTCAATCAGCCCTGTTCTAACTGCAGCACCAGGAAGAGGAAGGCATCCAATCTGGGAGGCAAAAAGAACCCCACCTCTTAAAAAAAACTACCTGAGGTCTTGCCCTTTCTCTGCAGTTCTCCTGACCTATTTTTCCCCTGCATAATTTACATTTATTAATTTACCAGATGCTTTTCTCCAAAGTGATGTACATTTCAGCAAAAGTACAATTTATGCATTACATTAAGAGAAAGAGACATGGCTGCAGACATGTCTCAAGTAAACCTAGTTTGTTACCTACCACTTGCTGCACCGAGGTTCATCGTTCAAGTAGGTGCATAAATCTGTCAATCTGCACAATATAATGTGGAGTACCACTCAGAAGTCTTAAGTTCCTCGTGAGGCATTTGATTTACAATTTTGATAATGAAACACGAAATGTAGGACACTTTTGCGTTGCTTTGCTTTTGCTGTTCTGTCCACTTCGTCCCAGACAGGTATGCTGTCCAGACTGCTCAGGTGTACTCAGACTTTTGACTGGTAGTGTATACTTGTGCCAACCTGGCAAACTGATCAATTAACACAAGTTTATTTTAGTGCATGCCTTTATGTTTTTTTTTATTATTATTATTTGTTGCGGTTTTAATTGTTTAATATTTTCTAGTATAACATGGCTTTTTTTTTTTTTTTTATTAATTAGATTACCTATCCCTAAACTGGAAGATACGATAAGAAGATATTTGGCTGCCCAGAGACCACTCTTAAATGATGACCAGTACAGGTAAATGACAGTCAGGAAAATCAATAATCAATAATGCTTTGTGTCTAGTTACCCAAACTTTCTGGTGATTGTGTTGCTGCAGAAACACAGAGAAACTGGCTCAGAACTTCCAAAGTGGGGTGGGAAAAGAACTACATGCAGAGTTGGTGGCACAAGACAAAAAGAACAAGCATACCAGTTACATCTCCAGTGAGTCAACAGACCCTCATCTTTTCACCACATTAATTATTCATTGCCTGATTATTTTTGCTGTATTTATTCATCTTAAATGCATGTAGTAAGTGAATTTTTGTCTTTTTAGGACCATGGTTTGACATGTACCTCTCTGCACGGGACTCTGTTGTCCTGAACTTCAACCCCTTCATGTCCTTCAACCCAGACCCCAAACCAGACTACAACAACCAGCTTCTGCGGGCTGCCAACATGGTCTGTTCCGCAGTCCGCTTCATGAAGACATTACGTGCGGGGTTCCTAGAGCCTGAGGTTTTTCACCTAAATCCAGCTAAGAGTGATACGAAGAGCTTCAAAAAGCTAATACGCTGGGTGCCACCATCGCTGTCGTGGTATGGGGCCTACATGGTGAATGCTTACCCGCTAGATATGTCCCAGTATTTCCGCCTCTTCAACTCCACCCGCATTCCCAGGTTTGGTTGTGATGAGTTGTTCACTGACAAAAAAGGACACCATCTACTGGTGATGAGGAAAGGCAACATGTATGTGTTTGATATACTGGACCGTGATGGGAACATGCTGAAGCCAGCCGAGATCCTGGCCCACTTGCGGTACATCCTAGTGGATTCGGCCCCACCACCTGACTTTCCGCTTGGTTTCCTGACCAGCGAGAACCGGGATGTGTGGGCAGGTCTGCGGGAGAAGCTGGTGGAGATGGGGAATGGTGAGACTCTGGCACTCGTGGACAGTGCCCTCTTCTGCTTGTGCCTGGATGAAGAGCCAATGCGGGATCACATCCACATCTCTCACAACATGCTCCATGGTGACGGTGCCAACCGATGGTTTGACAAGTCCTTCAGCATCATCATAGTCAAGGATGGGACTGCTGCCATCAACTTCGAGCATTCCTGGGGAGATGGTGTAGCTGTGCTCCGCTTCCAGAATGAAGTCTTCAAGGAAACCACAGAGAGGCCCCAGCTAAACCCTGGCACCCCCATGGCTACTGTGGACTCGGCTACTGCAGTGCGACGACTTGAGTTCAGGTTGAATGGAACTCTACAGAATAGCATCAGCAAAGCCAAAGAGAACTTCAAATCTGCTATCTCCAAACTGACAATTGCTGCTATGGAGTTCAAGAAGGGAGGTAAAGAGATGCTGAAGGAGAAGAAGCTGAGCCCTGATGCAGTGGTGCAGCTCGCCTTTCAGATGGCCTTTCTGCGGCAGTATGGGCAGACAGTGGCCACCTATGAGTCCTGCAGCACTGCAGCCTTCCGCCACGGCCGCACAGAGACCATCAGGTCAGCAACTATCCACACGCAGCGCTGTGCCCACGCCTTTCTCCAGCAGCCTGGCCGGTACTCGGTAGAAGAACTGCGCTCCATGCTGACCGAATGCTCCAAGTACCACAACAAGTTGACCAGAGAGGCAGCTATGGGTACGTACTGCTAGTAGTGTACTATACCCCAGGCCCTTTTGAAGGCTTGTTAGAAAAGCATTGCTTAGCAGAAAATTTCACAATTTTAAGTATTTGTTCTGCTTCATGACAAGACTAACCAGTTGCATTAAATGGGTAAACAAGATGAGTTTTATTTGTAGAAGCAAACTTGAAATGAGAGATTTGAGAAATGCAGGTTTGCTCCAGAGTTTTTTTTTTTTTTTTTTTTTTTTTTTTTTTTTTTCCCCCCCCCCCCCCCTTTGGTGTGTATGATGGTTATTTTTATACTGGATGAATGGTTGTATGCAGGGAATTACACCACAAATCTCATAAGCAAATCCTTCCATTCAGCATATTATAGTTGTAAAGTTAAGTAAGGTAGCGTAGCGAGTAGAGTCGCTGACAACTTTAACGTTGAAGGATGCAGCCTTGAATTGCACCTCCTAATGTTGTACCCTTGAGTAAGGTACTTTCCCTGATTTCCTCCAGTAATTATCCAGCTGTATAAATGGGTAAATTGCAAGCTGCTTGGGAGAAAAGCATTGGCTAAAAGAAAAAATGTAAATATTAACATAATGAGTATTGTTACATATATATAATAGTATAATACGGTAACTGCTCATCATTATACTGGTCAATTATTTAATACATTTGACCGGTCATTAAACATGGTAATGTAAATTAATTATGGAATTTAATCTTTATTTTTATTAGGTCAAGGATTTGACCGCCATCTGTTTGCCTTACGCTATCTGGCCAACTCCAAGGACATGGCTCTGCCGAGCCTGTATCAGGACCCAGCTTATGCCGCCATCAACCACAACATCCTGTCCACTAGCACACTCACAAGCCCAGCCGTGAGACTGGGGGGATTTGCCCCGGTGGTGCCAGATGGATTTGGTGTTGGCTATGGGGTCCATGAGGAATGGATTGGCTGTAATGTATCCAGCTACCCTGCCCGGGATGTTGAAGAATTCTTGCGCTGTGTCTACAAGTCACTGGATGATATCTTTAGTGTTCTGGAAGGAAAGTCTATTAGTTAAGACCTAAACAGAATAATCAGGCAACTACAAATAATATGATTCAGGACACAGATGGGAAAGTTGTTGTTCTAAAATACTGAAGCTGATACCCAGTTCTCTCTCCATCCATCATCAATAACTGTTTATCCTGTGCAGAGGAGTGGTGGTCTGGAGCCTATCCTAGAAACAAAGGGTATGAGGTAGCGGGCAACCGGAACAGGATGCTAATTTACCCCAGGGCAATCATATACACTCATACAGGACAAGTAATTTAGTGTCACCAGTTCATTTGAAATGTAACTTGTGCCTATGGGAGAGAAACATACACCTGGAGAAAACCCACAAAAATACTGTGAGAACATGCCAGCTCCACAGACTGAGCCAGAGTCAAACCCACACTGGAGTCTACCACAACACGAGAGCTGTGAGGTACCTGCTGCATTAGCGTGCCACACCAAAATGTACAGTGTGGAAAAGGGAAGGTGTAGGAGACAAGGTGAATCTTTGCATAACAGCCCTTTCCCTGCTACTGCAGTTGGCCAACCTTATTGTAATGTAGCATGTTTTGGGGAATCCATTAATCATTGTCTCATTTACACCCAAGACACTATGTCCACGTAATTACCTCAAGTAAGAGCTGTAAGCAAAAACAGTGCAGCCCTCCAGGATTGGAGATTTTCACCTGGTCTATAGGTGTCCTCAAACTCTTCAACTTCATTTTCCATCTATAGTGTTTTACCACTTAAATCATATACTGTAGTTCCTTAGTTCACCTGTAGTTTTTTTATGCTTTTTTTTTGTGTCTTAAGTCTTCAAGAATGTTGTCCTTGTTAATGAAAAAAAATCACATTTGATCATATGAAGGTATTACTAAAGAAGTTTAATCCTGATCACCATAATTTTGCTGTCTTTATCAAATGGCAGACAAGATTGAGAAAGAAGCTAATGTGCCAGTGAATAAGTGCCTTTAATAAAGTCTTCTGGAGCCTTTACATGACCACAGTAATGCTTGATTTTTAATGGTTTATACATATGTTACTCTGCAAACTATACTGGACAATAATACAAGTTATAAATTCCAGAAATAGTTAGACAGAAATATAAAGATGGAAGGATGATTTACCAGTACTTACCACTGATAGAACTGGAAAAAATGGAAGAAATAATTATGAAATGTGTTACAAGAAATATATTGCTGCATCGTTTTCAATTAATTGTTCCATGTTTGAATACACAGAATTTCTAATGTCATCTTTCAGGCAGGTCATGTACCTACTGAAGCTCACTATACTGTTTGGTCTCTCTATTTTAGTGTAATTTTCATCCTTTTTGGGTATATGCTGAAATTTATTTAACACTGCCTCCACGCACGTCACAGCACAAACTTTTATAGTGAATTTTCGTTCACCGTCTTTATTGAAGCTGTTAAGAACAGCATGGTGCAAAATAAATCATTCCATCCACAACAGAATGGATCCTCTACATTCTTATCCCTCCATGTCTTCTCAAAGACTGAATAGAGTTGAGCTGCGTTCCCAGATACCCGAGACCTTCTATGGGTCTTCAAACCTGATCAATTCAACAGACTTTTGTGGGAATATGGAATCAATTTGGTTTAAGCCCAGTTACCACACCCTACAGTCAGTCAGCACTTGATGAACTTGTGGGTAACTTCATAGATGCCCACAGATTCGTTGACCTTTTCATCATAGTCAGTCCAATCCTGAAATTCAAAATGTTCAAATTAGTCTTACAGCTGACTGTACTGATTTTGTGCTACAATATTCTTCAGAAAACATTCTAATGTTAAAGCGGTTCTTAAACTGATTATCAGTATAAACTGAATGTTAAAATGAGGACTTAACTGCTTCCTGTAGGTTAATTTCAGAGAACGGAGTTCCCGATTCTGCCCCTTTTGCACAAAATCCAGCCTGCAATATGACAGCAATGACAATCTGTCACCTGAATGACAGGTGCAACAAATGTGTGTATTTTGTGGCTCAAATCCTAAGCCTTCATATTACAGTACATTGACATTTACAATGTAGTTCTCATTTACTGTAGGCTCTTTCACTGTTCCACATTATTTCCATGTTCACTGAACAATTTTTTTTTTTTTTCCAAAAGTTTTGCTTCCTGAAAAATGTACTGAAAGTTTATTGAACTGAGCATGTTTAATTGCATCATGATGCTGACATATTGCATTAGCTCAACTGAGCTAAAAATGTTTTACTCCTGACTTTCATTTGTATTCAGCATGTGATGCTTCTCGTTTCAGTGTCCAACAATAGTCAGCCAGCATGGATGGATTCCGGTTGCTCCGATACCACTTTTCTATCACTTCCTTAGATTGACATTTATTCATTTAGCTGACACCATTTCCAAAGCGACTTACAACATTAAGCTTTGTGAAGCTATTTGCAATTATTTAGCTATTTATACAGCTGGGTAGTTTTACCAGAGTAATTTAGGGTAAGTGCCTTGGGGAAGGGATACTACAGCAAGAGGTAGGAATGAAACCTTCAACCTTTGGGTCCAAAGGCAACAGCACTAACCGCCACACCACTAGCTGTTCCCCATTTGTCACTTTCACTAAGTTTTTCAATGGTCTGAGCTTTATATGAAGAACAGGCAAAAAATATCTTTGTTGGGTCGACAAGTGGTTTATGTGTAGGGCAGAGTAGAAAAGTGCAGCATGTTGAACAAAGATATTTGGAGCGTGGAACATGGAGAAAGATTTCACCAGGATGCTGGGAAAGCTCAGTTGAACCAACGCAACGTGTCAGCATCATTATGCGACTAAACATGCTCAGTTCAATAAAAGTTCATTTCATGTTTCTCCAAATTCTACTCAATACAGTCAAATTGAGACTATATTTATGTTCAGCTTGAAGCTATCAGAATCACCAAATTTTTTTTGGAAGCAAAATGTGTATCTGTTTTATGGGAAAGTTAAGAGCAGAATGTTTTTACCTGGGGTTGGAAATCAACTGGTTCTAGTCCTCGACATTCAAACTGCACCATGGTCTTAAATTTTTCACTGTCGTCTGCCTTCGGGGTTATATCAAACACAAAATTTGAGTATTAAGATGCAGTTCAAATCTGGTTGACTACTGAAAAGAGTTCCGTTTTTACATAATGGATGTCTTGCACCACAAACTGAACACAATTACTGACCCAGATATTTACATTTCTGTATGTAGATGGTATTATACTTTTCAAATAGTAAAGTACTTACATTATATGGAGTGATGGTGTCCCTAAGGATATCTGTTAGGACATGAAGTAAATATTTTCAACATTTCTAGTAGCAGTTAGACATAAGGAGTTAGTACATTCAGGGAAAACAAACCACTTTCAACTATTGTTCACTACTGGCCACATTTTTCACTCTTCAAATTATGTGTCTGTGCAATATTTGCAGGAAGACGTACAGCCCGGTCGTGTGCCACATTAGCCGGTTGAAGGGACAGCATGTAGAGGAACGCAGTGCTCATCACACGGCTGTGAAGGTGATGCTGTGATGCTGGTGAGAGGAGAGGAGAGGCAGTGGCACACACAGCGGTCCTCACCGATCGAGTTCTCCCGGGAGCACAGTTTGCACTTCTGCACCATGCTGGCACTTCCTCTGCCTCCTTTCAGGGGCACGCTGTCCTGCGCCAGGAAAGAAAAAAACAGAGATGGAACAGAATTAGGAAATAATGCAAAATTGGGGCAGCACGGTATCACAGCAAGTAGGACTGCTGCCTCACAGCGCCTGGGTGGTGCGAGAAGATGTGGGTTCAATCCCTGCTCAGTCTGTGTGGAGTTTGCATGTTCTCCCCATGTCTGTGTGGGTGTGCTCTGGTTTCCTCCCACTCTTCAAGGACCTACTGTACTGTGTGTGAGTGACAGAGAGAGTGTGTTCCACTGATGTATGGATGAGTGACCCAGTGTAAGCAGTGTATCTAGCAGTGTAAATCACCTTGGTGAATAAGGTGTGTGAGCTGATAACACTACATAGAGTTCATTGGAAGTCACTTTGGAGAAAAGCATCTGCTAAATAAATAAAATGTAAATGTAATGCTTCTTATTCCACCTTATTCATCCTCCTGTACCATGATTTCATAGCGAAATGTTTACAATTCAGCCTCTTACCATTAAAGTGATGTACTGCCATTTGTCTGATATTTCCCCACAGTTTCCACACTTAAGCTGTGAAAAAGGAAAATACTGTCACATTTTTATGTTTCTACTTAAACATTTATGTCATTTTTTCATCCAAATAACACCACACTGAGCAAATAAGCCACACGTCTTCAGTGTTAAACTGCTAAACATAATATTGCGCTCATTCTTATGTGACAGAATGATGGCAAAAACATGACAGCAGTCGGATCGCACTTGTTTGTATTGATCCGACTTAAACTGCACGTCAAATGTGTTTCAATCACTTCTAGTATTTTCTTTAGTTGGGTGAAAAGCCCTCTCGCCTCAGACGCTGCTAAACTGAGCCGGGACGCATGCGCCCTCCGGCTGTTCCTTTGTGTACGCGACACTATTGCACAACTCCAGGAAATCATGTAGTTAACTGCCGCACGAGCTAAAATGCGCCAATCTTTGTGACACTGGCGCACGACGGTCTCCGGCACGAGCTCGACGCAAACGTGCGCGGCCCCGCTCCCCTCGCGTCGCACTCCACCTTTAAGAACCAGCGGAAGTCGTCGCCCTCGGGCCGCAGGTTGGTCACGTGCTCCAGCGTCGCCTTGAACTGCAGCGCGAATTTCTGCACACATCGACACTCAAAAGAATCAGTGGCGAGGCGCAGCTGTCTAAGGTTCTAATGCAGGTAAACGCGGCGAAGCAGATCTTACCACCATCTTCCACTGTTGGCTTGCTCTCTGTGTTGTGTGTCTGCAGATCCGGCCACGTCCACCGTGCAGTCGATTGTCTGGCGCCCTCGTGTGCACTGGGTGGGAATGACAGCTCCTTTTATGGCACTTCCGCCCAGGGAGGTACAACTCCGCCCTGCGAATAGGGCTCGAGCGCTGGGCCGAGGGTGTTGTCTTGCTGTGAAAACCTTGCGAAGTCCGCGAAGAAAGCATAATAAAGGCGTCGATGAGTTAATGTTTACCTTTTAACACAAAAAAAAATCTAACAGAAACTGCACTACCACAAAATGATTCGTTTGATGGAATACTTCTATAAAGTGAAAGTGCGTTTAGCCAAAGCGCGCACGTGTCCATAGAGAAGCAGGGCTGTGCGACGCGAGCGATCCTTAACTTTCGCTGAGCGGCGCTGGGTCAAACTCTTTCTAGCTGCATAGCCCGAGGAAGCACACAACAGAACAATTTTCACTTCATATTATTTTTCCACATTTATATTTATTTAGCAGACACTTTTCTCCCAAGCGACTTCCGATGAACTCTAGTGTTAGGAGCCCACACACACCATCAAGGTAACTTACACTGGGTTACTCATCCATACATCAGAGGATCTCTCTCTCTCTCTCTCTCTCTCTCTCTCTCTCTCTCTCTCTCTCTCTCTCTCTCTCTCTCTCTCTCTCTCTCTCTCTCTCTCTCTCTCCTCTCTCTCTCTCTCTCTCTCTCTCTCTCTCTCTCTCTCTCCTCTCCTCTCTCTCTCTCTCTCTCTCTCTCTCTCTCTCTCTCTCTCTCTCTCTCTCTCTCTCTCTCTCTCTCTCTCTCTCTCTCTCTCTCTCTCTCTCTAGCATGTGTTTCAACTGTGGGAGGAAATCAGAGCACCCAGCAGAAACCCACACAGCCTGGGAGGGGATCGAACCCATGTCCTCTGGCACCACCCAGGTGCTGTGAGTCAGCAGCGCTACTGGCTATGGCACCATGCTGCCCACACTTTATATTAAACAACTTTGCACAGATCCCAGGAGTGCTTCAGTCTACATGATGGCCATTCATGTATAAATTGAACAGGTTTTATTGAACTGCCACAACACAATGCTGTGCTTTGGTGCTCAGAGCTTTGAAGAAACACTTGATTATTTCCAACTTCATATTCTTGCTCCAACACATTCAGTCCTGTGTTTTGCACTTAAAACCACTGAAGACACAATTTACAGGAATTAGAACATTTTATTGAAAACCACAGAAAACCCTTGAAAATGTACAAAATGTTTTCAGACAGCAAACGAGAAAAAAAATAAAAAAAAAAAAACCTGGAAAAAGTGTCCATCTTAAATAGGTTTGATTTTGAAATGTAAGCCGATGAGACTGAAGACCAGACATTTCAGATCCTGAACCAGGTAGTAGAAAACTCGAAGACCTTCTGGATCCCTGAAACAAATGTGACATTTATCATTTATGTTTATTCATTTAGCAGATGCTTTTCTCTAAAGCAACTTAAAATGAATGTTACGTATTATTTAGCCAACACCTTCCATCCAAAGTGACCTACAATGCTGTTCACACTACAGTGCACTAACTCAGTCAATCACTCATCTAGACACCAATCTACACACACACACACACACGTGCACTATGGGGAAATTTAGAGTCACCAATTCACATGAAACATGTCTTAACGGTGGGAGTAAACCAATGCACCCAGAGTACATGCAAACGCCACATAAACTGGGCAAAGAATCAAACCCATGTCCTTTCAAATCACTCAGGTGCTGTGAGTCACTGTTAGTTGCTGTGACACCCCTTGTTATCATGAATATAAATTAATAACTGCATGTTTACCAACAGGATTATATTTTCTTTAAACATTTAATAGAACAAACCAAAGCAACTGAATCCATACACTAAGTCTGGGATGCTGAGCTGATGCAATGCTTGAAAATACTTCTAGTCTGGCCATCCTTCCCCTGCAGACCCTCTGTCTGCAGACTGGCCCTGAAGCCAAGACACAGCAGCTATTATGGATGCAGTTTTTCTTTCCCCCCCCAGCTCTTTTTAAATTGTCAGCTTAGAAGGCTATAAAGATCTTTCAGGGTGACTATTACAATTAAGTGCTTCATTTCTGAAATATACCAAAACTGACAATTATTAAAAGCTACACAAAGCTCAACCCCAGAAACTGATTTTAATATCACTGCCTCCACCACCTCCTTTCTGAGATTCATGACAGATCCATGTACTCACTTCGACTGGTTCACATCGATCAGTGACCCAATCTTTGATGTTGTGAAGGAAATGTGCTCATCTCCAATGACTATCTCCAGTTCCTAAAAAGAGAGTAATATTTTTCTACATCATCATAAAAGCTGGCATTAGAAATAACAAAGTTGCAGCACCCGTGTACCCAGAAACAAGTTATTTTGGACAACGCACAGATGCATTCTGACATGCCTCCTTCAGCATTCATGCAAGACCAGGACTGTTCCAACACACACAGACAAATGTCCCTCTGCATCATGTACTCACTGAGATGTCAGTTGTTATAAAATCACTTGCTACCACAAAACAGTGTTTAAAAAAAAAAAAAAAAAAAAAAAAAAAAAAAATACACTGCTGGCAAGCGCACCAACCACAAACGGAAACGAGATGCGAAAACAGACAAATACCACCGTATACTTTGCGGCTGTGATACCAACCTGTCTGCCTACTCTGTCTGGCGGTGGCCACAGTGCATCGTCTTCTTTCGTTACTTCGCTGTCATCGATGATCCTTTTCAGCTCCTCCATCACACTTTTGTGCACATAGGCCTGTGTGTAACAGAAACAAGAAGCCTCAGCTAAAACTTTTACTAAAAGAGCCTTGTCCAAGCACGTGCGCACAAAAACAAATAAGCTGCTGGCGTGACAAATTCTCACTCGGACTAATGTAACATCTGAACACAGATGTGTCTCAAAGGGTGAGTGAGAAAGAAATAACCTTTGTACTTGACAAAGATTTGACTTGCTACAAACACTGTGCATTTCATTTTTGCACTTAAGCACTCTTTGATATTCTAGTATTTAACATAGCCCTGGAATAATGAGCTGCCTTCAGGTCTCAGTAACACAGTTAAAGTTATATCTAGTAAAAATGGTCACCGGGGGGGACCACACAAAGAAAAAGTAACGACTTTCAGTGAGTAAAACGTAAAAGTGCATATAAAACTAACCTCTTTCCTGATCATGACATCGTTCTTGTAATTACTGTTGTTTGCGTATCTCAACTTGCCTGGGAAAAAAAAACATAAGAACGGGTTAATTGTTCCAGAGGAAACAGTGAGTAAGTTCACAAAATTCAGAACAAGGAGTATCGACATTTACCATCCGGGCGAAATTCAAATTCCAGAAACTCATGTCCGAATTTGCCTTTATGTCCAACATAGTATCTTAAATAGAAGTCGCTCGACATCGTTCGCAGTCCGGAGCGGCGGAAGACAACTTGCGCCCCACGCGCCGCCAGAGTCAAGCACGCATGCGCAGCTGACGACGGGCGCGTTTTTATTATGTCACCGCTGGAGCGAACGCGTCATGACAAACTGGAGAAACTTGGACGTTGCTCATGCGATTTCTGTTAACTAATGAGAGAAGTCTCCTATAAGTTATTTCGCACAATTTACCCGAAGTCTTACTTTATGGAAAAACGTAAAAAAAGACGCCATGTCCTCATTTAGTGAAGGTCCCTCAGAAACAGCTCTGCATCACAGTATTTTGGTTCTGTAAATAACGCTGAGAAAATAGGACGGAGCCTCAGTCAGTGGGAACTTGCTTTTCCTCTGAGTTCTCCTTTATTTTTAAGAAACGTATTGCTCGGATTTTACAAATGCGACAGCGATGCCAAGGCACCACATAATGAAACGTATTTTTTTATTAGCCAAATATAATATACATAAATGTACATTTATCAGTTAAAAGCCTTTCTTCCCCTGCTCATAAAAGAAATTAAACATGACAAGAACACTTCTATTTTCTAAAAACCTCCAAGTTCAGAGAACTGTACTTGTATTGACCGTTTTACTCCATTCGCAATGAAGTCTTCATCTATTTACATTTACATGTATTTATTTAGCTGATGCTTTCCTTGAAAGCGACTTCCAATGAACTGTATGTAGTGTTATGAGCCCACACACCTTATTCACCGCGGTGACTTACACTGCTAGATACACTACTTACACTGGGTCACTCATCCATACATCAGTGGAACACACTTTGTCACTCACACACCAAGGGGAACCCATCTATCTATCTATCTATCAATCATTTTTCTTCCCTTTGTTCTATTCCCCCTGGCATTGTTGTTTGTTGTGATATTTGGATCTGATTTTTTGTTTTGTTTTCTTCATTATTCAAACTTTTGTAATTGCTGTTTTTCAGTCTAAAACTAAAGTAAAAAAAAGAACTGGAATATTGTGAGAAATCCAAAAACATCTGGGGAGTGACATTACGCCCTTCCATGTGCGGAGTGTACCTGTTGTGTGACATACAAGGGACTGTACGCAGCCAAGGGCCCGTTTCCTTTCCTTGTGACTGGATGTGGGTTGCAGACACTGTTGGCGCCAGGTGTCACTTTAACGGCCCAGATGTTCATATGACTGAGTGGCGAGGCCTGCTGCTCTCATAGCTCTTACTAGCAGGTGCATCTGTTCCAGTGACCTGCATCAGCAAACGCAATGTGATACCGAGCTCTCCTGCATGTTACAAAGTGCAAAAGTTCTGCCTTACCAAAATGGGGGGGGAAAAAAAAAAACTAAATTTTTTCATATCTCACACATTCAGTGGATATCTGTTGCACTACATAAGAGAAGAACCAAAACTTTGCAGTGTTTTTTTTATTTGGTTTTTAAAAAACAAGATTGCATTCGATTACAAAACATTTGAATCACCATCATAGTGCATTTATTCGAGAATTTAAAGTAACGAAAAGTCATATGTCACAATGACGTCGTGAAATATTACCAATTATGGAAACACAGCCTGAAAATTAAAAACATAAACTGAAACCGAATGACAAGTTCACATGGCTGGATGGTACTTTATTAAGGGGTGTAGTGGGAAAATCTTTTTCATTACTTTTTTAGCAGATACAGTTTTGCTTCATCTTTCGGGCAGCCAATACTACATTTGTAAAATAAAGAGTCTTGTAACCAGAAGGCTGCTGGTTCAAATCTTGAGCATACCACTGCTGCGTTACCCTTGAAAAAAAGAATCTGCATTGCTCTTGAACATTATTGAACTTTCCAAAAGGATACAGTTGTACATTGCTTTGGAATAGTGTTATCTAAGAAATGTTAAATCAGATTTTTTAACACTAATGTCATCATTGAGTTTTTATTTTTTCCATTGTTATTTTATTTTGGAGAATTTTTTAGTGACTGGAGAAAATGCACTCATGATCAGGAAACCTCAGCAACTGTATTCAGTTTCAAACAAAGTAGGTTGTCCAGATTTAGACAGAATATCAATCTAGCCACTAGCATCATTAAGTTCCAATCACTTTTTTTGCCAGTACATTTATCTGACACTTTCTCCAAAGCAATTTACAATGTTAAGGTTACAATTTTTCTACCCATTTATACAGCTGGGTAATTTTACTGGAGCAGTTCAAGGTAAGTACCTTGTTCAAGGGTACTACAGCTGGAGGTGAGGCTTGAACCTGCATCCTTTGGATCCAAAGGCAGTTGCTCTAACCACTGTACTACCAGCGGTCCCCAGAACCAGAGCATTTTTGTAGCACAACAATTAATTACATTTTAATTACATTTTTTCCAAAGTTTCAGCCACAACCCTACCTTGTATCCATACTGTACATGTGGAATTCTCACTTAAACATATCTTTTCAAAGCACAACAAACGCAGAAATAATCTGTGCTGCAAATAGCAAATTTTGGTTTGAGCCGACGCAAAGTGTTTTAAAGTGAACTGTAGTTTTTATAGCTCATCGTTGGAGGACGGTTCATTAAATAGGAACAATATCATTCTTTTTAATAAGCATGATCTGTCAACAAGCATTCAGGCAATAAAAATAATGAAATGAAACCAAAAGGATGTAATTGAAACCTTTGGGTGTCAAGTACATTTTTTTCACAGCAGATTTTAAACAAAATCTACAAAATGTTCATCTACAAGCCATTTCAAAGATACCTGTGAAGAAATAGAACAAGCATCCAACACCCAGATACCGGAAACTGGCAGTCTACAAGCCTTGAATTGTGTCTACAGTGGTTCCTGCACATCCAAACCAGCTCATCGTGTCTGCTCGTATACCCTGGAACAAGACACACAAGCTTAAGCAAACAGGATACATCATCCAGTAGAAAAAGCACTCATCCAAAGTTAACCTCAGTGCATAAAACAACATTTCTGAATACAAGCGATATCAGGGAGAGACGTACACTTTGTTACAGCACTGCATATAAAGAAATACCCGGTTAATACTACATAAGGCAAAATGCATTTTGTTCCCAATATGGAGATAAAATCTGCAGTTCCATATTGCATGTAAATTTGCACAAGGTATAGAGGGAATTTTTACAAAAATTCAGCAGTTGTGGTGCAGCTACATAACCTACTTTTCCCATGCTGTCCATAACAACTTCATGTGGACTGCATTACCTAGGCATCTTAAATCTGAGGCACAATACAAGATACTCTGAAGCAATACACAAATCTTGTGTACCTGATAAGGATTACTTTAAATGGTATACACACAAACACATGTGTGCATGTGTATATTTATATATCAGTGAAAAACAGCATAGCAATAAAAGTAAATCAGTGCAAGAGGTCATATTTCTATGCATATATAGTGCACGTGTCAGCAGGCTAATATAGAACAGTAGTTCAGGTTCATTGATAAATTTCTTTTGAACCAACTGAAACTTCATTTACTCAGTGTTGCAAATAAGACTCTTGCAGTGAAGTTGTTGGTCACTAAGTGAAAGCCCTTAAGGACTGAGTGCAGCCCTCAAAGCATTGCATCAAATTTTTTTTTTTTTTTTTAAAACAGTAAAAATTTAGAACAGCCACACCTTTGGAAACTTTTTTTTGAAGGCATAAGCAGCTACACACTTTCGTCAGATCTACTGTATATCTAGGGTTAGTACTGGCATGTGTTTTCTATATTATCAAAAAGTAAATGGCTATCTTTTAAAGGCGATAAAAGACCAAATGTGTGTTATATCATGCATTTGATGTAGAAAATATCAAGCTGTACTGTAACAACCTATTGGAAGTGTCAAAAGATTAAATCAATCAGCCAAACAAGTGATACACAAGGTAAACTGAGAAGTATTTAATTGAGTCCTCTGTTGTGACTGAATCTCCAACAGTAATAACATTAATCCTGCTAAGCAACAGATAAGAATGACACAAAGCACAGGACACCCCGTTACAGAGACTACTCATAGCAATATTTTCCATAATAGCATCCATTTTATTGAACACTACCCTCCCAAAACCCATCCCCAGGCTTTACCCGCACAATTTTTTACATTGCAATAACTCATCTTAGTTGAGAAAATATTGTGCACATTTATATTGCCATAGCCATAATGATGTTTGTAAGAGCTGGCTAGCTGACACTTCAATAAACAACTACCCTGTTTAATAGCAGCAGTGAAGGAGAAAGTGTATATATTTCACTGAAACCAGAGAAAAGCTGTTTGTTCGATATATAATCTGCAAATCAGTTGCATTTTTATTTGCAAGACAGCACATTTTTTTCAAGGGGGAAACTGAATATTACCATAACAATTAGTCCAAAGAATGCATTACTAATACTGGAGTATCACCAATAAGACTGGAGGAACATTTTTTTTTTTTTTTTTTTTTTTTTTAAACGCACAACAGAAGGCACACAGGGATGGATATCATGAGAGTAGAACACTTGATGCCAACAGGGCTATAAACCTGCTAGCCCCAGATACCAGCTGAGGTTAATTCACCCACATCAAGTTCCTGGACAGGAGGCAGATGGAAGTGACTGATCCTACCAATCACAAGGTGTGGCTTCAATTTCTCATGGTAGCTTTCCTCCATTGTTTTAGCTTGACCTTCTTACCTAAGAGATCAGCTCATTTGAGACAGAAAAGCTTATTGGAAATAAACATTCTAAAATGGATTATGATCATCATTATTATTATTGAATGAAAAACAGGATTAAATGGCACAAAGACTAAGTTTTTCTTTAAAGATGGCACACCAAGTTGCTGGACCTGAAACAGACCTAACCTCAAACTGCATTGCTGAACCGATGTGTAGACACACAAACTGTGCACAAAAATATTCATTCAACTGGCTTGGTGGAAAAACAGCCTGGGGAGGTTATACAGGAGCACCACACCGCCTGCAGACCCAACATCAACCTAGTCAGTTGAATGCCGTAGGTTTTTAAATATGACTTATGCATCTATTCACCAAGCACTTTCATTCAGAGCGAAGTGCAGACGCTGATTCGCGAGGAAACAGAAGACCCAAGGCAAGATCTGCTATTGTTGCCAAAGAGGGAAAACTGCAAGTAAAATGGCACTGAGGAGCTGGGGGAAGGCGGCAAGAATTGCATTGGTATTTGTGCATAACAAGAGTTTTAACAACAAAAAACCTCCAAAGTCCTGAGTTCTTGCTAAAGCTCTGTACCACCCGTAACAAGCCGCTCACCCCTGCCACCCGATGAGGGTGTTCCCGTCGTCCGGACATCACAAGCAATACGACCGGTCACTCTCAGTAAGCAGCATGGGTTTTAAGTGTTGTCTAACAACTAGCATTTGTCTTCCTTTATTCATTTCAGAAAGTTTAAAAAGAGACAGCAAGGGGCTGCTTAAAAGAAAGCCATAAGAAAATGAATAAATTAAAAAGGAGTGACGTTTGACCTGCAAGCATTACAATATCAGGAACCCATTTTATGCCCCTTAGTATTAATTCAGTCCAAAAAGAACAAAGTATTTTTTTTAAAAAAAAAAAAGCCATCAGTTTTAAACTCTTGCATCGTCACTTAATACAGCATGGCGGACTGGAGCTATGTACACCATAACTTCCCCTCCTTTAAAAAGCCAGCCTGCTAAGAGCAGGGGGGCAGCAGGAGGGCGGCGCGGTCAGTGCGGCCGACTGCTGGACTCGGAGGCCTGCCGCTTGCGGGGTGTGCTGTAGCCGTTCAAGCAGCCGTTCTGCCGCTTGGTCAGCCCCCCGTTGAGAATGTCTTGGATGTGTTGCACAATGAGGTTTATGGCAACTGCAGAAATGCAGAAATACAGAAGAAACAGGTTAGAAGGTTTAAAGTTCCTGCATTGGACACCATTCAACACCTCTGTTAGCGTTAAGTAAACCCCATCCATTTCCCCCCCCTCATTTATTCATTCAACTGACACTTTTCTCCGAAGGGTCTTACAGGGTTAAGCTTCTTACAATTATTTACTCATTTATACACGAAGGTAAGTTTTACTGGAGCAGTTCAGGGTAAGTGCCTTACTCAAAGGTACTGCAGGGTCTTTGACTTCAAGTCAACACCTAACCACTATGCCGTCTGCTGTCCTCATTTTACAGAGACGCAACCCAAGACTGTTCCACATCAGACCTGTTTAAAACAAGTCTGAAGGAAGCAATCCTCTAGTGTGAGACACAAAATGCATCCAACAATCTCCAACACCATGGGCCACTGAAACTACGGCACAAGTACCTACCGCTCCAGCGAATAAAATCCGATGTCCGACTGCATGATTAAACTAAAGCGAAAGAGACTAAACTCAACCCAGTGAGAGCGTTCACTGATATAGTCTGTGGGATAGAGCTCAACGGGATGTTCACAGATTAAGACACGTAAATATTTTCACGTCTGCTTCACACTGGTATAACAATGTTCCCGAGACACACGACGGCACAAGAGCCCATCTTTGGACTTGTCCCCAAAACAGCGCTATGTGGTGTCTGAGATTAGCTGCTCCGTGGCTGTGAAAGTATAGATATTAGCAGAATTTAAAACGAGCAGGAAAACAGCTCTTACCAAGGTTGTCTGCCCCACGAGGGATTATCACATCAGCATACTTCTTCGTCTGGACACAGGAAGGAGAAAGGAATGTTCACGACATGTGCAAAAGCAGGCCAGGTGATGTGTGTTGTGCAATGGTAACCTGTGACTCATGTCAGGGCAGTCACTCTATAGCCAGCAACTAAGCATATGAAGTATGAACATCTGGCCAACATCGTAACTTGGTACATGTTGCTCTTAGATGAGGGAAACAAGGTGACTGAATACTTATGACCAAAAAAAAAAAAAAAAAAAAAAAAAAAAAAAACCCTGAAGGTGGGCATACAGATTGAAAAACACTACAAATATCCCTTTTTGTTATGGAAGCCAAGAACATAAACTTATCATTCCGAGCATTTATAAATCACTTTTTTAAACCGGTCAAACTATATTCTGAGAGACACACAGTGCTGCTTCAAAGTATGAGAATCCCTAGTGTCCCTTAGTTTTAGTGCAAGTGTTATATGAGAAGCAGTCTTTCTCACAGGACATAACAGGTGTGTAAATACCAGATACATGTGTTGCTTTAGAGGAAATCAGGTGTATACCATAGTAGAAGTAGTGCAGGTACAAAAGTAATTGCACCCCAATATCTTCGGTTAAACCGAGTAGGTAAGTAGAAGCAGGTATGTGTTGTTTTATAACTTAATACATTTAGCATTTTATACAATAATGACCATCCCTATAGGGTTCACATACTTTCAAGAGGCACTGTATAAATACACATGTGCAAACATACAGTATATGATAAACACATTGAATCTGAAGATTGAAAACAGGTTGCTGGCTGTTCATATCAATAATCATTACGTGATGACGTATAGCAACCTCATGTCATGAAAAAAGGTGTATTTATGTGTTCTACGTGCAAACCGTCTGGCTGACTGCTTGCCAGGTTTCACAAACATCAATGAAGCTGCGTCACAGCTGTCACTTAGACTATGCCGAGTAATCCGAGGAGAGTTAAGACACTTCCGTTGCTGGTTGATGCCAATGAAACTTTGCAGATTTGCCCGCATCCGTGTGCCTCGTGAGAATCGGCCAAAGGCGGCAACGAAGTATAACAAACACACCGATGCTCCACACGTGTCGTCATTCTACTAATTTCCCAATTTATAGTTGTTACTAGTGGTAAGCAATCAGTAAGAGGGCTGACTCTGGGGTAAAATGAGTCCATCGGTCCCAGACAGTCACACGGAGGGGGAGGGAGACCGTGGTACTCACTGGCAAACAGAACTCCTCAAAGGCTGGTTTTACAAACGTGATGTATTGTGTCAGCACCTGCTCCAGGTCACGGCCACGCTCGCTGATGTCCCGTAGCACTGACACACACAGGGCCCATGGGCATGACAAGAGCAGATGCACATTCAGAAGCCAACTATCCTAACAACTAGTTTTTAACCACAATCATTAGAGGCCATGGAATTCCAAGATAAGACTTCACCAATATACATTTGACACTGGTAAGGAACACTTGTGAAACAGAAACGTGGTTCCGATCACCACGCGTACCTCTGCGAGACAATCGAGTGTCTGCGTCTGTGTCCACAAAGAGCTTCATTTGGAACACGTCTCTGATCTCCTGGGAGTAGAACATGAGGATGCCCTCGAAGAGCACCACATCCGCAGGGTACACGGTAACGCTCTCCTCCTTTCTGTTTTTACACACGATCGCAAATCAGAACGTGTCATTTCACACCAGTTGACCTTCGTACAAATATACATTTGGCCATGTCACATTTTGCTACTGAACTTTTGAAAAATTCAGAAATTTTGGGAAAAAAAATCCAAAGTAAACATGTTAAATTTCAGTGTAGCTCATCCTCACATCGTTGGACTAATGGGGGTCATGCAACTGACTCGTCATTCCAATGTCTCATATGCATGAATTTTTCCACCATATTGAGAGACTACTAGTTATAAGCAATTTTTTTTTTAAAGTAAATTTTATTATTTGTTGTGTACTTAAGTTGTATGCTTGCAAACCACTTGAAGTATTAATTTATTAAAACAAATTAGATGTTGATTAACCAAGTCTCTGAAAATTGGAGATATTAAGAATAATTGTGGACTAGCAATGCTCCATCTCCCAAAAGTAATAATATAAAAAAAATAAATTAAAAAAAAAAGTTTAAATTAAGTTTTCCCCCTTCATGACAGTTGCAGTCTGCCCCCAAGCAGTCACTCACGGGAACCCTTGCACACTTCAGCAGCACTTCTAGGGAGTCCCCCCCCCCCGCCCAAACAGCTCCAGATGTCTCCAGTACCCACAGCCCTGAGCACCTGGAAATGGCTGAACAAGACCTGCTTTGTGAAGAACACCTGTGTCACCATTTAGCATGTGACTCAAAGGTGGGGCTGCTGTGTGTTTTTCTGTGGAAGGGAAAGGGCAACTTCCTTTGCCCAGGCAGAGACATGGCTACGATCCCCATACACAACCCTCAGAGCAGCAACTACGCTCACCTGGAATGAGTGACAAAGTCATATACCGGGATCTGCACGGTTTTGCCTTCCATGATCTCCCACAGGGTCTTGACGATGAGCTCATTGTCAAAAGCGTCTGCAGAGAACAGGTCGAGAGAAGGGAAAGGGGCTGAGATCCATCCTAGTAACCACAGGAGTCTGAAGCAGGATAGACTCTAGCACTCTCCCCACCTACAGCAGCTGGGGGCTGACAGCACAACCAGCAGCAGATGCACACTGGACAGACACTGCTGACCGCAGGGGATTCCAATACGCTGAGCCAGGGAAAACGAGGGATACGCGCCAGCGGCTCAGTGTGCGTGGAGGGAGGAGGACGACTAGGGTCAACAGAGTTCACGTTAAAATTCGACGATCTAAACGTGGGGACCAGGTGCATTCCGGGTCCGGACCCACCGCAGCTCGCCCCGCGCGAGCGTTTCGCCGAGATATGCCGACATCCTCGGCTTCTCCCACACTTGAAAGGTGACGCCGTAGTTATTTCAACGAACGTAAATGACCGAAAAACAACTTCCTACCGCAACATCAACAGCAGCTACAGCTAGAGGCCATGCCTGCTTATTTACAATACGTCTGTACAAACTACTTGAAAGCACTTCTCATAGACCACTGGGCTATTACAGTCAAAAAATGTCTTGTATTCTTAGGCACCAGGCTTCGGAGATCATCTTGCAGTGGAAAGCAGTGATGGGAACCGCATCCCTGATCTACTCCTACACAACCAGGACAGCGTCTGCCGCAGGGATGACCACATTTACTCAGTGCAGGACACAAGACACTCATTACTCTGCATACAGCTGGGTTCAAACTTTTTTTAAAATGTGCATGCAAATTTATATACCTGTGCCATGTAATTTTAAGTACTTTATGATGTGATGTAGGTGCTGTTAGGTATATCATGTTCACTGACAGTGAAATTTGGTGAACTCAGTTATGGGGAGAATTCAGTTGCGTTGGGGATTACCGTTGGTCTGACTTATATCCGACTACGTGAAGGAGGTCCGACAAATTGCAGCCCGCTGTTGAAACAATACTTATTCCCCCCCCACTTTAAATTTTTCCTCACCGTACATGAAGCACAGCCAGGTTTCTGTTCAAGATAGGGAGCAGGTGGCTGAGGGGGCCCCAGGGCCCTGACCTACCAGGGTGGTCGAAGTTGAATTGGCCCTTGAGTGCCTTGCTCTTCTGCTCGGGGGTGAGCACTCTGTAGAAGCTGTCCTGGCTGAGGATGACCACCTGCCGCTTACGATGGTCGATCTCGTTCTGACCGAGCAGCTCCATGATCTTCCCGCAGACAGACGACTGGTGGCGAGAGGTACGGAATAATGCAGGGAAAAGGGATCATCATCAAAAGCAGATCTTGGCAGCCAACATAGTTACAATCCGCCCTTGTGAATCAGCCTTCCCACCAAAAGGATATGCCTACGTTCCGGCCCACATACACACATCGTGTAAAAATCACAGTGGATTGTCTGTCATTCTTTTGCAGTATCATCACCATCGTCATCATCATCATCCAGAGCCACCCTTCCTGGCCTTTGCCAAAGCTGACTAAGCAGTTATTCACATTCTGCCCCCTGCCACGAAAGGATTAGACCTGGATCCTCTGCTGCATCCATCTCACTGCACCCACCTCCCATCACCATCGACCAGTGCGTCGGTGCATTATTAGCTCTGCGCCACTGGCTCACTAGATCTGCATTTTGCCCACTTGCTGAGAGAAGAAAAAGGGGGAGGAAAAGAAAGCCAACAGGAGTGAGCTGAAGTCACACCAATCTAGGTGAACCTGTACTTTGAAACTTGCGTGCGCATCCTGAACTCTTGCAAAGACGACACCGTCAATACGAAGAGACCATTATCAGAGGTCCGACACGTCTCTGGAACCGAAACATAGCTTATTGCCGGTTTGCCAGTCAGGGTGATTTAAATGACTGCAGATGGTCCTTAGCGCACTTAGATCAGCGCAAAAAACAGGGGGGGGGAAACAAAAACCAAACTAACATCTGAGATGTACCCTACCCAGCCTAGCACTCTGTGCCTCCAGGATAGGCTCTGGTCCAGTGCAGCATTGCAGCAGTCAAGGGGCTGCACAAATCCTTTCTCCTGTTCCTCTTAGAACACAGGTGGCATTCAGGCACCACCATAAAAGGTTTGTAAAAGCAGACAAAAACGACAGGAACAAACTGGCAGCAGCGAGTAGCAAAAGCTTTGCCGCAGTCAGCAAAGCCAGAAAGGCTTTCGGGAATCACACAAATTCCCAACAGCGTCTCCTTACAGGAAGCGAACGAATGGGAAGCCGCTTACTCTACAGGCACACGTGGCTTATTCCACACAGCATAGTGCATTTCCGCGAAAGGACTCGCTGGAGCGCGGCGAGCGATGGCACAGCCGAGCCAACATCCCTCCACCCCGCCCTGCTTCTTTCACGCTCAGCTTACAGCGCAACAAAAAACTGAAACCTGTTTTTTTTTTTTTTTTGAGCTCAGCCTCATAAAGTAGGTTTGCATAACCGATCTGACCACTTTCAGACCTACTGAAATCTGCGTAGTCCCTTGTATCATTTAGTTGACGTTAACTGACGTTACCAAGAAACAACTTCGCCTACAAGGAACAGCAGCACTCCTTCACACACCTGGCTTGGCTCCTTGCGCCGTGGCAATTTATCACAACGCTTAAAATTATGGATGGGCAAGTTCGGGATAATCGAACCTAACCCTCAACACCCGACTTACGCAACACGGCCTTTCCAGAAGCACATCAACGCAGCAAACCTGTATCTAACCCTGCTTCTGGCCAGCATGAACAGACAGGCCACTAGATGATCTGGTCAGACAGGCAAAAGGAAGCAAGTCTTCAAGGAAACCTGTTCTCGCCAACGCCCACAAGGAAAGGAAAGGATCACATCAACAAGGGCAAGACATGCTTTCAACAAGCGATACAGCAGTTTTGCTCCATGGTACAATCTGATGACCACCCACACTCACTGCACATTCCTCCACCCAGTCCACGGAACGGCTAAGCAGCAGTCGCCAGGCTTCCCTGCAGCCGTCGACAGCTCCACCTTCGACTTTCCGAGAGCCACCGCCCGCATCGACCCACCTGCGCCCCTGCCACACAGTGACAGCAAAACACAAGAGGGAATTTGCACTCAAGGGATAATTAATGCAGAACTCATTTCTCTTTAGATCAGAAATAAGCCAGCAAATTATAGTGGGGGAGGGAGGAAAAAAAAAAGCTAAAATGTGATGGTCCTAAAAATGATGGCAGAATAATTCAGCGTACTATGTCCTGGTATCGTGATAAACTAGCACAAGTCTGTAAAAGTACCCAATTCCAACTACATCCAGGGGTGAGAAGTTAAGCATTGACTCTTCAGGCTTCTGTTTCTACTGAAAGATGAACTGCTTGTTTTTTTGTTGCTGGTTAAAACACTGGGTGTATAAAGGAATTTACAGATTAAGAGGTAAACTTTCAGTGGAAGATGTCACTGTATATTTAAAAACATACAGTACCATGTCTTCCACTGAATTTTTACCTCTTACTAATGGGTGGCATGACGGCAGTGAGTAGAGCTGCTCTCACAGAGGCTGGGTGGTACGATGGGACGTGGGTTCGATCCCTGCTCGGTCTGTGTGGAATTTGCACGTTCTCCCAATGTCTGCATGAGTTTTCTCCAGGTGCTCTAGTTTCCTCCCACAGTCCAAAGACTGGCTGTTCAGGTTCACCGAGAGCGTATCCCACTGATGTATGGATGAGTTGCCCATTGTAAGTAGCATATCTAGCAGTGAATAATGTGTGTGGGCTGATGACACTATATAGAGTTCACTGGAAGTCACTTTGGAGAAAAGCATCTAAGACAAATGTAAAACACTCATCTTAAGGTGGAAAGACAACTTCTAGCTCCATAGGAAGAAACTGCTAAGCTGAACAAGTCAACATATTTTCTCCTGCCACTAACAGAACCTATCAGTTTTGGTAATACCAAAGTTGATAAGAGCATTGGGTGTTAAGGGAACGGTGAATGGGTGGTTCTGCCCAAGTAACATACTGTACTTATTCTGCGATTAAGTCACTGCAACAACTGGCAGAGTTGACCATGTTGTGCCTTAAACATGTGGTTAGACAAAACACTTTATAAATAATCTCAAAATTTCACTCATAATAAAATATAATGAACGTGAAATTGTATTTAGTCTTTTTACAAAGAGAAACTCGTATAGAGAAAACTCAAAGGAATGACCAGACTTTGTGCAGCAACAACCCAACGCTACCATCCAGCCAGAGAAGTTCATTGTGGAACCAATAACTTCATTAGACAATGGAGCATAAATTTGTTGTTTCTTTTTGCATTTTCCATTCAGTTTTGTTACATTAAGCATACTTTTGGCATCAGTTCATAAAAAAAATAAAAACTTAAAAAAATCCAAATCCTTGAAGTTAGCAAATTGTGGCACCAGGTCCCAAGCACCGAATATTCCAGTGCCTTTTAGGATCTGATGCACTCTAGAATATTCCAATGGCTGTGAAGTACCACACTGACACTCTAGAAGAACTAGTGGTATTTTGTAACCCATAAACTTTAATCTTTACCAATGCAAAAATCAGCGTAACCAAGAACTCTGAAAAATGTTGTTGCGTTGTGTTATTGATAGCGTTTCACCAGAAGAGATACAGTATCTGAAATCACTACTTTTACTTTATTACTTCTCTTTCACAGACCTGGACATTACTACTCAATATTCACTATTTATCGTACTTGTATTTATTTGTACCTGCCCTTTTATACTTATTTGTGCTGCCTTCCTTAACAGAACATCCTTGTCTAAATACGTGTTTGTTCATGTCTGTTGACGCCCACAAGAGCCTTGTCACAAGCATTTCAATGCCCAGCATGCCCATCATAACTGTGCAAACAACAGATTACTGACTGACACTAGAAGACTGTACAATAGTTGCACCTTTTTCCAAGAAGTTGGCAGGCTTTCTTGTAAATGGCGCCAGTTCTTTCAGCGTTTTGCTTCCATTTCAGATGAGGGTCCGGGCGAAGAGGAGCAAGGACTCGCTAACGAAAGACTGATACCTCTAATCTGTGGTGTATGACTCTGCATCTTTGAGCAACGTAATGCAGGCTGCTCCATTATGCAGTGAAAATAACCGCAGAGCAAGCTATACGGGTCTGTTTAAATGGCATATCCCACACAAAATAAGTTATAGTCATTACAAAGTGTTTTAACAATACAGCTGTCAAAGCGCAGAACATATTTTCCAGAGAGAAAGAAAAAAAAAAGTGTACAGTGCACCGAAACATTTATTCCCTAGTCCTTGTACTTATTCAGATAGAGACCCAATAATACTGAAGACATAATTAGAAGGAACTCAGATGAGTCACTTAATTCCAAAGCTAAAACCACCAGCGAAGGACTAGGTCTCCTCAAGTGTGTATTCCAGCACATAGTCAGGAGGCAGGAGCCCTAAGAGCAGAGAAATGAGGAACCACTGAAACAAAGATCACGTCAGTTTAACGCCAAAAATTAGAGCGTTTAACAAAACATGAACCGAACAAACACGAGCGCCAAACAGACGACAGCTGGGGTAAAAAAAAAGAGTGAGGCGAGGAAAAAGCCGCCAGGTTGCCAGATGCTTTTAACGCGCGCACAAATGCATTTCAAGAAGGAACTGAAACGTCTTCCCCGCAGCTGCCGTTTGATATCTTAAAAACACAGCTGTGGTTCTGCCGCAGTCTAGCAGTATTATGACAGTATGCTGTCATTACGCAAATAACCGTGTACACTTTAAAAAATAGTCACCCACCCTGTTCCTCTGGTGTTGAGGACAATGAATCGATTCATCGATGGCATACAAACACACTAAACCACATAGTCCCAAAATATAGAAAACCACCCTGTAATGAAACTATGCTCGAGAGAAAGTTTCAGCACACGTGGCGCAAAACTACTGAGGTCAAGCTTCTCTCTGAGACAAAAGGTAACGCCCTTGTGTTTACACACCGCCAGCAGGGTAAGAACGCTGTAGTAAACGCTGGTGACTCCCACACGCCGATGGCACGAGGCAACCCGCGTAAAAAAACGCGCAGAAGCTCCGCAACCGGGGCCGAAATGCTCGAAGTTACACAGTCGGCGCTTTTGTTTCGAGAACGCTAGCTTTCGAAGTTCCGGGACGTGCTCCATTGGGGTTCCTGTAGGAAAACTTTCAGAAACAGGCAATACAGTAGGAGAGCAATGGACACGGAGGGTGACGGAGATAGGCCCGCTGGGACTTTGTGCCCAGGGGGACAGGGACAGGGGACAGGATCACGTGGTGGGTAAAGAAACATATTGGAACCGCTCGGAAGCACCGACAGTTGAGTTCGGTATGTTGCTGCACTACGGCGGGACAGGTGTTCTGTTCACTATCCACGCATTCATTGACACGCTGACTGGTGGCTATTGACAGAGCAGAGAGGGAGGTCGTATGGCGGTTCCTCAACATTCCCTGCAAGGCAACTCAATTGGCGGCCGGACACCATATTAGGTATAACAGGTACAAGAAGAATAAACGGGCACACGGAGAACTGAGGCTCTGTATTGACTAGTCTAGGATGCCACCGGTTTGCTGTCAGTGGCGCCATCGGAGGATCGCGTAATGATTCACCCCGCCGCCACGCACTGCCCCCGTAGCGCGAGCGCGGGTACACGCGCGCGTGTGCGTGTCCTCGCGCCACTCGTTATCTACTACAGTGACTCACCGCGTCTCCAGACTCCACGAGTTAAACAATGGAAGGACGCCGAGACGAGAGGAGCTGTTTTTTCACGTCATCATCTGCTTCAGTAACTGGCATTGGGTTCGACAACTTTGGTTTCATTTCCCCTAGTGATATAGCTTTTATTTATATATTATAGATACGCACGCAGAAATAACACCATCACAGCAGCGCGGCATCCGAGAGAGGCTGTGTGTGATGAAAGAGCTGCCGATTTAACGCATTGATTAATTGAGCAACGAGCGACGCTGTGACTGCGGCTTTTTTGTTTGTTCGCGAGAGCGTCCGCGTTCCCGGTGTTTCGGTGTTTATCCACGTAGGACCAGGGCCCGTGTGCCTTCACCCACGTCCAAGTGCGGTCTGCTAAGCATCATTAAGATGAGATGTCTCGTTCAGCCGCATTATTCGTATCCCGCGGACATGTCAAGTGTCAGACAGAGAGTGTCGTTCTTCACAGCGCCGAGCCACGCACCACGCGGTCGGCGCATATACCATAACCAACCCATCAGGCTCCGTGTTCTCTTCAGATGAAATAAGTTATACAAAACTAATCCGTCGACAACATGACCTACCTTGCCGCTAGCAGTGCCCCCAGCCACGCCGATGAGGAACGGCTGTCGGACTCCGTTCTTGCGGTGCTCTCGGTCCTCCGCTCGAGTCTCGCTGTCGCCGGCCATGCTTGCACGCTCGCTACGTGGGCTGCGCGAGCCGAACCCAACCGCTCCGACGTGCCGCTGCGTCGCAACTGCTGCTATACTCACACGCTCGCTCGCTCGCTCTCTCTCTCTCTCTCTCTCTCTCTCTCTCTCTCTCTCTCTTTCACTCGCTCCCTTCCTGTCCGCCCGTCTCCCCAGTACCACTTCTCAGGGGTGTGACTCAGCCTCAGCTCCCATGCAGCCCTAATGCCCTGCGCCGCCCAAATGCGCGACCCAACACCCCTTCCGCGCGTTCGTTGGTTTTTAACCAGGTGGTTTTAATTAATTTTCTCCAAACACACAACACTTAGAGTGGAGTGACGGCACCGAAATGACTCGGTCTTTCCAAGGCAAGCTGCTAGTGGAGAGTCCAAACTTGTGTGTGTAAATCACTGTCTTAAACTATGTCTATGTTGCGTGGACATTACCCGCCCACCGTACATATTTTGACGCCTCCTCAAGCAGCAATGTAGTGCTTGGCAGTAACATCTGGACAATTTGGAAAAACAGCCTGTTTATATATCTCATCTGAAAAATTAATATTTATACTAATAACTGAATACCATATTAATTTCCTAATACAGTTGTGTAAATGAAAAACAATGTTAATCAAACTAACATTAGGGATGAAAACAGACTATTTTATCCCTACTATATAAATGTTGATAAAAGTTTGACACTAAAATATATGGCCTTGAGAAGCCACCGTTTATCAGAACAATAGTCATAACAATGGTTATGTTTTTTGTTACTGAACCCCTCTGATTAGCAGCTTTTTTCTCAATAAGAAAGCTCTATAAAACTTCAACTGAATGTATTCATAATTTACACACACACATTTTCCAAACCGCTTGTCCCATACAGGGTTGCGGGGAACCGGAACCTACCCAGCAACACAGGGCGTAAGGCCGGAGGGGACACACCCAGGACGGGACGCCATTCCGCCGCAAGGCACCCCAAGCGGGACTCGAACCCCAGACCCACCGGAGAGCAGGACCCGGTCCAACCCACTGCGCCACCGCGCCCCCCTATTCATAATTTAATTTCCTGTAAAAGTTTTAAGAATTGAATGATACACAGAGAGACCATGCCCAATGGTGTGACCATGAGCACAATTCAACCAAATAGTCGCTACAAGGCAAGAGCACAGGCAACAAACACGGAAAGAAAGAAGGAAACTGTCATGCAAGGAAATTGTCAACTTTTTTTCAGGTAAACAGATTTAAAGAAGATTTATAACCAAAGTACAGCTTTCACATTTTCCTCCCCTGCTAAAGCTGCCCCTTAGAGTCATCAGTAAGTCATTAGGACAACTGGAGTTCGCTGTGCGTGTCAGAGAACCCTGTGTGCAGAGCACTTTGACACACCACCTCACATTGCGCACTCACACTTCCCAGTTACACATCTACTGTTAGGGATCTAGCACTGAATTGGCTCTAAGCAGTGCCAAATAACACCACTACAGCAGATGAACTATATCTCCTCACCATACTGTAGCTTTTTTCATTTCAAAGCATTACGATAGGAGATATTATATTCTTCCCATCTGTGCTACAGCAGTTACTGTCTGGAAAGTTTTTTTTTTTTTTCTTTTTTAAATAAAACTTAGACTTTAAGAATTGCCAAGAGCTCTGCTGCTTTACAATTGCTCTGCAGCTGTACCCAGAATAGTATTTGTGTAGGTACTTCAGTGGCAGCCGCAGTATGTTATTTCAGACCATCTTCTACTGGGAGGAACACTGGCCCTCTGTGGAATAACCTCTCCTTTTCATACTGTCAACACAGTATTTGTCCTTATGCGCCATCTAGTGAAGCAGCAGCTAATTTGACCCCACAAAACAGTCCCTGACTGTCAGATGGAAGCTGTCAATGCTGTATTTCATTGTTAGAAAAAAAAAAACACACCTCTCTTGTATTCATTTTACTTATCCAATGTTCACCAATATCCAAATTCACCTGCTAATACTATCAAAAACAATTTTCAACTAACAATACTAACAAATTATGTTTTTAAATTAAGATTTACTGTATGAGTTTACAGTTAGCATTTTCTTTCATTTCTTCAGGTGGTCATACACAGCATTATAAATGAAAAACACTGCACGAGGCAGATGTTCTATCCCCTGAAGATACAAAAGAAATGCATTTGTAAAAGTAGCAGACAACTATAATGACCTATAAAGAACATACATTTGTATGAAGATTTTTTAAATTAAATTCTAAGATGCATGAATGTGAAATCAACCATGAAAAATCTTCTGTTGCAACTACTGAGGAATATTGCTTGAATGGATGAAGTGAATATTACTGAACATAAACTCCTTATGAGCACTTCAACCCAGAAGTATCCTTTATGGTAGAAAAAAAGATTCAAGGTGTAATAAAAGTATTAAGGACAGTGCATTCCTCCAGATTGCCTCATGTGCACATTTGGATTCAAATGAAAATGTATTCATTGTTCCCTTTTTCTTCTTTTCACTGGAGGCTTCTTGGGAATACATTTTCTCTGTAAATAAAAACCATGCATCATATTATAGCATTTATTTAAGTACACAACAAAAGTTAACCAAAAAAATTCACACAAATTTGCAGTACAGCAGTCATCTTGTTATGTACACACTGTTTTTATCCTTAAAAAAAACAAATCCAGTGTGAATTTCAATAGGATACAGTGAAATTTTTCATTTGAAAAATACCATAGTTAATAATCAGTACAATAACCAGTTACTTCCACCACCTGCTGAGCAAAAAGTATAATATAAGGCAAAGTCTCCAGCCTGAATAGACAGATGTGAAAAAGGAATTATGCTATGATTATTATAGCCAACTTTCCCAGTGTTGTTAGTTGTTTTTGCTGATTTTTTAAAAGGGACAAATAACTCATTATTTTAGAGTTTAAAAACCCTAAATAAATTGCCATTGTCTGAAAAGGGTACTTATTATAGGGGGGCGCGGGGGGTTGGACCGGGTCCTGCTGTCCCGTGGGTCTGGGGTTTGAGTCTCGCTTGGGGTGCCTTGCAGCAGACTGGCGTCCCATCCTGGGTGCGTCCCCTCCCCCTCCGGCCTTACGCCCTGTGTTGCCGGGTAGGCTCTGGTTCCCCGCGACCCCGTATGGGACAAGCGGTTCAGAAAATGTGTGTGGGGGTGGGTATTTATCATGTAATGACTGATATTTCTCTGCTGCTGCTGCTTTTTAACTTAAATGCCAACGGAAAAAAATGTTAATTTGTTACTGCACAATTGTTTATATGCATGACACTTAGCCCTTTTATATAGATTTATATTTATAATTATATTTATATATTATATTTATCACCTAGGATGTTCAAGCTTAGCTGTCCTGTTTTTCGATAAATTACCCAATGATGTGAATTATGAAGGCTGAAATCAACAGATTTCACTTACTATGTCTGTTTTTCTATTACCTTTTGGTAAGGAGCCTACTGTAACAAATTGTTCTTAAACATTTCTTACTCTTGTGTTTGCCTTTCTGGGTGTCTTGAACTCTGCAGACACTAAAAATACAAAGCAGATAAAGGAGTGATGAAACATTCCTGCTATAACACAGGATTTTCTGTAATGGAAGCATGATACAAGTTATTCTCAAAGTAATTTGCCAGTGTCATCATTCCAAAACATACTCATTGTAACATTACAAGGGCAACTTGTAATCTAACAACGGAAAAGAATGCCATTATCATTTAATGTTGATATTATACAAAAATGTGCAGCAAATTCAGCAACATAAAAAAAAAAAAATTTTCAAAATTTTTGGTAAATTATTAAATCTAATTAAATCAACAATTACCAGTTTGAGATGGTAGATCCTCCTCCTTACATGTGTCAGGGCCCTAATAAAGTACAAGTAAACTATTCAGTGAAACATTACTTAGATATATAAATATAGCAAGGGATGACTTGTCTAAGGTTCATATTATGTTCAATCATTTCATCTTGCAGAATAAGGTTTGTGGACATCTATCTTCGCATATTTTATGCTAACTCATTTTAATTATAACATGATGTAGGAACCCACTCGCTCTCTCTCTCTCTCTCACACACACACACACACACACACACACACACACAATTACATTTATTAAGAATGACTACTGCATACTGTTCTTCTATGTTTCAGCTCTTCCAGGTTTGTGAGGTGTTTTTGTGAGGTCTCATTGGTCTCTTCCAGATCGTTCCCTTTCTGCAGCTTATTAACTCGGCTACTCTGTACTGCAACCTGAACCTTCAAGCTGTGAAATGGAGTATGAAGATCCCCCACTTTGAAGTGCACCGCTGTCCCCTCGAACCACAGAGTGTCACACACACCCTCCTTGAATCCAGGTGGTTCGTATTTGGGGGGTGTCACTGCAAAGAAAGCAAAATTAAAGTAATATCACTTTTGCTCATTTTTCTTTTAGTCAAACAAATCTCTTCCACTTTCATTGTAAGTCTTTCTTATCCTTGTGTGCCAATGTATAAAAAGATTAATATGGATTGTGCTCAAATGAAAGGCTCTAACTACAAATTATACTTTAGCTAATTAAACTGCATCATAGTAGCTACTAGAAGTACCTTGAAACTGAGTAAAAAGATTCTCATTTAAATATAAAACTGCAATTTAAACAAAATACAGATATTATAATGAAAAATAGCAGACTATCTTCTGTAAATCTACCTTGACACAATGAGGTTATACTATCTACAATTTACCGATTCTGTACGTGTGTCTTTGCAATCTTTTATCTAGTCCATTATACATATATTACAGTTGTTTTTACCGTCATCATAGTAATATAGTTTCATTGAAAGAAAGACATCGTCAGGAAGGACATTCAGGTTCTGCATGAGAAGAAACAGCTTCCGGACCAGGAGCATTGAGGCCTGCTTAATGTCCTCTATTGTTATCTGCATTTCAACATTCTTGTTTCTTAAAATACAAAACAAAGCAAACCTTAAAAAAAGCAGGATTTTTTTCTACATAAAGTGCTGATAATGGACCTATAAAATAGGCTTACCTCAGAATATCCATCTGCGGTCCTTTAGCTGTGTATTTGAACCTAAACTGGTAAGATTCAGTGATATACTGCAGGTAGAAGAATGTCAGTGGTGCATTACTCCACCTTAAAAATGTGTTTGTATGGTTTGAAAAATGTAATTTTTACATAATTTATGAAACTGAAAAACTGTATAACAAAAAAACAGAAAAATGCACCACCTCTCATCACTTCTAATATGGGAAAATTTTAACTTGAAAACTTACATTTGGGTCATCTGGATTGGTGTGTACCTATGGTTTGAAAGAGGATTTGGAATCATCAATGTAAATAATAGAAATCTACTAAGCAATGATGGTTGAAATGAAAGGATGTTGTACATGAATAGAATATTTACACTTTGCAATATAAAACATGATATCATGAACAAAAATCCTGCAATACATACCCCAATGAAGAGGATATGGAGCTGTTGAAATATTATATATCAAGGTTAAAAGTTAGTCATTTATAAATTCCTGTTCAAGATTTTATAAAACATCACTTACATATCCTTTCTCCAATGCATCAAAACACCCCATCATCCTTAAAACAGAAATTGAATACATTATTTTTTATTCACTACCTATTATATAACCACAAGGGAAATACAATTAACACATAAAACCTACCATTTCACAATTTTGGAAGCTCCACGTGAGGTGCTATCTTCTCTTATGAGTTTAACACATAAATCTGCATGATAGAAACGTGTACAAGATTGAAGCAAGTGAGTCTGTGCATAACTCTGCAGTGTGTTATATTACTAACACCTAACAGTTACAACACCGATAACACGTGTAATAGTGGACATGTCCTCATCATGTCCACAGTACCCTGATGTCCCTTCCTCCTTGTCTAACGTGTAAATCTGTAAGACACGATTGAAAGAAGCCAATATTTTAACTCCAGAGTGCTACTGCGACTCTTTCTGCTCTTCCCGAAGACGTGACAAGTCGTTGCGTCCCTGACTGAAAAAAATACAGAAACGTACACTTATAAGTAACAGGTTTCAATGGATTGATTGGCGACTCCAGGAAAACGTGACTCAACTTAAGTTAAGGAACCGGACGTGTTTGCACTCCAGCCCACCTTCGAGATACCGGGACCTGTAGGCCTCCTCCGGAAAGATCCCGCGCAGGTACGTGATGGAGGACACGGCGAGCGCTACCATTTGCTTCACAAACACCTCGGACTGCTCCCGTGTCCTCAGCTCGTTTTCAAACAGACTTTTCCACTGAGCGTGTAACAAAACACACATTAAACAAACAAACTTACACAACTCAAGTCACAACCACAACCACCATTATGATCATACATTCAGTCATACAATGATAGATGGTGATCTTCAAATGAAATTTCCCCCAGAGAAGTGTACGAGGCGACCACAATGTCCTATCTTTCCTTGTGAAAAAACAATATTAAGATGAACTATGCCATGGTGTGCATTTACAAACAATACTGTACAAACTAAACTTACTACCGTGGCATCCCGCTTCGTCGACTTCAAGTTCAGCTGTTTACCGGCCGTCGTCATTTCGGTCACGGAAACGGGAAAAAAGTGTTAAGTTTATATTTGGACAGAAAAAAAATTTTGTATTTCACTTAAGAAAATTACACTTTAAATAATATATTATCACTGAAGATGTTCTACTTGACGCGATAGAACGAGGAGGACATTCCTGAGGTAATTATCTCGCCCACATTTCAGCCGCGAGACGCCACCTCGCGCAGAGCAACTCGCGCGCCCGTTCATTGAAACTTCTGCATCTGGTGTACGACAGCAAACACTGCGCGCGGGCATCCGCTCCACAAACCCGGACAATACTTAAGTCTAAAGCAGCTCACTCGCGTTCACTTCAAGTTTATTCAAAACAGCTGTGGAAATGCAGTCTCCGCTCTATTGTACAATACAGAAATTCCAATTTAGCACAGATACTCGTCAATGAGCTTAAATGTACTGCGATTTAGTAGTTTATATTGCGTTTAAATACAGATCTAGAGGAAAGTTGGCATTTACTACAACTTCAGAACTGTTTATTTACCAAACAACACTGCAAACAAATAGCGGTAACAGCAAAATACCATAACTACTTCACAAAAGTAATGCTTCACATTTACTTTATGAAAGCTGGTTATACAAGTGTAGAACTGAACCTTTTCTAATACACAAGTCATCTGAGAAATATATCAAGTAGCCACAATTTTCACCTTTACAAAGATCTTCCACCTCACTTACACATTAATTGGGATGGCACAAAATTTAACCCCACACTGACATTTTTGGCATGGATTTTATCTTGAAGCAGTTGATTTATACTTGACATACATGCTCTCACTGTTGCCAGTTTTTTTTAAGACCTAATAAGCACCCTAAGAATAAATCCTAAAGTACAGTGCAGGTTTGAGTATTGAGCCATTACTGCTTGGCAAAGAAGTCTTTGCTCTTCTGGACATCAGGCTTGATGGTGTCACTTCCAGGCTTCCAGCCAGCAGGGCACACTGTAATTCATATGTTATAGTAAGAATAAAAACTATGAATTACATTAATACCAAAACTCTTGAGAATTATGGCTTGCAATAATTGGCTTCTGTTTTGAAAGAAATTTTAGGACCAAGTTAACAGTAACATTTCAAAAATCCTTCAGAGAATCACTTTCCCCAAACTAAATTTAATTGATATTGAACACCAAAATTAAATAAATAGTTGGGCTGTCAGGTTTCAAATGCAATACCTTCTCCATACTGGTCGGTGAACTGAAAAGCCTGCACCAGGCGCAGTGTCTCCTCAACAGAGCGCCCAACAGGAAGGTCGTTGATAGTTATTTGCCTCAGAATCCCTTTGTCATCAATAATGAAGAGACCCCTGAAAAATTTTTGAACAGTGGTTCATAAAAACAGAAATGCGGTACTTGAAAATGAGCAACAACTGACATGTTCAAACTGAACATTTGAAATCTGTTTTATTGAATTACCTGCCACAAACTCATGTAGGAGTATTTCAAGTAGACTGTCCATTGTAATTATTTACCTGAAGCTACTCTAATATTTAAAAACTTTAAAACTTGCTCAGAATTTAGACAACAGAAGCAACATCATAATGTTTCAGGTACAGAACTGCAATGCCAACTGCCTTTACCTGTAAGCAATGCCTTCGTCCTCCTTCAGCACCCCATAGTCCTGGGAAATGGTCTGGAGTTTGTCAGCCACCAGTGGGATGTTCATATGACCCAAACCACCCTGTTTGCGTGGTGTTTTAATCCTGTTAAGTGACACGGTAATTTATCAACAAGGATGCTGTAAACTTAAATGTTTGGACAAATCAAGAATAGTGCAGTTAAACCTTAACCATAAATCTAGAACTTTCAAGCGGTGTCACTTCAGGCCATGTGCAGGTGTGATCAGTTATGATCTATGACAGACATGGAGTTTGCTTTCGTTGCATCAGTCATTGTCATCATCATCTGAACAGAAAATATCACTTGACTCGTATGACTCATTTAGTTACTAGGTCATGCTTTACTCAGCAGATAAAATTAATTTAAAATCCAATGAAATATTTGGAATTGTTTGGACTGAAAATCCTACAGCCATAGTAGGACATGACTGTCTGCCCCCTTGTCTATTGATTTAAGCCATTATGTTCTGCATGGACATTTGTTTGCAATGGTAACCTTAGTCCTCTGTGTAACGTATAGACAATGACAGTGCATAAAGTACCAGGCATGGTGGCAGAAGTGGGAATCCACAGAGGCACCGATGATCTCACAGTCGATCTTCTTGAACTCTTCTACAGCGTCACTAAAGGCAATGATCTCGGTTGGGCATACAAAAGTAAAATCCATTGGATAGAAGAAGAAGACTACATACTTTCCTATTGAGCCAAAAAAAAAAAAGTCAATTTACATTCCGCACTGATGTATGTACGGCTTTATCATTAAAAGTATAAACTGAAAGATTCAAAAGTCACAAAACACTTAAAGAATAGCATTCTGATTTCTCCATTTCACATTTATCAGCAATTTACCCTGTACTTAAAAAAAAAAAAAAAAAAAAAAACGACTTGTTTCTCAGAAAATCCTTCAACTGATGTATTGGAGACATGCACTGGACTACAGCATCAGCTTTACTATGAACTCAGGTTTGAATATCTGCTATGGCTGCAATTATAGCAAACCTGAATTGTTCCACTATATACACATTACTATTACTGACAACAATAAAAAAAATACAATCAGCTGCTTAAGTCAGTCACTTTGAAGAAGCGAAGCTGCTAAATTAACTGTAATAACATGTCCAAATTTGGTGATACCTCTATAGTCGGAAAGTTTGATATCTTTGAACTGGCCATCAGGCATTACAGCTTTTGCCTTGAAGTCCGGAGCCAGTTTCCCAATATGAGCTTTTCCAGCAGCCATCTTTACCTTGACTGAAGAAATGACAAAATTAGTACACACAAACAGATTTTTGAGTAATCACCACTGCTGAAAACAGTTAAAATGGTTAGTGATTGGTTAATGTATGATGGATTGAAACCAAATAGTAAAGAGACCGTAGGTTCTGTCACGGGTTTCCCCCGGCGCGTGTGCGTCGGACCCAAGTGCGGAGCACAGGAGGAGTGGTCGGGGGCGATCCAGAGGACATGGTCAGAAAAACAGGCAAAAAGTCACCGAGGTTCGAACGGAATCCAAGGGGGCAAATCCAAGAATCGTGAACCAGGAGACAGGCAAGAGTTCGAGGTAAACCAGAAAGCCGGCAACGATGAGTAGGGCGAAGGGTGCGGAGCAGGATGAGGAGCGAGGATCAGGAGTGCAAGTAAGTCAGGAGGCTGAACAAGGTTCCGCACTTCCTTCTTATCCCTGTGCTTCACGATCCGTGGCAGGTGTTCCCTGTTGCGCCGCCAGGGAGGGTGCGAGTTTCCATTAGAACGTGGAAGAGTATATGATGAACTTAGGTGCAGCAAGTGGTAGGCAACAAACTAGGTTTACTTGAGACTTACATGTCTGCAGCCATGTCTCTTTCTCCTAATGTAATGCATAAATTGTACTTTTGCTGAGATGTACGTCGCTTTTGACAAAAGCATCTGCTAAATGAATAAATGTAAATGTATAAACAAATGCAAGTGATGTAGCAGTTGTGTGTAACACTCACTATGGTTACCAACTTAAAAGCAATCACATGAGGGTCTGGGACCCCAGCAGGGGGCAGACTAGCTAAGAAATCACTGACAGTTATTGTAAGGATACCCTACTGACGTCACATGCCTAAATTAGTATTTAAAAAAAACATACTAAATTCTTCATATAATATATATTACACGTCGACATCAGCCGTTTTCTCACCATTGTCATTTTTTGTTGACTAAAATGGACTTAGAAAAAAAGTCGTGTTTCTAAGTTTATATTTGGACAGAAAAAATTTTGTAAATTAAGGGGGAAAAAAGAAAAGAAAATTACACTTTAAATATATCACTGAAAATGTTCTAGCACATCAAGTAGGACGAGTAGGATGATTCCTGAGGAGGGTACCCGGTACTATTTCACTAGCCCACACATATCACACCACGCAACTACGTTTAAATATAACGTTGCCAACTTGTCAGTAACAATCAAAATGCCGATAGTTAAGCCGGAAGACGATGATAGATTGTTTTGTAAAGGTAAGAGGAAGCATAAAACTATGAGCGTCCTGAAAATAACAGAAAAGAAGCACGCAATCACCAGCAAATGTAGGAAATCGTATTTTTCTCCGAGATGTAGGTCGCTTGAAAAAAAAGCGTCTACAAATGAATAAAAAAGTTTAATTATATAAATCATGCCTTCAACATGAGCGCGGAGAACCTGCTGCAGGAAGAAAAGTATCAGTAACTGAAATTTTAGAGGATGACCCCCCCAAAAAAAACAAGCTTGAAGTTACAATACAAGTATTCAAGGGGGTTCATCATGTTTTCACTCGACTCGGACAATCAATTTCTAATTAAACTAGATATTGATGATTCCCCGCCAGTAGCCCGAGCACTTGACAAGGAGGACGCGAATTTTCAGGAAATAGAGCAGAGTACCGTTTCGGACGAGTTCCCACCCCCATGCCGCTTTCTTTCCACTGCATCAACTAAGCAACAAATCTAAAACTGAATATGAGAAGAGCAGCAAAAACAAATTCTAGAAAGAACTTTTGGAATTAGTATCTGAATTTCTTAATTTTACCTTTATGTAAATATATTCGCAATAGTTCAACAAAATGTAACATTCGTACGCCAACGTAAGACAGTTTAAGGAGAGAAACACCTAATTCGTGTTCCAGCCAACTTACGCGTTACAATCACTGCTTCACCTCACACGCCCGACAAATGCAGCGGAGTTACTAACTGGCGTCTGTTCACGTTCATTTATAGGCGTGAGCTATCGCGATATTACAGTCGGGAGGCTTCGTTCCTTTTCCCTCTGGCGTACAGTACAAATTTGACAGTTCAATTGTGGCTCCCTTTGCTGTCTGACTTAGGATGACTTTGCATTTTTTAGTACCCGCTTTTCCTTGTTGAAACAAGGAATGGTAAAATTTGGATAATCCATTCCACTGTGAAATGAAAATGGTAGACGTTAGACATGGCACGCAGAGTTTAAATAAGCAGCATTAATAAACAACCACTACAGAATCTGGATTTGTGGTTACACATAAGTCTCAGCAGACTGTATGAGTACGTTTTCGACTCATTTGAATAATGTCCTGTGTAAAAAGTAATAGTTTGGGATCGTTTGTACTGTAAATAATGAAAGTTCCTTATATATATGAACACTTGTGCAATGCTCATGCTTACACTGCACTCCTCAGTGGTGATATGAGACCCACCTTATCAGCAAATAAAGGTTTTTCAGTAATATCCTGGTGTTAAGACAATGCACTATAAGTTTCATGCAGGTAATTCATTGCGACACTGTTCCCTTAACCCTACCAGGAATTATCTAAGTGTAACTATTTCCTTCTCACCCCACAACCGCATGGTGGTTGAGAAAAGTAATTGTGAAATGCCAAACGTAACATTGTTTATAACACAGAAAGACATCTCTTATGTGGTGTGTTACGCTGGAGTGTATTGCACCTTGGCCTTCCACAAAAACATAATTATGCCCGATCAGATCCTACCTCTATTGTAGTGCAAGCATTTGGTTTCATCGTCATGGAGACCAGATGAAGGGGTCAGATAAGTGGAGGTGCAGACAATGCAGTTATTAAATACACAGATGTAGACTACAGATCAAAGAAGCCCTGGCTTCGAATTCTGCTTTATTCATTTAAAAAACACAGGTTTCTAAACGTTGGATGCAGCCATCTGTTTTTGAACTCATTGGCCACTGGTATAAGAATTGTAAATGCACTGGTTAAAACAATGTTTTCTGCTTCTCCCTTATTGAGTTTTAATTTTATTCACACAGTATTCCAAGCAGTGATGAGCAAGACAGCCATAGTTTCTACTCTTACCAGAAAGAGAAAAGAAGCCTCTACATTCTATTACGAAATAAAAATCCACTGCACAGAACTGTGTTTGTAAGTAATTTATACATTTCCAGTTTGTATTTAAGTCCCTCAAGCTCACAATTATTATAATTACAGTGTCTGAGTTTAAATAAATGCAATACAATCCATATCATTAACCAACCAGGGAAAAGGGAAAACATAACAAAAGTAACAGAAAAACCCTGACTAGACAAATGTAGTATCTGGTGTGATGTATTGTCTGTGAAGTAGGCAGAAAACAAATGTATTACCTTAAAATATGGGCTTGGCTGTCAGCAGAACATGTTTTTGCAAGGCACACGAGGTAGAAATATTTTATGCTTCACTTCTGACCTTGTGGAACAGATACATACAGTAAGGCCAACATGCAGTATATAAGTAACATTACTTTTTTCTATATCCTTAGCAACATTAATTTTTCTCATCGTCGCACAGCATCAAAATAAAAAGAGACCATACTCAGTGATTCTTATAATCAAACACACCTTATTAGCCATGAACATATTTATAACAAGGTTTATTGAGTACAAAGTATCATTTGCTTCCACCTCCGTATCTGTTTTCTATACCTTTCCACCAGCCCAAGTCCCAGTGAGGAGGAAATGACCAAAGGAGAGAACCACTCCTGGCCTCCAATGGCCTCTCGTACATTGATTTGTTTAAAAATCTAGTCATTTTTATTTTAATTACACACATCTTGTGATGCACCTGGACACATAACACAATATAACAGAAATTTTGTTGTCGATTTTTTGCATTTTCCATTCAGTTTTTCTTAGATTAAGCATACTTGTGGTGTTAGTTTGTACTATATGTCAGTTTTTAGAAAAATACTCCACATTCTTGAAACTAGCAAATTTTGGTGAATTTTGGTACCGGCTTCCAAGCACCAAATATTCCATTCCCTTTTAGGATCTGATGCTTTCTATAATGTGTAGTACTTCTAGATTCTAGAATGTTCTGGAGCTCTCCAGAATCTTCCAATGGGTGTAAAGTACCAAACTAAAACTGACACTCCAGAAGAATTAGTGGTATCTTTGTAATCAGTAAACTTTAACTAATCATAATCAATGCAAAAATCAAAATAACTAAGAACATCCTTCAGGTTTTCCAACATTATACACTCTCACCCAGACAACCTAATCAGGGTTGATCAGATCCCAGCTTGTGTCCAGGTAGGGCTACCTCAAACCCAAGGCTCACCTCCTTGATCCATAGCCATCTAAATAGCATTTGTGCAACCTTAGTAACACCTTTACTAACTTTGAACCTCAGACTCCCAGCAAAATCCAACATACTGTAAGATCTATTATAGCGACCTTATTGCAAAGTCTCTACAACATACCTGAATGGGCAAACACTTTGCCCTCCAAGCTGCTTTTACTTCATCATCTTCTGCAATTAGCCTCCTCTATGCATTCCTCCCATGGAACAGGAACCTCCAACAAGAAAACCTCTCTAGAAGCTCCAGACAACAGCACAAGGTCAGATCATAGTGATGCTAATAGGATGATTGCTGGAAATCTCAGTTGCCTTCCTAAATCAATCATCAACTGCCAGTCTTGTGCATCGTCAGAAGCCAGTAACGGATTCTTGGTAGTGGTTCTACTCTTTCACCCTCCCTGACAAATGCTATCGCTTGCCTTGCTGGCCAAAAGGTCCTATTGTGTGTTATCCCCACATGACACCAATGCTAGCAGATCTCTCTCAGCACTATTTTGTACCTGTCAGGATGGACTCCAATGTCCCTCTATTTGGACAAAACAGGCATGATGGAGAATCAACTTTTCCACAGCTGAACAGGTTAGATGGACTTGGAAGCACATGATAGACTGCCTAGATCAAGAACTTGATACACTGAGGCTCTGTTCTCCTAAGCTTTTCCTGAGACTTTGCATTCCAGAACTGATAGTTAAAGAGAAGGCATTAGTAAGAACGGAATAATTTCAAAATGTATTATTCAGTAACTCATTATAAACATGTAGTATGCATATTGAAAATTTAAATGTAATGTAAATGCCATTAACTTTCAAATCTAAGGTTAGGCATATAATTTAAGTAAATGACTGCAGAGTCTTGTGCTCAGTGATTTCGGGATGGGCTCTGGACCTCTGCAACAAGCAGCTAGTGAAAATGAAGAAGTGAAAAAAGGATACTGGATGCAGAAATACAGATCACTGTCCCTCTGCAACAGACAAATTTCACAAGATGGGTAAGTTAAATGCTTTTACAGATAAATAAAGAACCTGAAAAATGATCTGTATCTTCAAACATTTGTAACTCAAAGTTCATAACACAAGGAGCTAAGTATATCACTTAAGTAGCTGGTTTTAGCCTTGGAGTACTGGATGCTTGAGTCTATACGATATTTTATTTCTGTGAATGTGGTTTTGTCTAATGGAGAGCTTTGACCTTTATCTCATTATTTAAGGAGTCTGCTAATTAAAAAGAAACTACTACTGGTGAACTCTACAGCAAAAGTTTCTCAAGGTTAAAAGATACCCATCTCAGCTTACAAAATAACTGAAAAAAAGAATGAAAAGAAATTAACCACTTAATGTTAATCACACTTATATACAGTAAGGTTTGTGCATTTAACTTGAAAAACCCCTCTTAGCATGAATATGTGAGCAATATCCTCACAAAGACGATACCACTGGCATGGTGCGAGAACGTGTCAAGTCCAGACCTGCCTGTAAGATGTTCTGTTTGACAGTCAACAGTGGACAGAGTATCCACCCACAGCAGGTTGTGACAGCCTGTTCACAGGATCTCAATCACAGCTCTCTGGGCCACACACTAACCAAGATCTCAGTGTACATTCATTGCTAAGCAAGAAAACCTACTGCTAGGGTGAGCACTTTCAGGATAGCCAATGATCTGCTGTTTGCATATCAATTTATATTGATGCCACTGTGCCACAGTGAAAGAAGGAGAATGGCTTTATGTTATATAACACCACATTCTATGCAGTAAAAAAGTAGTTGCACCCTGGGGAATATTTCCTGCCCATTTTTTAGTGCTTCACTCAGGTGTATCATCATAATGACTTGATATCTATGAAACCACATTACAATACCAAAAGTCATTCTCCTCTAACATAGACTACTTTCATTTTCATTTCATTCTTGACACTAGCTCCCCAGATGCCATTAGTACACCATCCTCTGAAATTTACATACCACATATACAATATATATCCTCTCATTATCTAATCAATACAGAAAAAGACAGCCACATGCTGCACTCCTCCAGTGTCACAGTTCTAAAAACATTGGACAGAACCATAACAGACATTTTTCATAAAACTAACATATGTTGCAAGATGGTAGGTCCCATGACTGATGGTGACAATTTCAGAAAGAATGACACACTATTTCACATTAAGTGGAAAACCCAAAAAAGACTTCTGCTTTCACTCATTAGTCTGAATACTCAAGTCATATAGTTATTGTTTATTGATATATTGTGTAATATACATCTTTTAGTAAGGGTGATATCAAATATATTTTAAGTTTAGGATATTAAAAAATTGATTTAAAAGAGTTTAAGATGAGGGGGGTGTGGTGGTACAACAGATTTGGCCTGTGCCTGCTCTCTGGTGGGTCTGGGGTTCAAGTCTTGCTTGGGGTGCCTTATGACAGACTGGCGTCCCGTCCTGGGTGTGTCCCCTTCAGCCCAACACCCCGTGTTGTCAGGTTAGGCTCTGGCTCGCTGCAACAAACTTCAGCCAGTGTGTGTGTGTGTTTGAGTTTAAGATGAACAAAAAGCATCCAGCGGTTATTTCTTGTATGTCTGTCTTTGTCTTTATTTCTTTCAGAAATTTCACCTTGCATCTACTCTCATAAGTATGTCTAGTTTTCCACCCAACAATCCACTTATTTTCCGAAACCATTTACCCAGTGCAAGATCACAGGGGTCTAGGGCCTATCCTGGAAAGTACACGACAGAATACGGACAACATTCTGGATGGGACGTTGGAGTATCACAGAGCACTCAGGTAGACAAAGACAATATAGATTCACCAACTCACCCGAAAGACACGTCCACATGACTGGTGTGGGGGGAAACACCATACACACTCTACAAACACAGCACGATCTGAGGCCTGAAGCCTGAGCTCTTGAGCTGTGAGGCACCACCGCTACCTGCTGTGCCAACATACCAAGCACGTCTAGTTTCAAGCTAGCTCCAAACCCACCCTTATCTTCAGTCAGTTGAGCAAGAAAAATCCTTTTTAAAGATGTTCAGCTAAATTTTTGCTTCCAATAGGCAGCTAAAATGCAAGTGCACGCATGCACGCACACAAGCTGGATCTGCTTGTCCCCAGGGGGGGTCGTGGCAAGCTGGAGCCTAACCCAACAACACAGGGTGCAAGGCTGGAGAGGAAGGGGGACACCAGTTGGGCACCCCAAGTAAGACTTGAACCCCAGACCCACCAGAGAGTGGGTCTCAGCCAAGCCCACAGTGTCACCGCGCCCCCGGCAGCTAAAAATATTGAATTCAAAATGTACTGTCTAGTAATTTTTTCCTTTCAATGGGTTTATGGATATTTATTAACAAAGGATGACACGTTACTAACATCTCCTGGTCTAGTAATGCGTTATTAAAGACACAAGCACCGCTTCTCAAAGTGAGAGGCGCACGCACGCACGAGGGAGAAGAAACGCTTCAACACAGCGCCAGCTAAGCTTCCCATACCCTTTAGTAAAATTAGTGATTATCGGAGAAATATGAGTAGCATCCTAGTGGATTTAAAAAAGATCAAACGAAGAAACTGAAAATATATTCATAGACGGCATGTTGTATTCGGTAGAAGAAGAAGAAGTCCATCAGTTGCATGTATTTTGCCGGCTTGCGGCCTCTTTAATGTTCACTCCCGCCTTTTTGGTTCGATTGTAAGGTCAGAGTTAACCGGAAGTGAGTGCACGGTCTATATTTAAAGGCGCCAACTGAAAGCGTGAGAGGATAGGGAAACAACCCTGCTATGTTTTCTTCCTGTGTTAGGAATAAGCACGAAACAGCCTTTTTTTTATATTTTAAAATAAAGCTTTTAAGGAGAAAGTTGAGATTATTAAGTGTTTTGTTTAGCTAGTATGTCAGAGGGATCGGTGCCCCCCTTAAGCAAAGACAGGTGAGGAGGAGAGTGAGCAGCACAGTTGGTCGAAGTTGGCCAGAAGTGGCGCGCACATGATTTAGTTGTTCTCTTAAAAGTGGTTTACTGTTCAGCAGCGACTATCCGCAGCTATCGCCGGGATACACACAGTCATTCACATGGCGTGGAGGAGTGGGTTCTCCTAATATCAATGAATTTCTGCGCTTTGATACAGACAGTTTCCCTGCGTGCTAAGCGATCGGATATTTCTGGCAATACTGCGTTTCCGTTGTTCCAAAGGGTGCTGATCCGGAGGTGGTCCACCAACTTTGCTCTCGGATAGGATGATCCTGTGCTTCACCGCTCGGCAGCTGGCATAGCAAAGCTAAACTTCTGTTGGCCAAGGAACTAAAAGCTTAAGTTACAAAATTCTGCAGTTGCTTCCAGCAATCACAGGCTAGCCTTTCCTTGGTTTTTATATATGTGAGGAAAATGTCTTCTTACGAACGCATGTTAGTTTGTTACAAATCTTTTTTTTTTTTTTTTTTTCCCGTTGCTGCACCCATCATGATTGTGTGAATGAGTTATTTTCGTAAAAGCGACCAGTCGGTTTAACTCTACTTCGCTTCGTACACACATACTGTTTAGTGACTGTTTGTAAAGCAAATGACTTGTACTGCGCTAAACCCGCGTCACTCAACACCCTGCCTTTGCAGCATGGATGAAGAGAAGCCGTGTTGCTCCACGAGCGCCTCACACAGGTGAGTTCGTCTCGCGCCGCTCCCGCCGCCGCGCACGAGCGCCGGTTTAAAGCGGCTTTTCCGCTTGACGCGATTTGAGAAGTAATGACTCTTCTTTAGTCCGAGTAAATGTAAGCATGGAAATAGTCTTCAGTTGGCTCGCGAACAGGAGTCATGCTGTTTTTAACGGAAATAGTGTATTTTGTTTCCCTCTGTAACGCACTTTTTTTTTTTTTTTTTTTTTTTTTTTTTTTTTTTTTTTTGGAGAAACTTCTTGTTTGCTAAATGATGAGTTTGTCAATGTAAGTTGTGTGCAGCGTGTGATGAGTAATGCGGACCAATCCATCCTATACTACTAGTGCTGCTGGAATCATGGAGGAGGCCAAGAAGCTGATGGGCACTGGGAAGAGGCACTTGGTGATGGGCGACGCGGTGTCCGCGGTGGCTGTTCTGCAGGAGGCCTGTGCCATGCTGTGAGTACACTGACCCCAGGGTCCCCTGCAGCACAGCCACCTCAAGTATCTTCATAAACCTTAGGTGCCTCTAAGGGGGCTGTGCTGCTGTGCGGCTTCGTCGTTTGTACGTCTTCATCCAGGAATACCGGATGAAGCCACGTATTCAACTGAGAAACGGGCACCTTCGAAATTGTGGCACAGATGGGAATGTAAGCTCGTTTCTTGTGACTTAGAGCCAAGAGATACGGAGACACCGCTGACGAGTGTGGGGAGGCCTTCTTTCTCTACGGGAAGGCTCTGCTTGAACTGGCCAGGTAGGTACTTATTTTCTATATGTTTGGTGACAAATCTTAAAACTAATATTCAGTGAATTGCTTTTAGATTCTCCACATATAAACCATATGGCTAACTTTTATGATGTATAATATATAAATAATTCTTCGTTTTTAGAAGAACTTGTGCTCGGGACTCGTAGTACAAAAAAAAAAAATGTGTGTGTGTGTGGTATAACTGTATTTTGAAAGTGAGGGCTCAGTATTCTTAAAATGGTACTTGTTGTGCCACTAAGGAGTGATGTAAAATATTTTCTTGGGACTGGAAGGATGGAACCTGTACCTGGGGGTTTAAATTTTATGGCTTTCACTCCTGGAAAGGATTAAAGGGTTGACAGGTCCATTAGTGATAAATACAAGCAAGAGGAGTGAACCATAAACACTGGCTGCTAGAACACTATTGAAGGCTTTAATATTAATTCTTCTGAATTTGATAGAATAAATCTTATTCCATTAAAATTACTGGGATCTTTCAGGTTGGAGAACACTGTCCTGGGGAATGCTCTGGATGGTGTCCCTGAGGAAGAGTCTGAAGCAGGGGAAAAGCTAGATGACTCCAAAATTGAAAGTGCAGACAATGTAGATGGTTAGTGTATAAATACTGGTCTTGTGTCTTAATTTTTCTGCCCCTCTCTGAATATACTGCCTTCTCAACTGTGCAGGATTGGGATAATCAGGACAGGTGATGGACCGTTTATTTTCGGTGGAGAGGTTGACTTTTTTTTTTTTTTTTTTTTTTTTTTTTTTTTCTGGGTGGACAATCGGGCATTACAAGAACAAAATCAGTTTCTTGTTTTTGCAGTGTTCATTGCATCACTGGGATGTTTTTGAGGCTTTCCTGGTGCATCTTTAGGAGGCCTCATTTGCCCTGTGTCACAAATTGATGGCACGAAAGACTATTAGTGCAATGATCACTAACTATAATTCTTTAATTTTGTGCCCCTTTTCATGGGTGTTTAGAAGAAACCAAGGCTGAATTGCGGGAGCAAGTCTATGATGCCATGTCAGAGAGGGAAGCAGAGAAGTCCAAGATGGAGGATGGTGAAAAGGAAAGAGAGACCAGTTTGGAAAAAGAGAGTGTGAAGTCCCCTTTGAAAGATTGTGCTCCCTCCCAAAAGGATGAAATGATGGCAGATGGTAGTGAGAAGAGTTCAGAAGGGAAGGACAGTGAAGAGGAAGGTCCAGAAGTAAAAGGGGAAAAGGCTCCATCAAAAGAACTCCAAAAAGATGGGGGGGCTGAGAAAATGGAGGAAGATGGAGGTAAACACAAATGATCACCTGTGAAACGAAGAACAAGTTCACTTGGAGAACCTGGGGTTTGGTATGGCAGTAGACATGTACAAAAGACTACTACTTTAATCTCCAGTTTCTATAAAATATTGCATGTCTTAATTGTTGGAAGAAATGCTGCTGTAGTAGCACTTTCTTGGGCTTTTCCTTAACTGGAGCCCAAAGAACCACCCATTAACAGCTGACATGTAGTAGTCTGTTTGCATCCTAGCCAAAGACTTGACAGGCTTCCTTTTTTTTTTTTTTTTTTTTTTTTTTTTCTCCCCCCCCCCCCCCCCCCAGAAGAGGATGGTGGTGGTGATGATGAAGATGATGAAAGTGAGGCTGAAGAAGACAAGGTAAAGTTCCCTCCCTTTGGGAATCCTCACTCTAGTGTAGCTAAATGTTTTTAAATTTTTTGTAAATGTCCATCTTCCTAGGGGGTGTGGTGGCGCAGTGGGTTGGCCCGCAGTCCTGCTCTCCAGTGGGTCTGGGGTTCGAGTCCCGCTTGGGGTGCCTTGTGACGGACTGGCGTCCCGTCCTGGGTGTGTCCCCTTCCCCCTCCAGCCTTACGCCCTGTGTTGCCGGGTAGGCTCCGGTTCCCCGTGACCCCGTACAGGACAAGCGGTTCTGATAGTGTGTGTGTGTGTGTGTGTGTGTGTGTGTGTGTGTGTGTGTGTGTGTGTGTGTGTGTGTGTGTCCGTCCATCTTCCTGCTTTCAGGAGAATGAAGAAGAGGTGGGGAACCTGCAGTTGGCCTGGGAGATGTTAGAAGTTGCAAAAGTAATCTATAAAAGGTACATAACAGTGATTACCACATATAGCTTTAATATCACTGTCATAGTGAAGAGTAATCACATATTGTTACCATTTCTTTGAAGGAAAGAAAACAAAGATGACCAGTTGCTGGCTGCACAGGCCCACCTCAAACTAGGGGAAATAAGTGTTGAATCTGGTATGGTGTTTTTTTTTTTTTTTATAAAAAAAAAAAAAATTACACAATGAATAGCATCCTTCTCAGATTCATAGTTTATGTAATTTAACTCCACTTACAAATACCCCAATGTTTCTTGATCCAGTTTTTTTGTTGGATCTTTCTAGCAATAAAATGTATGCCTGTTTTCTTACAGGAAACTCCTTCGACCAGTAATCCTGTTATGTATTTATTTTTTTTAAATAAAGGTAATTACAGCCAGGCTCTGGAGGACTTCCAAGAATGCCTTGCCATCCAGCTGAAACACCTTCCATCGCATAGTCGAATGTTGGCTGAAACGCAGTACCAGCTTGGGCTGACTTTTGGTTATACCAGTCAGTACAATAAAGCCATCCAGCACTTCAATAACTCTATCCAGGTTATTGAGAGTTGCCTTGGTAAGGGGGAAAATGCCATTTAACTTTGTTCAACTATTTCAAATACTAATTGCTTCTGGTGACTGGTCTGCAAGCAGCTAGTTGGGTTTTGCTCAATTTTTAACTGCTTGTGCTAGTCAGTCATGGCAGCTTGGAGCCTATCCCAGAATCACTTGGTGCAAAATGGGGCAGATGTAACGCATGCATGGGATGCCAGTTCATTGCAGGGTAGTCACTCTGATATGCATTACAGGCAATTTAGAGCATCCACTTTAGGTTAACTGTATGCCTTTGGAGAATAGGAGGAAACCAAAGCACTGACAGGAAATCCATGCAAACATGGGGAGAATACCTATGCCTGAGCAGCCCAGGTGCTGTGAGGAAGCAGCATTACCTGCTTCACCACTGTGCTGCCCTAGCTGGTTTCTTAGTTTGACTATCTTTGAAAACTTTCATTACTACTTTGGACAACCAGATATTTGTGAGGTGATGCTTAAGTTCAGATTTCAGTCTTTGTTTTTTGTAACTTGAGTTGTACTGTTAAACCCCTTCCTACTTGCTAATGGTAAAAGGCAGTCTTCATTCCAGAAGAAGAATTTTCTTATTGTATTCTACAGCAGCACTTCAGGAGGCCATTGACAAGGCAGAAGGGTCAGAGAGTGTTGTTGAGGAGCAAAAGGAGATGGAAGAACTTAAGCAGCTGTTGCCTGACATCAGAGAGAAGGTGGAGGATGCCCAAGAGAGTCAAAAGACTGCAGTCATTGCCTCAGAAGCCATCCAGCAAACTTTGGTGTGTTGATACCCAGTAAGGAATGGGTTGCATAAAGTCTTTTATATTTTGTAAAGATTTGGGAATTTCTCCAAGAACTCTTAACTAGCATGAGTTTGAATGTTCTACTCAGACAGGACATTCATCAGGATTCCCCACTGAAAATGGAGCTACTTCATCTTCCATGGTAAGACAGCTTTTTGGTGCAGGTCCTCTTGTAAAGATGTTATGCTGATGCGCTTCTCCAAAGCAACTTGCAATGTTAGGGGAAGTAGATGGCATAGTGGCTAGGGGTGCCATGCTTGGACTTGGACACAGGTTTCAGTTCCATATCCTGCTATAGTATCCTTAAGCAAGGTACTTGCCCTGAAGTGCACCAATAGAATAGCTTTTTATAAATGGGTAAAGTGGCTTAACCTGGCAAGCTCCTTTGGAGAGGTCTCAAATTAATAAATCTATCCTAAACTACATGAAACTGTCTATACTTGGGTGGGAGCATGAATTCAAACCTGGATCTATTGATCACAAGGCAACAGCTTTAATAGGTGCACTTCCTGATGTCTTAATGTCCCAAGTCATCTATTACAGTAATAGAACTTGATTTCCATAAGCAGGTGTAGTTTAAATATTTATGGTCATATATACTTTTCTTTGTGCAGGGAGATTTTTGCAGTAGACTAAATTGGTGTGTTTCAGGCCACCACATCAACTGTTGGAGCCTCCTCTTCAAAGTCTGCATCTGACATTTCCCATCTGGTCAGGAAAAAGGTTAGTCCAGTTTTTGAGTAAGTGCTGCCCTGTGCATGATCAACACCACTTGACCTGCTTCTACATAGTGGGTTAAAATGACATGAGTGGTAAATTCGTTCCCCTTCTGTGCTGTATAGAGGAAACCAGAGGAGAGTCCTGTGAAGAACGTTGATTCCAAGAAGGCCAAACAGGAGGCAGCACTCAATGGTGGAGAGAACTGTTAGCAATGGCCAGGGAGATCAGGAGAAATTGGAGAAAGAGGCAAGTCCTCAACATAGGAGGGGCAGAATGCTGCAGAAATAATTGTTTTAATGCTGAAATATTCCTTACCCCCCTAGCCTGTGAAGCCAGGTACCCATGTGGAAACCTCTGCATAAAATCACATCATGGCAGCAGATCTTTCCACCAGCATAGCCCTCTTCATCCTCTGTCTTGTAAATAAAGCATTTTCATTTTTTTTTGTAAAACTGCATTTCATTAAAGATTATTTGCAAAATATACTGACTTCAAGCATATTCACTTAATGTTAGATCTGAATATACTGTCATCTAGTTAGAATTTAGCTTAAGCAGGGGTCTACTCAAGACTGCTGCTGAAATCTGTAAGCCTTTGTAGGGGGTCTGTCCTGTTCCCCCTCAATGTACTGGATCCTTATTACAGTTGAGCGCTAATGAACCGGACACTTCATTATGGTAAGCAAGCATATTACAATGGGGTTCTACATGCCATTCATCACTTGAGACATGTCAAAATTAAAACTTGAGGCTCTGTAATACCTACATTTTGCAAGCCAAATGAACAATTTGAATTTAATTGAATTACTTTATGCTGTTTTACATAGTTCTAGAATTGTTTCTCAGACAACTTGTACAGAACCTAAAGCTAATACTGAGATTTTTCACAGAATATCTTGAAAATGCAAGAGTAATACAGAAAATGACATTTAGAATGTGAACATTAAATATTTATGCCAAACCATTGCAGCCATATACACTCAATGATCATTACAGCACTGCATTACAAATTAAATACTTGGTTTTATTACTATGCATGTGAAAATCAAATCCATCTTGTGTAATAACCAACTGAAAATCAGTGAGACCTGTTTGGTAAACTGATGCAAAATATTTATTTTGCTGAATGCAGTATTTTTTTCCTATTTAGACAACCCATTTTATATGTGACACTTAAATTGTAAATGTTATCAAAATACTCTTTTAAACTCACAAAATGCTTTATTTTTATATCTTACAATCCACCCTGAATATCAAGGCTACAGGAACAAAAAATGCAAAAAAAAAATCAAAAGCCAATTTTTGTGAAAATCTTACAGCTGTACCAAGAGACCCCAACGGAACAGGTTTGTGATAAAGCCTTTTATATTTTTTCCAGGAAAAAAATAAATAGTGCTAGTTTCCAGATTCACTTTTAACACATCTGTCCCTCATGAAAAACATTTAGGAATCTTAGAGTTTAAGCTGAACTTAATTTCAGCAGGAGGACTTATTGAGACACTATTCCTGACACGGTTATTACGGACTCCTGACTGCGAAAGCTCAGGGTGGATAACAAAGAAATCCAGCTGTAATCACCCAGTGGGAGAGCTGTACAATTATACTTTCTGCTAGCAAGAGTGGGAAATCCATTCTACTGTAACAGCTCCTCATCCATAAATCAAATCCAACTCATACACATTCCTTCTAGTAGTTGAACTGGACACATTTTAACAGATCACCAAAATTCCTTAGTTAGAAAGGCATAGTATAATTTGTGATTTAAGACATTAAGGAAAACTGGTTATCTTACTGGATGACATTAACTCAGATTTGCTGTCATAACACTGGTGATGCGTATCTTGGCCACTAATCTGTGACTTTATGCTGCTGATAAAGGTGGTAAAAATAAGGTGCTGACCAAGTCTGGAAGTCAAAAACATCAACAGCATAACTTTCAGTAGTAATGAACATTTTCAAATTTAACTTATCTGCACTGGGATTCAAATCATAGCACTGTGAAATTCCTTCAGGAACTATAAGTACAAAAAACCTTTTTAAAATGTTTCAAGTGGCATACACGCACGACAATATGATCTTTTGTTTGTACCGAATAGTGCTAACAGTAAAACAAGTTAAGTCACACCCCGACTAGTGGTTTTGAAAGTGAACAAGTTGTGAGCAGTTTATCTGCACTGGAGATTGAGCATGCTTCTAGACAATGCTGGCTTCATTCATCCACACACACACACACACACACACACACACACAACTAAAGATTGTTCTAGGCGTTCAGTTTCCTATGAGGACCATCCCTGCTGTAGTGGAGATGCTGCCACGTTTTTCACAAGGGACCAGGAGCGAAAGCGATGTGCGTAATTCGTGATTGTTTCCTCTCATTGCTACCGCTAGGAATTGTTTTGTGAACAGACATGTCCGAGCCAGTTTTTGTTCTGAGACATTTCAGATTTTCAAGAACTCAATTTTTTATTGTTAATATCATTGTCACTGTTATAAGTTAGTCTCTTTTTTAAAGCAAAATCTTATGTGCATTGCCCTTCTTTTGCTGAACACAGTTCCACGAAGCAGGAAAATGAGACCACAGAGGACAGGGGGGGAGGGAGTTTTAAAAAAAAAAAAAAATTAAAAAAAAAAAAAAAAAATTAAAAAAAATTTTTTTTAAAAAGGCTACAAGCCAGAATTTCCTCCTTCACTGGGATATGATTGGTTTCCCTTGTGCAAGAAAAAAAAAAAAAAAAAAAAAAACAAAAAAAAAATCTAAAAACGGCAAGAGATCTTTTAAAGCCACATTAGGTATCATCGTCATCAGAGGTCTGGCTGCTGCTGGTCTCAGAGCCCTCGTCCGCACACACGTCCACAGTGTTTCTCCAAGGCGTGAACTGAAGGGTCACGCCCCGCGTCTTAAACAGCACACCATTCCTCCCAAAGCCATTTTTCTTCAGCTGGAGAGAGAGAAGAAACACACTGAAACAATGCTGCCTAATGGAGTGGGTACACGGAACCACTTCAGAATTTCATACTCCCATTACTCCATGAAACCCCATTTTAGTTTAATGTCCTATGAATATTAAATTCATTATATAAATTTGCTGACCTGCTCTGTTTTAGTTTGAAATTCTTTTAGTTCATCTTCAGTTAGGGGCAGGAAGTTGTCATCATTCTCTGGGTATTCCTGCCATCCCATTGCCTTCAGGAGCCTGGAGCAGTCAGAAGTCATTGAGGGGAGGGAGAGAAAAATAAATAAACAAACAACTTCACTACTTGCAACTGACTTTCAATTCTTGTCTCCTCCCACTTGCTGCTGTGCTCTGCCTCCTTTGTGTTAAATTCATTTATACAGCATCTTTTACACAAAGTTGCAGTTCAAAGTGCTTTACAAAAAGAGAAAAAACATAGTAAGGATTCAGTTAAGAATGAAGGCTTGTATTTACAAATTAAGTGGGAGCATCAACACTTGAAGGTAACGGATAATGTGACGCTGCATCTGTTGACCCACCTGTGCTCAGCCTCCAGTGAGCTGGACAGGAGCTGGTGTTCGGTGTCCGAGTCACTGGGAGAGTGAGACACACCATTCTCGTGGCACACAGTTTCACCATACTCCCTGGACTCCGGGGTATTCTCAGCCTGAGTGATACACGTCAATTCATAGGTCAATGGTGAAAGGTTATCACAGCACTGCATTACACCCCATCACAGCCATACCACCTCCTCACCTCTCCTGGGGTCCCAGGGCTGCCACATGTGCTCAACTCCCCATTGCCCTCATCCTTTAATGCCCGCAGGAAGTCACTCTTGCGATCAGGGCCACGACGCATCAGCTTCAGTCGTGGTGGTGTGATGTCAATAGGTGGAGTGGTGCTAGAGGGAAGCTGAGAGTTTGGGAGAAGATGGTTATGGTTTGACCAACCAAGCACAAGATAAATCTACTGCTGTTGTAACTTTAATGGAAAAGCAAAGGTAATGCAGAATGCTTCATTTATATCTGGAAAGCGGTTTTTTTTAATTCTTAAGCAGATTAGTGACCAAAGCTAGCACTTGTCAAAACCGATAAGATATTGGAATATGTCAAGTAGCTGACCAAGTTCTTGGGCTTAGGGCTAATTACTGGTTTGGCTTCAGAGGCAATCAGGCTAACACTGAGCTGATGCATCTTGCTGTACCGACTAATGACAAACCCTCACCTCCTTGGGGGCCACCTGGGGTGGGGCACTCACAGGGGTCTGGGGTTTGGTCACAGAGACTGGGCTGACAAAGGCAGAGTCCCGGCCAGAGAAGTGTAGAGTTGGCTTTGGTTCCCTACCATTGGACTTCCAAGGACCTGTCTGTAGAATATGCCCAAATATTTGATTTGGAAGAATTCTGCACCAATACCTGCTAAGCCCACTACATTTACATTCATTCATTCATTCAAGTGATGCTTTTCTTAAAAGCAACTTACAATGTTAGGTAGTTACATTTATTCACTCATTTACACAGATGGGTGAATAATTGCCAGCAACTCTAACCACTACACCACCAGCTGTCCCACTATCGAACTGATGCAACTGTCGGTCACGAGAGACCATGGCAGAGCCAAACAAAACACACTTAAGTCCCACTATATACGAATCTTTATACCACTGTCACTGTATACTAAACTAATTTAGCAGAAAATATTTATGCTGTCAACCAATAAAATCTAGTCCTAAGAAGCCACAATTTAAATCATCACTGAGATCTAATCCAGAAGGAGGAGTGACAGCCCAGATAATTAGCAATAACCTGCACACCCTGCAGCTACAAAGATATGGTGCTATCAGTCTGGGAAAAGGTCAAGCTAATTTTGATTCTTAAACCTAAAAATGTAGCCTTGAGTGGTACCTTAGTGGTGGCTGCAGCTGACTTGGGTACCAGATTTTTGTAAACACTGGGTCCAGAGATGGGAACTTTGTTGCTGCTGGCAGGGAGAGGCCCAGTGCTGGCAAAGCCTGCCGAGAAAGCGGCACAGGGGTCTTCCTTGGAAACCTTCTTAATGACAAGCATCTTGGACACAACCTGCTTGGCACTTGGGGGATTCTCTGCAGACACAAGAAAAGTCCAGAGTACATCTTGAGGACATGTCTTGGGAATTTTTTTCTGCAGAAATAAAGACAGACAGACAGAAAGAAAAAAAAAAAAAAGACAAAGAAAGAAAGAAAAGAAAGAACACTCACCCCACACACCAGCAGGGGTCGCCACCGCACGGGTCTGGTTTACCGGTTTTCCAGTTGCTTCCGGGTTAAGGGAGGGCTGTTAAACAATTCACTTTTCAGTATTTTTTTAAAGAAAAGTTATCATACTCACTAATATTCATCATTGATATTAATTTCACATTACATCATATCCTACAAAATTAAGGAGAACGTAAAATTTGAATGGTCTTTTTGATTTTCATTTGTTGTAAGAGGGAAACAGTAAACAGAGCTCTTAATCACAGCAAATAGTACATGAAGTGAGCTGTAGCCAGTGAAAACAATGAGTCATCACTGAACACTCCAATTATGCTGACCTGATAAGCATCTCCCGGCTGGAGGTTCAACTGAGCCTAAGACATCCATACTGTTCCCTGAACTTTTTTGGTTTATTGAGTCCACTGCCAATAGTTTCTCAAGTTTGGGTTAATGAATTAATTTGGATAACAAAGTACCATTTTCAAAAAGTTTCACAGCACTGTCAACATCAGCAAAAGAAAGGGTTTTTAATAACTAATAAATTACGAAATTCTGCAGTTACCTTCACAATAAATAGGAACAATGAGACTGCACAGTAAAGAGACACTCACAAAGTCTTCCTCCACAAACTTCAGCCTTTCCTCCTTGCCATCCCTGCGGTCTTCAGTGGAGAACTTGTCCTGAAAGGGGCCCCCCTTGCGGGGGTGGAAGATGCAATTGCGCTGTCGGTGCCCACCCTGCCGCTCCCGATCACGGTCCCCTCCGCGCTTCTGATGCCGGCCTGTGTTGTGGTGGTGATGTGGAGGGGGCTCACCTCCCCGTGCTGCCGCGTGCCAGCCTGAGGGCTCCTTCCACCCGGATCCTCCTGCCAGCCCTCCGTGACTACCCTTGGACACGGCTGAGTCCACCGAGTCATGTCGCAGGAGCGATGGCTGCTGCCAACCATCACCTGAGGATGAGAAAACTTTAGTGCAACCAGCTTTGTTTAACCAGTGTGCTATTAACCCGAGTTAACATGTCTGGGGGTTAAATCAAAGCTGCATAAGCACAGGTAAACACATTAAAGACAGAGGCTATGGTACACCTATAAAATCGTCTGGACATCATTTAAATTCGTGAGCTCTATGGAACTGAATTGTCTCAGATGATTTAACAACCATTCCACTAATGCCTAATGATCAAAATAAGAAAAACTATTCATTAAACAAAGATGTTTACAAACAACAATAGCTTAGAAACATACAATGGGACCATGAGTGCTAGGTTTAAAAACAAGCTTGTTTGATATTGTAAATTACTTCAACCAATGTCACATGGACTTTCTCACACTTAACTCCACTTTTATGTTAAAATGTGGAAACACTGCACTAGAATTTCAACATGAAAGTTTTTGGTCAGACTCCGAATACAGTGTGGGGATTTAAGTTCTTATCAACAGATCCCGAATCTGTTGCAGTTTAGTTGAACCCAGGGTTGTCACCTGCAGGAGCTCGAAGGGGCCCATTGTTGAAGAAGCCATCGGATGAGTTGTGGCGACGCCTGTTCACGGAGGGCCGGCCATCACCGCGAGCAAGGTGCTCTGCTGGCCTCTCAAAGTTGGCTGCAGGGGACTAGGGACACAGGAAAGGCAAGCAGTCACTACTGGACACCCTCACAGCCATCCTTGCTTGACCAACCCATTTGCAAATCCTTCACAAAAGCAGTCAAATGGACATATGCTGTGTAGGATGACCACTGACACACACAGCAAACAGGGCTGACAGCAAAAGATGCTTTTGGTTTTTATTTTGTGTCGCCTCTTTTGTCAATTCTGCAGAACTTCTTGCACCTCTGATGGCACAGAACAGCACTGAGGAAGATGCATGATGTTAGCGTTCTAGTGTTGCAAAAACCCTGTAATGATTTTGCCACTTAGCTTATTTAGGTGTAGAAAAGCTCATGAGCCCCCTAAGACTGATCCTCCAGAGCAGTTGATCCTCTAGTGCTGTGCACTTTCTCTTGCGGACATATTAACAGGGACAGTTCAGGAGTCATGGAATTCTATTAGAAAATGCCTCTTAAAAGCTGCAGACAATCAAGTGGACAAATGCAAACAAACATGGTTCGGTTTTCTTCCATTCACACTCTTAGTCCTGCGCATCACTGCATAGGCCTGCAAAGACCTTCCAGACTCCCCAGCCTGGGAACATGGTGACCAGCATGTTGTGTCCTCAATCTTGTTACCCCAGTGACCTTGCTCTCACCTTGGCAGGCTGAGGCGTTGAGAAGTTAAGCCAGGCAGGGACAAAGTCATGCTGCGCCATTTAGGTCCAGTGTCTCCAGTCAGTGGATCGAGGCATCAAACCTCATGGCCAGAATCTGACAGAACATATGATGGGAGTGGGGAGGGTAACTGCTTGTCAACCAATTGTGCAGATTTCATGTACAGCTGCGTATGAGGGAAGTTTCTATACAACTGCTACTAAAAAATTAGCACACGCATCATTCAGCAAGGATAATAGTAGTACAGTGTTAATTAAACATTAGGGGATACAAAATTACCCTCAATTTTAATTACTGGTTTTCACATCAACTTAATGGTTGCTGAGGTTACCACAAGTTGGGACAACAATTTTGAATGGTAATTTTAATGACAAGGGATATGAAATGCTGCTGCCAAAATCTAAAACTGAGACCAGACAATTAAAAGGATTAACTGTCACAAATATCCCACAATACAAGGGCATTATTAATACACACCTAAACGTAATTGTCACATGACTCTCAACAGAATGCAGAGGCCATACAAAAGCAGGACCTTTCAAGCAATGTGAACATCTGACACTAATTAAGATGCTGAAGGTTGTTCCTCTATTGAAGAGAGTGTACCCAGACCTTGAGTATCTCTTGAGTTTGAAAATCTCCACTGCAGCGATGACACAAACTCAGCGTTCCCAAAGCAAAAACCGTGCAAGTTGAAATGAAGAAGACCATGTCCCTTACCCAGAGTTGTGAGCTCTGAAGTCCAGCGACTCCTGTGGCCTCCCTCACAGATGGCACTTTGGGCCCAATGCTTGTCTGTGCGTGCTGGTATGGTCTGGCTGAGCTCTGTCCCTCAAGCACCCAGAAGGTACAGGACAGCGCAGTCCCTGTAAGAAGCCAGCTAGGTTCTTCCAGGTTGAGTTTTGGGTGAAGGGGTTGGTAAGTGGTTGGGTTTGTCGTCACAAAAGGTTTGGAGCTCCTCAAGAGGCACGTAGAACAGATTTGGCCAAGAACAGCAAGGGTGAGGAGTGGGCAAGATGTGCTTTAAGAAGGTTCCTTGTACATGTCCTAGTAGGAGCTGAGTTGTTGTTCTACAACAAACCAGCTGTTCTACAACAAGCACAGTTCAATGCACTGACAATGTTCTGGCAATGTTCAGATGCAGCTGAAAGTCTCTGATGGCGCAAAGAACAGACACCACTCTAGAGAAGAGGCACCTGGCTCTTCTGCTGAGGTTCAGAAGCAGCACGATGTGCCAGCAGACTCTCTGTTACTTCCTCACCAAGTCATTTTACTCTTTGCCCACAAACATGCACAGAAAAAAAACTGACCAAAGAACAGGCTTATAGAAAGCGCCGGAAAGTATTGCTCACCTCATTAAAATAGCAGGTAAGCTGTGAATGTCTGAAAAAAGGGACCTAGTTACATAGTCACATAACACCTAAAGTGACTAATTTTTACAAGATAGCATTGTATTTTACAATCAAGGTATTGACAATTTTGGTGAATGGCAATTTTTTTTTTTTTTACGGAAACATGCTAAATATCTTGCAACTGTTCAGTTGTGTTTTTGTAAATTCAGGCCTTAGCATATCTGTGATTTAATTTGCATCCCTAAAATTAGGACAACATGGCAACTGCTAGACAGTTACTGCAAATCAGCAAAAACACCAGTCAGTATTATGGGACTAAGTCATCCCACCAGTTTTTACAAAAATGTTTTAAACATACAGTCGATACACAAAGTATGACATGAAACTAATTTGTTAACTGAGAACAAAAGCTTCTCATGAATACAGGAAAAAAAAAAATGCTGGCTGTTTAACAGTTTGGTCCTTTTTCTAAGTCAAAATGCAAGTTTAAACATAGCATATGCCCAGCTTCGGTCGTGTCCAGTGCTAATATGTAAAACTACGTCTCTCTCAAATGTAAAGCCTAACATTACACAGCCTTAATCAATCCAATCGTGAGAGTCCTTTGTACTGTCTTCCCTCTTGACCTTTTCCTCTGCCAGTAAAAGTTCTGAAAATAAAAACAAAAAAAATTCAATTAAACAAAAAGTATGAAAAAAACAGCATTTAAAAAAAATTACATTTTGTGGAACCAAGACCTGAAGCTGAATCCAATTCTACAGCATCTGTATGGAAATTCAACTTTTGCTTTTGGGTAGAGAACACTAAACCTTGTAAAAAGTTGTTTATTGAACAGCACAGAAAGATAGTTTTTGGCATCAGTTTATAAAATTACATCTTTAAAAACTGCTGTTTCTAACAGGGATAATAAAAATCTGATTTCTGACTGCTGCATGTAGAATACATCAAAATGTATATGGACTAATACATATTTTGAACAAATTGGGATTAATTCCAATGTTACACCTTCATTAACAACATCAGTGTCAAAACTCAGCACTGTATACCGCCAAATTGTAAACAAATTTGTTTTCATGCAAATTTTCTTTTGGAAGGACCGATCAAATAATGAAAAAGAAATGCCGCACCCCATTAGTCTTACCAAATGCTATCAGGTATGAAATGTTTCACCACACACAATATAAAGCGTTTTCATTCCAAGTATGAGAGGAAAAAGTATAAACTGATAAGCAATAGTCAATATTATGCCTAATTGGACTTTACTGCCTAAACGAAACTTACAAGTTTACAACTGGTACTAACAGACAGAATACTACATGATTATGATTACTGATGTACTAATCCACATGAATAATAATTATGCATGAGGGAAAATAAATCTTGATACCAAAAAGCAGAACTTCGACAAACATTTACAAATGTATGAATTATACCCAAAGTGAGAGGGAAAGCTGATAAATAAACAAAAGGTTGTCAATGTTGGCATTGTATTCATCCAAACAAGAACTACTATTCATGACAACATGTGTAGTGTGCCGCTTTAATGTCTGCAAAACTCTCGTGAGTTCCCCCTGTACAGGGAAAGTCAAAGGACTAAACTGATGTACTTTGGAAAAAGTGACCTGTAGACAAATCACACACAATGTAAGTTACTTTAAATAATTCTAAATACTAAAAGAATAACTAAAAAAAATAAAAAAAATCCAACTAGTGAGGTTATAGCACCTAGATCAAAGTTAACGAAGTTCAGCACTTCAGAATGAAGTTATTCTGTGACACTGGCCACACTGGGCCATTTTGGAGAATATGAAAATATGAGACATCAAGCAGATCCAAAAGCACCAAAAAGGATGTAGATGGCATAGAAGCTAAGCACATGGAGAGGCCAAAATCACTTTCTTCTTAACCTGTAGCAATCTTGATCAGGGTACAGTACTTACCCTGAATGGAAACACTAAAATTGTATAGTTGTATAAATGAGCCAAATACTGTAAAAATAATGCATCATAATTAAAGACGAATGGGGGGCACAGTGGCGCAGTGGGTTTGGCCAGGGCCTGGTCTGTGGTGGGTCTGGGGTTCAAGTCCTGCTTGAGGTGCCTTCCAGTGAACTGGCATCCCATCCTGGGTGTGTCCCCTCCCCATCCAGCCTCACACCCTGTGTTGCTGGGTTAGGCTCCGGTTCGCCGCAACCCCGCTTGGGACAAGCGGTTGTAGACATTGTGTGTGTGCGCACATATGCATTAGAGACAAGGACGAGTTCATGTATACACTCCATACATAGCTACTAACATCCAGTGGAGAAGGCACAAAAAGTCTGGCCAGTCTGTTTGAAAGATTAAATAATGAAGCATCCTAAAAGAGAACATTAGATAACATTACAGAAATAGGGCCGCAGGTGGTGTGTATTATAGCCGCTACCTTGCACCTGAAGACCCCAGGTTCAAATCCCACCTACTACTGCTAGTAGTTCCCTCGATCAAAGTGATCACCCTGAACTGATACCATAAAATTACCTAGCTGTATAAGTGAGTCAATCACTGTAACTAGTTTAACATTCGTTGGTTTGGAAAATAACAATTAATTGCAAACAGAAAGAATTCAACTATGGGGTTTCTGGGGGAGAGGGGGGAAACAAAGTTGAAATAGTGACTCGGCGATCCACATTCCATATGACCACCGGTCACCGCTGCATCACACTCATTTCAGTACCAGCCCACTTTCCCCAGCGGGAGACCCGGCGCGCTCCTCAGGTGACGCGTTACTAGCGGTAAACAAGCGCATGTGCACGACTCCACGGTGGGCACTTCAAAAACGACACTCCACACCACTGTTGTGACAATAAATACGTAAACGGATGGTAAATTCGGTGGGCCGCACTCGGCACTCGTCTACGATAACAGAAACGACTAGACAGTAAGCCAGTATACAAGTCCCCCCAGTAATTCCAACAATGCACTTCGGCTGCTCAGCATCAGTCTAATTACTTACCTGTCTAAGTGCCTCTTAGCAAACACAGCTAACAAGCTCAGCCTAGGGTATCATACAGGTATGAAGTCTGCTCGTATCCGGCGACAAACGGCAAATAAACATGAGTAAACGGCGTCAGTTTCGTAAATCTCGCCGCAACGCAAACTATCTCACACACTTTACCAAGTTAACTCAAACACAGTCACAGGGCCGATGTTGTTAGGCCCCAGTCGCTGCAGTTGCATCTCTCGCTTTAAAAACGGCCCGCTCACGTCAACATCATCATGATCCTGCCATCTTACAGTAAACTGTAATTAACGACGTTTTTAATCAAAGCGAACAGTTGTGCAGCGCGATGACGGAAAGAGAGACGGACTAACGGAGTGTGTGGCAGCCCGGAGGTCGAGCTAGCCTAGCCCGCTAGCGGCGGCGCGGAGGTAAACAGAGCTCCTGGTGGCTGGGGAACAACACGGCTCCAAAATGGCCACCAAGCCGCACGGGACACACACATTCACACATACCTTGTCTGTGGCCTCAGCGAAGACTCTTATTCAGCTGTATTCCAATATGTGATGGCACACTACGCCCGTTTTCGCATCTATTTCTTATAACAACGTGCTGTTTTTCGTCTAGGCTTTAACATGAAGACGTCGTTTGTTTTGGATTTTCTGACTCGCTCGATCCGCCGCTCTAAACCAGCTTATCTGCCCTGTTCCTGACTACGGCTTCCAGGCGCGCCAATCGATCGCAGCGCTAACCAATGGCAGGGCTCACTAATAGAGCACAGAACTAACCGATGGAGGAGGCGCCAGCAGACGGATCATCATATAGTGCCCGTCGGACGCAGGCTTCTGGTAGCGATATCATGATGACTTTGCGGTTGCGCTTGTATACAAAATATAAAGTCAACTGGAAATCACAGCAGCAAGATCAGGTTCAGTAATTATATTCACTATATAATTATAGCGGGCAATTATTTTTTTCTGGTTTAGTATTCGAAAGCACAAAATGCAAGAAAGTCACAATTATTTATGATTATTACCTTCTTATCATTTTAAGTGTTAAATTTGTTGAAAAGGAGCACTATAAAGGTCTCTACCAGATTGTGTTTTGTATTTTCCGTTAGAGACTCCGCATCCGCGGAACTAATTGAACACACTCAGTGTACCCAGTCGGACCAACACTGATGTGTACACCACGTAGAACACGTCGATCTTGGTTTTAAAACACAACTAGGTGTTATCGACGTTTTCATTCCTGAAACTTGCCAGCAGCCGGTACCGACGCATGTTTTAATGAAATACGTGTTATATATGTGTGTTTAGAGACGTGTGAGTGAGTGGCTCTTCTGTAACTGTCTCGCTGCAGGAGCCCGCGAGGAGGAGGAGTCGACGGAATTCTAATTTTCTCCGTTCGTCCGTCCGTGCATTTTCTTGATACTCTTCAACATTCTTTCCCTAGTTCTTAAAAAAAAAAAAACGATGATTTCCTGTGTCGCGAGAAGAGCCATCGTGTGTCTTTCCAAGGTAAGGATGGGCAAACTGGTGGAGACACATTTCTTTATTATATTATAATAATAATAATGTGCAGATTTTAACCGCTAGCCTTCGCATCATGACGATGCGCGTGCCTGCAAGTACAAGGGGATGAACTCTGGCAGTGGTAACTTACAGAGATGTATTGAAAGATGTCACTTTATTACTAAGCTTAGCTCTATTTGACTGATAAAATCGTCTTAACTTAAGTTAACGTCTAAGTCTAAGTTGCTGGAGAAACGTGGCTTGCTAGCTAAATAACTAAACATATCATATGATGGATTCTGTATGTGTGGTTTCCAGGCTAACCCACGGAGTTGGAAGTCAGCGTCCACCATGCTCGTGTGTCCAGCAAGAGCGTTTTCTTGGGGCCCTCAAGGCCATTCTGTCACACTGCTGACCAGCTCTTGCTTACGGTCTCACAGACAGACGCACGGTGTCACGCAGCCAGCAGCCAGCAGGCTGCTGAGGCTCCGGGGTATCCACTGCTCTGTACCGCAGCCCCAGCAGAAGCGCCGGAAAACCGAGAAGCCCGAGCCGCAAGAACTGGACCTGGTGCGCTATGACATGAAGGAACTGACAAAGGGGCCCAAACCAGCATTATACCTGGGATTTTCTGGCCTCATACCTTTTGTTTCTGCCCCTCTCATCATGGCAGTAACGGAACTCTACTTACCTGATATAGCTTATGCCCAGGTTGTTTATGGGGCATCTATAGTGTCATTTTTGGGTGGCGCTCGCTGGGGTTTTGCACTTCCAGAGGGCAGCCCTGCTAAGCCTGATTGGATGAATCTGGCCAACAGTGTGGTGCCCCCCCTGCTGGCCTGGGTGGCACTCCTATTCAGGGATAACATCACAGAGGCAGCTATGATGGTGATTATAGGCCTGGGTATCTCCCTCCACTATGACTTATCCCTCTTGCCCACGTATCCTAGCTGGTTCAAAGCCTTGAGGACTGTTCTCACAGTTGTGGCCACTTTCTCCCTTGTGGCTACTCTTTGCTTAAAAGGAATGTACCCAGAGAAGAGGCTGAAGTTAGATGACTAACCTACTGGACTTGAGACAGACATTCTTTATCTGAATCAACAAAACCTTGACAAATCCTGTAGAATTTAAAGCCATGGCATAGGGTGATTTACATGTTTTGAAGTCTGAGAAATCAGTAAATAGTAATGCAAAATGCAGAGCACTGTCATTGCATTGTAAATAGGAGTTTGTTGTAAAAATAAAAGTCAGTACCTCCTGGAAATCGGTGAATCAGAAGCTGCATTATGCTTTGGTAATCCTACTGTTTGAACTTTCTCAAAAAATTTATTTACATTAAATTTATACATTTTGAATGTATAAAAAAGTACTCCAGATAGTATACTGTAAGTGAACTCTGGCACTCCTGAGTGCATTTATGACCATCTGAGACATTAATTCTGTTTTTCCAACGTTCAGAATAATGCACAATACGAAAATAATGCCAACAGCACTGCATGTTTCAGGACTTTTATAAAGAACCCAGAGGAGAGCTACACCACACACTTCTGAATCAGGAAGTGTGCAAACTTCACGCTAATTAGCACAGGTAGTGAAATGCAATATATGGTGGGGTCCTACATATGTGCCTTGTATTACTTTGTCACACTGAAGGAGTGCCTCAGCGCAACAACAGTACCAGGGTGGAATTAACATGTTTTTACTTGTTCCCAGTCTGGGAGATGTGGGCACTCCAATGTTCGTTCTGATGGAGCGCATGCGCCAGCTGGTCAGACATCTTGTGGCTACCGAGTGGCTGCAGAAACACCCATCGTCAGTCACGCAGCCCCCTCTGACTTCGACCCCACACCCCTGAGGAGCAGTATACTGCAGTGGAGGGGTCGCTCCGCTCCTTTGGAGGTAAATCATAACACCTGTGCCTCACCCTGGAGGACCTGCTCCAGAATATCTGATTCGAGCACAGTGATGTCCAGAGCTCCTGTATGTCACCGGTATGGAGGTGTCATTGCACCTAAAAGTATACTGGAGCAACCAAGGCTGAGTACACTACCCAGAGAGGACAGTGGCAGTCCTGCTTGTGAAACTGTCCTCTTTCTGAGTCATGTGAACAACTGCTCACCTGCTGTCACACTGTGAAATGACACCAAGGGACCACGAGGTTCATTGTTATGTATGAGGCCAGCGGGAGGCATGGGAAGAGGAAAATTCAACTGAAGACATTCACAGAGGAAATTCAGGGATCAGGGAGTCCATCAAAACAGGTGTGCACAACCTTTGTCCCTTTAGGCTCCTTCAGATTGGATATTTTGTCCAATCTGCTTTCTCCAGTTCTTTGTGTTTTTATTGTAAAGGGTGGTGGTGACATTTGGAAAATATGACAGTGGGGGCTATCGGCATTTCCAAATTGGACTCCACAGTACATCTAGTCGATAGAAAGCAGCCCTTGCACAGTGCTCCCAAATGTACATTAATTTCAACATAGTGCTGTACATATCCCTTCAATGAAATGTGCTCTTGATTTTCCCAAATATTCTGGGCCCCCTTTACAGTTCAATGGGAGTATAACACTATTATAGTGTATACACTAGACTACAGTACTTTGGTGGAGTTGATTTAGAAGTCTCCTTGTCCAAGGGGATTCACGTTGCTGGACAATTAACAATTCAGCTGAGGACATTCAGATTACAAGAAAACAGTCTCAAACATTACTTCTTAAATCCAGAATTTTATTGTTTCATGTGAAATGTTTTTGATGTTTACATATGCTAAAACATGAGAGATTACAGTGCAAATCCAAGCTTGATCTAATAGTGTCCATTTGCCAGCTCCTTTATACAGAATACTTATTGCAACTACTCCTCACAGTGCATCTTCTTCCATTTTCAACGACCTGGTATTCATAGATGATTGCATCTCCAGTCCTGAATTGCTCTGCACAAGAAGCTGTCTGGCAGCACATTTTCAGAATCCAGCATCACTGCATTCCTCTCATCCTTAAACTGTACATCAATACAAAAAGGTTAAAAAAAAAAATATGAAAAAAAGGAAACACTACTAGATTTTGATCTGTATTAGAAAAATAACTCATTTTGTATTCATCTAAGCCATTATGTAGTACACACAAAGTAATCTGGTTATTTTTCACTTGAAAGACTAAAATCCAAATGACAATTTGTCATCAATCATAAATAGTACTGCAATCCACATCATGGTGCCACATAATAGGTTTTTCAACTGTCTTGTTGTTTCAGTACTTTTAGGTAAGTGTCCTTGTCTTCCACTTCTGTGGTCAGTGAAACTTCACCCTGTAAACATGTCATTTTGAAGCATGTAAACCCTGTGAGTATGTGTGCTTTCTGCATTCATACGTGACTAATTTCTATACAAATAAGCAAAAGTGTATATAATTTTTTCAGCGCACAAACACGAGCTATGAATGACTTTTAAAGTACTGTAATTCAGACCCTTAGAAGTTATTTATTCATGTTTTGCTCAAAGTATTCAGGAGTTTAATACTCAAAATAGCAAGAAATGGTTCAGCTGATACAACAATGTTAGAAATGTCTGGGTTTGACAGTACCTCCCCACATATTACTGTGAAGCACTGAAGAATGTGCCAGTGACTATATACATATTTCACAGTGAAAAGTGTGCTGCGGCCATCCACTACACTGACAGCAACTGATAATAGTTCAGTGTATACAGTATCTGGGCCCATTTCAAAGAGCATCTCTCCAGCTGCACATCACTGGCAGCAACTTCTCACAATCAATGTAAAACCAGAGATGAAGAAAAGGTTCAAAGAAATCCTTTGCCTGACAGACAGACTTGAGGTACCAGGTAATGTAAGAAATGAAATTACACAAAAATATTTTGCATTTCCTTTCATTTAATTTAATTTTCACTTCAAGTAGTTAATTGTTCTTTTGGGTTTAAACTCTCTAAATAAATAAAGTTTTAAAAAAATTGATATCCCATAACTTCTTCCATTAAGATCAGGCACAAGGAATGACTGATCTAACCTCTTTCAAGTAAGTTTTTTTGTCCTGGCATGCAAAACATTTCCAATTGGCACAGATGTTTGCTTGAGTAATCCAGAAAATAACACACAATCACCCTTGCTGTCCTTCTATTGTGCTCTGGAAGAGACTTGGCTGCCATCAGCCAGGAATGCTGGCTGTCACTTAAAAAATGTGAAATCTGAGCAAAATCTGCAACAATTGACATAGCAAGTAAAAAAAATAAGATGGTGAAGGTTAACAATACCCCTAAGTCCACATTTTGTTTTTCTGATGTACACTTTTTTACCCTCCTATTTGAAGCTGCAGATTTTGCTGGTTCTCAGAGCACGGCTACACCGCCATCGCAGCGGCTGGTTATCATGTTGCCAATCTCCGTCCAGGTGTCCAGATGTGGGTCATAGATCTCCACAGAATCCACAGTTACGGGAGCAGAGAAGTCCTGGCTGGAGGCCCGCCCCCCTACCGCATACAGCAGACCGTTGACAGCTGACACGGAGACCCCTGCCCTCGCAACACCCATGGGCGCCACCTCCACCCATTTCTCCTGCAGTGGAAAGAGTGGGTGTGGGAAGCAATACAACATGCAAACAGACTGAGGCAGTCATGTGTTGTCATACACACATCATTGTTATTACTTTTTAGCCGATGCATTTGTCCCAAATGAGTTAAGGTAAATGTTGTAATATATCAGGCTACTCACAATTACTTGCCCATTTATACTGCTGGATATTTTTACTTCATCAGTTCATGCCAAGTACCCTAATTAAGGGTATAATACTGCAAGTGGAATGTGAAGTTCCAGCTTTTAAATTTGAAGGCAGCAGCCTCAAATGCTACATTACATACTGCATATAAACAACATGGACAATTTTAGTCAGATTTTTGCAGCCCTTTCTGAGAGGATCTCTTCATGTTTTGGGACAAATACACTTTTGCAATTTGAGAAGGGACTACATTAAAATAGAGTGGAAAAAAAGAACAAGTATCAATCCATGACCACCTAGATGAAGGAAAATGAACCAGTGAAGGCTACCTCTTCAGGACAGTACTTTTCCACTGTCTCTAGGGAACCCAGCGCTTCATTCCAGCCCCCGACTGCATAAATGCAGTTGTTGAGGCTGGCCACGCCCACATAGGCACGACGTGTCATCATAACAGGCAGGGCGCTCCAGCGGCGGGAAACGGGGTCGTACATCTCTGCTGAACGCAGCTCCATGCCCTCGTCACTGATGCCCCCAATCACGTAGATAAACCCTATTAGACCCGAATAATTGACAGAAATACCGGCATGGGCAAACAAGAATCAAAATAATTCACCAACAGTGATATTTACACTAGTGGCAATGTGTTAAGCTATGTATGCAGCACCATGCTTATCAAGTCCTGTACCTTGTAACTCACAGCAACCAAAATAGTAACGAGGAACCGCCATGCTTCCAATTATCTCCCATTTATTTTCTGCAGGGTCGTACCGCTCCATGGTTTTACCGATTTCTGAACCTATCCATCCTCCTGAAAACACAATTACACACAGCGCTGGCATGCATTAGGACAAAGGCAAATTACTGCATTGTCCTGTAACATAGCCTGGATGCTATTTCATCAAGACTACCTGGATGTTGTCACCATGTCTGAAAAACGTCAGTAACTGCTTAAAGCTAAAGAAAACTCTGAATTGTACTGGTTGGCGAGCCCAGCTAAACGGTTCATTATACATGGTCAAATAGCACTCCAGACTATGACAAGATCAGGTTATAAATCATACATTTGTTAAAAAAGGAAAGAAATTAAAAAAAATAAATAAACAGAAGACAACTTAATTGAAAGTGTTAGTAAGCTTAGTGGTGGAAGGATGAGCAACTGGTACCCAAAGCATAGAGGGCCCCATGGCAGGAGCACACGCCCACTCCACAGCGGGGAAAGTTGAGAGAGGCCACAGCTGCCCACTGCTTTGTCACAGGGTCATAGCGCTCTGTGCAGTCAAAAATCATGGAGTCTTTCTCCCCTGAAAATACAAAAAGAACTCTTTATCCCTTGAAGCACACCATAGTAACGGTTCAGGAATTCATCACACTCCCACACGCTCACCTCCCACGACGTAGATCATGCCTTCGAGCACAGCCACGCCCAAACCACTGCGAGCCTGGTGCAGGGATGACACTGTGGTCCAGTACTGGCTGAAAGAGTCAAAGCGCTCAACGCAGCTCAGGGCGCGGCTGTCGCTCCAGCGGCCACCCTGCAAGCGAGTGTAGCCTCCTTCACATAGCACAGCACCAAAGAGAAAGGATGTCAAAACATAAGTGTCCACTGATAAAACCCATTACGTGTAGCTCTGATTTAGAATTTGAGTGATAAAACTAAAGACTCAGCAGGATCACAAGATGAATATTCTTATGCAAACGGAGAATTATGGCATGAAGTATGTGGGATGAATGTAGCTTTATTTACCTATAGCGTAAAGGTACTTCCTTGCCTTTCTTCTTGGTCGGCTTTTGGCTGGCTGCAGCAAACTGAACAACTTGGTGTCCTTGGGGGACTTGCTGACTTCAGTGTACTCTTTCAGCAGCGTCTGCAGCGCAACTCGCAGACTAAAGTCAGAAATACCTTAAGAAATAAACATAATAAACAAAAGGAAAATAACTACAACTACCTTCCAGTTTACTCCTGAATTACCTAAATTAGTCCAAAATTCCCACTTATTTATACAAGCAATCTATGATTATCATCTTTATAAACACTACGTTACAAGTTTCATTTTCATTATCATGACAGCAAAGCAGGGCTGATTGTGGTAGTTTCAAAATCAAAATCTCACCAAAGTTCTAGTTGCTAAAAATAAAGGTTTTATGAGTTACTGCTTTCAGTATACATTTACATTTATTTATTTAGCAGACACTTTTCTCCAAAGCAACTTCCACTGAACTCTTTGTAGTGTTATCAGCCCACACACCTTATTCACCAAGGTGACTTACACTGCTAGATACACTATTTACAGTGTAAGCATTACATCATCTACACAAAGGATGTCATAATTTCTTTGCTTAACCCAAGCAAAGGGAAAAGAAATCAGTTTGTTGACAACCCTTCCCCCAGATGTTGCCATTAATCAAGGCAAAAGAAAGGTGCACACTAAAATTGTAACCATAACATTGTAAGTTGCTTTGGAGAAAAGCATCAACTAAATGAATAAATGTAAATGTAAAACGGCACCCAAATGTGAGCCTTTAGGGTTGTGATCCTGGCTGCTTCCTACCCTCTATGTATTTGAAGAGACGCTGTGGGGAAAGCAGGGGGAAGCGAACAGGGTCCAGGACCTCCACCACATATTTCTTCTTCTTGGCCACATCTTGCAGGATCCAGTTCATGGCAGCAGTGAAGACCTGGTATTCATCCTCAATCCTCAGCTCTTCACTACGTAGCAGTTTTACCAACTGGTCCTTTGACAGGCCTGCAAACTCGTCTGAGACACAAACCTGGGGGACAGGAACGGCTGTAATGTTACTATGACGAAAATGATAATGAGCTGTTACAAGTAATAAAGCAGCCACTTTGTGAATGCTGTGGGGCTTCACCTCTAGGAAGTGGACACAGATGTAATTTTCTGTGAACTCCAGCATGTCCAGGCAGGCAATCTGCTCGAGGAACTGATAAATGCCCACACAATTGGACGGGTCCATCTGGGTTTTGAGGAACTCGCAGCATATTGTGACCACCTCACTTAGCTGCAGCATGTCGGCAGCTACCATCAGCTCCTGCACATTTTCCACAGTCACATTGACCTCACCTGTTGAACATTCAGAGAAAACCAATGAAAGCTGAGCTGCAGAACATGCACAAAAACAAGTACAGTGAATGCACAACTAATGAACACAGGTGGTACCAGAAGACTGGTCATAACTCAATTTGTTCATAACTCCAAGGCCACTTTTACCCTTACATCGTAATCTCACACACACACTGTCTGAAACCGCTTGTCCCAAGCAGGGTCGCAGTGAACCGGAGCCTAACCCAGAAACACAGGGCACAAGGCTGGAGGGGAAGGGGACACACCCAGGATTGGACAGCAGTCCATCACAAGGCACCCCAAGCAGGACCTGAACCCTAGACCCACCAGAGAGCAGGACCTGGTCATACCCGCTGTGCCACCGCGCCCCCATCATAATCAATAGATTTATTTGCAGGTTAGGTTCTGTAAAAGAAAACGTTCAGGTATAGCTATAACATCTGAAGACTCTGAAGAGCTTTTAGTATTTTTATTAACATTCATCTTTTTAAACTTTATTAACTTAAAAACAAATGTCTGAAAATGCCATGCGGTGGTGCAGTGCGTTGGACCAGGTCCTGCTCTCCGGTGGGTCTGGGGTTTGAGTCCCGCTTGGGGTGCCTTGCGACGGACTGGCGTCCCATCCTGGGTGTGTCCCCTCCCCCTCCGGCCTTACGCCCTGAGTTGCCGGGTAGGCTCCGATTCCCCGCGACCTTGTATGGGACAAGCGGTTCAGAAAATGTGTGTGTGTGTGTGTGTGTGTGTGTGTGTGTGTGAAAATGCCATTTCCACAGACGTCTACTAAAAGTCTACAGTTAACCGATCCATCCACGTGCAATGCTGATCATCTCGTTATTGATCGCCACCGCTGACAGGGGCCAGACAGGAGCTGCGGACTCTAGAAGAGAGCCGAGCCGAGACCTCCCGCACCCCGAATTCTCTTTAGGTGCTCGGCTCGGGGCCTCAGCACATACGGTTTGCTCCGAGAGCATCAGTTTAATAAATGAGTGAAGAAAAGGCCATTAAAACTAAATGACTGAACAAAGGGGGAAATGATGCTGGAAGGGTCTGCGAAAATTCGTAACTCAGACTCAGCTGTTCGTAACACGAGGAATCAACGTGCTCCATACCACAAGCGCTACTGACAGTTACTCAGCCACGTTTGACTTGCAGCCCACCGCACCGGTATATATGAAGTCCAGCAGGATTTCAAAGACGTCCGCCTCCAGTCCCAGAATGTGCACCTCCTCTTTGTTCACCTCACTCATGCCCCCCGCGAACAGCGCCGCGAAGTAGGGGCTGCTGGCCGCCAGCACCAGCCTGTGCACTGCGAACCGGCGGCAGCCAACTCGCACGTGCACGTCGCAGAAATCGGCGCGAGCGCGCATCTTGTTGATCTGCGCCAGCACGAGGCGCGCGTGGCGGTCCGAGGTGTACTGCGCATGTTGGTTGTCTCCGTGGTCCGGGGCTGCACACGCGCCCGCGCCCGCGCCCCCGCCTCCGCCACCGCCGCCGCCGCCGCTCGGAGCGGCCTTGGGCTGGACGGCCGCCGCTGCCGCCATTGCGGCTCGGTTACAGCGGGGACATCGCGCAGATCTGGGGACAGAGCAGAGAAGTGTCACTGGATGGTCCCTGAACCACCACCGGCACCGCCGTATCGCACGGACACCGAGAAGGGCACCGCGGGCCACGGTTAGCAGGAATGCGTCCTGGGAGACAGATAAACAACGCAATAAAGACAGGGAAACACAACCGAAAACTAAAAATAATAATACTGTTGTATACAGACTACAAATCGCCACGCCGGAATATACAGCACCTAGTATAAAACTAAGTAAGTGCGTTACGGTCGGTTTGCGTCGAAACTATATTTTTAGTTAGTTTAGGGCTACTAGCTTTTCTGTTTACACAGAGAGAAAGCTCTATAGCTATGAGCAAGCATTTTAGCACGGCAGCCATATTCATAATAACGCCTTCAGAATGTACTTTAGACAAATTTGGAATAGTCACGAACCATTAACAGTGGGCTCCTATCCATCAACAAGCGGTGGCGAGATGAGGATGTTGCGGTACCTCCATCTGTCAATCCATTACATCGATTATCAACTACACGCCCTGGAGCGGTAACAGTCCGGATTAGATGAGCACAGAGAGGCGGCCCGCTGCAGATATAGTAGACGTATATACTTTTACAGCAACTGGAACGTAAACTACTACTTTTTACTCAAAAACGGACAATTCAGTTAATCGTCTGTCACATATACAAGACACGTTCACAATTTGAAGAACCGTGTGGAACCTAGTGAAAGGAGGATATCACTCCAGAAAAAATGAGGCGAGCGCAAGGTGGCAGAGTTTCACATCATTCGGGGTAAAACGGGAAATTTAAGGAAATATATATATAATGAACAACAGTTATATCTGTTTTGCATAAAAGCAAAACACTGTAAGAACTATAAAGTCCAAGTTCTATTTGCATATAAAATAAGTAACATAAGAACAGCTTAACATGATATTGCTGTGTGGTGTTCGTTTATTACACTGCAGTACAGCCTGGTACTGTGGTAGTAGTAACAGTAATAGTAATAATATAATACTGTAGTAATAATAAAAATGTAGGCTTTCGTACAAAAAACGTGGTTACCTGCTTCTATTTTTTTCCCCACGCTGTTATATCCATGAACAGCTGAGTGTTGTTACTGTTTAAATTTTCATGTGCAATACTTTTCCCTCTTCGTTATTCCCTTCTTATTTATTCGATCCCTCATCAGATTCCATCCCGTTATTTACTCCCCCCCCCCCCCCATGTGTATGTATGTATGTTGTGTTTTTTTGTCTACAATGAACGGGAATCGAAGCAAAATTCATTGTATGCGTGTGCATAACTGGCCAAATAAATAAATCTCATTTGATTCCGATTCATACAGAACCCAAGAATAACTGAAGGAATGAGGAAGAGCTTGAACGTTATTTTACGCCGTCAAATATGCAGCATCCCTGCTCTAATTCAGCGCATCTGTCGAATGCGATAAACGGAGCGCGCACGTATTACGCGCGGAAACGTCCAGAATCACTGAGGACAAGGCGCGAGCACTTTGACTTTACCGCAAGCCACCTGCAGAGCGGCGCGCGCAGCCTCCCGCGACGACACGTGCCGCCAGCCCTCGCCGAGGCGCTTCAGGCCGGAGCCGTGCGCAGTTCGGAACTGCAAAGGGAGGCACTGAGAGCCATTTCAACATACGCCGTATGTTGCCGAAGGAGAGACGCAAATATGCAGAAAAGCAAGAGAGGGGCGTGGGAAGTGGAGGACAGCGTTCCCGTGCCGCCAGTGCGCTCAGTTTCTGAGACTGCGAGGGACGCAGCTCGCATACCATTACTGAACAAAATGAGTCATTCGCCGTAGTCATTACATCGCAAGCTTTAGTTTAGGTTAAACTGGTTGCCGGCGGGTCTGGTGTCCCTCTAGAAGCGCTCTTGTCGCTGTACAGCCGGTACAACAAAAGTTAGTACTTAAACCAACTAATAATAATTGTTCCCGTAACGGTTTTTTTTTTTGTACGAGAACGCAGCTGCCCGAAATGAAGAGGAGCGCAAGTAAGAATAAACGGAAACTGCCGAATTCGGAGGGGAAGCCGGGCGATGCGGTGAGTTTCTGGCTGAACTGAAGCGGCTCACTTGTCTTTTCTGAGTCCTTGGGCTGATTCAGACAGTCAGCGGGGGGCGGGAAGGAATGTCGCCCGGCGGTGGACAGAGCAACGCAAACGCGTCAGGCGGCGTTAGGGAGCGGCTGAGCTGTGCGAGTCACCGAGTGTGCGCGCTCTCGCCGGCGGCAGACCGCGATATTACGGACACGGCTGACTGATGTTCTGCAGGCGATTAAACCCAGTAATGGCCGTTTGACCTTCACCATGTATCTTTTGTAAGTCCGTTCACTCTCACCTCATCGTTTTGCTCGCCTTGAGTCAGCAGGAGGCGTAGTGATTTGGGCTGATGTGATGATGCCCCGCATTCTTCAATCAAGTTCTTGTTTGGGATCCGATCCCCCCTCTTGGTGTATCTCCCCTGATCAGGGTATTTATGCTTAATCGATGCTCTGATACAGTGGTGATACTCTGTTAGTAAGGTTGATTAACAGTTCAAGTCATTTTGGACAAAGATGTCAGCTGAGTAAAGATCAATATCCATCAAATCTCAGCTATTTGTCCGCCAAGATGGAGAAACAGTTGATGAAAAGTGTGCACGGTTTGACAAGCTTTTCAGTTTTCTCAGTTGTGATGATGAGAATCGATTCGTTTTTCGTTTTCCGTGATGAGCGCAGACAGTCTTTAGGATGCTTGGCTCAATGTGTCTCAAATGACATCTTATTTGACACAGATGTTTCACGGCCGTTTTCCATTATGCCAGTAGATGCGTCACAGATGCTGTCGAGAGTTGGTGTTCCCAGGTGGAAACAAAACTTGTGAAGAGCTTAGAAAACTGATGATGATGTGACTGTAGTGTTGTGTGCATTCGAGTTTTGAATAGGTGTCAAGATGTAAATGAAATAACTGCTGTACTGCAGATAGGAACAGTAAGGAATGAATGTTTTCACAAGCAGATGTCACTTTCTGAATGTTAAACCAGAAACCAATTCATATTGTTCATGTAAAGATAAAACTTACCCATAACTTAAAATTACTGTAGCTCAAACTACAGTTTACACTTTGCTCGTCTGGTTTAAATGCCAATAGTAATACTGCAAGAGTTTTTTTTCAGGGTGGTAATTAGTGTAATGAATTTGAGCCATAAAATATTAAGATATGATCTTGGACAAAGAACTGGGGAATCACACCTCCCTGTGTCTGTGCCTTCTGCATATAAGGCCCACAATGTAACACATCCTAAAATGGGGAGTTTACACACACACACACACATCTTCAGAGCCGCTTGTCCCATATGGGGTCATGGGGAACCGGAGCCTACCCGGCAACACAGGGCGTAAGGCCGGAGGGGGAGGGGACACACCCAGGACGGGACGCCAGTCCGTCGCAAGGTACCCCAAGCGGGACTCGAACCCCAGACCCACCGGACAGCAGGACTGTGGTCCAACCCACTGCGCCACCACACCCCCCTTGGGGAGTTTACATTTACATTTATTCATTTTGCAGATGCTTTTGTCCAAAGCGACATAAATCTCAGCAAAAGTACAATTTATGCATTACATTAGAGAAGGAGACATGGCTACAGACATGAAAGTCTCAGGCAAACCTAGTTTGTTACCTACCACTTGCTGCACCGAGGTTCATCGTTCCAGAAGGTGCATACAAGCTTATTGCTACACAAGTGTAAGGGCTACAGGCATGAGTCGACTCCTGTGAGTTTCACCTGTTCAAGATGTAGCAGATAGATCTTAGCCCCAGTATACATTCATACTGTGTGAAATGATTTACTGTAGGAGACATGACCACCTTAAAGCCAAACATCATTCACAGATGCAGGGATATAAGGAGATGTGTTGTCAGTGCCGGTTGCCATCCACTGCTGTTCTCGCATTCACCCCCCCCAAAAGACCAGACAGTTTGGAAACTTGCCCATCAGTGCTGACTGGCAGACTCCCTTAGAAATGTGTCCTTTTGGTGGCTAAAAAGGGGTTGTGGGCCATGTCGCTGGGGAAGATGCCTTGGTCTTGAACGGTAAATATAGAGTTGCCCTAGATAACCATTTCATATTCAGAATATTTCACTTATTTGCCTGTATTTTGCTTTAAATTAGCTTTAGCCTTGTTTTCTTTGTAACTAATAATTGTAATTATCTAGTTATTTATTATTATGGCTAAGCTTTTGATCTGTTCAGTTTTTCATTTTCAGAGGTAGAAATACAATTTATCAGTTAATCATATTAATAATTAAGCCTTCACTTTCATAATAACACTTATTGCTTTTTTGTGTTAGTCTGAGCATGAATGTATGTGGAATACATACACATACACACATTGTCCGAAACCGCTTGTCCATGTATGTATGTTTATGTGTACATACTTTTAGCTGCATCCGTATTCATTAGCAATAATGGTGCACTGTGGAAGAATGGAGGGATGTCCTTTAGGAAAGTATGCTAAGGGGGTATCCATGAGTGTTGTAAGCAGCCAGGATGTGCCTGTAGTGCAGTGAAGGGCTTTGATTCATGCAAATCTTCCCTCATCCAGATCTGCCAACAGGTTAGCGTTCATCGATCACTGGCACATCTCAAATCAAACATATCAAAAGGTGGTGGTGTTTTTTATTTCAGGTCAGTATTCCTGTAATTGTAAAGATTTTCACCAATTTTTTTTTGAAGTGTGACAAACCAAGTTACAACTGTACTGCTAGCATATTTTTATGGATGGTCAGGATTTTTTTCACACTTGCAGCATTTGCATTATAAAGGTGGTGTTTGTCTACTTTGAAACCAGGTCAGTTTTAGTCTCTATGTTATTAAGTTTAATTGCAGTGAAACTAATCCTCATTGTTTCTGTATTCCTTTGATGTAGGGCATGAATTAAACACACACCCACATCCAATTGTGTCACAAAGTATTTGTCCCCATTAACTAATGCCGGCTGATTTGCTGCTCGCTATGTTAAAAAGAAATTCAACAAACATTCTGTTCACTGGGTTCCTGCGCACGCTGCAGGTCATTGTACGAAGAGTCCTCTGGGAGGTTGTCAGGCTGTTGGGGATAATTGAATTCCACAGCTGATTCAGCGGTCCACACTTTCAAATGTGATACGGATGCCAGTGGTTTTTCTGCACATGTCTGTGTCTTCCGTTATTTGTCCCCTAATATTAAACCACAACAAAATCTAATTGTTTCCCCTAATCCAATAGATTTGTTACAGCCATCTTCATTAGTACCACTTCCGCACACAGTTCCTGTAAGCTCATTAGTTTCTGAATGGATTAAAGGAGTGGGGTGTGGGTCTTTGTTTTTCACTGACCCCCCACTGGCTCTGCACCGCACGAGCGCCCCACAAGCTGTTGATATTAAAGACTAATGAGGGCTGCAGCTAGACTTGTTTCTCAGCTAGAGTGGTGGTGCCAACTGACTTGTGGGCCTGGGGAGAGAGAACCCAGCCTGATTAACCCATAAACCCACTGTAGTGTCTCACAAAGCCTCCTTGAGAGGGAGGTGGCAAAGACCTGGGAAAATGGGACTCCAGGAAATGGCTTCAGGGCGCTGTCTGGATGGCAGCTGCAGACCCTCCACATGTCTCCATTCAAAGTACATCCAAAGATGCATTTCTTTCTACCTTGTTGAGGAGACTGACACACCTTAAATTGAGTTATTACTATTAAATACTCAGTAAAACTTAGTGCGTGAATGTTCAGGAAGCGCAGGAAGGTTTGGGTCTTTAATAAACTTTCAATTTCCGTGTTCTATCTTAAAAGGGAAGTTAACAAAAAATGTGTGTATGTGTGCCTACACATACGCACACACGCATACATGCTGTGCCGTTGCGAAGATGACTTTGCCGGCATCTGTGGGACATGAAAAACAGTCCAAGCTGCTCAATTCAAGTAATTTGGAAGGCACCTTTTGGCAGCCTGCACTTTCTCACAAAGAGTTGTGCGCCTCTGATAGGCGCTCTCAAGAGTGCCATTGATGTCGGGTTGGCAGCAGAAATAAGAACAGCATTCATGTTGTGGCTGAAAAATAATGAAAGAAGAAAACAAACCGTCCCCCCCAAAAAAAAACCCATGTATTGTAGATAAGTTTTACCAAATGTTTTTTTTTTTCCCCTTTCTAGTCGCATCCAAGTGAGAGAAACATGCGTTTTTTTTCTTTAAAATTATTTGAACTCTTTTAAGCCCACATTGGAAATCATAGTGAAACCTAGAATTCTTTAGTTTAAAAGTCAGCGATGGGGCCACTTGTCTACTGATAAGGGTTAAAATCTGTAAGTCTCGATAGCATCTCACTGCCCTTCCTTATTCTTGATTATGATGCTCTCCTCCTGTTTATTGCTGTGTTGTTAATAATAGAAAAGGGAATAGACTGTCCCAGACTTTACAGTGTTGTTGTTATAGAGGGAACAGTGGTAGCAGGTGCAGTTCTGAAAAGGAAAAAGACTCTCCCATTCTTGGGAGTACACAGAAAACATGCAGATTCTCTCCTAGTGGATTGGCCTTTAGATAAACACTTTTGCCTGTTGGTAATTGTTAATCTTCTATTTGGCCAAGAATCAATACTTTGTCTTCTATAGTTGTCTAGCTGGTGCAAAATAAGCAATTGCCTTTTTGTTTGTCTTAAGTTTGAGAATACTATGAACTGACTTTGTAAAAGGTCCCATTTAACATGAAAACTGTCATACAGTGCAAGTCTGTAGTAATACACATCTTATTAAAAATATATCCACAGAATCCCTTTATAAAATGCAGAACTTTGAGATAATTGCTTGTGCTGGATTACTGACATTCCAAGCCATGATTTAAGGGCTTTCTTTTTAGCTTGTGGTCAGTAGCAAAACAAAGGTCAGTTTTTTTGAGTAAGTTCTACCTTTATCTTAAAAAGATAAAATTTTATTTTAAAAAAAGATTGTGATAAGCAAAGGGAAAAGCAACATTAACAGTTGTGCACATACCTTACACCCTCTGTAAAAGGAGGATGTTCATTTCAGTGATAGGAGCTCTGGCAAGCTGGTGACTTGCTTTATGCACCACAGGTTCATTGGGAGATGTGCTCATCTCTTATTATTTGTAGCCAGCCAGCAGTCTGCTTGTACACGGAAGGCCTGTGTGAAGACCTTTGCAGAGATCAGCTGAATTCACCTTCAGAAGTAGATACACGTCTGACATTTTTAAATAATGTCAGTTCTTTTAGGTTTTCTGTTTTCCTCTTCGCAGTTGCCAGATGGCTTGCGGTTATCTATGCCTTTTGATTTTCTTTTATCACTGCTGTGTCGCTAGTGATCAGCTGTTCAGCCTAATACATCAGTATGTTGAAAAGAGTGCTCTAAAAATACATTTTAAAAGAGTGGTATTCTTGGTAAGAGTGAATGCAAAGTTGAGGTTCCCTGTATTTTAGTATAAAGAAAGAGAGAAGTATGTGGAGGTGAGAAATAATTCAGGGAATCAAGACAAAGTATGTGTAAATTGGCCTACATTCTACTGTTTCTGGCTTTGTGAGGAGGGTCTGCTTTTCTTCTCTGGCAGCTGACCTCTGTGTAGGCGTATTGGGGTTCAAACTCTCCCGTGAGCCTTCTACATTGCAGATGGCCATCTGCTGCCATGATCCCACCCTGCCCTGTGCTGTCAAATCGCCGCTTTCTCTTTGCCTCTGTGTGAAGTCTGGCCAAGCTGTGTGACATCTGGAGTTCCTAAATCATTTCTCACTTCTGCATTTTCCCTCCTTCCTCCATGCCATTGTACTGTAACTGCTGTTTTTTTTTTACTTTCTCATCTTCACCTTCCAGGGTTTCAGTATAAATCGAAAACCCTGTTTTTTCCTTTGTTTTTGCCTCTCTAGATTTCTTTTCACTGTAAGCCACACATTTCTGGCTGTGAAGTCCTTATGGTATCAAACAGTGTTGCTGCTGCTAAAAAAAAAAAAAAAAAAAAATTGTTTCTATAGCATGGAAGTGAACCCACATAAGGATTCAATGCGTAGTGGTGTAGCAGGTAGCACCGGTGCGTCATAGTGCCCTGGCTGTAGGTTTGGATACCGTTTTGAGTCCAGTTCAGTACATGTGGATGCCTTACTCCTGTATTCACCTGGGTTTTCTCTGCATGCATATATGAGTGAATGTTACACTGCTGTACTGTGTGGATGGGTATAATTGTAATTACTTTAGTGTGTCTAGCATTGTAAGTTATCTTGCACAAAGGCATTCACTGAATGTAAGCTAATAATAATAATTGTATGGTTTTTTTTTTTTTAGAAAGCATCTGCTAAATGAATGAATGAATGTAAAATTTCCCTTTCCATACAGACCTGGTTATCAGTGTTTTTTAGGGGGTCAAAGCACAAAAATACAAAAAGGCAGTTATGGGGAAGAATATGTTTGTAATAGATGTGGTCATTAGGGAGGGGCACTAACACTATGTACTGTGTAGCTCCTTAATGCTGGGTATACTTAGATTTACTTATTGCCTGCTAAGTAAGCACTACTTGCCTAATAGTTGTTAGACTTGCTTAATGTCTGCCAAATAATACTAATAAAGTAATAAGGAGAGTAACATCAGGAAAATGGGGGTAAATGTGTGTTTTTGCTTAAGTCATGTCATTTACCAGTTTAGTCTTCTTTGTTTGCTGAGTGGTAGGCCAAATCAATAATCAACATCACATAATTCTAAATAATGGTGGGTATTTTAAGTAGGCTTCTTAAATGTTTGAATGTTATCAAACTGTTATGAATGACTACCATTTCTTTTTTTTTTAAAGTTAACATAAGTATTGGGTCCAGATCCTGGTAGATGGAAGCAATTGCAACTGTAGGTGCTCAGCAGGTGGTGGAACCATTCATCACCATGATTCATGATATGGGGCCCTGGACTTTGCTTTCATTACCATTCAGAAGGAGGATTCCAGGCTGTGGGAAGGCACTGCTGAACTCTGAGTGAGAATAGCTGGGGATTTCTGATGACACACCTCATTTGTCTCCTCTCTGAACCATTGAGCAGCTGTATGGAGGCAATATTAGCCTCTCCCCAATCCACATCCCACTTTCATCCTTCTTCACACAGTTAAGCTCCCTATATCATAGTCTTAGCACTTGCTTTACTCAGTCTTTGTATTTCAAATGTATACACAGATACTTGGAAGTGATGCTGTCAAAAAAGAACCTTTAGCTTGAACTTGAGGTGATAGTGTTATTACTGCCTGAAAGTGACAAGCACATTTCTTACAGAGATGGTGAAACTAATGACCCTCTGGGTGACATAATGCGACTTAGTGTTAGCTTGGTATACTGAGCTTTGTACAAGGGTTTACCCGTTTATACAGCTGGGTAACCTCTACTGGAGCATGTCAGGGTAAGGACCTTACTCAGGAGTACTGTTGTGACATCAGGGTTCCAGCGTGCATCCTTTGAGTGCAGTTTGGAGTAGTTACAACTGTCTCTACCTGCTGTGATGTAATTGCATTGCATTACATTACAGCATTCTGTTCTTGGCTACTGCCTTGGGAAAGATCAATTTACTCTTACAGCATTTTTTCCACAAGCTTAGTTGCTTTACTGCTGCACAGTGCTGCTGATAGTAGATTCAGGACTTGGAGGTTGTCTGACTTGGACAGAGGAAATGTAGGCATTCCGTTTCGAAAGGGTCATTAATCTTACCTGTTTTTCTCAGTGTGTTAATAAACAGGAAATGATGGACCCTGTGTTTCAATCTGTGAAGCAAGTTGTGACCAGCGCTGCTGCCTCATGAGAGATTTCGAGTGACTTCCTGAAACAAGACAGCTTTACTGAGGAAAGCACACAGTTTCACAATGTGTTCAGCTACGATGGTCCTATATTTTTTACAGTGTGGGCTTTATGGATAGGACAGTGTTGTTGGTCAAGTGTTTTGTGCCAGTCACCGAGGCCATACCCAGATTATGCTATTCATGTGAATACACAGCCCTGGCATTGATTTGGGGTCAAACTGACATCATTATTTGGCTGAATTGCAAAATTTATGAAATTTCATGTTTTCAATGGTGAGATATGCAGTTTTTTTGCATCCCCACCCAGTGAATATTTCGTTTAGTGTTTTTATTCTTTTGAAATATGGTTTTTTAAACGATGCAAAAAAGAATCAATACGACCCCACGCATGTTTATGGAGTAATGTGTAAAAAGTATTAAAGTTGGTGCTTTGCATCCCAGTAATACATTTGAAATTCTGTGCTTATTAGAAAAATTTATTCTGGAATGCATAACATCAGTTAAATGTGATCTGACAACAAACTACATGCCTGGAAGTGATACGTCTTTGTTTTTGATATGATAATAAAACAGTCCTTTGCTCCATTTCTTACTGTACCGCATATGACTTCAGCCCCACTTTTTGAAAAAAAGGTGTATTTTGCAGTCAGTACATGTAAGTTTGTTTTTTTTTTTTTTTTTTTCCCTTCTCAAAGTTCCATATGTGATGTATGATATAGTATTATTGATAGATTCCTTCATCTCTTTCTGTACTTCCACACAGACTCAGGGCCATGTATTGTTGCCCATTCTCCTGGTCTTGAAAATATTTGTTAAATGTAAGTATTTATTCAGTGCTATTTCCTGAAATTGTACTGTAGATATTTTGTTCTTGATATTGTTTTGCTGTTGCTGTACTTCATGACTCCTTTGTTTACACTTTGTTTTAGACAATCATACTGTACTTTGGAGCATTTACAGTGATGGTTGATAGATATATGTATGAAGATGTGGAGATCCCCAAGGGAACTGGTCTGGGTTTAGAATCTGAATTTGACATTTCTGACTCCGAGGACCTAGATTATGATCCCGGTGCTAGTGTGTCAGGGAGCTCAATTCTTCAGACTGATGCAGAAAGCTCAGAGGAGTCTTCTGAGAAGGAATGAGATCCTTTGCAACCAGAGAGGGAGAACTGCAACAGCACTTATTGGGAAGAGACACCTCCAGCTCAGGGGAAAGCATGGAAGCACAAGATCCTCAGAAGCTCTCCTGGGCCTGTTGCACATTTTACCATGTCATGTAAAGCAGAATGTCACTCTGTTTTCAAAAAAGACATTGTTGATGAGGTAATAACATGCACAAATTTGGAGGGGTAAAGTTACCATGGGAAAATTTATGAACTGGAAAAATGTAACAAAGAGGAATTTAATGCATTTATTAGGCTGATTATTCTTGCCGCTTTTGTCATGATGTTTCCCCGGCGCAATTGCGTCGGACCCCAGTGCGGAGCACAAGAAGGTTGGTCATGGGGCAGTTCGGTAGACATTATCAAAAAAACAGGCAAAGGGTAACCAATGTGCAAACAGAATCCAAAGGGGCAAATCCAAGAACCGTAATGCAAGAAACAGGCGAGTGATCAGGCAAACCAGTGAGTCGGAGACGAGGATCGGGGAGCAGAGTGAGGGCGAGGATCGGGGAGCAGGGCAAGGAGCAAGAATCGGGGAGCGAGGACCGGGGGGAGCAGGGCAAGGAGCAAGGATCGGGGAGCGAGGACCGGGAGCAGCAGGGCAAGGAGCGCGAGTGATCAATAAGGCTGAACAAGGTTCTGCACCGTGCTGTGTTTCGCATTCCCTTCTTATACCTGCTTTTAACGAGTTGTGGTAGGTGTTCCCTGTTGCGCCGCCGTCGGGGGCATGACAGGTTTTTGGGGATCTTTTCTCAAATATATAGCAACAATAGGTTGGGAACTGTTTGAGGACATTAGATCTGTACCTTGTTTCAACAACAGAAGGACCAGAGCCTCCAGACTGTAAGAAGACCATCTTGCTCCCTTCAGTTATATGTAGGACCGTTTTGTAGCTAAGTGTAGGAAGTGATTTGTGCCTCAATTGTGTCACTGTAAATGAGCAACTTGTCCCATTCTGGGGGAGGTGCAGATTCAGGAAGTACATGCCAAAGAAATTGGAAAAGTGTGGCATCAAATTTTTTTCGGTCTGTGATGCTTGTGTACCCTATGCCATTGATTGCTTAGTGTGTACGGGGAGGGAGCACAGACTGTAGTCCGTCAGCTGTGCATCAGAGAAACTCAAGCTGTAACATAACAATTCACTTTTTCAGAAGTATTCCTCTTTCTGAAAATCTTACAATTGTGGGAACTCACCACTGCACCAGCCTACCTATTATGAAGGTCTCCAGAGCTAGTGCCATGCACACAGGTCGCTTTGGGTTTCATGGGAATAAGATGGTGAGCCATGTCCCAAAGAAGTAGGCCATCATACTCCTAAGCACCGTGCACAGAGATACCTCTCGTGATGAGAGCAGGCAAAAGAGGAAACCAGAAATATAAAAGTTTCTACAACAAAACAAAGTGTGAACAGAATGGACCAGATATTGTGAATGTATAAATGAAAGACAACTTGCTGATGACCTTTTTCAACGTGATTGTCATGGTTTTCGTCCTGGAAGGAAGGGGCGGACTCAAGTGCAGAGTGCACCGGGGTTTATTCAGACGCTAGACAGGAATCAAAATCAGGTACAAGCAAGGGTCTTCAGACTGCAAATGGGCTAAACTAGGAAATCCAGCGTCGGAGTCGGGAGAACAGGCAGTGGGTCAGAACACGAGTGAGTGGATCAGGGTTCAGGGCAGGAGCGGTCTCAGGAGAAGGGAAGAGGAGCTAGGAGCGAGGAGCAGGGTACAGGGCAGCAGGTAGGATGACATAGAGCGAGTGCATGATTGGCAAACAAGGTTCCGCAACCCTCATCGTTCGCTTCTGCCTTTTAAGCTGTCGAGCCCCAGGTGTATCCGATGACGTGGGCATGGCATGACCCCCCCCCCGCCTCCAGCAGCGGCTCTAGACGCCAACGTGAACCCGGAGGACGACCGCGAGGCCCGGGAGCAGCCCGGTCCGGATGAGCCCTGTGAAAAGCAGAAATCAGGTCAGGGTCCAGGATATCACGGGCTGCCACCCAGCTGCGCTCCTCAGGGCCATATCCCTCCCAGTCCACCAGGTACTGAATGGTCCGTCCCCGGCGACGGGAATCCAGGAGTGCCCGAACGACGTAAGCAGGGCCGCCTCCATCGGGCAAGGATATCGGAGCGGGCTGAGGCTGATGGAGAGAAATGGCCAAGGGTTTCAGGAACGACACATGAAAAGAGGGGTTTACTCGCAAGTGGCAGGGCAATTGCAACTGATAGGTGACCGGGGTGACCCGTCATAGGACCTTAAAAGGGCCCAAATACCTGGGGCTGAGTTTTTTGGACATGTATGGCCCTTGTAGGCCACGGGTGGATAACCAGACCCTCTGACCTGGCAAGTTGGTGAGGGGTCGTCGTCGGCGATCCTCCTGTTGTTTGATTTGTGCTCGACGACGCAGGAGATGGTCCCGTACTGACCTCCACACCTTCCTGCTATTCTTGTACCAGGTGTCCACTGCGGGCACGTTACTGGGCTCGGGATGCCAGGGAAACAGCGGCGGCTGGTAACCTAAGATGCATTGGAAGGGTGAGTGCTTGGTCGATGTGTGGGTAAGGGTGTTGTGGGCGTATTTGGCCCAGGGTAGGTACCGTACCCAATGTTGTGGGGTGTCAAAGCAATAACTTCGGAGGAAACGTCCTATGTCTTGTTGCAGCCGTTCTACTTGTCCATTGGCCTGCGGGTGATGACCTGAGGTTAGACTCACCGAGATTCCCAACTTCTTCCAGAAGGCCTTCCATACCCATGAGGTGAACTGAGGCCCGCGGTCAGATACGATATCCTCGGCTAATCTGTAGAGACGAAAAACATGATGGAAAAGAAGTTCAGCGGTCTCTAATGCAGTTGGCAATTTGGGCAAGGGAACTAGACGACATCCTTTAGAAAAGCGGTCAATGACAGTCAGGATCGTGGTCTTACCTTCCGAACTGGGGAGATCAACTAGGAAGTCTAGGGCGATGTGGGTCCAGGGGCGATGGGGCACTGGCAATGGTTGTAGGAGGCCGGCAGGTTTGTGGTTGGGCTCCTTAGTTTGGGAGCAGACAGGACACGCCTGGATGTAGTCCTGTACGTCTTCCTTCAGAGAAGGCCACCAGAATTGTCTTTGTAATTGCTCTTGGGTCTTACTGAAGCCAGGATGGCCTGCGGCTGGACGGTTGTGGGCCCATTGGAGTAGCGTCCTCCGCATTCCGGGGGGAACATATTGCTTACCAATGGGTTTTCTGGACGGTTCGGGTTCGGTGTCAGGGTTCTGTCCTTGGTTTATGTCCCATAGTACGGGAGCCACCACGCTGGTCTGGGGCAGGATGTAATCCAGTTCTTCTGGGCATGACTTTTCTTTGTGAATGCGTGATAGGGTGTCGACCTTGGTGTTTTTCGTTCTGGGCCTATAGGTGACAGTGAAGTTGAAACAAGAAAAAAAGAGAGCCCACCTGGCTTGTCTGGAGTTCAGACGTCGAGCGCTCTGAAGGTACTCCAGATTCTTGTGATCAGCGAGTACCAAAAAGGGATGTTTGGCACCCTCCAACCAATGGCGCCCATTCTTCTAACACCAATTTCATTGCCAACAACTCCTGGTTTTCTATGTCATAATTTCTTTCTGCAGGGGACAACTTCATAGAAAAGAAAGCACAGGTGTACATTTTCTCAGGTGCACCTTGCCGTTGGGACAGCACTGCACCTACCCCGGTCTCTGATGCATCAACCTCCACGATGAACGGGAGTTCAGGATCCGGTTGGTGCAGGATAGGCGCTGAGGTGAACCGATGCTTAAGTTCAAATGCCTGCTGAGCCTCAGGGTTCCAGGGGAGTCGAGGTGCTTTATTCGCTGTTAACACAGCAAGAGGGGCTGAGATCATACAGAAATTTCTGATGAAGCGACGATAAGTTTGCAAACCCGAGGAAACGTCGAAGGGCCTTTGTGGTGGTCGAACATGGCCATTCTAATAAAGCACGTACCTTACCGGGGTCCATGGTCACTCCGCCTGGGGTCAGTACAAAGCTGAGGAAGGATGCTCGTTGTCGGTGGAACTCAGATTTCTCAAGCTTGACATACAGGTGATTCCAGAGCAGACACTTTAATACCTGTTTGACCAGCTCCACGTGGTGGTGCAAGTCTTTAGAACAGATCAGGATATCATCCAGGTAGACAAGCACCCCGTTGTTGACCAGGTCCCCCAGCACGTGGTTGACAAAGGTCTGAAAAACACTCGGTGCGTTGGCAAGGCCAAAAGGCATTACCCGGTACTCATAATGCCCCATGGTGGTACTGAAAGCGGTCTTCCACTTGTCCCCTTCTCTGATACGTATGATGTTATAAGCGCTCCGAAGGTATAATTTCGTGAACCACCTTGCATCACGTACCTGTTCAAGGGCGGCTGTGATCAGCGGCATGGGATGGGGGCACCTGACAGTGATGCAGTTCAAGCTCCTGTAATCTATGCATGGACGGAGCCTTCCGTCCTTCTTTTCCACAAAGAAAAATCCACCGGAGGCTGGAGAGGTGGAGGGTCGAATGATGCCGGAGGAGAGTGCCTCTGTGATATATTGCTGTAGTGCCTGGTGTTCGGGCCGGGACAGTGGATAAATGCGACTACGAGGGGGTGTAGTACCTGGTAAGAGGTCAATGGCACAGTCCCGGGGCGATGAGGAGGGAGCTTGGCGGCGTGCTCACGGCTGAAGACTTGGGCCAGCTCTCGATACTCAGGAGGGATCAGGAGAGGCTGTACGGGCGTCGTGCCCTCGATTGAGGTCGCCCTGCAAGGCAACTTAAGACGGCGACCTTCGCACTGACGTCCCCAAGCTGTTAGTTCTCCTGTACTCCAAGTAAACACGGGGTCATGATGAGCTAGCTACGGAAATCCCAGCATCACAGGGACCTCAGGTGATGCAATAAGGTAGAACTGAAGTGATTCATGGTGACAAGCTCCAATGGCAGTTTGAATAGGTACAGTCTGGGAATCTATGAAACCCCTGCCTAGGGGTTGCCCCTCCAGGGCGTTGATTTTCAGGCGCTTGGGGCATACGGCTATAGGTATCTTGTGGAACCGGGCAAACTTAGCATCCATAAAACATCCAGCGGCCCCTGAGTCGACCAAAGCTTGGACTGATACACTCCCCTTACCCCATAACAATGAAACTGCTACAGTCAAGCAGTCGCAGTGCAGAATTCCACTCACCTGGGCTCTGGTACGGGGGGCGCACCGGAGACGACGATGGCCTCGCTCCCCACAGTACAGGCAGAGGTCTTCTTGAAACCTCCGCTGCCTTTCAGCTGGCGACAGTCGACCTTGCCCCAGCTGCATGGGCTCCGCTCCCCTGCGATCATTACCGGTTCACTCCGGAGAGGCGCGGCACAGAGGTTCCTTGGTTCGTGCGGCATTGTCGATGGCCACCGCTGTGTCGATTAACTGATCTAGGGTCCACTTTTCCCCTCTGAAAGCCATCTCTTTGCGTACGAGAGAATCCAAGCTTCTACGGAAACTGGCAAGGAGCGCCGTCTGGCCCCAGTCACTGCGCATGGTGAGGGTGCGGAATTCAGTAGCGTAATTTGCCACCGTCTGTTCCCCCTGCCTTATCACAAACAGCCGCTCGCAGATAGTTTCATCGTACGGGGGTAGACCAAACACGGCTTGAAATCGGGTTTTGAAGTCCTTTGTATGTTGACTTAGAATTGCATTCCCAGGTGGCAGTGGCCCAATCCAAAGCCCGACCAGTGAGGAGCGACATGATGTAAGCAATACAGAATCAGAATCAGAATCAGAACGAGCTTTATTGCCAAGTATGTTCGCACATACAAGGAATTTGTCCTGGTGACAGGAACCACCACAGCACAGACAGAATGACAGTGACAAGACACAGATGAGAAGATAGAGCACGCGAGCAAGGGACAAAAAATATTAAAAAATATAAAGTACCCAATATACAAAAATAGTACAAAAATAGTCGCTAGATACAAATGCAAGGGAGTGTAAGAGAAATGTGATAAATAGTTATAAATATAAATAGCATTATGTATTGCACGGTTTACTCTCTAGGTGAGAGATTTAGGTGTTCATGAGGTAGATGGCCTGAGGAAAGAAACTTTTCTTATGCCTGGCTGTCCTGGTGCACAGTGCTCTGTAGCGCCGGCCAGATGGCAAGGGTTCGAAGAGGAAGTGGCCTGGATGTGAGGGGTCTAGAATGATTTTGCTCGCCCTTTTACTGACTCTGGACGAGTGCAGTTCTTGGAGAGCTGGGGGGGATGTGCCGATGATTCTTCCAGCAGTCCGAACTATCCGCTGCAGTCTTCTGATGTCTGACTTCGTAGCTGAGCCGAACCAGACAGTTATAGAGGTGCAGAGGACGGACTCGATGACTGCAGAGTAGAATTGCAGCAGTAGCTCCTGTGGCAGGTTGAACTTCCTCAGCTGGCGAAGGAAGTACAACCTCTGCTGGGCCTTCTTCACAATGGAGTCTATGTGGGGCTCCCACTTCAGGTCCTGTGAGATGGTGGTGCCCAGGAACCTGAATGACTCCACTGTTGCCACAGTGCTGTTCATGATGGTGAGTGGGGATAATGCTGAGGTGTTTCTCCTGAAGTCTACGATCATCTCCACTGTTTTGAGCGTGTTCAGCTCCAGGTTGTTATGACTGCACCAGACAGCCAGCTCTTGGACCTCCTGTCTATAGGCAGACTCGTCGCCATTCTGGATGAGGCCGATGAGTGTGGTGTCGTCTGCAAACTTCAGGAGTTTGACAGAGGGGTCTTTCGCGGTGCAGTCGTTGGTGTACAGGGAGAAGAGCAGTGGGGAGAGCACACCTCCCTGGGGGGCTCCGGTACTGATTGTGCGAGTTTCGGATGAGAATTTTCCCAGCCTCACTATCTGCTGCCTGTCTGTCAGAAAGTTGGTGATCCACTGACAGATGGAGGTGGGCACAGAGAGTTGGGTTAATTTGGACAGGAGGAGGTGTGGGATGATGGTGTTGAAGGCTGAGCTGAAGTCCACGAACAGGATTCTCGCATAAGTCCCTGGTTTGTCCAGATGTTGCAGAATGTAGTGCAGTCCCATGTTGACTGCATCATCCACAGACCTGTTTGCTCGGTAAGCAAACTGCAGGGGGTCCAGCAAGGGTCCAGTGATGTCTTTCAGGTAGTCCAACACCAGTTTTTCAAGTGACTTCATGACCACAGATGTTAAGGCGACAGGTCTGTAGTCATTAAGTCCTGTGATCTTGGGTTTCTTTGGGATGGGGATGATGGTGGAGCGTTTGAAGCAGGAAGGAACTTCGCACATCTCCAGTGATCTGTTGAAGATCTTTGAGAAGATAGGGGCCAGCTGGTCAGCACAGGTTTTTAGGCAGGCCGGTGAGACACCGTCTGGGCCTGGTGCTTTCCTTGTCTTCTGTTTGATGAAGACCCGACGCACCTCCTCTTCGCAGATCAAAGGTACAGGAGGGGGGGAGGTGGGGGTTACTTGAGTTGTTAAGTGATTGGTGGAGAGAGGGTCTGAATGGGTGTAGGGTGTGAGGCAGGGTTTATCAAACCTGCAATAAAACTCATTCAAATCGTCGGCTAGTTGTTGAGTTGACACGGTGCCGGGGGGTGGTGTCTTGTAATTTGTGATGTCTTTCATGCCTTTCCACACCGACGCAGGATCATTGGCTGAAAACTGTTTCTTCAGCTTTTCAGAGTAGTTTCTCTTAGCCACTCTGATCTCCTTTGCCAGTGTGTTTTTGGCCTGTTTATACAAGACTCTGTCCCCGTTCTTGTAGGCGTCTTCTTTGGCCTGACGAAGCTGTCTGAGTTTTGCAGTGAACCACGGTTTGTCATTGTTGTATGTTAAATGAGTCCTGGTAGGGATGCACATATCCTCACAGAAACTGACATATGATGTTACAGAGTCTGTGAGCTCATCCAGATCGCTAGCAGCAGCCTCAAAAACACTCCAGTCAGTGCACTCGAAGCAGGCTTGTAAGTCCTGCTCTGCTTCCCCAGTCCATCTTTTAACAGTTCTTATTACAGGTTTAGCTGATTTCAGTTTCTGCCTGTAGGTCGGTATAAGATGAACCAGGCAGTGATCAGAGAGCCCCAAAGCTGCCCGTGGAACAGAGTGGTATGCATCCTTTACCGTGGTGTAGCAGTGGTCCAAAATATTACTGTCTCTGGTGGGACATGTAATATGCTGTCTGTATTTTGGCAGTTCACGGGAGAGATTTGCTTTATTAAAGTCCCCGAGAATGATTATAACAGAGTCCGGGTGTTGTTGCTCTGTGTCAGTGATCTGGTCGCCCAGCTGCTGAAGCGCTGCGTTCACGCACGCTTGCGGTGGAATGTAAACACTTACGAGGATGAACGAGGAAAACTCCCGCGGCGAGTAGAAAGGCTTGCAGTTGATGAAGAGCGCTTCTAGGTCGGGACAGCACATCTTCTTCAACGCCGTTACATCTGTACACCACCTTTCGTTGATGTAGAAGCATGTCCCACCGCCGCGTGATTTCCCCGCTGATTCCGCGTCGCGATCCGCTCTGAACAGCTGGAAGCCCGGCAGATGTAGCGCGCTGTCCGGGATGGCTTCATTCAGCCAGGTTTCCGTGAAGCACAGAGCAGCAGAGTTGAAAAAGTCCTTGTTTCTTTGGAACAGGAGGAAAAGTTCGTCCATTTTGTTGGGTAAGGAGCGGAGGTTCGCCAGATGGATACTAGGCAGCGCTGTTCTAAAGCCGCGCTTTCGGAGCTTGACAAGCGCGCCGGCTCGCTTTCCGCGCTTGCGCGTCTTGGAGCGCTTGGAGCGCTTGAGCAGCGCCGCTGCACCTCCGACTACAATGTCCAGCAAAACGTCAGAATGGTCGAAAACCGGTAAAATGTCTGGTGGTGTGTACTGCCGAATGTTCAGCAGTTCTTCCCTGGTAAAGCTGATTGTCGGAGTATAACTAAAAACAGGGCAAACTAACAAAAACATTAAAACAACTGTGGAGCTCCACACCGAGGCGGCCATCCGCGGCGCCATCATGTCACTCTTTTTTACAGCTTTATAGGTTTATACAGGTTACAGGTTTATACAGCTTATGTCTGCACTGTAAACTTGTGGCAGGGTCGAAAATACCACCTCACATTGCATCAAAAAGCCGGCGCAGCGAGCGGAGTCACCTTCAAAACGAGCTGGTGGTAGAAGACGGGGGTCATGAGGAGGCAGAGGCAGAGGCGGCGCTTCGGGCGGCAGTTCTGGCCTGGAAACGGGTGCAGAGGCGGAGGCCGCCAACGTGAACAGACCTTGTTCTTGCATCATTTCCACCAGGGACTGGAAAGCTTCAGCAAGATTATTCAGGGTTTGTTCCATCGAACCCATACGGGTTCCCTGGTTAGTGAGCGCCCTTTTGACGCGGTCGAGCTCCGCTGAGTCCATTCCGTAGGCGGAACCTTCTGTCATGGTTTTCGTCCCGGAAGGAAGGGGCGGACTCAAGTGCAGAGTGCACCGGGGTTTATTCAGACGCTAGACAGGAATCGAAGTCAGGTACAAGCAAGGGTCTTCGGACTGCAAACGGGCTAAACTAGGAAATCCAGCATCGGAGTCGGGAGAACAGGCAGTGGGTCAGAACACGAGTGAGTGGATCAGGGTTCAGGGCGGGAGCGGTCTCAGGAGAAGGGAAGAGGAGCGAGGAGCAGGGTACAAGGCAGCAGGTAGGATGATGCAGAGCAAGTGCATGATTGGCAAACAAGGTTCCGCAACCCTCATCGTTCGCTTCTGTCTTTTAAGCTGTCGAGCCCCAGGTATATCCGATTACTCCGATGACGTGGGCATGGCAGCGATTGACACTGCCGCCCTCAATACGTTCATTGTGTTTACCTCACAACCTCAACCGGCCCACTGAAGTGTCTTTCACAGGCTATAGCTTTTTCTTTTTTTCTTTTTTGGTCAGAGCTGGCCAAGTACCTTCTTGCCCCACACATGTGGAGAAAGCTTGACGCAAACCGAAGGATTCCTGCCAATATTAGGGAAGCCATGGAAAAGTGTGGGGTAACAAGATCTGACCCATAGGAAAGGAAGAGCACAGAGAAAGAAAAGGGCACAACAAGAAAGAGGTATCACGTGTACACTATGAGTATGCTGTCACTTGTGCTAAATGTAAAGAGTCTGTCTGCACAGAACAGGCTGAACCTTTTCCAGAAATATCTGTGATTAGAATGGTATTTCACTTGTATGCAATATAGTATAAATGTACTGTATATAAATGTTCAACCTCTGTGTGCACTTTTAAGAACATGTAGCAGGTATACACTTTTTTTTATTTTACTGTATATTGTGGTTTCAAACAAGGATGTTTCTTCATTTTTGTCAGAATTTTTAGAACCTTTAATAAAATATGGTTTATATGAAAAATCAGCATTCTTTGTTTTGTCATTGTCTTCAGTCAGAAATTTATTAAATGTGTTTGCATGAGTGTCTTTGGTGTTATTTGTACAGCAGTGTCTGTTTTGGTAAATTTGGCCAGGACTTTTTCTGTTGCCTCAGTCATGAATACAGGGGTGCTGAGCAGCAGGCAGCAGTGCTGTATTTGTGCTGGGTTGGGATATCCCCTATGGAAAGTGAGGTATGTGGTATGACATGCAGTTAACCGTGTCATAAATTATTTGGGAAACCATGCCCTCTCAGGGTTTCCCTCTAGTACCTGTAGTATGAAACAATACAAGAAAGTGCCTGAGGGATGTCTGAAATGTGATGGTCTCTTTTTAAAACCTCATGCAGCATGCTGCACTGTTAAAAGTGATTAGAGGCAGAATTGCGATGCACCGGTCAGGACACGTGTCTGTGCTGATGGCGCAGGAGTGACGAGAAGTGTTGCTCGCACCTTGGAACAAATGCATGAACATCATTCCTGTGTCAGCTTGTAAGCTGCTGAGATGACAAATAGCAGGGACCTGCTGGCGAATCAGATGTGGTTAACATCTAGCTTCTTCTAGCTCAAGATGTCTACCTTGGGAATTTTTAATGCAGGCATGGTTGAAGTCTCTTGCTGACTGGTTTTCAGGCCAATTCACTCACTTGGTGTATTTATGGCTTGATTACTAGTTAGTATTTATGGACAAAAATAACTAACACATTTTCCACAAGACATGGGATTGAAATGTAGTAAATCCTTAAGTCATAGGGGGTGAAGCAGGGTACACCCTGAACGGGATGCTGTTCCATCACCAGGCACTCGTGCACACTCTCTAACTGTAAAGTGCACACAATAAGGGCAATTCTGAAGTCACCAGTTCAAGTGAAGCACGTCTTTAGGGCTGTGAGAGTAAACCAAAGTACCCTAAGGTAACACATATGAACACTGGGATAACATGCAAGCTTTTCAAATTGTGCCACCCCTCCTCACGTGACAAACATGGTTATGTTCAAATATGGTTAAGAAGAATACAGTGATGAAGCTTGTTAATTAGGAGGGAATCCTGCATGCAGGTGCTCTGCTGTACCTTCGTAAGAGACATACCTCAAACACATTTTTGTTGTGTTTTTTGCTTTTTTTCCCCCCAAAACACTTAGCTGCTGTGACTTTGGTCCTACATTCCATCCTTCTTGTCATCCTCTTCCTTCCAAGCCAAGGCACAGTACAATACAGGCGCCGTCAGGTTACCACTAAGTGTCCACTGTGGAGATCTTAAAGAGCATCCATGAGGCCAGCTGGCGACAGCACTGCGCAATCAGATGGTTTACTTGTATCCCAGACAAGGTTTTGTGGCTTTATGGCTTGGTCCTCAGTGGTTAATGTCTGCCTTCCTGTGAAGTTGGTTGATACGCATATGTGTACTGGGCTGTTATTTCTGAAGGCACGCAGCATGTCAGGAAACATGGATTGAGTAAAAACTTCAAATGAACATGGTCAGGGTAGTGAGCAGAAGCATCACAGCGGATACAGATGGGAACACTTCTGTTTAAATATCTCCTACCACCACGGTCATTTTGCTCAACTCTTTCCTTCTGCTCTGGATCAGCTCTGCCTCGTGGCTTTGGCAAAGCCTACTGTTGGTGTGGAGCTCAACGGAAGGAGAAATGATTTGTGCTCCTTGCTTTACGAATCGCTTCCGGTCACGGTCCCAAGAGCCGTGCTTGTGTCATACAGGCACGTAACTCAAACCAGGGACCACTTTCTGCGGAGTGTAGCGGCGCTGGCGTTCCTGTGTGCATCAAAACTTCACTTCCGTTCATACCATTTAGGTGTTTTGTCTATGTGTACATGTATGCTGTGTGAATCTTTTAACCATAACTTGCCATTCTGATCCTCATTTTGTGTCATTCTACATTTACATTTATCTATTTAGCAGACACTTTCCTCCAAAGTGAGTTCCAATGAACTCTTTGTAGTGTTATGAGCCCACACACCTTATTCACCAAGGTGACTTACGCTGCTAGATACACTACTTACACTGGGTCACTCATCCATACATCAGTGGAACACACTCTCTGTCACTACACACTATGGAGGAACCTGAACAGCATGTCTTTGGACTGTGGGAGGAAACCAGAGCACACAGAAGAAACCCACACAGAACCCGCATCCTCTTGTACCACCCAGGCGTTGTGAGACAGCAGTGCTACTCTATTTTACTCTACGCTATTCTTGTCCTGCCAAGAACAGCTACGCTTTCAGAAAGTCTTGAGGAAACCCTCTACGAAGGGAAGAGGAACACGTGTAATTCCGCCCAAATGTGTGCAATAGTGCAATAACAGACTCGGCAATATTTTCTACGTACATTGCGCACACACATTTCCAGAACCGCTTGTCCCATACGGGGTCGCGGGAAACCGGAGCCTACCCGGCAACTCAGGGCGTAAGGGGGGAGGGGACACACCCAGGACGGGACGCCAGTCCGCCGCAAGGCACCCCAAGCAGAACTCGAACCCCAGACCCACCAGAGAGGAGGACCTGGTCCAACCCACTGCACCACCGCGCCCCCCTTACAGTGCACACATTCTCATGAAATCATTTGCAAGTTTAAAAGTTTAGTATAAGGGGGGGTTGTTACAGGGTGTCACACTTATTTTGATAAGTATTTTCTTTGTTTAATTATTAATCAGCAAAGATGAATGAGAACATGCCATCAGTACATTAATGAGAGCATGTGGGAAAATGTTGCAACATAATCGAGCAGCCTGGAAGCGCTGGTCTGATGCAATGCTTTGCAATTGTGCATCACGGGGTTTATTTGCTCTGTGAGTCCACATCAAGTGACTCAAAGAATCCAGGATGTCGGGTGGGAATCGCACGGCTCGGACAAGCGTGAGACTGGACATCCGGGCATGGTGCTCTCTGTTGCCTTGGCTGGTGTTGTGAGAGTGTGGTGAGGATATGGTTAGGATGAGTAAGCTACCGTGCAGCTGCTCCACCCTGAGCGAGCGATGTCTCTCAAGATGGGTTACACTGAGGACATGCCACCAGTGCGATTAAATTCCAGGCCCGTGTGTCACCGGTGGGTGAAGATTACGGATGTGTTCCGGTTTATATGATGATGTCACGTGTACAGGAATGTCCAATGTGGCTTCTGTGCTGAGTGTCGTGGTTTTAGACGTGCTCCTCTTTCCTCTCCCCGGCAGAAGGAGTTCGCCGCCCCACCTCGCCTGTTGTTCCGGAAGCTCAGTAACCCGGATCTGTCTGCCAGTGCCGGGAAAGTGAGGCTCAAGCGGCAACTGAGCCAGGAGGAGCGGCATGGCCCCCTGGGCTCTGGGCTGTACGGTGAGCAAGTTCAGGACAGGACTGCCTCGCAGACGAGCTCATGTCCCACCAAACACAAGCGTTTACACTAAATCATATTAACTCACACACTCACCCACAGAGCTTTGCAATATCAGTAAACATTATGTCATAGCCTTTCGTGTTCTTGCACAAATGGATTAGGTCACTATTTATCTGAGTAAATGATGTCGTAATTTACATTTCCTTCACAATTACGTCGTCTGTTGGTTGGCTTCCTGTGGGAGCTGACTGTTGCTCTCCTCGCACCATGTAGGCAAGCAGCTCCTGCCTCTGTCTGCCAGCTTGCACTGCGGAGTATCCCAGCAACCACCTGGAGAGGCCAGCAACCTGCTGCGCATGCGCAGCCTGTCCATGGGCCAATCGGCACCCTCGCTCACCGCTGGCCTGGTGAGTCACAAAACGCTGCCACGTGCATCACGTGTGCACACCTGCAAACGTACACGTAGAGCCCATCACGGTGCATGCACAAACACAAACACAGCTACATGACCAAACCCACACCGAAGCGCACGCACTTGATACGTTTTTTCCGACATGAATGTTACTGAAATGTACTGAATGTTTTCTGAAAGAACATACTTTAACCAACTTCTAGCCTTCAACCAATGTGCTACATTCTGCCTTAGATGACCCCGAGTCGTGCCAATATGTTTTCGAATTATTTTTCAAAATCACAATTATGATGCGTTATGCAGCACGTTCACAGTTTTGTTACATGATCATTTGTTGTTGCTGCTGAGGCCCCTGAGCTCAGTGTGTAGCTGTGAGCAGTATGGGTTCACGTTACCATGCATGTGGCAAGCTGTGTGTGGAGTCCACTGCCGCACTGCGCCCTGCTTTCCCTGATGGTAAAAAGACAGAACCTGTCAACGGAAGAGGCTCACAAAGCATTTTCTCCACCTTTTGTGCTTACATGAGGTAGAATGGATTTGTTCTGCTTTGTATCTGCAGTCTTCGCTCCTTCATGTCTGAGATCATTGACCCCTAAATCCACAGCGTCACCGTTTCAGTACCCAATAAGCGGTTAATATGAAAAGCTCTTTGTTATTGTGACTTTTATTATCGCTAATCTTCTGCATCTTTGTATTCAACATCTGTATTGATATTTTAAATGCAGTCTTCAGTGGTTAAACACTTTCGAAAAATACCCTTGTCAGAGACATGGAGTCATAGCGCTCGTCATCTCAACAAAGCGGTAAGAGGTGGGATTGAAGGGTTAGTAAGGGAAAAAAATGACGTGTTCGACGTGTAAGGAAGAGAGACACACAACTAAACATCTGGCAATAAGATGCATCTGATGCACAGTTGCATGTGGAAGACGTGTGCTAATGTGTTTTTGATTTCGTTTTGTTGTCTACAGCTCCAGCTGTTGCAGATGTAAGGTACTGCAGCTTATGCTGCTTAGACTCAGGCACGTAACCATAGTCACAGTGAAGCAGTACAAACAAAAGTGAAGGACAAACAGTGACTGGATTCATTGGCTGGAATGCGCAGGTGTGACAGTGAAACCGATAACCCATCGAATGTGAAGTAAATATTTTCCTTTAATTTGTACGTGAAAATTTCCTTTGGTAAAACTGTGAGTCACACGTAAGAAAGCTAAGAGTATAATACAGTTAAGATGCATAAGTGGGTGCATTTGGATATATTTTTGTTTGTATTTGATAAAAGTTTTACGCAGCTACTCGTGTGAAGAACCACACGTCTGAAACTGTCTCTTTCTCCTAATGTAATGCACACGTTGTATTTTCTATGAAATGTACATCGCTTTGGAGAAAAGCATCTGCTTAACGAATAAATGTAAGTATAATGTAGTTGTTCAAGTCTCTTGCAAACTGACTACCACTAGTGGGTTTGTCTCACACTTGGGCGACAGCTGCGGTTTTGACAGAAGGTGGCGCACTAGCACAGCTGACAATTTATTGTAGCGCTGCTACGAATGAGCTCTCCAGGAGAGTGTGTAATGTCACATATTGGAGACTGTTATGGAGGAAGGTAACGCAGGGAACGGCGCAGGTATCGGAATCTGTAGAATCAGATCATGCCTTGATGTTTGACTGCTGACAAACAATTTTTTTCCTTCTCGATCTTGTTGTCTGCTCTAAGCAAGTACTGCTCCACAGTCCATACGTATAACAGCGGGGTGGAAAAATGCCTTTCGTATAAACCAAACTGATTTAGAAACAACGCCTTTGTTGGTGTTTGAAGTCTGTGGTCAAAAGGTTTTGGGATGATGTATTTTATGGGCTTTTGAGAATGGTTCGCTTTCTCTTCTTTCCACCCTCAACAGCTCTCCTCATTTCATCCCCCAAAACCCTCTGGAAATATTTATTTTGTTTCTTCAGAATTTATTCCCAGTCCCTAAAATTCCTTTAATGTTACTGTATAAATTGATGATAAGTTATGCATATTTTTTCAAATAGTTTTTAAGGATTCTGACAGTTCAATGTTTTATTTACCCACACAACCAATTACAAAATAAGTTGTGCGTTTTTTTTGCTGACCTCTACAGCACTTACATAAGAAGTAATTGATGTTGAATTTCCACTTATTCTGTTCATAAATTTTTTGGTGTATGTAGTAAGATGTTTGTGTGCTGAATTTGTGCATGAGGGGCGGTGTTGTTGGGCAGCATTAAGACTGATGTCAAACTTAGAATCATGCAGCTGGTGCAGAATGATGGGAAGTTTTTTAAAAAGTACTCTTTCTTCAAGTCACCATTCATTCAGCACAAACCAAGTGTGGAGCATTCAGCACTGCAGTGGCAAACAATAATGATCACAGGATGGTTTGATGCGAAAAGAAAGCCAATGTGTTTGTGTGGCTGAGCGGTGGCTCGGGACAGGTGGTGCTGTGGAGGGGGCGGGGGGGTGGGGAGGCGGCAGCAGGTCCCAGTGGAGGAGGGATGTCAGTCTGCCTGCCTAGGAGCATCTCCATAGAACAGATGGCGCTCGTCTTCCACAGTAACCTTGCCCAGAGTGAGCCTCCACCTGAAGTCATCGCTCAACTGTTTCACGGTAGTATCTGCAATAGTCAAGGTCTGAGGAGACCTAGAACAAGGTATCCCTGAGTGCTGTCACCTTGCGATCACAGAGTCCAGATGAGACTCCCTGCTCCTGCTACGGTACCCTTGATGAAGGTACTTAATCTGAATTCACACACACACACACATTGTCGGAACCGCTTGTCCCATATGGGGTCACGGGGAACCGGAGCCTAAGGCGTAAGGCCGGAGGGGGAGGGGACACACCCAGGACGGGACGCCAGTCCGTCGCAAGGCACCCCAAGCGGGACTTGAACCCCAGACCCACCGGAAATTCCTCCAGTAAAAATGATCCAGCTCTAAAAAATGTGTCAGTAATTGCAAGTGGCTTTGTACGTAAACTTCTAAGTGAAACACCGTACGTTGCTTTGGAGAAAAGCTTCAGCGAAATGAATAAGTAATAATAGATCTAAACGAGAGCAGAGCATCCATGCATGAAAAATCCTCTCACAGATACCCAGGATTCTTAGTTAAGTGCTTGTAGTTGTGAAGTTTTACATTTGAATGCTTGCTTTCTGCTGCATGTCTTTATTATGCCAGGGGATTTTGATCATGCAGTTGCATTTTATTTCTGGTTCGTCTGTGGCTCATGAGGTATCAAAGAAGCGTAAAGGTTAAGCTCACCAAAACACAACAGGACCAAGCTGCGTTTTACCTTTTTATTCCCGCTTCTTCTCCAGGCTTTTGTTTGAAGTGTGGAGTACAGGTCCGTCTCTGGAGTGTGATGAATGTGAAGATGGGCACATTCATTTGGAGGCCTTTGATCCTACGGCCGTCTGCGTACTAAGTGGAAGCACAGCTGCCTCTTGAGCTACACAGAAAGCAATTAAATCATACGCCTCATTTCTTAAGAGATGCATTCTGTGGCTTCAGTGCCCCTGCTGGGTAGTTTGGGACCGCATAAATTTTGCCTGATAGAAAGAGGTCCAGTTGTACAACCAGCCAGTCTTTTAGTGCTTTTATTGCACTCTGTCATGTGATACACTGAGAAACACAGTCATTTTCTTTGTTTCTGGGAAACCGTAGCGCAAGGAGTGGTTAGAACATTGATCATTCCCAAGTTCAACGTGGCTTTGCGTTGCATGAGTGGGTACATTGCGTAACAATAACTCTACAAGCTACCAAACAGAGTCACCTGAAGGGAGCGTGGCTGAATTCTGTAATGACGTACTGGGGAAAAACTAAGGGCAAACTCTTGTATTGGATAACCACCGCAAAACCCATGGTTAGCCTTAAACCGTGGGAACATGGCGATTTTCAGCGACTAATGAACGGATGTGACAGTAGTGTCACACTGTACGGTTAGTACTTTACCATGGAAACAGTAGCGAAAAGGGCATGTGTGGCATATGAATCACTGTGTTGTCTTTGAGATACCGTTTGAAACATTTATTGCCCTTGACAGGGAGAAAAAGACTTATGAACACATGCATGCAAAAATGGTCACAAAACTCACTTCTCAGTGGGGACCGAATTGTAATTAAACTTTTAGTTTCGGAAAGTTTTTCTTGTCTTATTCATCACGCTTCCCCCCACAAAGGGGTTTCCATCTGTGTTCGCAATGAAATTTGCATGAGCGGTTTTACGAAAGATTGCTGTGAACGACAGCACCCGGGACTACTTCTTAGCGTCTGTGTAATAATGTTAAATGAAAGAGTTCTGCTCTAGGTTTAATATGGCATATTCCGGACAGCAAGCCCTTTTTAGTGGCTATTTTGAGGAGCTCACTCCTGTTGTAGTGTTGTGGTGCAGGTGCAGGGGATGATCCTTGCGCTTCCCATTCCTCCCTGCCAACGGCCATGATCCCCACACGTGTTTTCCAAGCAAATGCGGACATGTACCTCAGAGGTACTGTTCAAGATTCCACGAAGCAGAGCACCACCAGGGGAAAGGTAGGGCAATGACAAAAAAATCTGCACCTCTTTGAAAGTCACTCCCCTCTCCCCTTTAATCGTATTCCTCAGTACCCTGCTCATTATTCATATGGCATAAAATAATGTTCACACAGGGAATCGCCTACTTTGTGGCTCTGAAGATAGCTACACCTAGCCTAGATACGGAGATTGGGAAGTGGCATAGTGCAGTCTCAGGCTCACTGCTCAGTCATACAGAGGTAGTGTTCATTTGGTCAATAAAGTAGGAAAGACCAGAACTATGTACTCGTCAAGGTCTCCGTATCCACCACATAGTCTGGTCGTGCTCAGATATGGACCCCCAGGCAAGTAGGTCATTTAAAAATCTGAAGGAGCCGTTTGTGGAAGAATAAATTCACCAGTTAATTGAAAAATGCAACCAATGAGATTAAAGGCTCTATGAAAGGCTTAAAGACAGAGTTTGGGCACCCCTGAGCTACACAAAGTCATATACAGCCTTCAAGAAGTCCAGTTACGGTGAAGTTCTCAGAAAACTTTAAATTGTTCCAACTGAATAAGAAGCATACATCTCATTCTCTTTCATCTCAAATTATTAATCCCTGGCTTGCAGTGGTTGGCACACTTTGAAGGTCTGGGAAAGCTTTGTTCACATTCTGTGAAGTTAATGTGAGTTTTAAGTGGAGTCGCTCCACTTTTTGCTGTGTGCAGTACACTTTGTGTTCAGGACTCAATTTGCACTTGTGATTGGGATGAGGTATAGTGCCCTTGGAGAGCACGGTGGCTTGGCCTCTGCCTGCTCTCTGGTGGGTCCGGGGTTTGAGTCCCGCTTGGGGTGCCTTGCATCGAACTGGCGTCCCATCCTGGGTGTGTCCCCCCCCTCCAGCCTTGGGCCCTGTGTTCCTGGGTTAGGCTCTGGTTCGCCACGACCTCGCTCGGGACAAGTGGTTTCAGCCGGTGTGTGTGTGTATGTGTGCGTGTGTGTGTGTGTGTGTGTGTGTGTGTGTGTGTGTGTTTGTGTGTGTGTGTGTGTTTGTGTGTAGTGCCCTTGGATTCTAAATGAATGTAACTCTTAAATTTTACAAATCAGTGTCTGCCACTGATTTAATGGTAACTTTGTTTTTTTTTCTTGTCATTGGTGTCTTAGAATATTTCTTTTTAGAACTGAGAGAACAAGTCAGTTCCGTCTTCAATCCACTACCAGTAATTGCTTGAAGAACATATGGTTGCGGTGGTCCAGAGCCTATCCTAGAAGCATACGGCAGGAGGCGAGGGACATGTCGGACAAGACGGCATTATAGGGCGTCACGTATACTCTTTCGCACACACTCTCTAATGGCAGTTTTGAAGTCATTACTCCACCTGAAACACATGCTGTTGGACTGCGGGAGAATGACGGAGCACCTGGAGGAGACAAGCACACACACGCAGGGAAAATATGCAAACTCTGTACAAACTGAACCAGATTCAAAACCATGTTTGAACTCACCGTCTGGAGCTATGATGCACCAGCTCTACCTGCTTCACCACTGCTGCCCCTACTTCTGTCTTGTTTAAAATGATGGTTACTTAAGAAAGTAACACAGTCAGCCTGGCTAAATGTGAAGCTTTTGAATAATTTGTGACTGTATTTTTCCTTCGCTAATTAAAACATTAAGATCAGTCATGATTCCTCTATTCTAGATTATTATTGTGACTTGTCGGTCGTTAGGATTTCTTCTTTATTAGCAAAGAAAGAAAGAAGCATAAATCTCATTCTGTTCTGAACTCGTAATTCCCTGGTTACAATGCACTTTTTAAGCTGACGGTTGACCCAATTTAAAGTGCTGAGAGAACTTGAAGCTCGAGTCTGGGGAAACAGCTTATTCTGCATGTTTACACTGGAGCATGAAATATCTGTCAGGAAACGTTCATCGCTAAATGGGCAGGCATTAAGATGATTCAAGAAACTTCTCTTCACGGAGTTTCTCTTTGAAAAGACAGCACATCTTGTGTTGTGTCTGCCTATCTGACTGAAGCTCTGAGCGGTGCCTGGAAAATGAAGCCTTTTTCATGTGTTGAAGACAGAAAGAATAGAGTTTATCCATCAGGCAAACATGCATTTTATATTTTCAGTTAAAACTTTATTTAAATGCAGAAAACCTGGAAAATAACTTCCTACTTACTGTATTTGTGTGCTTTTTTAATTGTGTCATTTCCTTGGTTCATATCTCTTTTTCTGCTGCTCCCTTCGTGGCTTATTACATCTTTTTTTTTTCCTTTTCGATACACACTTTATAGGTTAATTGCTTTGCTTGAAGGTTTGCCATTTTCTTATGTATTGTGTTCATTAGAGACCCTCATTAATTTCCATGAGGACAATGCAGAGGGGTATAGGAGAAGGTCACAGAGCATCTCCATAACGTGCTGTACAGTGTTTTTAATCCATACCAATCGGATCTGTGTAAACCTTTCTCATTCTTTCTAGAACTATCCATACCTTAAAAAGCATCTGTATCTGTGAAATGTACTAAATCCTCATTGGTGTCATTAATTTCTTTGTCATTACGAAGGGTCTCTTGCTTTCCTTAGAACTTGCAGTCTTCACTACGTTGCATGGTAATCAGGTGAGATCTACTGCTTGCAGACATGTACTCTCCTGTGTGTACTCTTCAGGCTAATATATTTTTTCAGTGGTCTCTTCAGTTTACCACCATCTGAAATTTCTGCATTTGCTGCCATAATTTCCTATTACCAGAAGCAGTTCTGTTTATTTTCTTGGATTAGTGCAGCACGATTTCATAATATTAAGATATATTCTTTTTTTTATTTGTAAATATTGATTTTTACTCCGGGGGGTGCGGTGGCGCAGTGGATTTGGCCGGGTCCCGTTCCCTGGTGGGTCTGGGGTTCGAGTCCTGCTTGGGGTGTCTTGCAACGGGCTGGCGTCCCATCCTGGATGTGCCCCCTCCCCTTCAGCCTTGCACCCTGTGTTACCGGGTTAGGCTCCGGTTCGCCGCAACCCCCCTCGGGACAAGCGGCTTCAGACAATGTGTGTGTGTCCGATTTTTACTCTCTCATTCAGTGCATTCTTTTCAGTTCTTAACTATGGTAGTTTTTTACTGATTCATTATTTGAAATGAAACTTTTTTCTTTTAAATTTAGATTTAATTCTAAAGTAAGCATTTTATTTTATTGCTTAATGCCCCCGTCACCTTTCGAATGTTTCAAATAACATTGACTGCACTCTAGTTAGGTGTCAGACTGTCATTCTAAGTAGTGTCCCTTTGTTCTGCGGTGGAGGCTGAACCCTAGACAAGTATGAGGAGGGCTGATGTACGTAGAGTCTGCCGACTTACTTGTGTTTCTTTCTCTGGGATTCCTCATCCATCACTGTAACAATGTGTTTTTCCTCCCCGACTGCTCCTGTCCTTCTACTTTTACTTCCATGGTCATTCCGAACTTTGCCTACAACCTCGTATGTGAAGCCCCGGAAGAACAGAAAGCAATTAAAATGCATTATTCCTAAATTTAATTCAGCCTCGCAGAATAACTACAGATTTTCAGCCCAACTGGAAAAAAATACATTATTTAGGGCTTAAGGCTGTATCCTTTGTTGATATGATTGCCTGACGCATTTTGTTCAGAAATTTCTGAAGGGAATTGCACAGCTGAGATGAAGACTTCAAAAGAAACGTTTAGTTTTGCTACCAGGAGACGTAATGCATTTTCTCTGCCTTTGAAACCGTGTGAAAGGTAGGCAATTGACCGTCAGACTGTGCCTAAGCCCGGTGTTTACCTTCTCGATCTTTTCGGGGGTGAAAACGGAATCCAGATTATCTTCAGCAAGTCACTAAGCCATGTTCGTCGGCCTTGAACTGTAGGAAAGTGGCCTTGGACCGGGACTGTCCTTCACTGGCTGCTCTCATCTTTTCAGCTCCCAGTGAGGAGACAATCAATAGGCGCAGGGCGAGGAGGAGTGGCCGCCGGCCATCATTTTTATCCCGCCAGCTGGCTGGGCTGTTGGATGACCGTCCAGCTTGCTTCAGGGTCCAGTCCTCTGTTGTGTGAACAGTGCAGGAAGCCTCACCAGGGCCCTTATATATAGAGTCTGTGCTAATTTCATATTAAATTGCCTAGTTCATCGGTTTGCTTTTTATAAATGGACCTTAACACCACCTTGTATCATTTAGCCTAGTCAGTATTTATCTTTCTTGCTTCTGATTGTGTTTTAAATGCCTTAAATCTTCATATTTTGTACATTAATTGGAGATTAATCTCTGAAGGAAAGCATTTTGCATGTATGGTCATATTATGATTGTTCTGAAAGTTGTTAAGATGTGTTGATACGCAATTCATGAAACTGTGTGTGCATAATTAGTGGTGTGTATTGCCACTGTCCTTATTGTATTTGAAAATAGCAAATATCCATAATAGTGGGCAGGTGAACCATGGTGAATCATGTCTACACCATGGGAATGCCCAATTTATAAATTAATCTATGCAGTTTGACATTCTGTAAATGAGACCCTTGGGCTTCCTGGATTCTGACTCCTTGCATAGATATGAAATATAAACACAGTATTACAAGGGATATAGAATCAGCGGCACACAGTATTGTGAGTTTGCTTCGTTTATTTTAGTCCATACGGTAGAAATTGCTGTTATCTATATAAAATGTTGTTTAAAAAACATGAAAGTCTGCTTTTCTATCAGCTCTGCTGTAGTGGTGTTTTTACCACCAAACATACCTGCCCTCTTAGCATTCATAGTCCTTGCACGCCCTACTGTGTTTTATAATGTTCTGTTTTGATGTCTGTATGTGAAACCTGAATAAATATCTTTTCTCCTTGGAAGTGTGAGCACGTCTGACTCCTTGCTGAGGTAGTTTGTTAGAGGAACGCCTCTGGGGAAGGGCAGAGTCAAAGCCGAGTGCGCCGTCCACCTGCGGCTAGTTCAAGGGCCGCTATTTGGACCCATCTGTCCATTGCTGGAGGTCTCTGGTATGTGAGTGTGGACTTAGCCTGCTGCTGGGGGATGGGGCTCCGATGGAGGACTAAACACACACAACGATCACAACTGTCCTTGTGGTCTCTGTTTCTGGCTGGCTGCCTGTTGGCTGCAAGTAAAATGTACCCCCCCCCCCCAGGTGGGCATTCAAATTTTCAGCAATACATCATAATGGACTTGTAACATAAAACTTTAACGTAAACACACGTTGCAGCTTGGATAAGTGTTTAAGAACAGCTGATCTTGACAATTATTTTAATCGCGCACTTTTACACTAGATAAGACTCACTAAGTAGCTAAAGTCTGACGACCTGGAAAAACGTTGTGGTGTGAATTTTACATGTTTCATAAGTTTGGCCTTTCTATGGAGTCGGAGGCAGACATTTACATTTTACATTTACATTTACATTTATTCATTTAGCAGACGCTTTTGTCCGAAGCGATGTACATCTCAGCTAAAGTACAATTTATGCATTACATTAAGATAAAGAGACACGGCTGCAGACGTGTGACTCAAGTAAACCTAGTTTGTTGCCTACCGCTTGCTGCACCGAGGTTCATCGTTCGAGTAGGTGCATAAAACACAAGATAGACATATCCTGATACCCTCCTACCAATTTTTTTTTTAATAAACATTCTAAGATACACAAATAAGCGAGTACAATGCCGGCGTAGTGGCTGAATAAAGGTTGTATCAGGGGATGCTCATGAAGTTACGACGCATGAACAATTACACCGTAAATGAGCTGGAGAGAGACAAATGTAATTCTTTTCTCTGCTTTAATAAGGCTGGGACTCGTCTTGCTTGGTGAAATGTTGCATAAGTCATGGAGGTTTTAACCACGAGTCAAACTTTTCGAGCAACAAGCCAGGTAAAAATAGTGGCACTGAGCGTCATGGGGTCATGCGCTATTCAGTAAATGCTTGCAGAGTGTGTGAACGCCTTCCCATTTCTTCCGCAAGTAATTTCCTGTCCATATCAACTTCCAGTTCATACGCACTTGTACTCCGGTGTCCTTTTCATCAGTATGCAGACAGCAGTATGTGGCTAAGACCGACCCCTGAGATTCCATTCCACTGCAATGGGAAGCCCTTGAAAATATAGAAGATTGTATCTGTTTTTTTCGCCTCTTTGAGCCGTTGACAAGGGGCATGAGTGTGCTATGTTTCCTTGGCAACACCTATCAGGGACTTTTACTAACATCGGTTCGGTGAATCGACCAGCTCTCCTTAGTCTTTGCTGCCTTTGTAGCAGTTTTTGAACAGCGCCAACTAAATTAACCCCACGTATTTCAGCCATGTGCATACCAGCTCTGGAGGATCTCCTTTCTGTGACCAACTTCAGACTATTTCAAACAGCTTCAACATTTGTTGTGCGTTTCATTCTTTATGTCGGGGTTCGCACGTGACGCCAATGTCATAATTTTAACTATGTGAATGACGAGAATCCACAAGTCATGTATTCCCTGGGTGTTGTAAACATGAGATGGATTATCAAATTCTGACGAATGAATAATAAATATAGAGGGGTACGGTGGCGCAGCGGGTTTGTCCAGGGCCTGTTCTCTGGTGGGTCTGGGGCTCGAGTCCTGCTTAGGGTGCCTTGTGACGGACCGGCGTCCCATCCTGGGTGTGTGTGTCCTCTCCCCCTCCAGCCTTATGCCCTGTATTGCCGGGTTAGGCTCTGGTTGAGTGGCTTCAGACTGTGTGTGTGTAGTAATGAATATTCAAATATTATTGTTACTGCAAGTTGCCTGTAGTTTTTCAAAGCATGCTCCACAAGTGAGAAGTCGAAGTCAGTAATGTTTTCTAGGACTTTGGACTATTTATAGTTTAATGCTCACTACAGGATGTAGGGATTGAGCACGTGAACAATCGAGAAATTAGCTGTGCGGAAACTGCTAATTTGTTTATTAGCCTGTGCAATGGTCTCTCCCTGGTGTCACAGGAGACCCAAAGACTGGTGCAGGTGTGAAATGTCTCCTCTGACCTTACTCACTCACTCTCTAAAGGATGTGCGATTTCTTTAATTCGCACCTCCGAGGAGCAGCATTCTCAGCATCTGCTGTAACTTCCCATGCTATTGGGTGAACCTGACGCTGGTTTCTCAAGCTTCGGACTGTCGTAAAAGCACATTTTGAACGCTAATCTTCGAGCGTTTGCAGGTAACAGACTCTGTGCAGTCTCCTGTGCTATGTGCAAGAAAGAGAAGGGAGCCCATGTAGAGAGGAAAGGATAAACATATATAAGAGCTCCTACTGTTGGCTCATTCTTCTGTTGCTAAACTAACATTTCTGCTGGTCCTCTTCTTCTTTTCAGGAGCCCTGTTTGGTCGTGTTACCATAAATGTAAAAATTAACCCCTCCGCTTCCATCAGTTCTCATTCTTGATATTACAGTTAACCAAAGGACGGTGCTTAAAAAGGTCGCTCGCATTTCTCACTCACCGCCCGGATTATACAGGGTGAGTGAATTTCCCAGCTGCCTGTGCATGTAGGCATAACATTTGATTATGAATATTGAGACCACACTGTATTCATTTTATACTCCTTCATTTTAAAATGACACATTTTCCATGGCGCAGTAAAGTCATGTATGAGCTTGATAGGCTGTATTCAATGCAAGCATTATGCCCATTCTGTCTTAATAAATTATTAATGTGTTCTAGTGAGTGCTGTTGAACTTGATTGGCTCATTGCAATAAGTGAGTGTTTGTTCGTTTTGTGAATGATCCTGCTTGAGACGGGACAGTCTGTTCCCGTTGTCTCTAAAGGAGTCTGGTAGTCTTTCTGCCTGTCCATTTATTTCTAGTTTCGCCTGTTTTTCGGCTCTCTTGGGCCCCCCGTAGGGGTCTCAACCTCCGCTGGCTTGTTTCTCACAGACAGAGAACCAGGGTTGGGTGCGGAGAGCAGCACGGAGAGGCTGTTCACCCCTGCAACCAGCTCTCCGTTCGTGAGACGCGGCAGGTGGAGCAACCCGGCCTATCTGTGTAGTATTGATTTCTCCCTGTCTGAGGGTTAGTGTAACCTCAGGACACCTATGTGCTTTAAAGGGATCGTGAGACAAGTAGGGCATCGTGTAACTGCTGATGTATCATGTGCCAGTTGCCCAATATTGATCGGTCTTATCAATAACAATTTTTAAAAGCAAAGCTCCTGCCTAGGGGGTGTGTTTTGTTTTTTTTTTTAGCAAAAGGTACGGAATTCTTTCACCTGTGCTGGAGTTCTTCATTATGAATGATAATGTAAGGCCATTCTAATTCAAAATATTACCAAAGGGTTATGATAGTCATAACTCTTTTACTGCATATAGCAGTTTTTGTACACAGCAGTCTGCTGTTGCAGTGACCACTGTAGACACTCGAATTTAGAAACTTTTACTCTTTGTTGATATGAAATTTTCTTCACTGTTGGCTTTTCTGGTTTTATTTGTGATCTGTGTGAATCTTTATGTCAATTAAAATGCTAAAGGACTCTGCCATTGGATGTAAGCTCCTCTTTTGTGGCAGTGGAACTGATGTTGTTTCGTAGTAGTAGGTTATTTACCATTGTTTATTTAGCGGATGCTTTTCTCCAAAGCGACTTCCAATGAACTGTATGTAGTGTTATGAGCCCACACACCTTATTCACCGCAGTGACTTACACTGCTAGATACACTACTTACACGGGCTCACTCATCCATACATCAGTGGAACACAATCTCTCTGTGTCATTCATACACTATGGGGGAACCTGAACAGCGTGTCTTTGGACTGTGGGAGGAAACCAGAGCACCCGGAGGAAACCCACGCAGACACGGGGAGAACATGCAAACTCCACACAGACTGAATGGGGGTCAAACCCACATCCTCCCGCACCACTCAGGCACTGTGAGACAGCAGCGCTACTCGTTGTGCCACCGTACCATTATCAGGTCAGCGTCTCCACCAGCTGCTTTGAATTCATCACTCTGTGTGCTTAGTTTTCCTCACCAAAGCACTAGCATACCTTGAGGTTCACTGTCAGCAAAGGTATTAGGTGATTGCTTGACGAGGACAAAAACCTTCTGATGGCCTGCCTTGCGGAGGTTGATAGGGTGTCAGTTCAACATGTGAAGGTGAGTTTGTTGTTTGCTCATTGTAGAAGCTCTCATGTGATGAATAACTGTCCTGTATCCTGTGTTAGTGTGTGGTAATCTGTCCACAATTCAGATTGGTTTAGCCTTGAGCGCAAACGCTTGCTTCTTTCAATAGCAGTGCTAAGCATTATGCAAATGTCTTGCAGTCCGGCACGCAATGCCGTCATCTCAGATAGCTCACCGTTTCAGTTGCTATTCCATCTAGAGTATCAGTAAGAAGAGAGCCCAAGTTCATTGACAGGACCTGTGTTCTCGAGGGAGAATGAGAAGCACTTTTATAGTACATCAGTGCATTCTGCTTGTTTCCTGCTTGGTAACAGATAGTATTCCACCACATCAAGGATCACACCTTATTTACAATACATAGTGAAGTGTAATTCAGTAAAAATCTACTTTTTAATTTGTCAGTCTACATTTGTGTTGGTAGCATTTACTGTGACCTTCTAATAGTCTCCATAAGATAAAAGACTCCATCTGTACATTGGTTATTTGTTATATTTGTGTAGATACGTGCCTGAAAATACATAAGCCTCAGTTTTTTTTCCACATTTGTGGGCAGTATTTTGTCTCACCTGATATATTTGTTCATGGGCCATGGTTATGAAATTTGAGAATATTGCTCTAGCACATTAGTTATGGTTTAGACTGTTTTTCCTTCCTGAGCAGGTTGAAAATGGATACAATTCAAAGCACTACAAATAGTCTATCAACACAACACGATATGGTTTGTTAATAAATCTTGGTAAGATACGAGATAGACCACTTAGTCAGTATTACAACCTTACAAAATGTGGCCTTGTCGTTCCTGATTTTGATGTGTTTCTCTCAATCAGTTTTTGAGAAGCTTTGTAAATATTATCAGGAGAGCAGATCCAAATCGTGGAGTGTCGAAACATGAGGAATGCTGAAGACTTGAGCATAGCATAAGAAATGCATTTTCAATGTTTTTGGTGAATTATGACAGGAATCATGCTCAAAGATTAAATATTCAGTATGTGACAATGCTTTGAACATTGAATGCTGAAGATGTCAGATTTAATTTACACAATGAAGTGCTCAATGCACAAATACGGTTTTGACAATGTGCGTTGCCTTTGATGTTCCGAACCTTCCCTTTCCCCAGATCTAATTTTCATCTTAAAGGGAAAAATCTTGACCAAATCAAATACAACATCCTTATTGCTTTAGATCGACGGAATACCAGTGTACCTGAGAACCCAGAAGCCTTTATTGCCAGTATATAGCATATTGGATTGGCTGTGGTTCACCGCTTTATGGGGAAGTGGCTGTGGCTGGCTCACTCACTCCCTTTCCCCTGTTTGGTTGTTTTTACTAATTGCTCTCATTCCTCTCCAGTTTTCATCTGATTACAGCGTTGTGACCCAGGGCTCAGCAGGCCACTTAGTGTTGGAGGCTGATCATGTGATTCCGTCGAGACATTGGCTGAAAGAAGGTGAACTGGGCTGCAGCTCTGCAGGTATATAGAAAATGTAGCTTCTCACCTTCGGCAGTATAGACACAAAGACGATGAAAATTGTTACCTTCAGCTGGATGGACACAGTAGATGAAAACTGTCAACTTCTGCTGAAGGCATGACAGAGACGATGAAGACTGTCACCGTCATCGGGACAGACTTAGGGAAGAGGAAGATTTTCACCTTTGGCACTGTGACTGCTGTGTATTTTCCGTTTCTTCTGTGTCCCACGCTGTGTTTTTCATTAGAATGGATTTCAACCAGTTGGTTCCCTTGGTTCCCGAGACCCATTCCTACTTCATTTTTAAGTAGGAATAGGTCTCCACTGGTCTCAGTTTTTTCAGAGCATGTGCTTATGCAGGATGAAATTAACAGGCCTCCTGGTGAAGAGCCCCTGGACGCAGGCAAATGAAGTTGTGTCTCCTTGCACCGCGGAATTACTTAGAGAGGGTGTGTTTGCGATGGCAGTGCTATGAAAAAGCTAGCAGGCTGAATCAAATTAAACACAGCAAACTGCTAATGACATGGCTCATGGAGGTGTCGTGATGGTATATCATTTTTGGGTGGGAGAATGTAAATGCAAAATTATTTTTGGACTCACTAGTATGATTCACTTTGAGGCACGCTGCTGCTTCTGAAGCTGACAGTACAGTCACTTTTCACACCTGCGCTGTGTTGTGTTTAAAATGTGAAAATGTGTTAGTTATTCTGGTACCGTTCTCTGGATGGTTCGTGGAGATCCGAATACCTTGTGTCTTGGGGATTCCTACGCTTTTGTGTCTCAGAGTTACTAGCTGACTGTCATTTCTTCACTCTTCCTTCAAGAGCTGCTGACATGAAAGTAGAGCAGGAAGGAGGAAGCAATTTATACACTTGTAAGAACAACAAGCGTTACAAATACAAAATGACAATCCAAGATTTGCTGTCCAAATCTGAAGTTACCTGCATTACTGATTAATGTGAAAATCATTTTCGTGTGTGACAGTATGCTCAATACCACAGTGAAGTTTGAAATACTGAGCCATGTGAGGTTTGACGTATTGACCCAGTTGGTTCCTCGCTCGCTAATTAGTTTACCTGAGCTCGCTGGTAAATGTTTTGTCTGAGAAATTAAAAAACAGACCAAATAAAAAGTAAACTCAGCCCAAGGGGTTGTTAAGTCCCATCACTGTCACATGGGGTCATTTCAGGCAAAGCACGCTCTTGTTTTAGAAAAATCCCACTGGCTCAGTAATGAGTTTTTCCACATTTGGTGCTCGTAGATGTAGAAGAAAAAAAGCTTCCTCAAACAGTGAGTCAGCCTTAAGGCAGAACATTATTTTACCGCAGTGCTATGGAAAAGCACTGTTGCAGGAAAGGTGATCCTAATGAGATGAACCAATATGATACCATTGTTCTTCGGATCTGAAAACGATCAATCAATTACAAATCAGTACAACTGATAAATAGATGTGTTCCTGCTTTGCTGCATTTGCATCTATCTACGTTGGGTGTTGCTGTCGATGTGAAATGGATTCTTAGTTACGTGGGGAGAGTGTGACCATAGGTCAGTCACGTTAGAGGAGACTGTGTTACAGATCGATTGTAATGCAGCCTTCTGGTTGAACTGCGGTCCAATTACAGCCCCCCTGGGTATAGAACCAGTTATGCGAAAAGGCAGGAGATGTAGGTAGTTAGGGAGACAGGGGGGTATGACATGTAGCCAGCAGACCCCAGTGTGTGCTAAACATAAGGTTAGTATTTAGTGATCCATAGTAGTGGGAGTGCATGGACACCTATGTGTTTCATTGCTTTTGAAAGTTTTTTTTAAAAGAAAATCAAATTCCTTTACATCACCAGTCGTTAATGCACAATTTTTAACTGCACTCCAGTGTATAGCTGAAGGTTTCAATGAAGTACTGATGCTCAGAATTTCTCTCTGGCACATCAGTGCTGGGCTTGAAACCTGCAAGAGTCGGGGCACATGGCTAAGTATCAAAACCAACAACCTTACTACCGTTAAATATATGCCTGATAAAGGATACATTGCTATAAGTAAATTGTTTTGAGTGAATGAAAGTATGAGTGCATGTTTTTCTGCTTTTTTAATGCACCACACAACAATTACAACAGGCTGCACTGGTAATCTTTTACTGCTGCTTATACTGAAGTGCTTCGGCATTTGTGTGTTATCCATTCCCTATTATGGCTTGCTGCATCTAGTCTGAACTGCCACTTCAAAATGGAAAACAGGCAACCAGTGTTGGTGATTTTTGAGAGATGTTTGAAGTACTAAATCAGTTTCAGTTGTCTTGTTTTGGCTGTAATTTGGACTTACACGTATTCATTTGGGGGGGGTGTGGGGGTGCGGGGGTGCAGGGGTGCAGTGGCGCAGTGGGTTGGACCACAGTCCTGCTCTCCGGTGGGTCTGGGGTTCGAGTCCCGCTTGGGGTGCCTTGCAACGGACTGGCATCCCGCCCTCGTTGTGTCCCCTCCAGCCTTATGCCCTGAGCTGCCGGGTTAGGCTCTGGTTTTCTGTGACCCCGTATGGGACAAGTGGTTCAGAAAGTTTGTGTGTGTGTGTATTCATTTGGCTCATTCCTTCTTCAAATGTGCTACATAGAGAGGACAAATCTTTTGATTGGAATGCGGTAGCCACCTGCTGCCTCTTACTGAGTATATATGGTAAATTTACCCTTATACACTGATCAACTGCAACATTAAAACCACTGACAGGTGAAGTGAATAACATTCATTATCTCATTACAGTGGCACTTGTGAAGGGGTGGGATATATTAGGCAGCAAGTGAACAGTCAGTGCTAACTATCGGGGCATCACACTTCTCAGCCTCCCTGGGAAAGTCTATGCCGGGGTGCTGGAGAGGAGGCTCCGGCCGATAGTTGAACCTCAGATTGAAGAGGAACAATGCGGATTCCACCCTGACCGTGGAACAGTGGTTCAGCTTTTTATCCTCTCACATTGAAGGGGCATGGGAATTTGCTAATCCAGTCTACATGTGTTTTGTGGACTTGGAGAAGGCCTATGACCGTGTTCCCCGGGAAATTCTGTGGGAGGTGCTTCGGGAGTATGGGGTACCGGGGCCACTACTGCGGGCCATGTGGTCCTTGTACGTACGGAGCGAAAGCTGTGTCCGCATACTCGGCATTAAGTCAGGCCTGTTCAGTGTGGGTGTTGGACTCCGCCAAGGTTGTGCCTTATCTCCACTCCTGTTTGTGGTTTTCATGGACAGGATATCAAGGCACAGTCAAGGTCAGGAGGGCATTCTGTGTGGGAGTCGGAAGGTGACGTCTCTGCTTTTTTGTAGATGATGTTGTCCTTTTGGCACCGTCACGTGGCTGCCTCCAGCACGCACTGGAACGGTTTGCAGTCGAGTGTGAAGCAGTGGGGATGAGGATCGACACCTCAAAGTGTCCATGGTTCTGTCACGGAAAAGGATGGTATGCCCCCTCCAGGTAAGGGGAGAGTTTTTGCCCCAGGTGGAGGAGTTCAAGTATCTTGGGGTCTTGTTCACGAGTAAGGGAAGAAGGGAGCGTGATATCGGCTACAGACTGGGAGCAGCGACAGCAATAATGCGGTCGCTGTACTGGACTGTAGTGGTGAAGGGGGAGCTGAGCCATAAGGCGAAGCTCTCCATTTACCGGTCGATCTACGTCCTTACCTTCACTTATGGTCATCAACTCTCGGTGATGACCGAAAGAATAAGATCGCGGATACAAGCGGTCGAAATGAGTTTCTTCGCAGGGTGCTGGGACTCACTCTCTGTGACATGGTGAGGACTTGGGACATCCGGGAGAAACTCAGAGTAGAGCCGCTACTCCTTCAGATTGAGAGGAGCCAGTTGAGGTGGTTCGGGCATCTGATAAGGACGCCCCCTGGGCGCCTCCCTTTAGAGGTATACCAGGCACGGTCAACTAGGACGAGGCCCCGAGGTCGGCCCAGGACCCGCTGGAGGGATTATATCTCACAGTTGGCCTAGGAACGGCTGGGGATCCCCCAGGTTGAGCTGGAGGAAGTTGCGGAGGACAGGGGCGGCTGGGCCTCTCTGCTCTCCCTGCTGCCACCACGACCCTTTTAAGACAAGCGGGACAGAAGATGGATGGATGGTGAACAGTCAGTTCTTGAATTTAATGTGTTGGAACAGGAAAAATGTGCAAGCATAAGGATCTGAGCGACTTTGACAAGAGCCAAACTGTGATATGTAGACTGTGTCAGAGCATCACCAGGTCTTGTGTGGTGTTCCTGGTATGCAGTGGTTAGTATCTACCAAAAGTGGTCCATGGAAGGATGACCGGTGAACTGGCGACAGGATCATAGGCACCCAAGGCTCATTGACGCACGTGGGGATCGAAGACTAGCCCGCCTGGTCTGATCCCACAGAAGGACAACTGTAGCACAAATTGATGATGGCTAGATGCGTGTCGTTTACCTGGGGAAGAAATGGCAGCAGGATGCACAGTGGGAAGAAAGCAAGCTGGCAGAGGCAGTGTGGTTCTCTGGCCGATGTTCTGCGGGGAAACCTTGGGTCCTGGCATTCATGTGAATGTTACTTCGACGCGTACCACCTACCAACAGATTGTTGCAGACCACGTACACCCCTTCATGGCAACAGTATTCCCTGATGGCAGTGACTCTGCCACATTGCAAAAATTATTCAGGAATGGTTTGAGGAACATGACAAAGAGTTCAAGGTGTTGACTTGGCCTCCAAATTCCCCAGATCGCAATCCGATCGCGCGTCTGTGGGATATGTTTGAAAAACAAGTCCGATCCATGGAGGCCCCACATCGCAACTTACGGGACTTAAAGAATCTGCTGCTAACTTCTTGGTGCCAGATACCACAGGACACCTTCAGAGGTCTTGTGGAGTCCATGCCTTGACGGGTCAGAGCTGTTTTGGCGGCAAGAGGGGAACCTACACAATATTAGGCAGGTGGTTTTAATGTGGCTGACTGGTGTTGTTTGCCATGTTCATATTGACATGTTCATATTAGTACGTAAAAAAAGATTTGACTGAAAATTGACTGAAGATATTGTTAAAATAAGAAAGCAAATCTGAATCAGATAATAACTAATAAACATCAATAAATTCTTATGTTTCGTGTAACACACACACACACACATTGTCTGAGCTGCTTGTCCCATACGGGGTCGCGAGGAGCTGGAGCCTACCCGGCAACACAGGGCGCAAGGCTGGAGGGGAGGGGACACACCCAGGACGTGACGCCAGTCCGACGCAAGGCATCCCAAGCGGGACTCGAACCCCAGACCCACCGGACAGCAGGACCCACTGCGCCACCGCACCCCTCTGTTTTGTGAAATAAGAATAAAATTTGAAAGAAGATATGCAAAGATTTTGATACCATACAACCTTAATATAAAAACTTACTATAAGGTACCATAGTACCTTACTATAAGGTAGTACAGGTGCTCCTCTACTTACGATTTTTTGTAGTTATGATGGTACGATAGCAATATGCATTCAGTAGAACCCGTACTTCGAATTTTGATCTGTTCCCGTGCTTGCGATATGCGGTACGATACGCTCTCCCGATGCTGGGCGATGGCAGCAAGCCGCAGCATCCACTGAACCACCCTCACAGTCTCTGTAGCGATCACGCCAACAAGTGTAAACAACCGATACCGTGTGGAAAGCGTTTTTTTATTTTGTGTTTTTGCATCCCATCATGTCTACTTCAAGAATTTTCTTCTCTTCGAATCTACTTTTTTAATGCACAATGCATTTAGTGTCATGACATCTTGACTTAAAACAGTGTTGAGTCTCGCTGCTGTTAAAGGGACGGTTGTTAAAAACCATGTTTGTATAAAAGCACTAGACTGATAAAGGGAATGGACAGGAGGGTATGTTCAGCGTGTGCAATCTCAGGGGGACTTACGATCATTCCATCATTACAGCTATCGGAACCCTCAGCCTTGCTGTCACTGAGGATGAAGGCTGTGGGAGGCCTTGCCCTGGAGGGGATGGAGCTCTTTGCAGTCATGTCACCACCTCTGCATGTCTGCTCCCCTGAGTTGCTGGCACCTCTTCACATGGGCGCTGTGGAGATGGCCCTTGTTATTTATTCATATGGACCTTCTCCCAGCACCTTGTCCTTTGTGCTGCAGTAACGCAGATCCCCGGTGTGATAACTGCGCTGTAGGTCTGCTGTAGCAGAAAGTATATGTATGTGGGGGGGTGGGAGCAGCAGTTGAATACTGGGTCTCTCTTGTGTTGAGCAGACGGGGCTTTGGTAACTGTGGTAGCCCTCGATGGCTGAGTGGGAGGAGCTTTCTAACTCCCATTCATTTTATGCAAATCAGTTCCTGGCTCACTTGTGTGCAATTGGCCATTTGGTGGCTGCGGGCACTCCTGAGCGGCTCAGCTGACAGGAGGAAGAGAGCACGAGGGAGGGGCGCTGCTGTGTGAGCTTCGTTGCCGTGGTAGAGGAGGGAGGGGGGTGGGACACAGATGAGGAGGGGACCGATGGGAGGAAACGAACGGCGGCGAGTGAGCAGTGCAGCTCCGAGCAGGGGCATTGTGAAAGGAAGCGGTGTCCCTATTCCCGCTGGTCAGTCAGCACCTGCTCCAGCTGACCATTCCTGGAACCGTGCTGTGGAAGAGTGACGGAGGAGGAGGGGAGCAGAGGCATGTCGTTTGTGCAGCACGAGTGACAGCGAGTTATTCGCAGTGCTGCCGACTTGTGTGTGCAATTCAGGAGATACCAGAGGGTAAGGGGTGCGTGGTGCTCCCTGGCGCACCTCTCTCTCGAGCTGCGGTGCCAGTTCTTAGCCACGCTGTGTCACCCACGTGCAGAACGGACCGGTAAGGAGGGGGGGAGTGTGACGGCTAGCCCTGATGTAACAGCTGCTCCCTTTGGCACCTGGGAGGCAACGCACTGTCCTGCTGGGAGAGAGGAGCCTCGGGTGGTGGTGCCATTGTTGGTGGGCTTCCTGGTAGCCTGGGAGCAGCACTGGTGTCTCTTTTTTCACGTTTTGACATCTTCACAGCTGTGGACTTTGAAGACCATTTTTGAATATTCAGATCAGGAGTACTTCAGGTTTTGTTGCCCTTTCTGTACATCTTAAGCTCTTTCAACTATTAAGTTTTGGACCAACACCTTGCAGGTACCAAAGAGAAGATCATTTCCTCAGGTTTTGGTCGGAAGTTACAAGGACTGATCGTTCTTAGTTTATATTATATTTTAGTTTACATTAAATTCTCCTTTTGAGGTGTCTGATGACTTCTAATATTTAAAGAAGCTTTTGGCCTGTCCTTAAGAAAAAGGTGGAATGGGAGCGATACAGAGCAACAGCATACACGTGTGAAGGATAACACAAGCAGAATGGACCGATGAGGACATCATCGCAGGAGCGCTCGGATCTTGTGCACGGAGCATGCTCAGAGGGAGCTTCTGTGGAGTGGATGAATGGAAGAAGCGCTTAGAGGGGTGAGCTCCAGGATATACAAACTGAGAGACAGAGGGAGAGATGCACAAAGCTAGATCTCCTGCTGTCTTAGCAGTTGCTCAGCCAGCCCTCAGAAACAGAAATTCACGCACGCACACGCATATATGCACCATACCAGCGATAGGCACGCACTCAGTCAAGATCGCCTTATAGATCGCACAGCACTGCTGTTTTGAGTTTATACCTTTACCTTGTCATTATGAGAGAGCTCCGGGGCAGATCTGCAACGAGACACTAGCTCCTGTGCTTGGCCTCGGAGGACAAAAAGAAACGGTGTTTCAAGTCGCTCGGGGGTTAGCGAAGGAGTTGCCTCTGTAAGGAGCCCCTGGGGGGGATACGTGGATGAGCAGGAAGTTGGAAGCACGGACCCGAACAGCACCGCACTGAACGCATAAGGTGCACCCTGAGGACATTTTCACCTGAATATCTGCACTACTTCAAAGGTTTCTTCCAGGAGGTTTTCTTCAAATTGGAGGACAGCACTCATTTCGCAGCAATGGAAGCACTGTGATCCCGTAAACAGGGAAAGAAAAGAACACGTGGACCTCCTTGTGCAACTGCATCGTTGTGCTCTACTCGACAGTCCCTGGTGTGGCACTGTCCCCAGGAGGAGGCTGGAAGCATGGATGACTCCAGCATCTTGAGACGCAGAGGACTGCAGGTAAGGACTCTTCATAGAGAACTCCCCACGGGCAAGTTAAGTCACAGCAGAGTCTTGGTACAGTTTCCTGGAAGCAGTTTCGTATGCTGAAAGGATACCACTGATGCTTTAAAACATTTATTTGATATTTTGATAAGCTATTCTAGCATCCCTTGTCTCTCTTTCATTACTTTGATATTTGTTATTATTCATGAACATGTTCCTTAACTATAGATCTCAATATGTGGCTGCAGACTGTAACAGTAATGGTGTCTGTGATATGCAGACAAAAGACTGGTTGAAGTTAAAAAAAAAAAAAGAAAAAAAGAAAAAAAGGTGTTATTTTACCGCAGTGAAAAAGACTGTTTGTAGTCACTTCTTACCCGAGCACAGTATGACCACAAGACTATCTGATTATTTGGTGTAATAAAGGACACTGAACTCTGCACTCCTGGTCTAAATTCCTCCTTGGACTCGAAGTACGCAAGTAGAGAAGCCCTGCACAGACACTACGTCAGTGGAGGTCTTGTACATTTATTCATTTCATTGATGCTTTTCTCAGGGTGACTTATAACGTTAAGCTACTTACAAAGATTTGCCCATTCATACAACAGGGTAATTTTACAGCTCTAACCACTATGCTACCTAATAGCCTGAGGGACACACCTTCAGTCATGAGTCGGCGTGTCAATACAGAGCCCCAGCACACATTGAGTGACTTGATGAATGAGACAAGGGCCCTAGGCTGATCTGTCCAGCGGTGTCTGTCTAGTGAACTGCAGTGGGCCTTTGATTCAGTAAATCCTCCAGGGTGCCATGTGGCCTGAAGGGGTGCCGACTTCCCAGTGACCCACTTCTTCTGGTGCCAGCAGGAATATAATAGAGTTCTGTCCCGGATCGGCAGCCTGGGACTGGCCAGGCTCTAGGAGAGCAAGGAGCTCCACATCAACCTGTCGAACTGTGCCGTTGTATGCAACTGTTTCAACACAACAAAAGGGGTTCAGGGTGAATGAATCAGCCCCAGGACACACTCTGGAGCCTGTGTTTTTACAGCCTCTTTTGTGGAGTGAATAAGGGTAGAATGACAGAATGCTGGAGTGAAGGTCTGTTTGTGTAAGCTCCTTTACTTTGTCAGCATCAGCAAAACTCCTGTGGGTGAAGTGACTGCCAGGTTTTTGAAGCGAGCGCAGCTCTTGCGTACATACACGTGTGGTGGCCCATCAGGCCTGCTTCACTGTTTGGGGTATTTGTTATGTAGTGAGGGGTAGGGTTAGGTGGCAGTTGGCCTGGGGGCCTCAAAAGCTGGGCTTGTCTGCTGGCTCAGCATAGCCTGAGGCTGCTTGATGATTCAGTAAATTCTATTCTAGATGGCATGAGAGCTTGATGGACAGTCTGTACACTCAACTGCTTCATTGCACTAAGCTCTCCTGGGGGGTGTGGAACTTGATGCAGCTGAGGGAAGTAAGGGCACTGAAAGCAATAGAGAGAAATGGAACACCCTGGAAATAGTAAAATGGGTCTTAGTCATGTTCTTAGCCATTATCAACTCAATTTCATCAAGTTTGATTTCATAGTAGTACAGGAATCACAAGTCAGGTTCACCCAGCAGAAAATGCTAAGTGACAGTAAGAGTCTGAGGGGTCTCATGTTGCGCTCACTAATGCATGGGTTTTTGGTCTTCTCTGTGAGAGTGTCTGCTTGTCAAAATTGTGTTTTAAATGACTGCTGCTGCTTCGTTAACAGTTTGTGTCAGACTGGTAGGAGACATCTGGGCACCTGTGGGCAGCCAAGCCTTGTGGAACACCTGGGTATTTACAGCCTGTCTCCTCTCAGAGTAATGCATCTTCTTCATTGCTGTCTGCTGTGTCAGGTTGCCATACCTCCTCTGAAAGCATGAGAAAAAAATCAGCTCATTTTCACCTCTGTACCTAGTCACTCTTAGCCCTCCCTAATCTCGTTTTTGGCTCCCGAATGATGTCAGTGCAGTGCAGGCACCTAATTGATTGTGGAATTTCATAACACATAATCTCCTTTTCTGTTTAACGGATTAGAAGTTATTATAATGAGCTGTGCTGGTGGCATTGCTTTTGCGTTGCCTTTGCATTGCTCACACATTAAGCAGTAAGGGACTATGGCTGAGCCCAGGCTTCCGTCCGTAGATCAGGGCAGCAGAGGCCTGGGCAGCAGGCGCTCTCTCAGCTGGTATGGAGCAAAGCTCACTTTGCTAAGGGAACTGGAGGAGTCGGCGGACGGGACAGGGCAGGTAAGGCATTCCGTCTTGCCAGGAGTTGGACGCTTGACTAAGTATCTGGATGGCTAGCCTGAGGGCCAGGTGTATTTGGGAACTAATTCTGGGTGAAGGTGTCAGATAATTTGATTGTGCTAGTGTTCTTCAGAGAAGTTCAGCAAGGTGATTAGTGTTAGTTCAAGGCTTTGCACTGGGAGATCCATTTGTTTTTACAATTGATTTCCTGATACACCGCTGTTTCGGAAATCCGTGCCGCAAGGCCATTCATAGCCATGGGTAATGGGCAGGATAATTGTTTATTAGAAGAGCGCAAGCGGCATCCGCTAATGATTTTAGGCCAGCTGGATGCTTCCTCGGTGTTTCCTTTCCCTTTCCAAAATTGCCTGCCACTGTAAGTGGTAGACTGTATTTCTGTATTCTAACTGATGGGGTGAGATACCGACTGGTCAGTTTGTGGAAAAGCTGTGTTAGGGAACACGGAAACTAGGGCTTTGAATCTTGTGTTGTATGAAGGTTATCTGGTTCACATGTAGTATGTCACAAAGTGTAGGTGGCATTTCATATTCATAATTGTTCCTTGCGGTGTCCAGTAATGAGAGTGGATGAAGGGCACAATAGGTCTGTTTAGCGAAGTCTGCATTAATCTGCTTCACTCTGCCGTGGTCTCTGACACTCTGCCGTTGCATGTGGTGCCTTGATGGGAGCAGAGTCAGCTAAAGTAGTGATTACCTTCCATCCTCTGTTTGCTTCACTCTTAATCTACTTATTACAAGTAGTCACTCAAAATGATGCATTTTTATGTGGGTGTGATAGAGCAGGTCTGCGACAGTTAAGTGTCTGCAGGAGACAAACTCATCCATTCATTCCAAAAAGTAGAGCAAACAGTGCGAGCATACACTTAGTTGGCTACATTTTTATGTCAGACAGTCAACTCCCTCTGTTATGCGTAACGTGTGATAATCGAGTGTTGCCTGTGTATTATTCACCCATCAGCACTTCATGCTTGAATCTACCAAAGGACCCAAGTAATGTTTTAGGTGACTTTAAATATTGCCTGTTTCTATGGTGCAGATTCTCACTTGGAGCTGAATGGGAAAATTCATTCTTGGGGAAGTTTGTAATTACTTGGTTTTGATTAATCATTGTACGTTACAGTAATGGGGGATTTTAAGGTGCATGAATGAACTGGAATATCTTATTGAATCACTTATACATTGATTAATGTGTAATTTAGTCAGTACGTACTTGGTTTGCATGGTTGTGCATTATCGCTATCCCCTTTTGGTGTAAAATGGTTAGGTCCTTCCTGAAGACAGAAAGGAGGCTGTTTGAATTGTTCATTTGCCAGTTTACAGGAGTGTGGTGTAGTATATGTATACAGATGGTGTATTTCTTGATGGCACATGCAAAGTATGGTATACTTAAATATGACATATACTGTAGCATATGTTCGTTTTCCCCTCACTTGTTTCGGTACTTTAATGCACACCTCTGACACCCAGTGAGTTGTGACTTAGCGTCAGTTAAAGAAAAAACCCAACACTGAGCACGTTCTACCCTATTTGACACACAACATATGATACTGGGAATTTAACAAATTAAATGTTTTTCAGAGGATCGTATCTTCATTTTGTGTATTTCTGAGTTGTATTTTTTTTATTTAATATGTTTTTCCAGACAGTATTATATCGAAAAAGGACTGACAAACACATACTCAAACTGAAATGCAGATGAGTTCTTCCTTACATTGTGTGGCACACAGCTCGTGTTGGAATGAGCAGCAAGGATCCGGCTACGGTAGTGATGAATGACTGGAATATTATGTCTGTGTCTTTCGTCGGCCACACTTGGTGTCATGTTGTTCTCAATAGTCAGTTGAACTCTGGATTAGTGATACAATGGAAATAGGAACCTGCCCACAGCTGATTTCAGCCATCTCTTTGGACACATCAAACATTATGAGCACCGAATGTGATCTCTTAAGTGGAAGTACACCTGAAGGGTTCTCTTATTTAGCCCTTTAAAACACTTTGTGTACATTTTGTCATATTTACATTTATTTATTTAACAGACACTTTTCTCCAAAGTGACTTCCAGTGAACTCTGTGTAGCGTTATCAGCCCATACACCTTATTCACCGCAGTGACTTACACTGCTAGATACACTACTTACAATGGGTCACTCATCCATAAATCAGTGGAACACACTCTCTCTGTCACTCACACACTATGGGGGAACCTGAACAGCATATCTTTGGACTGTGGGAGGAAACCGGACTACCCGGAGGAAACCCACGCAAACATGGTGAGAACATGCAAACTCCATACAGACTGAGTGGGGATCGAATCTATATCCTCTCACACTACCCAGGTGCTGTGAGACAGCAGCGTTACTTGCTGTGCCACCAAAGAACTTAAGCAGAGTGTAGTGATCAAGGAATCTTTGACAGATCCATGTTCTGGAATTGTCCACATATATCGGTAGTCAGGCAAATGGCATAGTTTAGAGCATAGTGTAATTCACGTCCTGAACAACATGTAGCTGTGGGAGTGGTGATGATATATGTCTATTTAGGTTGAACAGATTCAGTTTTGTCGAAATCCTGAAATTTTCACAAAGGTATTTTAACCACAGTTGGTCCTCTACTTAAGAACTCTTGAGTAATGAACTTTTCACTCTTTTGAGAGCTTGGTTCATATGGTGGAAAGTAACAAATTAAGTGCGCTTTAGAATCACGCATCTACATCTAAGTCTCTCTTTCTGTTGATGTAATGCACACATTGTATTTTGAGTTGTATGTCGCTTTGGAGAAAAGCTTCTGCTAAATGAATAGCTGTAACCATACCGATTTAGTTTAGTTTATTTCCTATTAAGATAGCTGGCGTACCAGTTTGAATTGCGCTTTACCTAATGTGCTGACATAGAGATTGTGAACAGTAAGTGTTTTTCAAGAGTGGAGATGACGTGAAAGAAGTGAACAGAAGGTGAACAAGCTGTAGATGATCCCATGCTTGTACACATCTACCAATTCTGAGCACACTCCATCATCATCCCCCTCCATGTAATACCTCTGGCTCCAAGTTGATGTGCAGTTTTCTGTGTTTCAAGGGAAATAACATGTAACATAGTTTTTAAAATTTCTTCTTAAAATTTTGCTGTTGTTTCTTATTTTTACACTCATATCAGATATTAGTGAATTTTGCATGAGCTCTTTAGTTTTCTGTGTTGTAAATACACCTGCTGTCACGCTCACCTCACCCACACCTGCCTCTCATCAAGGCGGGATGGGATAAAAGGACCGGGATTCCACGCCTGCTTGCAGAACCTCACTCGAGCAACCGCTACTTCCGTGTCTCCAACGATTCCTGTTCTTTCAAAGTTCCTGATCTCCTGGCTACCAATCTTTGCGTCAGCTCGTCGTTTACATCCCTTGCCTGTCCCAGGAAACCCTGGACGCTCATCGCCCGACCCTCGCCTGTCCCCGATCCCCGACTACTGCCCTTCGTCTTGCCCCTTGGCTTTGTCTGTTAATAAACGGAACCTGCGATTGGGTCCTACTCACCTTCGCCCCGGCTTCCATTGTTCCAGCATGACACCTGCCTTGGCACTCAGACAGTCCAGACCAGAGGGAGTGGAAGTCTCTCCCCTTGGTAAATGGGAGTGAGATAGTCTGTTTTGCTGCTCAGTTCCCATCCAAAAACATACTGTTGCCTCTGACCACTCGGAGCTTTCATGTTGTTGACATTAAGGTTTTATACACTTACACATTTAAGTAAGGGTTTTGTCCAAAGCATATTACAATGTTGAACTACTTATAATTATTTCCCTCGTTGTACAGCTGGATAGTTTTACTGGTGCGTTTTAGGGTAAGTTACTTGATCAAGCGCACAACAGCAAGGGGTTAGATTCAAACCTGCACCCTTTAGGCCTAAAGTCAGTAGCTGTAACCACCACACTACCAGCTGCCCCGGAAGCAGTATCCAACAGTGATACATTATACATTCGTTATACATTTAGCAGATGCTTTTCTCTGAATCAGTACACACACACACACACACACACACACACACACACACACACACACACACACACACACACACACACACATTGTCTGAACCACTTGTATCATTCAGGGTTGTGGGGAGCCGGAGCCTAACCCGGCAACACAGGGCGTAAGGCTGGAGGGGGAGGGGACACACCCAGGACAGGATGCCAGTCTGTCGCAAGGCACCCCAAGCAGGACTCAAACCCCAGACCCACCGGAGACAACCCACTCTGCCACCGCACTCCCTATGTAATCAGCATATAATTCAGAGTAATCAAAAATGGATTTCACAAACAGAGAACTACAGATGCAGACATGCAGTTATCAAAATACAGTCACTTAGTCCAATACCACTGTGTTTTTTCTACCTGTACACATAATAGGAGAATTACATACAGAATTGATGATGAGTCCCTGGCTGGCCCCCTGTCACATTCAAATTACGAACTGCTCAAGTAATGAACCAGCTTTCGGTCTCTATGAAGTTTGTAAAAGGGAACCAACTGTACATTAAAAATTCTGGTGACCTTAACTAGTATTTTTATACATTAAAGCACCTGTTTTGGAATACTAAGTGAAGTTGATTGTAGGAAAGAATGTATCCCGGTAGTTTAAAATTAGCTCATATTGCACAAAATTCAGATGCTTTTCTCCAAAGTGAAATTGGAGACAACTCAGAATAAACAAAACAGATGAGCTGAAGTATTACGCAAGTAGCTGCCTGTAGAACTCACAAGCAGATTCTTCCATGAAATGCTATTTTTCTTTTGGAACACCTTGTTTTTGGCAGATTTTTCTTGATTTGCCTCACCAGTCACATGCTTGAGTACACCTGCTTGTTACCAGAGGAATTGAACACTACAGGAGATGAAGTTGGTTTTATACACCAATGGGTCAGAATTCAAAATATTTCAACCACCAGTGTTTTTGAGACACAGAGTGCATGAGAGGATGAGAGCCTTATTCTGAAAATGTGTGTGTGTGTGTGTGTGTGTGTGTGTGTGTGTGTGTGTGTGTAGTTCTTGATGTCCAGCATGGAGGAGGCAGTGTCATGATCTGGGTTTGCTGTCCAAAGTGTTGTTCATATTTAGCAACATCATGACAGAATCAACCAGCGTGGCTATCATAGCATCTTTCAGACGCATGCCATTCCATCGGGGTTACTTATAGTTGATCAATTCTTCATTATCCAGCAGCACATAGACACAAAACACCCTGCCGAGTTGTGCAGGAACTTTGTATGGGTACTGAATTGGCAAATATTTTGTTCTTTCATAGCAAAAGCATTAGTATTGAAACTCTCGCTATATCAATATAATTATTTTCCATCGGGGCACCTAAGATTGGAGTGTTTACCTTTATCTGATGTAGTACATGTAGCTGAATTTTTTGGTAATGAAGAATTAATGTGGTAATTGCCCATGATGCATTGCAATGTCTGAACAGCTGCCTGCTCATTCGTTCCGGTGACGGGGATAGCAGCTGTTGGATATTGCTAATTCCTGGGACTATTCCAGCTATTTCTTAACCCGTGGGATGTTTATTACATCCTTAATGAAAAGCAAAAAGACACTGTGTCAAAGGTAGAGACCAAATCAAGACAAACACTAGACAACAGGCACCCTTATTGATTTAAATGTACAGGGATGGCATGGTCCTGAATAAAGAACTAGAAATCTTTTATCTATCGTAGTTTTGAGAAGTGTGCATTTTTGTGGAAAAAATATGCTTCAGCAGGTTGTTAATTGTGAAAAAAAAAAAAAAAACAGAATGGTATAATCTGTGCTACAGAATTTTAACCCAGTAGGTGGCATAGTGGTTAGGACTGCCATCTTTTGCTTGAAGGACCCTGGTTTGAGTCACACTTCCTTCTGTAGTCCCCTTGCTCAAGGTACTTAGCCTCAGTTGCTCCAGTGAAAATTACACAGCTATACTAATAGGTAAATGATTGTAAAATGATTTGAAAAGAAGCATCAACAAAATAAATAAATATAATCCACTGAGATACCACAATCATGCCGTGCTGTCCAGTGCTAGAGTTCCCCCTTAAGAAAGTGAATTGGTAAATGACGTGCTGTCACAAGCATATGGGCAGAGGAGATGAATGTAGTGACCAGAAGCTGATGGCAGATACAATTCACATAATCCCTGCGGCCATGTCGAACCTAGGACTGGCCCTGTGTGTATAGGAGTCCCTAGGGTTATGTTACCCGGTGGACTGTTTCATACATTCTTAGTTTGAACCTGTGTCACCCCTCCTCCCCCTGGGATATTTTAGTGTTGGAGAGTGCATTCACTCCTTTGGCAGACTGATGTCGTCTTTTTGGATTGCTGTGATTGGCGATCTCTCAGAGGAAAAGAGAACTATTCGTGCTCTGAGATATAAGACAGATGCCTCCTGCTTACACAGCCTTGGGCTAGATTGGTGGGCAGCAATCAAAAACCTAAAATTGAAAGGAAGTCTTGTGAATGACATTTAAACAACAAAGCCCAATTATCTCATACACAGTTGTGCTTTGGTAATTCACATGTACGTTGTTTGACAGTATTGAGTCTCTACGTGTGGACAGTTTTATTTATGGAAACTAATGATTCTTTGTGAAAATGACTTCTTGACAAAAACAATATTGCCTTTCCTTCATTTCCTGAGAATGATCTGCAAGGGTTTTGGCTTAATCGAGTCAGCCTGAACAATAGAATATCATCGTCAGCACCTGTCAGCCATGTCTCTGGGCCATTGTTTCTGGCTTTGTGCTGCTGATGTGGCACAGGATTCCTCACTTACCACTGTGCACTCCCTAGATAGACTTGAAAGACTTTTCACTCAGGAGTAAAGCACTGGAGGGTCTTTATCCCACACCTGTGTGCTGGGTTGCAGGTGAACTGCAGGAGCTCTGTGGAAGTACCTCGGTGGATAAGGAGCAATATCCATCTATCTCATTATTATCATCATTGTTGTTGCAGAGCTTACAGCGCACGTTTCGTTTAACGGATTTTGAAATTGTACATATGTTTTAACAGCTGGATATTTTCTTGGGGCATTTAGCACCAGAAGGACCAGGGTTCAAACCCCTCCCTCTGCTGTAGTAACCCTGGCCATTGTACTTTACCCTTAGTTATTACACAAAAACAATTACACAGGTGTATGCATTTGTAAATCACTGTAAGTCACTTAGTTTACAAACTTAATGCTGTAAGTCACATTAGAGAAAAGTGACAGCTAAATTAATAAATTATGATAAGGAGAGGTACCTTTCCTTAAAGGTGCAATAGCAGGGACTGTCTGGGAACTAGAACTGTCAAATTTCAATCCATGTAGTTTTCCCACTATTCCGCTTTTGGTTAAAGGACACTTATAAGTTCAATGCAGCGCTGATAATGCTAACTAGTAGTTTTTATCAGGTTTGAGGTATTTGTTAGCCTTGCTATAACACTAATATCACGAGTGTGGCAGTCGTACATTTTTATTTTACTCCCATTCAAATAGCTGAATATTTACTGAAGCAGTTAAATTCACACAGTGCTTAGTGCTACATCAACAGGGCAACTTGTGGGCTTTGAGCCTATAAGATTTTCATTGTCACTTTCATTCATTTACTTCCTGTATGTGTGAGTATAAATATCTGTAATACAGTATAATACTAGGTTGTATTATCTAGTATTACAGAAATGTATGCACACACATTGGAACAATGGTGTAAAATATCCATCCATTATTAATAACTGCTTGTCCAGTGTAAGGTTGTGGTGGTCCACAGTCTATCCCAGAAGCATAGAATATGAGGCAGGATACACCGTGGATGGGATGCCAGTCCATCACAGGGCTACCACACACACTCATTCACTCACTCACACATGCACATATTATGGGCAGTGTAGAGTCATGAATTCACCTGAAGCATGTCTTGAGACTGTGAGAGGAATCTGGACCACCTGGAACATAATCCGCATGAGCGCAGAGAAAACATGCAAGCTCCACACAAACAGAGCTTCACAGTGAGTTGGATTCAAACCCACATCAAAATGTATATCCCGGGACCTGTGTAGCACCAGCACTATCTGCTGCACTACCATGCTACCTGGTGCAAAATTATTGTCGTATACGTTGTTACAAGAACATTTAGAAAAACGATAAATAGTCACACGCACAGAATCTGTAGGTAACTTGTCCGGAGAACAGGGTCGCTTACGCTCCAGTTACCTCCTCGTTGCGTGTGTTCCAGGTTGTGGCTCAAGGGCTCTGAGCAGAAGCCACCAGTGATACCAGACTCTCTAAAACTGTGTGCACTGTACTTCTATTTCATTATACATGAAATCGCACTGGTTGTGACTCATCTGCCTGAATGAGTAACTAGCGCTTACCCATGGAGTCAACGAAAGAAAACGAAACGGGACAACAGCAAGCTGGCATCGGTTGAGGACTTAAAAAATTTGTTACTTTAACGTTTCGGCTTCAAGTCCCAGGGGGCTTCTGCTGTTCTCTTGAGGAAGGTACAGTATGCTCTATTGATCCAGGACGAATTTTCTGCTTTGAACAGGTCCCATTTCTCAGGTCATGAAATACTAAGTATAAAAGTGGGATGTTTTCTTAACCTCAAGCTGAGCATTACTTACTGTTGTTTAGTTTTAGAAAGGATCTGAAAAACACCTGTCTGACTTCCCTAAATAGCTTCTTCTGACTTTGTTGACCTCCTGACATCAATAAGGCAAACCCTTGTTGTAAAGAGAATTGCTGCTTTTTGACACCTTGGGGGCAATGTTGGAAGATGTCTGCTCTGTGGTCTGAAAGTGCTCTTTTCTTCTTCTGCTTTAAGCAGGTTAGATCTCTACTGCTGTTCCCATCCTGGTTTGGAAAAATGCAGTATATAGGGTCAAGGTCACACACAAACTGGAATTATTTCTTGTTTGCTTACTATTTCTGTGATCATTGGCAGGCCTTGCCCTTTTTCATAGTCATGCTGTTTGAGTCCACACAGTGAGAACCACAGAATGGAAGACTTAGAGACCTCATATCATTGACCCATGTCTTTACAGGAGATGACCTGCACAAAGACAAGATGTGTTTCGTAAGTGTACAATAAACAGCGTAACCCAATACACAATAAACTCAATAAAAATGTATTAATTATCTTGTCACTTAATTTTGTGGAGAATGATAATGGTGTCACAAAACAGAGCAAGTCTATGGAGAATGTGTCCCCCAAGCTTATTAACACCTGGAGGTTTTGTAACTGAATGCAGAAGGCAAAATAATTTTATTTAATTATAGACATCGCTGGTTTCCTGGATGAAACTAGATACATTTTCAATGTTGTCATGGCAATTTTTATTCAAGTCCTATTAATTATTTATAAAGTCAAGGTTTAGGTGCATAATTGTATTAAATTAGTGGAAACAGGTGATTAATGCAACAAATTCTTTATGTATTTTAAATATTCTTCAGCAGGCATGAAATGCCACATACTTATGGCATACCTGTTTTCTATCTCCATGCATGTGTTGTTGCATGTTAATTTTTTGAAAGGACAAGTGAAATGAATTTGCATGCAGTTATAATCATCTGTTCTGCCTTCTGTCACAAGTTGCATCAATGTTTTTTCCATTTACATTTAGATTTTTTGATTTGGCAGACTCTTCTCAAACACTTTCAAAGTGTATTAGTAGCTAAGTGTCATGAACATGTACTATGCGTGTTTATCATTTTTTAAGATTTAAAAAACTGATAATTACTTAAAATTCATTTACACTACATGTTTGATACCTTTTTATCCAGCTGACTTACAGTGCTAGATACACTGCAGTGTACTACCTAGAGTCATTCAGCCATCTATACCCCAGAGTAATGTAACACACACACTATGGACAGTTTGGAATCAAAAATTCACCCAAAACACATATCTTTGGACTGTGGGAGGAAAGCCGCACACCTGGAGAAAGCCCATGCGAACACGAGGAGAGCATGCAAATTCCTAATTCCATCATCTTATCGTACCCTGATGAGTGTAATTAATTCAGCATCATTTGTATTTTCTAATTGGATACTGAGCGTTGTGACTGGGGGGTGTGGTGGTGCAGCAGGTTTGGCCGGGTCCTGCTCTCTGGTGGGTCTGGGGTTCGAGTCCTGCCTGGGGTGCCCTGTGACGGACTGCTGTCCCGTCCTGGGTGTGTCCCCTCCCCCTCTAGCTTTGCGCCCTGTGTTGTCGGGTTAGGCTCCTGTTCGCCGCGACCCCGTGGCAGTTTCAGCCAGTGTGTGTGTGTGTGCGCTTATTTGTGTATCTTAGAATATTAAAAAAAAATAAATTTGTCAGGAGGGTATCAGGATTTGTCTATCCTGTGTTTTGTGCACCTACTTGAACGATGAAGCTCGGTGCAGCAAGTGGTAGGTAACAAACTAGGTTTATGTGAGAGTCACATGTCTGCAGCTATGAATCTTTCTCTTAATGTAATGCATAAATTGTACTTTTGCTGAGATGTACGTCGCTTTGGACAAAAGCGTCTGCTAAATGAATAAATGTAAATGTAAATGTGTGTCACAGCTGTGGAATTTTAGTCACTTCCTCAGACTGAGAGCCTTAACTGTCACTGGAGGCAGTGTAAGAGGCTATAGGCACCATAATATTTACAGGACTATACTTGAGACCAAGCAAATGTTAAACACTAGAATCTGAATGACTTCAGTAAATAAACTCTTACCAGTACTGCTGCATCTGGTTTTCCGGCCTCTGCCATGAAACCTCTCCAGTTAATCGAAAGTGGGGCAGCATGAGTTATGTTTGACCTGCCAAAGCGTCCCGGTGTGCCTCCCCTCCTTGTCTCTCCCTGTAGCTGCCCATACCAAGTTCAACACTTTGGTTGCAACCTACAAGACGGTCAAAGGATTATTACGCCGTCGCCCACAAGACACGGTCTGATATACTCCAGCAAAAATGTCTGGTTGTTTGGTGGTCCCACTCATGAAAGATCCAAATTCAAAAACCTGTCGGTTCTTGGTTCTAGCCCTGAGGTTGGTCATTCAAGCTTCCTGTCTACCTCAGAACTGCTGGAACCCATCGAAATTTCAAGGAGGTTCTCGACACGTACATTTTCGCATCTTGCCAGTCATCTTCATATAAATTCTCGCTTCTTCTTTACTTTTGTGCACTTTTGTTTACTCTGAACCATGCATCACAGTGGAGAATAGTGTCTGATGTGAAGATTCAACAGCAGGAACGATTCAGGTATTAATCTGTAAATTACTGAAGCTGCATGGAAGAGAGGTGTCTGCTAACTAGCGGAAGGTGAACCCGAGTACCAAGCAGAGCTCATGGAATATGTGGATTTCTCCTGCTGACTTAAACAAAGGAAGATTTGCATTAAAGCACGCATTTCACGTGATCCAAAGTTCAACCTCACTTTCATTATTAGCACTTTTCCAAACGGTGCAGTGTCCTGGCCCTCTGTCACGGATAACAACTTTTGCTTTAGGCCAGTCCAGGTCGTCACCCTGCTGATGTTCTGTTTTTGTAGCCCCGATGCGAATCTGAACTTGAGAAATGCCATAGTGGACACCCGTTCCCACCTGCACTTCCTCTTTCCAGTCCCATCAGCCTGTTCGACCGCTGAGACTCATTCGTCCTGGTCTCCGTCCCGCTCAGCATCAGCCCTCTCCTCACCCTCCTCCACACTTCCTGGGCCTGGGTGAGCTCAGTCTGCATGGTCTGGTGTTGAGTGTTTACAGGTCTTATTCTACAGTCTTCTGGACATCTGTTCACTTCAGCATAAGTGACAGAACAGGAATATTTCTGCCTCCTTTACTATGTGAAAAAGGAACAGTGATATTAAATAAAATAGATGATCATCAAATTTATCTCCTGTAAAGCAGAATGTATGAAAAACGATTAGCATCCATTCAAGTAGTTTCAGTATCTGCTTAAACAGTTAATTGTGGGATCATTAAGGTTATAATGATCCAGAATATATCACAGGAAGCAAATCACTGATAGAGTCACACAGTCACTCGATCACATTTGGAAGAAAGTTTATTGCCACTGGTTGACCTTAGATGTATGTTTTTGAGTAACGGAAGGCAGCGGGAATATCAGTTTGCGGTATTATTATTCAAGTTGTTGCTTTGTTACTTAGAGGGTGGTTTTATCTAAGGGGATTTTATGTTTAAGAAAGTTTTGTGCATTCATATAGTTATTTTTTTGGCACTACTTGTCACTGTTGTGTATTATGGTGAAACTCTTTTCTCTTCTCTTTAGTACGACTGAAAGTTGTCTGTTTTCTGGGATGTCTCTAGGCTCAGTTATATTTTCAGGGAAAGACAGAAGAAACACAAACCTAGCATGGAGTAAAAGTATACAGTGTTTCACGAGGCTAAAGACAATACGGCATGCTTGTCTTCAGATGCAGCTCCCAAAGACAGCAGGCTCCACAAGTCATGCCTCTGAACCGAGTTCCCCTCCTGCTCGAGAAGAAGCGTTTGTCTGGCTGCTGCGAGAGACAAAGACTCGTATCAGCACCTCCAAACTCTGACTGCTGCCAGGCAGCTCTGTGCCAGATTGCTCTGCTCGCTAATTAAAAAGCCCGACTCCGGATGCACGTGCTCTTTTTAGAAACAGAAACAGAAAATGGGCTTGACGCTGCCCCATCCATCGCCTGTTAGTGACATGAATCGCAGCAGAATCACACCGTACTGTCCTGACAGCGCCTCTCCTGTGACAGCAGAATGTTCCACAATATATGAGTGTGTGTCCTGAAGGGTGCTGGTTCAAGTCCCACGCAGATCCTTGTTTTATACTCTTGGGCAGGTGCTAGTATGGCTGATCATCGGGATCCCCTGCTCTTCTGCTCCATCTCCTTATGTTGTCTTTATATTTTTCGTCTTTGTGTCGCAGAGTAACGTGCAGCAGTTGAGAAACTACAGCTGTAACCCAAGGTTTCCATGCACTTGAACTGCTCCGCTGCAATGTGCAGCTGTGCAAGTTGTTCTGGTGCGAAGCATCGGTATCTTAACAGCGTAGTGTACTGTAGTGCAGTCTGCTATGCTGTACAGTACTGTACGTCGCTCTTGCATAGTGTACTGTCGCCATGGACGCGTCTCATCGTATGCGAGTGCCAGTGAGAGACCGTGTGCCTGCCAGCTCCCCCACCTGGTGGCAGACACGGGCCACTCGGGGTAGGTTTTACTGGGCATATGGCAGCGCTCTGGGGGACAGGTCAGCAGTGCACTCGGATGAACCCCGAAAGGAAGCCGCGCGGAGCTCCCTGCTGATCTCTCTCCAGTGCTGCTGTCGTTACGACGCAAGTGTGCTCATACTGAAGTACACGCGAAAGACAGACTGTTGAGTCTGTGAGCTCGGCTCTTTTAAGAGGATGAAAAATAGACTGTTGAGTCCGTCTTGGACTTTGCCGCTGAAGAGCAGCTGAGTGCTTCCATCTAGTGGGGAGGGCTGAGAAGTAAACCCTTTGAAGGATCACCTGGAATACTTAACTTGACTAGTTGACTTAGCTCTTTGATTAACTGATACTTTCCTCCAAAGTAGTTTACAGATTATATTTATAATGATTTATAATGATGCCTCTTTATAATGATTTATCCATTTTACAGCTCTGTCAGTTTTGCTGTAACAATTCAGGGTAATTATCGTTCTCAAGGGTACTATAGCAGGACATGGGATTGGGTAGAAGTTGGTGGCTCTAACCACTATGCCCATGGTACAAGTTAGTGTGCTATTAGTGACAGCTGATAGTGTAGTGGTTAGTGCTGCTGCCTTTGGATCTAAAGGTTGCAGGTTTGAATCTCACTTTTAGCTGTAGTATCCTTGAGCAAGGTACTTACCCTGAATTGCTCTAATAAAATTACCCAGCTATATAAATGGGTAAATAATTGTAACCTTAATGCTGTAGTTGCTTTGGAGAAAAGTGTCAGCTAAATGAATGAAAATAAATTAAGAGGAATGAAAAACAGCAGTGGACTTCATCACGTTGCACATTTTCAGTGCAGTTGTGAGGTCCTGCCCCACCTCTTATGCTGTGTGTCCAACAGTCTAGTTTTCCGTATTGGATTTTCAGCCTGTTTTGTGGTTGGCGATTGTTGTTCGGAACAACATGGGGCCTCTGCAGGTACTGACCCGGGTTCGAATGCACTCTGATGGTGTTCTGTTCTTTTCTCTTTCAGAAGGAGCTGAGCCTTCCCAGAAGGGGCAGTTTGTAAGTACCACTGCCGCTTCCTCCGTCGCCGCGGACTGCCAGACACTGCTTGTTAGATAGCGAAGACCATTTTGTTTCTTGGCTTACAAACAAACTAAACCTCACCAGAATTCGTTACTTGCACAGTGAGAAAGACTGCATGCTTGTTCTCTGTAAAAGCTGTGAGGAGATGCAAACTGAACTCATGGTTAGGCAGGAAGATACAGGACCCAGATTCCTATTTTTGTAATATACATAAGTCTATATTACTGCTTATATTTACTATTTATATTTTGTTTTTTAGCTCTGTCTCAAAAGTTATATGCAGCTCAGTGTAATACTGCCGGTTACACTTCTGAAGCTGTAATATTGCGGCGCTGCTGAACCGAAATCTGCATGTTAATAGTGACTCATACACCACGAATTGTAAATCGCTTAGGAGAAAACCATCTGCTGAAAAAATAAAAGTAAATGCAGTATCCGTTGTAACGGTGCTTTCTTCCGTTCCATCTTTATTGGGCCGGAGAGATACCGCGGCAGCAATCAAAGCCACTCAGCTGCGCAGAAACACACTCGAGGTGGAATAAAGCACAGTTGGTGAAACCACGTGATTTATATGTGACACACCGGTTGAGTGAGACAAAGCATGGCAGCAGTGCTTCATTATTGAGTGGGAAGATTACTTAACGACGGCTGCCAGAAGGAACAAAACAAATTGTAAAGGACCTACTTTATTTGTTGAGTATTAATGTGTTCTTTGTCTGTTAAATTTTCTTACACGTTGCAAATCGTGTCACATCCAGCGCTCGTTGCTTGGAGGACAGCGGGCAGCACAATGGCACAGCAGGTAGCACGCCTTCCTCACGGTGCCTGAACTCTTGGTATTGGACATTAGATCGACCCCTGTGTCTTTCAGCCTGCGTGCAGTTTGTGTGGGTTTCCTCCCACAGTCCGAAGACACGTATGTGAGCGGCGCATGTCGCTGTGTAAATGTGCGGTGCCTGCTGTTTGGTTGCCGCAGCAGACACGACAGCTGACACGGGTTTGAAGGAGAGGGTTACCTCAGCAGCTCAACGTGGGCACATGGGGTAATTGCCCTGAAATTCAGGCAAGACCTTAACACGCGGACTTCTCCTGCTCCAGGGCTCCCTGCAAAGAATCTGGCCAGCTAATGCACTGGTACTATGACAGCAACCTGGCACCCACGCCAATCTCACTCAGGAGCCTGACCTGCTGCCCAGGAACCCCACTAGATACAGCTTCTGGGGGACACAGCACCTCCCTCCTCCCCCCCTTGGTTGCTTTCCCTGCCAACTCATTCACCGATGCTGTTATGCCCTAGGTACAGATACATAGATGCCTTATTTCTTTATCAAAGATAGAAAAAGCAAAATTTTCTTGAATCAACTTATTAAAGTACTATTCTGACTGTTAGATTTAACAAAAAATAAGGATGGACTTCTCATATGAAACTCAGCTAATTTTTCTGCTTGTCTGGCCGTTCAAATCTTGACTGTTAATCTGAATTCAGTCCACATTTTACCTCCATCTCTAAGTTCATCTCCAGAGTTGCAGGTTTGTATTTGGACTTGAAGTTGTTGGAAAAGCAGGTAGAGCTGGGGCCTTGCAGCTCCTGGGTCAGGCGATTGGATGTGGGTTCCAGTCGGGCTTAGTCTGTGTGTGGTTTACATGTTCTCCCTGTGTTTGTGCGAGGTTCCTCTAGATGCTCCATTTACCTCCCATAGTCCAAAGACGTGAGTTAAGTGAAGTTGTTTCTACAAATTTCCAGTAGTGTGTGTGTGTCTGTGTGTAAGAATGAATGTGTGTGATTGCCCTGTGATAGGCTGGTATTCCATGAAGGGGGCCTCATGCCCCCTTTGCTTTGGCGTAGGCTCTGGACTTCTGTGGTCTTGCACTGGGTTAGTGGTTATTGATAATGGATGAATGGATGGCTGCTCATTCACTGAGCCACATTGCACTAAACACAGATAAAAGAACTGGAAGTAGCCAGTTTATGTTGAATCTTGTGGGAGTACACAAATATTCGTGACAGGCTGGAGATACCAGTGTTTGTAGTGTTTTTTTCCCCACCGTTGACTTCCCTGTTTTCTTTCTATTCGTGATTTTTCAATTCTCAATAAAGCACAGCTGTACAATAAAATTGAAGATTTAATTAGGTATCGTTGTCTGATTTTGGAATCCAATTTGCCACATGGAGCGGTTGACAAAAATGTTGCTGACCGTGGAGCAAATCCTATACCTAACCTAAGAAGGACAGCATTTTCTTTTGTGTTGTACCTGGGCTGTGAAAGGCTGGTAGCTCAGATTTCCATGTACATATAACCAGTCAGGTGTTACCATTTTAACATGTGCATTTAGGGTCCTTGTGTAGGATCTCAGCAGCGAGTGTTGTGTGGTCACTTTGAGGGAACAGGATGCAGAGTGTGGCGTTGTTATGGCAACGGTCAAAGCTCAGAATCAGGACGATACCCACGGTACAAAGGAACAATAATATCAATGAAACATACTGAATCCCTGGGATTGATCAAGTTACAAGCTTTTGTTACTGTCCACGTTTCTAGCATTTCTTGAATTTTGTGCCGTGTAGGGAGATACCGACGGAACACTGTGCATAGATGGAATAGTACATCTGTGAACGCTTTGCCCGTTTTAAAGCTGTTGGTACCGTTAAAGACACACTGGAAATAGTCACTCTGCCGTTTTGCGTGAGCATGTGGAGAATAGCAGAGTGGTGGGGAGAGAGAGAGAGAGAGATAGAGAGAGTGAGAGAGCGGGAGAGTGCACATAAACACACTGACACACACAGAGACACACATCCTTATGCAGAAGCTCCTTACATGAGCGGCAGCATCGAAAGCTGGAGCAGCTCCGAGCCCAGCTGAGAGCAACGTCCTCCGGCTTCATGCCCCGCCGCTCTGGACCCCCACCCTCGGCTCTCTCGCTCCAGCCGCGTGGGTAGCCATGGGCCATGTCTGACTCCTTCTGGACAGTGCTCTCCAATTTCTCCCTGCATGAGACGAGCATGCTGCGTCGCTCCAAGAGGTACTAGCTTCTTGCCTTTTTGCTTGGTGTTTGCTGAAGGTCAGGCAGCTGTGTTTCCGGTGAAAGCTGGAAGATGAAAACCCGACCTGGACTTTTAATGTGTGTTTTACGTACAGATTGTGGTGATAATGCTCACTTCCTTCCGTTGTTGGAAACTTCACTGTCCCTCTGTTGCCTGGTCAAAGAAGAAGGACACGTTAGTCATACTTGGAGAATAGCTTGTACTACAAAGCCACTGTCCTTCCCAATGAAAAGATGAGCATGGTGAGTGTCTGGGCAGCAGGGAGGATGTTTCCCTTCAGCAGAGATTTGCGACTCCAAGAAATGGCCTCTGACTCATAATGCTCCCTGCTGACTCTGCTTTAAGGTGTCTGCGTTTCTTATTTTTTAGGCAAAAGTCCTCATGCTTCGTAATAAACCCCACGTGTAATTGTTTTGAATGTCATTCATAAATCTGTGTGGTGCATATGGTGTTGCTGTCGCCCCTGGTCTGCCCTGCTCACAAGTGTGGAAATTGTAGACCTCGCTGTCGTCAACGTCAGCATCCTGGCCGGCTTCTCGTTCTTCCATGCCGGTGTCCAGAGACCTCTGTCCTGACATCCTGTCCTCACCAACAGCACGCAGGGATTACATGTCGTAATTTCTGCCCGATTCATGTGAAAATCCAAAAAACTCGGATGACCCAGATCTGTTGGGATTGTGCTTTATGTAACAGGATATTCTCAGCGTGACATCCAATTTCCTCCCTCGGCAAAGGCAAGCTTATCCACGAAAAGAACGTGGCTGTGTTGGGTTTCATCATATGGAGCTGAGCTCCCCCACATGTCAGAAGAAGGCGGTGAGGAAGCTGTACAGTTCTCTTACTGCTCCATGTTGGATTACCTTTTTTTTTTTCTTTTACACTACCCCTGTTGCCATGCTGGTTATGGACCCTTCACACTTTCTTGCTTCCCTGTCTTTGGGAGCAGGTTCTGTTGAAAGGGAGGGATAGTAGTAAGTATAGTAGTAAGATAGTAAGTTGGATGGGGTGGTTCACTGCCTGGCTGTAGAACAAATCTCCAAGACCACACTTTAACAGCCCATTGTGAAGAGAAACACTAGTGACAGTTGAAACCGATTTGTATCATCGTGTTAGCCTCTTTAAAATGGGAACGGGGTGTGATAGGAGGACCCAGGATCTCCAATGTAGGTGAGCACACGTGCAGTTTATTTACACAGTGTAAGAGTGTCAGGGGAAACTAGTGTCAGTAAGAAGGGGTTCTGGTCCTCAGGGTCGGGTTGACCGTTGCTGTTGGGGGTGTTGCGACCCTTCTTGACCTTCTTGTCCATGCTTTGGTTCTCTGTCTCATCATTCACCTTCTCATTTTTAGATACATGGATTAAATTGTACAAATATTGAGGATCAGCTGTGGGTGTACTCCCTCCTCCTTACCTCTCCTCCCGTGTAGACCGGGCATACCGCACAGGGTTAATGGCCTTCAGATTCGTCACTTATTGGGTTCCTCCTTTCATCTCTGGAGTTGTGCGCTTGGAGCTAAGAGTTTGATCAGTCTACCTGTGAACTGTTTGTGTATAAGCCTGTGAACTACAGACAAGATGAATGGGAGATAGGGAGAAGAAGTGATAATCTGTCACTGTGCTGAACCTTTCTGGAGCTCCACATTACCCGTGCCCTGCACTTTCTGTCCCTGGAGACCTTGCAGGGTTCAAGCCCTTGGTACTGTAAGAGCAGACTAAAGGATGGGTGCTTTAAAGTGCTCAGCTGGGTATAATAGTGAAAACAGACACTGACGTGTTGAGGGCATGGTTCCCGGAATATCATTGCCAACCAGTTGGACAATGTGGATCAGGTATCCTATGAAAGTACTAGGACCCGGGCTGTCATCCCTCCTTTCACCTCCTCACTGGAGTCCAGGGACACAAATGAGAGAGGTCACAGCTCTTACGGAGCCAACCTTCCTACATGTTTTTTTGGAGATCTATCCCTCATCTTCATGTGTCCCCCAGGCTCCAGTGCTCATGCTCTGAAGTGAACCAGAGTCTCTGAGAACTAAATGACTGCCTTTCACCAGTCGCCTGTCACATTGTCCTTTTAAAATGTCAAGCCGATGTGCAGTTTGGTACGCTAGTTTTGGCACATCTCTTGTGTAGATGTGTAGGTGTATCACTGACCTCTATAATCATGAATTACTCATGGTGCATAGTAACGTAGTTCACTTAGTTTGCAATTGTTGTCCATCTATCCAGCCATTATCAGTAACCACTTGTCCAATGTAGGGTCCCAGTGGTCCAGAGCATATCCCCAGAAGCAAGCGAGGTACACTTTGCATGGGATGTCAGTCCGTTCCTGGGCAATCGCACACATACATTCACTCATGCAGTCACGCCATAAAAGCAATTTAGAGTCACCAGTTTACTTGGAACTCATGTCGTTGGACAGTGGGAGGGGACTTTCAGCACACTGGAGAAAGCCATGTGAACATTTATAGAACATCCAAACTTCATACAGACCAAATCGGATTCAAACCCAAACCTTAATCTACAACCCAGGAGATGTAAGTTACCAGCACCACCCGCTGTGCCACTGTGTCAGTGCTTTTATTGGAAGCAAGTTTTGCTCACTTTTACATATTTTTACTTTCAGTTCACTCTGTGGATGTCAGAACCCCTACAGGGACATCAGCAAATAACCTTCTCTTTGACCACTATTCTGCCTGTTGCGCCCTTTTTTTTTATGCTGCTCCATCCAAAGTGGAGTTTTCTGAAGAAACATGGCTGAGTAGATAATGTTCATGTAGCTGGCTGGCAAGTAGTCAGAAAGATGGCCAGATAGGATTTTTCTAAGTTGTGTTCTCGAGGTTCCCTGAGCGGTGTTCTCAATTATTAGTCCCAGTGGTGGAAAGATAGCCACAGCTGGTGCTTGGGGGTCATTATAAATAACTGAGAAATCGTCGCCTCAAATTCCTGGCACACAATGCTTTCTGTGTGGCCAAAATATTTCCTAGGATAATGGTGTGCTACAAGGGCCACGCAAACGGTAAATAGACGAATGCCAAAGCATTATGCTGCAGCCTTGCTTAGCACTCTGTTAAAGATTGATTTTTTACAGTGTGAGAATGTATAATTTAAATTCTTTCACCATTTGGCAAAACCATCCGTTCAGTAAAAGTAGTCTTGATTGAAGGGTTGAGTTTTTTTTTTAAAGTACTTTAACTGTGTCTCCTTGTTGGAGAATGCACTTATGTTCCCTTATAAAGTAATTATCCACTGAATCCATGAAGAAGATACAATAATGGTTTTGAATGATCCTGGATTTTACCCTCAATATGAATAATATAACATCACAGAGATGGTAAGCCAATGGACTCACTTTTGCCCAGTAACCATGCACTCCTCTAGCTCCTCAGCTGTGCATGTACACAATGAGATTCGTGCACGGTTGGTGACGGCAGCCTTCCCGTGTTGCAGTACCTCCTTTCACCCACTGCACCCGGCACACCGGTTCTAATGAGCTGACACACTTATGGAGCGCAGGCCTTTGAGCTCAGACGTCAGTCTGCCTTCAGGAAATCTTCAGCGGGGGATGATTCAGAGACTGCAGGGAAGATCTGGTATTAGAAACACATTTGATTATGGCTTTATGCATGGGGGTGGGCATCTTAATAACAGCCCTAAGACGTTAAGGCAAACTTGAAATGGCCCGTGCTGTCATGACTCCCCCCCCCCCATGCACCATAAAAACTCAGAGGGATTCTGCACTTCCCCATGGGATTATGGATTCTGCAGGACAACTGTAATAAGGATTTAGTCACTTTTTCAGTAATGTTTATTTCTTTTTATCTGTTTCATTGCATTATTATTCTTTTCCTACCAGAAATCTAGTGCTTACCGCTCATGGACATTCCTGTGCAAATCCTAATTCAAATTGCTTTATTGGTATAGCAAGATCTTAGTAATCTTATGATGCTAAAGCATGATTTCCTGGGCAAAGTCTTGTGATCTTCGCTCGGCAGCCAACTGGTGACCCGAATACCTCATCCTTAAAATGAAATAAATGAACGAACATTGGCTATGAATGAATCCTCCTGTTTGGATTGCGGAGGATATTAGGCATGGAAAGCTGCCCCTGCCCTCTTTTGATCTCTGCGGTCAGGGAACATGTGATGGGTGGAAGACTCCTCGTCTGCTCTTCCTCCTTCAAGAGCCCAGCCAGGCAAGCTGCTGACACGTGGCTGCTTCTATACCCCATTGCCCTAGATCTGCTGCTCCCATCAGCTCCACTCAGGCATGCAGGTGGTGCTAGAGCTCTGTATCAACTGTGTGAAAGTGAACCGTGGAGGATCCTGCCTGAGAAGCAGCCCCACCATACTGGCCAGCCCCCATTGATCGAGGGCAGCGTGCTGGACTTCAGCTGATGTTAGATGGCTGATCTGGCAGAGTAGAGCCGAGGGCCTAGGCAGAATTCAAGGATGCCTTGCCAAATTCTCACGTGCCTCCTGCGCCAATTCCCAAGTTGGTGTGAGGACTCCTTTGAAAGACACTGCTGAAATCACTGCACTGTGCATTCTGGAGAGTTTCAGAGTTAGTTATGTGCTGCATGAATTGAAGTTATTAAAAAAATTGAGCTGTAACGTCCTGAAAGATTCAGTGTGTGCTACTTTTTTGCTTAAGGGTAGGTCTTAATAAGGCCGTTTGGTTCATCGTCACCTTTCGCCTTGTTTCAGATGCAGCAGAGGTGCTAATTACAATGTGCTTCCTAATCCTCATAAAAAAACCAGACTGGGTTTATCGGTGTTGTGTGACAGGGTGTATTTATATCAGTCTTGAGTACTTTTCCACACGTACTACTACCATATTCAATACATTTCATTCTTTAATCAGTTTGAATTGTCCTTCTGATCGTCCTGAAACTCAGACGCTCTCCGAGGGGAACGAGTTTTCCAGTGTAAAATATCCTTGTTCGGGTAGCTGTGCGCTGTAAAAAGCCGCAAAAGGAAAAACGATCAAATTTGAATTTCACAGTGCATCTTGAGTTGAACTTAGTGGCATTGTCATTAAATTCGGATAGTTTACAATAACTTAAGTGACACTTCATATATTTATTTACTTAGTGTTTTTTAATGGATGCTAAAGAGGGGGAGAGAGGAGGCCTGAGGAAAGCACCATGTCAGTGGTGATGGTCAGGGTCCCTGTGTTTCTCTTGTTCCTGCGGTCCATTGCTTTGAAAGATGAAAAGGAAACATACACTCACATGCAAATGTAGCATGGTGTTCACTCACAGCATTTCTTCTGCACTTACTTTTTTGAACTGCACGTACTTTGTGCTAGTAAATACTAGCTTTGTGCACTTTCTTATGTAAAACACTCTGGAACGTATTGGGAAGGACAATAATCATATGAAATGATTATTGAAAAGTTAATGATGGATTGAGACTCTGCCCTACACTTATGTGTAAAGCTGCACTTTATATCACTATTCGACCACAAAAATGGTGTTCCTCAAACTTGGCCAAGCGGTGGTTCTAGCCTTTGCCTCCTATTTTGCCGTTTACAAGTCATGGCTTCTCTTTCTCTTGCTTTGTTCCCCAGCTGTCGAACCAGCAACCGCAAGAGCCTCATTGTGACATCCAGCACCTCACCAACCCTGCCCAGGCCTCACTCTCCTCTTCACGGACCCCCAGGTAAGCAAGCACACCCGCGCTCTTGTAGACCTGCTCCCATCTATCTACAAGACTTGATCATTCGCTACACGCCAACCAGACTGCTACGCTCTTCCACATCTGCCTGCTTGGTGGTCCCACGCACGAAAGGTAAAGCACGGAGGTTCTTGATTCCGGCTCCGTTGTGGTGGAACGACCTCTCCCTCTCACTCAGAACTGCTGAATCTTTTTCCACATTTAAAAAGGGTCTTAAAACTCATGTATTCTGGACTCACTTTGCCCATGATCTCTTAAGTTCATGTAATATGTAAATGTTCATGATCATGCTCAGATCAATCCTTTACACAGGTACTCCTGCAATGTAATGTAAATGTTTATATGTATCTCAAAAAGAAATACTATTAGGATAGTGATTAGGAATTGTCGATATTCTGGTAAAGGTTTATGCAGCTACTTGTGTGATGAACGTCGGTGCATCTGGTGAAAGAAACTAACTGTACTTAAGAATCACACGTCTGCAGCTCTGTCTGTTTCTCCTAATGTAATGCACACATTGTATTTTCTATGAGATGCTTCATCACTTTGGAGAAAAGCATCTGCTAAATGAATAAGTGTAATTGTAGACCTCTGAACTGACCAGCAGTTTGACAGATGTGCTCTGAGATTGTGTACAGACTCCTTTGTCACGCTGAAATGTTGAGGTCCATGCTACAGGCAGGAAGTCTGTGGATTGTCCAACCTAGACAGCTTTTTATAATGAGGACTTGAACTCAAGAAAGTGGTTAAACAAGGTCAAAGGTTTGACTCAATGGGCTCAACGTTTGAGTAGTCTTTGAAGCACAAATTGAGCTCTCAGTAGTGCACTCCCTTAGAACAGCCATTGCAGATAACACTTGAATCAGGTTTTCCAGTTGAAAGCCTGGTAATGGGCCTCCCACAAAATCAGTATCTCCCTGAGCAGTTGTGTAATGAAGCAGAATTGAGCCATGAGGACAATTTGACATGAGAATGATTCAAAATGGCAAGGCTAATGAAGTGGTTAAAAGGTCATAATGGAAGTTTACAGATAATCTCTCTTACTGAGGCATCTGAATGGTAGGAGATGAGGCACGGACTCCGAACGCCAGATGTCATTGACGCTTCCGAAATGCACTCAAAACACATTGCCAACTCCTTTACTTTCAGTTCTGCCACCAAAAGGCTTGGAACATTCAATGCAGTGTCCGAATGCCTCTTGCATATCAGTGCCTGTTGTAGTCCACCACGGAAGTGCCTACAGTGACCTATGGCTAGTTCAAGTCTCCCAGTTGTACAAACTGACCTGTGAACATTTTGGAAAGCATGAATATACCCGGTACCCAAGGCTAAATTTGCCTCTGATCTTAACTCTGTTCAGCTAATTTATGATAACTGGAAATGTATCATTGTGAGCCGTTCACTGGTGCGAAGACTGATTGCAAAGATTAACAATTATCTGTGTGATGCAGCGAGTGTTGCTTGATTCGTTCATGTATTAAAATCTAATTAGTTTTATTATTTATTAATTTATTGAAATCAATTTTAAAAATGTGGGACAGCTGGTAGCATAGTAGTTAGATTTGCTGCTTTTATAGACCCATGGGTTGTAGGTTCAAATCCCACTCCAGCTGTAGTATCCTTGAGCAAGCTACTTACCCTAAATTATTCCAGTAAAATTAGCCACCTGTATAAAAAGGTAAAAAATTCTAAATAGCTTCATGTTATAAGTTGCTTTGGAGAAAAGCATCAGTTAAATGATTAAATGCAACTAATAAAATAATTTAAAAAGGCTTACAAATCTACTTCCATGACTTGATATTGTACATATGTGTTTTAGGAGTTAAGTTCAGCTGCATGCAGTTTGGGATTGGGGTGGAGGTTACACCTCTCCAGCTCATGTATGGTTTAAATGTTCATGCACCATAACTTTATGATCATCCCCAGACAAGCCTTTATACAGCCGCTACCCCTGCATTGTATGTAAATGTTTGTGTGCCTTATAAAAAAAAAAATTGTAGGAAGGTTATCAGGATTTATCTATCTTACGTTTTATGCACCTACTTGAGCAATGAACATCGGTGCATCAAGTGGAAGGTACCAAACTAGGTTTACTTAAGAGTCACATGTCTGCAGCCATGTCTCTTTCTCTTAATGTAATGTACACATTTTATTTTCTCTGATATGTACGTCGCTTTGGAGAAAAGCATCTGCTAAATGAATAAGCATAAATATAATATATATTTTGAAATGTTTTTAAACTCCATATCTTGTCCTTGGCTCCACTTAACATACTTGTTACGGTGAGCTCATTCTGAGATTTCCTTCCATTCTAATTTTGGCTGTAGCTTTGCTGTCATGCTGGACTGCAGGAGGCCGTATGCAGGTGTGAGTGGCTGTGAGTTGTGTAGCACACACCTTAACAGCTTTATCTCCAAACACTGGGCCAGATGGTAATCAAAGTCTACAGATTTAAAACACCTGCGACAGCTTGCTGCTCCACTCAGATGGACCCCTGGTCTTCAGTCACACTATGAGGTCTGAATATCATTTTTTTCTGCCTTTTTTTTTTTTTTTTTTGCATAATTAACTTCAGATACAAAACATTTCAATTACCCCAATCTATTATTCTCCCAGCAAGGGTTTGTCATCTGCACACATGGGGAAGAACCTTCCCTCATTTGTACCACAGGAAACCAACTATGCAGCACAGTGTGTAGAATAAGTAGCTGGAAGGACAGACAGAAAGAAACAGCCACACTTAGACGTAAATGACCTGCAACAAGGCCGTTTCCTTAACATTTAAACGTGGCTATATGGTTCTTAGATGTTACAGAAATAGCTTCACAATAGCTACAGTTATTAATGTGGGGGGCAGCTGGTAGTGTAGTGGTTAGCATTGCTGTTTTTTGACCCAAAGGTTGCAGGTTTGAATCTTACCTCCAGCTGTGGGAAGGTTCTTACCCTAAATTGCTCCAGTAACTTTAAAAAAAAAATCCAGCTGTATAAATGGGTGCAGTGGCACAGCAGATTTGGCCAGGTCCTGCTCTCTGGTGGGTCTGGGGCTCAAGTCCTGCTTGGGGTGCTTTGTGATGGACTGGCATCCCGTCCTGGGTGTGTCCCCTCCCCATCCAGCCTTGCGCCTTGTGTTGCCAGGTTAGGCTCCGGCTCTTCCTGTCCCTGCTTGGGACAGGCGGTTTCAGCCAGTGTGTGTATATAAATGGGTAAATAGTTGTTGGAAGCTTAACATTGCAAATTGCATTGGAGAAAAGTGTCTGCTGAATAAATGTGATGTTTTGATTGTCTCTTATAATAACATGCTGCTGTGTCCCTTCCGTGACCCTGAACTGAGTGTGCAGCTCAGGATGTGGATGGATTCATGACTTAGTGAATGGAGTGTGCTTTTATTCAAAAATGTGCAGATTTGACCTAAAATACTTACTTACTGTATTTTCTCACCCACAATGGATGAGTTTTGTGGCCTTTGACCTCTCCTGAAAGGTCATGTTATTGTATTTGATTCTACTGATGGCAGAAGTGAGGATGTTCTTTTAGGTTTATTGGTGGAACAGAGGATTTTCTCTTGTGTTTATTGGTGCTTGGCACACGAAGCATTAGAAGGAGATGCTGAAGTGGGAATGGGGTGGAAATATGGAACGCTGTTCTGTGCTCGCTGAATGTGAAATGCCCACCTCCGCACAGTTAGATGTGAGAATGAAGGAGGAACAAAGCACTGTCTCAGGTTGTCTGACTGTGTGAAGAATGCTCCCGCCACAATCATTGTGAAGCAGTATCTCCCGTATTAGACAGTATTTATAGCTGTTAATGGCACTTGAATGTCCCACAAGCAGATGGAAGAATCAGTCTTTTGTTTGCCAAACTTTTGGAACAATCCTGGCAGCAGAGGCACATTCGGGAGCCCACGCACGTACCCGCACAGCACGACAGCTTTCGGTTCCCTAAGGCCACCTGAAATGTCTGCTGGCTCGTTCTGTCACATTACAGGAAACGGCAACCTTCATTCTCCCTGGGGAGGCACCCTGGGAGCTTCTGTTACCTTTCCACCTCAACTGTCACGTAACTACTAGCACCGCTCTTCACGAAGGAAAGTGTGCAGAAGTCAAAATGCGGTTATACGCTAATTGTGTCAACACAGCAGCCCAAGCTCCTCATCGCATCCAGCGCTTATCTGGCATTACTGGAGCAAACCCAGCTGTTGTTCTGCATTCTGCTTCCTAATCTACACCCTCTTCTCTGAGATCTGCTGGTTCTGTCCTTCCACCTTCTTCAGGGGAAAATAGCAGTTTAGACGCTGGGCTTCCGCTTAACTGTGGATAAGAACCTAACTCTCTCTCGCCTCTCGACTACGGCCGAGAGAACAAACCGAGCCTGAAAGAAGTAAGGAGAAAATGCTGTTGCTTAACTGCGTCCAGTTATCGCCGTTCAATGCATACGTACGTGCGTACGCATGCGTGTATGGGTGCATGCGAGGTCAGGGGAAGAGAGAACCGCTTGTTGGGATAGACGTTCTGTTTTTCCACAGCCGTTAACAAGCAACGCAAGCTGTGTTGACAAAAATTAATATTTTCAATGTATGAGCTCATAAATCTAACATGAATAACAGCCGGATAGGTATCTCATATGTGATATGCCTTCGCACTGCAAGAAAAATACCCTTTGCAAACACTGAGGTTGGAAGCAATGGCTTAGAAACTGTCAGATAAGTGCTGTTTTCATTTCCTCTCAAGTAAATTATGAGCTGAAGGAAGATGCCCGATGCTTGAGGAGTTTGACAGGTTGAGTGACCGATGTGGTCTGTTCCAGGCCCCAGTGCCAAAAGCCCACTAGGTCCCATAGCCCAGGAGTCAAAAGTCTGGCTTAACATTTTCCGTCCCTCAGAGCCTGGGGTAAGAACCAAAGCCTCACAAAAAGCATTTAAACCTGGTTTATTCCTTTGTATGAACAAGATGAATAGTCGTCTGACGTGACACGTATTTGGTGTGATCGCTGTAATAGAGGACTGTTCCCTTGAGATAGCTAAATGTCATCTGCATGCTGTACCTTTACACTTCATTCACTCTGGTTACACAATGCTTGTATTATTACATAATTAATTTGTTTTTATCACTTTCTGGCTTCAGTCACAGCATCTGGTTCCGTAAGTCTTGTGAACTGGATGAGTGTCATACTCATTTAAAACACAAAGAGAAAATCCAGGTGTTATGGGTGTAGTAGACTCTTATCTACCTGAACACTTTAGAGAATCTCTTTCATTTGTTACTTCAATCTGCTTCCATCGGCTGCATGGTACTGCTCATGAACGTCTCCCTTTAACAATTTTGAATGCATGAATGTCCTATTTTAAATGAGTTAGCATGGGGGACAGCTGTTAGCATCATGGTTAGCGCTGCTACCTTTGGATCCAAAGCTTGCTGGTTTGAGTCTTGGTTGCAGTACCCTTAAGCCAGGTACTTACCCTCAATTTCTCCAGTGAAGTTCCCCTGCTGTGTAAATGGATCGATAAGTGTAAGTTGCTTTGGAGAAAAGTGTCAGTTAAAGAAGTAAATATAAGTTTCGAATGCCTTTAGGAAAGGCAGTGTTCTGCGTTACTGAGGTTTTGGAGGTGAACGAGAATTACCGTTTAGAAAAGTACACTGAGACAAATGTACATTTAGGTTCTGTTGGCTGATTTGCTCAAGAAAAGGTCAGGCTGATATTTACTGAGAGTAAAAATTCTACATATTGGCAGCCCTGTGAGGTCTTCCCCGCCTAGTGTGCAGGCGCAAAAGAGATGAGACGAGAGGAGACGAGAGGTCTTTGGGTCAAGGGAACCAGTTTCGCTTCACTTTTTCTATTTCTGCAGCCTCATGAGGTGATTTTCGAGTCCACCCTTTCACTGTGATCCCATTATGTCAAGTGTTGACACATCTGTTTGCCAGTCAGTTCAGCACTTAAAATGCTTTTCAATTTGAATAACATCAGTCCGTGCAGTGAAAAAACGACAGAGCCTACATCCATGTGGCACAGAAGTGTAACGGTGTGAAGGCTGTGCGTTTTGTTCATGTCTGTTGGTTTGGGGAGGGCTTCGCCGACATGCTTTGACACATCTCATATTTCTTTGTATCTCTTGTCTCCCCCCATCCCCTCTGGTTGAGCGCCCCTGTTCTCCAGAGTTGGGGGCCGTTTACTTTCTGACAGGGAATTATGCACTCATTAATATTTAACATTCTGTAAGAGCCTTGGGGAGAATGCATAATTGATGAGGGGGATTTTTGAACCAGTCTGTGCTCAGTTTCCTGTGCTGCTCAAATGGGTTTGCCTACGTTTACGATTGATTGGGCTGATTAATTGTGCTGTTGTCTTGACCGCAGCCCCCCATGGTTTCCCTTTCATGTGTTCACAATTGAGGACTACAGATCAAATTCCAGCAACATTTGGATTAGCTTTAAAAGACCAGCATTGTATTTGTGATTTTGGAGAGTGAATAGTTAAATGCCAGTTGTTTTTAGGGTTGATGGGAAGGAAAAGAGTAAAATCATATTCAGTATCCCTTACAGGTATTTACTGCAACGACCTTCTGTTTATGTATTTGTATGCTATACAAACACATTGTTATAGTTTTAAACCAAGAATTATTTTTACAATGAAACTTTCCCTGTCAAAATGATATTAGTTCTTGCTGAAAGACGTATTTGTGCCAGTACTAAAATACATACTTGTGCCATGTTACAGTAAACCTTTTGATCAATGAATTTTCATCGTGATTCATTTTGTGTTTTGTTTTTTCCAGCTGGTTCTTTTAATTAGTGCCACCATGCATTTAATGCTCTCTAAGCTTTTTATATTTTTTAAATAGATGTTGAAATTCTTTTACATGCTCAAGGTGTCTCGTATTATTAATGATAATCAATCTTGAGTCAGGTTCATGTGAGTCCATCCAAGCAACCCCAACTCATGCAATTCTAAAATGAAGAAGAATAGTGTTCTGGGTCCAAGTCCTGGGTTAACCTCTCTTGTTATACTCTAGCGCAGTAAAAATAAAAATCTCAGTAAAACAAAATCTCTGTTTCGATAAAAATGCTGAATTTCTCCTTTCTCTCTTTCGTACAAATGCAGGCAGACTTTTGCCCTGTCATCTTTATTGCTTTTGATCGCTTGTTGACTTTTATGTTCTGTGAAACTGATGTTTGCCTCCAACAATAAACTTTACACTGTCCCCTACACTGCGTGCTGAGAGCCATTAAAACTTTCCTCCAGAGCACCAAGGTTCTTAACTCTTGTTTCTTAGCTCTGTGATCACTGTGAATAGCGGTGTTCAGTGTGCTCATTGTCGGTGTGCTCCAAAACACATTTTCATTGGAAAATCACCTTAGGAAAACTTATGTTCCAAATTTTATGGCTATTAAGGTCAATGGTATGTATACTCTGCTCTGGTTAATTCTTTGTATGTTATATCAATGTTAACATTGCCGCTCCCCTTTCTGGATACTCCAAAGAAGAGCAGTATGCTGTTATCTGTTATTTTGTTGGCTGAAGGGGTATCATGAGCACAGATCCATTATCACTTTCAGCACAGTATGTAAACAACGGTTTACATTTACTTATTTAGCCAACACTTCTCTCCAAAGCGACTTCAAATGAACTCTATGTAGTGTTATCAGCCCACACACTTTATTCACCAAGGTGACTTACACTGCTAAATACACTATTTACACTGGGTCACTCATCCATACATCAGTGGAACACACTCTCTCTGTCACACACACACTATGGGGGGAACCTGAAGAGCATGTCTTTGGACTGTGGTAGGAAACTCACACGGAGAACATGCAAACTCCACGCAGACTGAGCGGAGATCGAACCCATATCCTCTCGCGCTGCCCAGACGCTGTGAGACAGTACGCTAGTCGCCCTGCCACCGTCCAACCCCAGCAATGTTGTTCGGAAATCTTTCAGCACCATTTCAACCACTATTGGGACAAAGGTGATGCCTTTTTGAGACTCATGATTACTGGACACCAGCCATGGGTCCTCCACTGTGAGCCAAAGAGCAAACACCAAAGCCTGGAATGGATGCATCCCACATCACCTGTAAAGAAGAAATACAGGACACAGCCAGTACCTGGAAAAATGATGCTCACAGTTTTTTGGGACACGCAGGTCCTGAGACTGGAACATGTGTATGTTGAGAGAAGTTCAGAAGTAATCAGTGTTCGTTAATGTGCAGCGCTGTGGGACAAACAGCCAGCAATTCACAGTAAACATTGAGACTTACTGTGTGAAGATGGAGTGTTGTTGCATGACAATGACAACCCACACACAGCAGTGCAGACTTTTTGAAACTCTTCAGAACCTGAAGACTGAGGTTTTTTGGAGAATCCTCTATACGGTCCAGATCTCACTCCTTTGGGCTACTATCCACTTGGTCCACTCAAAGACACTCATGGGCCATGCAGTGAATGAAGCAGTGCATTCCTGGCTCGTCACTCAGCTGAAATCTTTTTTTCGAGCGCATGCAGAAGCTGGTCCAAAGTTGGAGTGAGTGTGTTGAAAAAGTATGCTCAAGTGAACTGTGTGTTCTTTTGGTATTGTTTTTCCGTAAATATACTGTGGATGTGCAGCGGGTTTGACCAGGACCTGCTCTGTGGTGGGTCTAGGGTTCTCGAATCCTGCTTGGGGTGTCTTGTGGTGGACTGGCGTCCCATCCTGGGTGTGTCCCTTCCCTCCGCCCTGCGTTGCCGGGCTAGGCTCCGGTTCGCTGTGACCCTGCTCGGGACAAGCGGTTGTTGACTGTGTGTATATTGTCAATACTTTTTGGCTTACCCTTGTGAAAAGGGGCTTGGCAGAGGGTGTTAGCTTGCTGTCAGAATGGCTCTGATGTCCCTTGGTGTTTTCATATCCAAAACATTCACAGCAGCTGACTGCCGCTTCTGCAATTCTGTCTACATCTATCAAGTAACCCGTCAAGTCAGAACTGCTTCTTCTGTCTTGTCATCTTCCCCTTCCTGTCACTTTGACATTTTCAGGGAGCAGCCCCTTGGACAGTCCCCGGAACTTCTCCCCAAGCACGGCTGCTCACTTCTCATTCGTCCAGGCACGCAGGTGAGAGGGGTGGGAAGAGGAGCTCAGCTGTGGGTCTCTCTGTGTCATTGCTCAGAGACTCTTACACAGAATCTGGTCTCACCTAGTTGGACTGTTACGATTAGGGTCCAGCTTGACTGCTGGCACAATCTGTAACAAATATATTTACTAACAGTGACCCCTCAACTTACAGCACAACTGAGACCTATAGACCTTCCATAGCTATTATTGATCACCAGCATCACAGACCCTAGACACAAACTGTCCAGCATGAGTTTATTGTCTGGTTGTGTTTTGCACATTTCTTTTTTTTCAAATCAACATTTCAACTCGTCATATTCGCTCCCTAAACACAAATTTTAGAAAATGGATTAAAATGTAAATAATAAATTAAATAAATACAAAGGAAAATGCAGAGAATCAGCTAAATAATAAAAATGCAAAAAATGTTTGTATCTGCAAAAATTCATAAGCTGATCATTCACAGCTTTAGAAGCCAGTGCATATAATCTTAAATTCTTGTAAAACTGTAAAAAACCGATATAAATCTATCTTACCTTTATTCATTCAACACCTCCAAAGAAACTTCCAGTGAACATTGTGTAGTGTTATCAGCCTACACCTTATTCACCCCAGGTGACTTACAGTGCTTGATACACTACTTACATTCATGCATACACCGGTGAAGCACTGTTTCTCTGTCACTCACACACTATGGCTGTCTCCAGTCCACTTGCACAACATGTCTTTGGACTGTGGGAGGAAACTGGAGCACCCGGAGAAAATCCACATAGACACAGGACAACATGTAAATTCCGCATGGGCTGAGCAGGGATCGAACCCACGTCCTCTCGCACCATCAAGGCACTGTGCCACTCTGCCATGCGCATATTAAAAGCCCCTATGATATATTTTTTTGCAGGTATTGCTGTGAGAAAATATTTGCAGGAGAACAGAGTTTTTGTAACAAATTAGAAAATCAGAGCATTTTTAAGCGTTTTTCTTCGCTGTGCTACATGTGTGGGTGGAACCTTAGTTTCCTTGGACTTAGTTCATGAAGCTTTGTCAGTCAGTAGCAATTTTTTGGAGCAACTTTGGAGCAAGAGTGCCCCCTTGTGAGAGAGTTAGAGCCCCTGCACTGGAGGCGAATGATGTCAGTGTTCGTCTGTCACTCTCCAGTGGTCAATTTTTTATGTTTGTGTAGCAAAAGAAGCGGGCTGTGGGTGGGCGAAGGGTTTGAATCCATTCACAGAGCCTGAAACAGCTCAGAACATTGGTGTGAGAGTGCGGATGTGTTAACTGAGTTCACATAGGTGTCACAGGCACCTGAATCTAACGCTGTCCTCTCCCCCACACAGTCACGGGCACAGAGCTGACAGGTAATCCGTCTGACCTCATTTGCCCTCATCTGCCCTCTGCTCACCTCATCTCCTCTCCCATCGTTCTCTTCTTCCTGCTTCCATTTCTGCATGGCTTGCTTCCTAGAAGGAGTGTTCTCCAGATTGTCCACATATAACTCATCAGTCCTTCAGCCACTGTGCTCCTCTAATACCATCACATGTGGTAGAGTGTGACATGTTCATTAGCTGGAAATCAGAAGATGAAGTTCCCTCTGGTTTCTTGCTGCTTGTTTATTAGTTGCTCTCTGTAGGCCCTGCTTTCAGTGTATGTTGTGCACTGGGTGGTCTTTTCGCAGTGTTTTAAGAGTCCAATGCAATGTTCCCAGCCATACTAACTGGTTTTAAAGAAGTTCTTTATATCATTGCGAAATCTGTCATGACTGTGGACCGTTTGCCAGGAAGCAATAGGGTCATGATTGATTAAGTGAAGCAGTGCTGCTTTTTGCTGCAACTCTGGCTACCATAATCAATTTCAAACCTAAAGATGATTAATTTTCACTGGCCTGCCATGTCATTTGTGAAGTAATTGCTGTGTATATGGCATCTTGTTGACTTCATTCCTGAGTGCTTCTTTGAGTGTGTTGCGGGACTCAGACCCACTGACACTGTCTCCCTGTTTTTCCTCAGTAGAACTGATGGCCGGCGCTGGTCCCTGGCCTCCCTGCCTTCCTCGGGCTACGGCACCAACACACCCAGTTCCACAGTGTCGGTGAGAGAGTAACCCATGTTGCAGCCTTGTCTTTGAACTCCCCTAGATTGCCATGGAAGCAATGACAGCTAGTTTCCAAGTAGGGTTTGAATCGTGGTGGCGAGACCCTTCTGTTTTAGTATAGGTGATGGATGAAGACATATATCACTTCCAACAGTTCATTATTGCAGTCACACTTCATCCATAAGAAAGCCAACTACACTTGCAAAAAAGTTTGCAAATCCTTTCATCTAGATTTCAACATGAAATTCTTTATAATGTGATCTGATGTTCTTCAAAGTCATAATAATGAATGAAGAGTGTTATTTAACAAACAACACACGCAACGTTTACACTGCCATATGTTTTTGAACAAATGGTTAAAACAATCAACGTCATTGATGGAAACAGTAAATGAACCCTTATGACATTCTGCTGTTCAGTTTCCCGATACAACTTAGAATTCACTGGTCCCTCAATAATTGCAAGCCATCCAGGCCCCTGAAGCCAGTCTTATGAGCTTCAACGGCTCTTCTTCTGAGGTCCTCTGAAATTTCTTTTCATTGGGCCACATTGCACTTCAACAGAATTCTGTTGTGAAGATCAAGTAACCAAAATGGTGTAGGTATTTTTTATATAGCAGGAGGTCTCACACCTACACCTGAATTGAGTAGAATACCTGACTCGAGTTACGTTGTTTTCAAGATGGCATTATTCCAGAGGTTCACATACTTTTTCTGTGAGTAAGCTTGAACCTTTAAGCAATTCTTTTGATGAAGATATGGAAGTGTATGAAGATCAGATTGTATTTTAGGAGTCATATGTACAGAAATTCACACACACACACACACACACACAATGTCTGAAACTGCTTGTCCTGAATGGGGTCGCGGCAAACCAAAGCCTAACCCGACAATGCAAGGCGCAAGGCTGGAAGGGGAGGGGACACACCCAGGACGGGACGCCAGTCCATTGCAAGGCACCCCAAGCAGGACTCGAACCCCAGACCCACCGGAGAGCAGGACATGGCCAAACCTGCTGCACCACCGCACCAAAGATTTGATCACAAACATCTGAAATAGTATATTCAATTCAAACTTTTAAAAAGAACCTCTAAACCTTGGGTAGCTGGTAGTGTAGTGGTTACAGCTGCTACTGCCTTTAGACCAAAAGGTTGCAGGTTTGAATTCCACCGCCAATTGTCATACCGTTAAGCAAGGTGCTTACTGTCAGTTGTTCCAGTAGAATTGCTGAATTGTATAAATGAGTAGGTAACTAAACACTGTAAGTCCCTTTGGAGAAAAGAATCAGATAAATGTAACAAGGGAATTGTTAAAATAATTTTAACAACTTTTATAACATGAATACCATTATACTAACATAAATAATGGCTTAATCTTGTGATGAAATGAAGGACATCTAGAATCAAACTTTCATTAAAAATGCTGCACAATGCCTTTAACAGCTCAAGTTCTGAGAATTCACTAGAGAAAGAGTGTTTCAGACATACAGTAGCTTTGCAAGGTGGGGAGAGACTATAATGGTAATTCAACCTCTCCTATAATGGGGCAATTTAACCCCTTCTTGTGTGGAACTGGTGTGTCTATAAGTATGGTCCCGTAATCAGAGTCTAACTCCTGCCTCATCCTCTGGCCTTTAAGCAACACCTTCTGACCCTGCCTTCTCGGCCCCTTGCAGTCGTCATGTTCATCCCAAGAGAAGCTGCACCAGCTCCCCTTCCAGCCCACGGCTGACGAGCTGCACTTCCTTACCAAGCACTTCAGCTCGGAGAGCGTGACTGACGAGGAGTGCCGCCATTCGCCTGCCATGCGCCCCCGCTCACGCAGCTTAAGGTCTGTACCTCTTGACCACCGCTCGTCTTTCTCAGACCTAACCTTCACGCCTCAGTGGCCTTTCAGTCTCTACCCACACTACCCACACCCCCTTCTGCAGACAGCCCACTGTGATTGCTCAACCTTTGGCTCTGATGGGGATTGAAAGGTCAAAACCAGTGCTGTGCTTCTTTCAAGCAGCGCTCAAGAATTCTGAAGGGCTGGCTCTTCGCTTACTTTTAGCCATGTCTTTTCAGCTGACAGCATTGACACTTTTCAGTGATAATGCGCTCCCTTCGTTATCAATGCTTACGTCTCTGCAATTGCCTGACAGACCCCGTTTTGGATGAACCAAGTGCAAAGCTGTGTTCCTATATCTGCCTTAGAATAATCGCCTCTTTGTACCAAGGCTGCAGGCACTGTCTGGAATACAGCAATTAAGGTTTCCTCCAAATATCATCAAAGCTTTTTTTATCTCTTTCTCCTCTGTCTGCTTTAACAGTGGGCCCGTAAGTTGTACCAGGATCGAGGCTGATCTTTGCGGAGCGTTTCAGATTGAGATAACAAGTTGGAAGAGCCCCTAAATCCTTCTCTGTTCCCTGAATGGTGACAGCAGACATTCGGTGTTTAATACAAGGTTTTCAATCTATGAATGTTATATGAGCTGCTTGTGGTCTTCTCCCATTCCTGTAGATACTGTGGATTTATGAACTGGGCTTGGAGTAAAAACCTTTCACCGTTGTGAAACGTAGAGACTGGTAGAAGAAGAAACCAGAGTGTATTTTTCCAGTCATGTTGATTTCATAGCCATTCTGTCATGACCCAGTGAGGATGACAGTTATCTGGCCTCTTGTGAAATCAGTAAATTCCCATGGTCTTTGACGTGGAGCCTGGTGCTGCACCTGCAGTGAGTGTGAGTTTAATTCGGGTTTATCTGACACACAATGGACATTTCACCAAGAATAGGGATGCCTTCAGGGTGCTATGTTTAGAGGATCGTATTCAGAACGCAGGCTTTCTGTGCTCCTCCATATGAAGGCACAGTCACTCTAAGAACTAAACTTTGCTGAGGGATAGTTTCTGCAGTCTCACTAGTCCTTCTGCAGAGCCACTGTGTGCCTTGAGTCTCATTCATTTCTCACAATTCTTAGACGTGTCTGGAGGTTTAGATCCAAGATTTCATTAGGTGATGCTGGGAGAGAAGAGAATCGGAATATCGAGGGTTTAGCCCGTTAGCTTGTCTCTCCATTGCATTTCTCCTCTTTTTTCAACCTTTTTTTTTTTTTTTTAAACCTTTCTGGGCCAACAGTGTTGAAGCGCTCTGTGGCGAATCAGTTACCCATGTAATTACAGGGCTGATGGTTCCAGGCACGACCACATCGAGGAATGTTTTCTCTGCCTCACCACACACCAGCCATCGTCACGGTCAATTAGGCCTTTCATTTTCCCAGCTGCCTGACCTGATGGTACTGCAGCCGTTATGGTGCATAAAGGAGCGTGCCTTTATTTACAAAACAGGTATTGAAAGCAGCTCACTGAAATTCTCCTGATTTACTCAGTGCTTGTCATTTTAAATGGTCCAATATCAATAAGTTTATCAAAAATAAAAAGCGATTGCTTTCTTATTTGTGGATCCTGTAAAGGTTTCCTGAATTTTTACACACATTTCATAGAGCAATATTTCTATAGAGACAGTACATAGAAATTAATGAGTTTTCACATGAAATTAAGTAAGTGTATTGTGCCGTACACCTGTGCCCTAGTCTGAAGGTGTAAACCACCGGTAAGTATGTTCTGGTGCAGGATGAGTGACCCATGGTAAGTAGCGTATCTAGCAGTGTAAGTCACCTTGGTGAATACGGTGTGTGGGCTGATAACACTACATAGAGTTCATTGGAAGACAGCATTGTTCACTTTGGAGAAAAGTGTCTGCTAAATAAATTAATGTAAATTCAGAGCAGATATAAGTTCAAGGTGACCTGTATTCCAGCTAAGAGACTGATGGTATTGGCAAGCTGTTTTAATGATTTATTTCCTTGTGTCTACCAACTGAATGTTGTTTTGTTTCCTTCAAGATATGAGTGAATGAGCACTTTCTTTATTTTTTTCAGAGAAGTTCCTACACTCATCTCCTTCACTATTCCAATGAAGTGAATCACTTTAAAGCTTTTCAACTTGTCCATCACTCTCCCAATTTGGCAATTTATGCTACTGCTTCCGGCAGCGAATCAGTCAATGTCATGGCTGACCTTTGCTGAACGTGGCATCTCTTTTATTAAAATTTTGAATAGAGCTGTTTCTGAAAATGCCAATTGATCAAAGACTCGAGGGCCATCGAGCATGTGGCTTTTTTTTTCCTGTTGTCTATTTCTTGTCAAACTAGAGAGGGCTTGCAGCCTGTTGGAGTAACTGTGGGGCAGTGAGAATTTAGGGGAGAAGAAAACCGTGTGTGGATTTGACAAGAAAATACCTATTGTGAATTGGGGAAGCTGACACACTGCTGTGCCGTCTGTCCAGTCTCAAACGATTGTGCGAGTAATTGGTTTCTCAAGCTGTTTGAAATGACCTAATGCATTACTTCATGTGGCAGTCACATGCACTTTCTTCTTTGTTCTCTGGAGTCAGAGAATCCCTGTTGCTTTAAGATGTTGGTGCCATACTGATTTTCTCCTCATAATTCCCCTCAGTGCCACCAGAAACATACAGAGTGTATTGCCGGAAACAGCAGTGCACCCAGCTCACATCTTCCACCCCCTTCTACTATCTGTGCAAGTCGACCAGTTCAGTTATTTTCCCACTTCAGTCCTTCATTCTTGCAACGTGTTGCCTGAGGTGCTGTGGGAACCCAACTCAGCGATTAAAGCCTCTTATTTATGATGGAAGCTGAGTTGAATTTAGCTGACTTTGAGAGTAAACCTTTCCCCTTTTCCCTTCGGTGTATTAAGTGAAGCATGACAAATGACAAGGTGTTTGGAATCGCTCCACAAAGACTCATCACACTTGTAGTGGGAACTTCTCTAAGTTTTTAAAGGCAGTAGCAGTGAGTGTATGACTTCAGCAAGATTTATGGTCCTTTGTAATCCTCACTAGTGTGGTTGTGACCAAGCCCGTTACACAAAAGCATTTGGCCAATGACCATACAGTATTTGTTCAGCCACAGAAGCCCAGTGGACATGGGGCATTCTGCTTGCTACCACTGACCCCACACTTCAATGGGTTATGTTGCAGCCCTGGCCGATCACCAGTCTCATTCGACCATGAGATCGTCATGATGAATCATGTATACAAGGAGCGGTTCCCAAAGGTGAGTACAGTGTCACAACTGAGAAATTATAAAAGCAATTTTACTGTAATAGTTAATGATAAACCAAAAACACCCTTAACAGTTGCAGTATAACATGGGTAATGAAAAAGAAAGTTATAAGAATCTTTAGAAGATCACAAAGGCAACATTAGAAGATACCCTAGTCTGGGTGCATCTAGGTGCTTTTTCTGTGATACCAAAGCTAACTCTCCTTGCTTCAACTGTCATCACCCTCCCAGCTCCTTCATATACTTCTCACTATGTGCAGGCAACAGCCCAAATGGAGGAACGCCTTGCAGACTTCCTGGCTTCCTTTGCACCAGACAAGGTGATGCCTCTGGCTGATGGGGTCCTCAGCTTTGTGCATCACCAGTTGATTGAGCTGTCCCGTGATTGCTTGGACAAGTCCCGCGAAGGCCTCATCACCTCCCGCTACTTCTACGAGCTGCAGGAGAACCTAGAGAAGCTGCTGCAAGATGTGAGTGTACAGGGATATGCTGAAGGGTCAAATGGGCTCGCTTGGGGTCACATACAGATTCATTATTGCTCATTATTATTATATGATTATATACACACACACACACATTTTCAGAACCGCTTGTCCCATACGGGGTCACAGGGGAGCCGGAGCCTACCCGGCAACACAGGGCGTAAGGCCGGAGGGGGAGGGGACACACCCAGGACGGGACGCCAGTCCATCACAAGGCACCCCAAGCGGGACTCGAACCCCAGACCCACCAGAGAGCAGGACTGTGGTCCAACCCACTGCGCCACCGCTATGATTATATAATTATTACTAATTATTCATTATTATTTTAAGATATTATCCTGTTTCTTTAGATTAAAAAAGCCAAATTTCATCTGAATTTAAAGAGTGATTGGTAGAGTTTGGCACTCCATGAGCTACAGGTCAATGCTGGAAAGAGTGACAAAGCTACATGTTGTTACTTGTTGATGACCTTCAATACAATTTTATTCAAGGGTTCCACCAAAAATTAGGAAAAATTACATTAATTAAATTGTTTGTGAATCAGTAAAAATACAAACATTGCTTTAATATGTCTGCCTTCGCATTCTGGAGCGGGTCTGTTGTCTTCTTTGCTGGTTATTTCAGTATCACTTGTTGGATCTGTCTTTATTATTTTCTATTTATCTCTGCTGCTACGGTCATGGGGAGCTGGGGAGTGATGCCACGACTTCCAATCTTGCACACCGCCTGATGACCAGCCCTGTTAATCACTTGTGCCTTTGGCTCAGTTACAGTCTCAGTGATTCACAGGCCTTAGCACTGGTCTCCATCATCCTTGTGTCTATTCTGTTGTCAATGGACCCAGAGATTCTCTGTTTTCTGTACATTTCCCAGGACTTGCTTTATTTGACAAATGAGATTGTCAGCCAACCAGGAGGTAGGGACTCCCAGAGGAGAGAGGGGTGGGTGCTTTGGGAGTATTGTGCAGGTTGCCCTTACAAGGGGGTGGGCTTAGGTGGGGATTGTGCATTTAAACAGCCCAGCATCTATGCACACTTCGAATCAGTCAAATCGCTGCTTTGCTATACACGAGTCTCTGGGAACAGCTGATTGGAGGACTCATCGTTGGGGGTTGCGTGCACTAGACATCTCATAGAGACTTTGAGTGCGGTGTTTTCGAACATCTGTCCCGGGTTAACAGATTACTTTGGAGGATGCCTTGGATATCATGGCAGAGAAGGCTGGAGAAAGACGAGATGTTGCACCATTTTCTGCAGGACTGCAAGCGGAATTCACTCTTACATGATTCTTCATCAGTTGAGTTCTTTTCCTTGCTGCTTTCTTGGTAGCTATACTATGTACGCATTGGGCCTTTGTAGTGTCATTAAGGGACAAGACTATTTCTAAAGCTCTTGTTTCAGATTAATGTTCTCCAGTGGTTTTTTGTGATAATGTGTTAGTACCGTAATATTGATACCAAGTAGCCGAAGTAGGACATTTAGTACTGTGTACTACAGCATCTCCTTATATATCTGTCTTGCCAGAGCATGCTCTCGATTAAAGTATTCTGATCCTGCGACGTGTGCGGCAGTGTATAGCGTGTTTTTGAGTACAATGTCAGTAGTCAGTAGCTAATAGCATAGTGGTTAGAGCTGCTACTGCTGCCTTTGTATGTAAAAGTCTCCAGTTTAAATCCCACCTGCTGGTGTATTACTCCTGAGCAAGGTAAAAACTGTCAAAGAAAATACAATTTATGTAATAAAAACAGCATGAATTGACACTGAACACACAGCTGGTAGTGTAGTGATTAGTGCTACTGCCTTTGGCTCCAAAGGTCATGGGTTCAATCCCTCACTTTGGTTGTAGTACCCTTGAGCAAGATACTTACCCTAAAATCTTCCAGTGAAATTACCCAGCTGTATAAATGGGTAAATAATTGTAACTCATTTTGGAGAAAAGCATCACATTATTGTAAACATTGTCTTAGTAGTGTTCAGTCCTGCCAAGGGGTGGTCTGAGAAGGATGGTGTACAGCTGCCTCTGTCAAGAGTGGGACCTGAAATTCTCACTCTTTGCATTTATGGCTTCAATACAAGCAGTCTCTGAGACCATTGACAATCATTGGGTGGGAGGGCAGATGGGGGGGTCTAGATCAAGTTTCTGATACCTGGTTGCAAAAAATGCCAGCTAAGCACATTGCTTTTCTTGCAGGAAAATGTCTGTCTTTGTGCCTAATTAGGCCTCCCGCTCAAGGGAGAAGGTCTCATGCTTGGTCATTACTCACACGTTGCCACCCAGCAGACCACGTTTCCCTCCGTTAGGTCAGCGACAGGCTTCATTACTACCATAAATTATTCATGGGCTGATTTCAGCCTCGGTTGTAATGCTGTCAATCAAAGAGACTTCCATTAACATCCCTACCTCCTGTCCACATTATTTATGATTTCAGTGGTATTTTACGTAGCTTTGATAATTCAATTTTTGCTTATTGTGTACTTTTAACAGTTTGGGGGGGTTGGTGAGGATATACGGTGCTTCCTCATGTTAATATTTGAGTAACACATTTTTAAAGGTGGAAACATTTTTCTAGTCTATTTAATTTTCATTTTAAAAAAGCTGCTTCAGACCCATTCTATGTTTCATTTCATTTTCTTTACATATTCTTCTTAAAAAAAATTCTGTCTTTTGCACAGCAAAACTTGCATTCATACATTCTGTCATTAGTTGGAAGAAAAATACACTCAAACAGAGCAGGAATATATTGTAAGAATGTTTATTTCAACTCATATCCATGGTGTTCCTGACTTGCTAATCAATAACATGATTATGAATGTTGTACACATTTATGGAATTTAAAAAATCTGCATCAAATACGAGATTTGTGAAGACGGTATTTTTTATTTTTCATTCATTTTAAAAAACTTTAATCTGTTTTTTTGTGATGATGTATTTTGCACCTATTGAGTAGTTTAACCAGTTGTGCTGTTCTTTTTTTGCGGAGCGTGTATGATATACTGTATGTACATGCTGGTGATAGAAGTAACGTAGAGTTGCTTTAAGTGGTGACGTGTTTGACGGTGTTTAAAATTCTCTCAGCTACCATCTAACCTGTGCTTATTGAAATCCATTGCACTCACATATCTGCGAGTCCTTGCTAACTTGACGGCTGTGATTCTAGTTTTCCAGTCGCTGTTCTGATCATTGTTTCTCTCTTATTGAACAGGCACATGAGCGGTCAGAGAGCGCAGAGGTGACCTTCGTCACACAGTTGGTGAGGAAGCTGATGATTGTCATTGCCCGGCCTGCGCGCCTGCTGGAGTGCTTGGTAAGAAGGGTGCTAGATCTGGATGGGTGGGCAAAGTGAGGAGGTGAAGGGGTGAGGTAAAGTCAAATTCACACATGCGCGCACACACACACAATCTGAAACCGCTCGTCCCAAGCGGGGTCACGATGAACCGGACCCTAACCCGGCAACACAGGGCGCAGAGCTGGAGAGGACACACCCAGGACAGGACACCAGTTTGTCGCAAGGCACCCCAAGCAGGACTCGAACCCTAGACCCATCTGTTACCCCATTTTTTTTAAATTTTATGTTTAATTACTTTTTTATTTCTTATGGTCACTTATCCAGTTTATTTTCTTTCGTGTTATAGATGGTGCGTTTTTTGTTGTTCTGTTCTCCATTTTTTATTTCACACCCAATGTAAAGGTTACCTCAGGCATCTATTTTGATTAAGAATTGCCCTGCCATGCAATGGATGCCAGTGTCCAACTAACCCTCATTCCCACTGGTAGTTGTTGAACCATTGTTGAGTTATTATCACATGACTTTCTCTATTTGTCTTTTATTTTTTTGTCCGCCCTACCAATGTTTGTGCAGGGTGAGGAAGGATGATGGCCAAAATGCGTTCGTGTTGTGCTGTCACTTTTGTGTTCAAATTGAGCTGGCCTTTAACACTTTATTTAGTTTTTTCTGGAAGCTTCAGTACCACTTGTAACAGTTTCTCCTGCATTTTTGCTGAGAATGTATTTAACTTTTCATTAGGGCTAGACTGAAGACATTCACATGACTATGCTTTTTGTATACTTTATTTTTTGTACTTTTCCAGGAATTTTTTATTAAAATGGCATTAATCATATCCAGGTTTCAAATACATTGTTTCAGTTAATACTTCAGTTTGATTGTTTTCCTACCAAGCTACCAAGAACTTTCCATTACCAACATTTTCCATTCAGTCAAAGTCATATTGGCAAGCATTTCTCCTTACAAATATACTTTATTAAACAGTTATTTTTGTAGTACAGCATAACTGGTAAATGCTTTGAGGTCCAGAAATAATCTCTACAGTGACTATAATGCCAGCAGTTGTGAGCTTCATGTGTAGGTTTTACTGGTTCTCCTGATACTCTTATATCCATGGCAGAGTGCAACGGCTCTGTCCATCACAAGACCTTGTGCTTTTTTCTCCTCCAAAGTGCCTCGTTACTTCTTAATTTCAGTCTGGAATTTTGACGTATGTCATAAGTCTCAAATTATGACAGCGCACGAGGCGAAAAATGGGAGCTCAGCTGCCTGCCACCTGGGTGCTTAGTGAGAGAATGAGTCTGCACGTCTTATTTGGAAGCCAACAAAGTAAAAGCAATATCTATAGACTCAGCAAATCCCAGTTTATTGTCCATCTAGGTTTGCTTTCATTTAAGGGACAACAGGTAGCGTAGTGTTTAGAGCAACTAACTTGCTTTTGAAGGGCCGAGGTTTCAATCTCACCTTCTGCTATAGTACCTTTATCAAGGTGCTTACCCTGAATTGATACAGTAAAAATTACCCAGCTGTATGAAAGGGTAAATCAGTAAGTAGCTTAGCTTAACATTGTAAGCTGCTTTGAGAAAAAAAGCATCAGCTGGATGAATAAACGTAAATGCAAATTTAATGGTATGAGACATTGTCATTATTGTCACTCTGTTGTCACACTATTATTTGAGGGAGTTTTCAGTTGTAGTTCGCTTAATGGTTTGGTCCATGAGAAGCTTTAATTTTCTGTGTGTGTCTATTCAGGTTACTATGTGCATGCCATGCACTAAGTTATTCTCCCTCCCTGTTTTGCAGGAGTTTGACCCTGAGGAGTTCTACCACCTGCTTGAAGCAGCTGAAGGCCATGCCAAAGCAGGCCAGGGCATCAAGTCGGACATCCCTCGCTACATCATCAGCCAGCTGGGTCTCACCAGGGATCCCCTGGAGGGTGTGTGCTCAGCACAGCCCTGCCAAATCCTGCAGAATCAACCTTAGTCTCTGCAACAAGAAAACTAATGTATTCTGTCGGAAGACATATACAGTATAAAAATATATAAGAATACACCTAAAATTCACAGTTAATATTAATCGGAGACCAAATTTTTTTGCATTTGTTCAGATGTTTGATTTAAATACTTCGTAACTATACACATTTTCTAAACGACTGGGTTTGGTATGAGTTAATAGCACGATACAGTACAGTTCAATAGCATCTTTACATTTACATTTATTCATTTAGCAGACGCTTTTGTCCAAAGCGACGTACATCTCAGCAAAAATACAATTTATGTATAATCCACATTGTTGGTTACGGAGTTGCGCTAATGTTAATATCAAAGGGTTTCACAGAAACCTTAAGGCAGAGTCCTTGTCATGTCCCTGTGTTCTTAATTGGTGCTAAAATGTTAAATTTTCACTAAAGCCCTGAAACAGCTTTGAATTTTTCAAGCTTGTCTGACTGTCTGACACCTTGCAGAAATGGCCCAACTGAGCAGCTACGACAGTGGCCATCCTGACACCCCTGAGACGGATGACTCAGCGGAGGTTAGTATCCTAGTGGAAGGAACCATAGCATTGCATGACTGCTGTTTGTCTCCACACATGCAGGTTTGCCACTGTCCCTCCTCTGTCATGGTGTATTTCAGAGTCGTGGTGCCTCTGTGCAACAAACAAAGTCCAAGACTCCACGGGAAGAAGATTTTGAGAACATAAAACTCATCAGCAATGGGGCCTATGGGTCAGTCAGTCCTGGATACAAAAAAATCTCAGCACAGACTTACTATAAGTTCACTTTGCAGTCACTCAAGTGAACGTGACACAAACTTCTACAAAAACGTAGTTATTTAGAATCCAAAGGAGCATGGAGTTCGAAAAATGCAGCGTCTGTGTGGATGCTTTGACGGCCATTTCAGGAGTGAATGGTAACGCTTAATGTGGTAAGATGTTTCCCATCCCCAGCAGGATTTCTGACTACTGTGTTGTGATTTTGCACTCTGCAGGGCAGTGTACCTGGTACGCCACAAGGAAACACGGCAGCGCTTTGCAATGAAAAAGATCAACAAGCAAAACCTGATCCTCAGGAACCAGATCCAGCAGGCCTTTGTAGAACGTGACATCCTCACATTTGCTGAGAACCCTTTCGTGGTCAGCATGTTCTGCTCCTTCGAGACACGCCGGCATCTCTGCATGGTCATGGAATATGTGGAAGGTATAAGTCACTGGATGTCATCATAAGATAGCACTGTACCTCATGATGAAGCAAAAAACATAAGCGCATTGTGCTGCATCTCACTGTTTGTACCTGGATTGCAGAAACATAAAGGAAGCTATTCCGTTTATGAAATGAATAAGCCCATTCCTTTCATAGTAATGTGCAACTGGAAGGATTTGGCATTACTTGCAAATTAATGAGGCTTCATAAGAGAAAATGAGTTATATACTGTATGGAATGAAGGTTGGTGAATCTTTATCAGAGCCACTGCCTTTCCCTCCCCAGGTGGTGACTGTGCCACTCTGTTGAAAAATATTGGGGCACTGCCCGTGGACATGGCCAGGATGTATTTTGCTGAGACAGTCCTGGCTCTAGAATATCTCCACAACTATGGCATTGTCCACAGGGACCTTAAGCCTGACAAGTAAGACTTGATTTCCTTGCACAACTAAATACAGCCGAAGGAAGTGCAGCCATTCTTTGGTCTTTTAAGTGTTGTGTCCCCTAAAATGTGCTCTTAGCAATTGTATTATTTTGTTGTTTTAACTGATGTTACGAAGTCTTAGTCTGGTTGTTGGTGAGAAACAAAATTCTTTTTACAAATCTCAGGACAGTGGTTTTAAATAGAACTTTTGTGTTCTTTTTTGTGTGCAGCTTACTCATCACATCCATGGGACACATCAAACTTACTGATTTTGGTCTGTCTAAGATTGGCCTGATGAGTCTGACCACCAATCTCTATGAAGGTCACATTGAGAAGGACACACGCGAGTTCCTGGACAAACAGGTAGATCAATAGATGATCTTTAGCCATGTAAGGGGGCACAACATTGAAGGGATAGTGTTTACTGTCTGATGTCCATATGATGTGGCATTCACAGGTGTGTGGCACTCCAGAATACATTGCCCCAGAAGTGATTCTGCGGCAGGGGTATGGCAAGCCAGTGGACTGGTGGGCCATGGGGGTCATTCTGTATGAGTTCCTGGTGGGTTGTGCCCCATTTTTTGGAGACACACCAGAGGAACTCTTTGGGCAAGTTATTAGTGGTCAGTACCATTTTTACAGATCTTGTGTTAACCACAATATCTGCTACACCTTTATGTACTTTGTATGACTGGAACTTAATGCTTCTCTTTTTGTGTTGCATAGATAAGATCACCTGGCCAGAGGAAGAAGAGGCCTTGCCCACTGATGCCCAAGACCTCATCTCTAAGCTGCTTCGCCAGAATCCCTTGGAACGGCTTGGAACAGGTGCTTCCTTGTGTCTTTCAGTTTAGCTCTGCTGTATAGTTTTTTGTTTCAGTACAGACTGTCTCTATTGCCACGGCATGTGTGTTTATGCAGGCAGTGCCTTAGAGGTGAAGCAACACCGCTTCTTCACAGAGCTGGACTGGAATGGCCTTCTGAGGCAGAAAGCAGAGTTCATCCCTCAGCTAGAATCAGAAGATGACACCAGCTACTTTGACAGTAAGGCATTTTTATTTACTGCTGGTCATCACTCTATTCTATGCAATACGGTCCAATAACTGAGGCCCCGTCCTGCTTGCGTTTTAACACAATGCTTTATGGTTTTAGGTAGCCAGTCTAGCCATATGGAGGGCCTGAGTAATTCTGTGTTTCTTGCCTCCCATCCAGCTCGTTCCGATAGGTACCAGCATGTGGACTCGGAGGAAGACACCAATGATGACGAGCACGTGGAGATGCGGCAGTTCTCTTCCTGCTCCCCACGATTTAGCAAGGTTAGACCCAGTTAATGGTCTTGGATCAGTGCTGGTTATTACCTTAATTCACATCCTTCTGTCCATGGATCATTGTTAATGAGTATTGCAGATTCATATCAGATGACAAAGAGTGTCAACAGTGTCACCTTCTCCCTCCAGGTGTATAGCAGCATGGAGCGCCTGTCCCTTCATGAGGAGAAACGAGCCACCCCCTCTACCAAGCGCAGCCTGAGTGAGGAGGGGGGTGACCGTGTCAATAGCCTAGGCAGCCTCAAGTCACGTGACCGCAGCTGGATGGTGGGCTCCCCAGAGATGTGAGTTCCTCCTTCATTATCAACACTGAATGACAAATTAATGCAGTTCTTACTTTATTACTACCTACACATTCTCCATGTAAGAAATTAATACACTGAAGGCATTTTGCACTATGACACAAAAAGATGCTATCAGTTGTACATGTATTTACATATGTTACTGTGTGCATGCGTGTACGTGTGTGTTTGTGCTCCGCAGCCTTCGGAAGCGCCTCTCTGTCTCAGAGTCCTCCCACACAGAGAGCGACTCTAGCCCCCCGCTAACAGTACGTCGTCGCTGCTGCTCGGCCATCATCGAGATGCCCCGTTTTGCCATCTCTGGGGAGAGTGAAGGGAGCAGCAGCCAGGGCAGCCCCATTCTCCAGTTCCAAAACCAGGCCAAGATTGCACAGGGAGATGACATGTCATCACTTGTTCCAGAGCAACATGTAGAGAGGCAGCTGAAGCCTGATGAGTTCCCCATGACCCTAAGCTCCACCAGCAACCAGCTGAGCAGATCCACGCTCACTCGTGAGTTTTGTGCTCATATAACGGACCTATATCCACTGCCTTGCGTAATCACTGTCAAGCTATCACCTATGTGTCGGACCTGGTCTTTTCTGTGGTCTTGCATTCATGTTTGAAATCTGCGCCTTAGCCATCTTTGGCCCCATATAACTTCAGAATCAGAAATTTTTGGTTTGTCTTGTGCCACTTGGGCTACAGCAATGCAAGTGGAATTCCTAATACAGCTACGTAATAGGTTGCACTTTGTCTAGAGATATAATGCAGGATTTTGCACATAAGCTCCCACAAAGCACATAATTCCCACATTCACAGCCTTCACAGGCTTGTTTTGAAATAGGACAGCTGGTAGCATCGTGGTTAAAGCTGCTGCCTTTGGATCTGAAAGTTGCTGGTTTAATTCTCACCTACTGCTGTAACACTCTTAATTACTCTAGTAAAATAACCCAAATGGGTAAATATTTGTGAGTAGCTTAATTTTGTGAGTTGCTTTAGAGAGAAGTGTCAGCTGAATGAATAAATAAATAAATAACAAGTAAAATAAATTTAAGTGCTGTATGCACTTCGAGATTTTATTATAAAATCGCTAAGCATCAAAAGATCTCTGTGATCTATCAAAGCTGTATTTCCTCACCAACTCTAATGTCTAGTAAAACAGAACTTTTCAAAATCACTAACAGTGAATCTCATTTCGTTATACTAGTCCAGGTTTGATATATTTAACACTGTCAAGTTGCTAAGAATAATTTTTCACCATTTCTGGGAGTAACTTGTCCCACTGTGTGTCAGTTACTGGTTACTGGTCCCACTGTATGTAAGTAACTCCATCCTCCACAGCAGGCAGCGTGGGTGATGTGTCAGAGCGCTCTGCCCCCAAGGCCATCAGCGACCTGGCTGCCCGCCGCGCACGCCACAGGCTGCTCTCTGGGGAGACGCTGGAGAAGCCCCCCTCCCGGCCTCTGAGCAAAGTCATCAAATCCGCATCGGCCACCACTCTCTCACTCCTCATTCCTGCAGGTACTCCCACTAGTACTCGAGAGGTAAGTGTGTGGCTGAACTGCTGGCCATCTGATCTAATCCCTCTATCCCTTACCTCACTTCTCTGCCAGACCACCATGGCACTTCCCCCTTGGCAAGTCCCATGTCCCCCCGCTCACTTTCCTCCAACCCATCATCACGGGACTCCTCGCCCAGTCGGGACTTCTCACCAGCCGTCAGCAGCGCCAGACCTGCCATCATCATCCACCGTTCTGGCATGAAGTATGGCTTCACGCTGCGGGCCATCCGCGTCTACATGGGCCACACAGATGTGTATACTGTGCACCACATGGTCTGGGTGAGTAGGACTGGAAAGATGAGACCACTTTCAGGCACTGCTGTCACTCTTAAACCTTTAATATTAGCCACAAGTCAAGTTCCTGAACTGCCATGTTGACTGCTGTACTTACAGTATAAATTATTTTACGGAGAAAATCTGAGGGGGAAAGGACTGCTTCAACTGGTGAAATGTGAATGTTAGACTGCTGGGTCCAAAGGGTGACTTAAGTTTGCTGTCTCTTTGTGTGGGACAGCATGTGGACGACAGTGGCCCCGCCCACGAGGCAGGACTGCGAGAAGGAGACCTCATCACCCATGTCAACGGGGAGCCCGTGCATGGCCTGGTTCATACGGAGGTGGTCGAGCTCATCCTCAAGGTAAGGGACACACACACAAAGGTACACATATTCACTAAAACGCACACATGCACGCTTGCGTTCCTCCTGAGGATGCAACGAACAATTTGTCCTGCCACCCCAGAAAAACATAAAAAACATGAAAGCTGACAACAAACAAAATGCTTTTGAACTCTTATTTATTTAAAGGCTGACTGAACTTACTGGCCGGACACAAAAAGTGACTTCATTTTGTGGGTACATTTGCTGTCCTTGAGGTAACCATCTCTTCGAAAAGTACCGTTAAAGTTAGCAAATTATGGTCTCTAACACACGTAAACAGATATTTGTACTCACAGACAGGCTTAGTATCATCCCGAGTTGTACTTCCCGCAAAGCTTTAGGTTCGGCTCCGCAGTCTTTACTGTGGTCTCTTTCAGAGTGGCAGTAAGGTCTCCATCTCCGCCACTCCCTTCGAGAATACCTCCATCAAAGTGGGCCCAGCTCGCAAGGCTGGTTCCAAGTCCAAAATGGCTCGTCGCAACAAGAAGACCAAAAACAAAGAGGGCCAGGACAAGTGAGTGAGGATCCACCTTTATCACACATTATTTTATTGTAACTTACATGTCATTTAACATGTCATCTGATTTTTCATGCATTGTAGAGTTCATCTGCTGATGAATGGGTGTTAGTTAACTGGGTATTGAAATGACCGAGCAGTCCAGTGCATCACAATATTTTTTAGCTATATAGTATTTTCCAGAATTTAAAAAAAAATCTTACAAAGTTGCTACATAATCAGAAAAATTAAAATCGAATTGTAAAAAAATATTTTAAGTGATTTACTGGATTTGGAAATTGTTGTTTTGTTTGCGGTTCCCTGCTCCCTCTCGTTAAGATCATCAGTATTTTTCCCGTTAGTGGTTGAGTATTGGGCAAAAAAGGAAATTTAAAAAACTTCATTTTAATATTTTAAATGATTTGCAAGGATCCAACCATAAATAAATAGCAAATAGTTGATTACAGTTGCTTACAAAGTTGAGAAAACTAAACTATGTGAGTAACGATAAATAAAATAATACAAATGATACAATAGAATGACTGGTCTGTGGTATGATTAGACCCCTATTAGTCAAGTTACGTGAATATGAACTATAGTTGCATATTGTACAACTTAGGACGGCACTGCTTCAATCATGATAATTCTAATGTACTTTGGAAATAAAATATATATTTAGTAAACAAAATAATTTAAAAAGTGTGATTGTATGTGCTTTTGTATGTGTTCACATAACAGTAAAAAGAGGACCTCCCTGTTCCACAAAATCACCAAGCAGTCATCCTTCTTGCACACCAGCCGCAGTCTCTCCTCCCTGAATCGATCTTTGTCCTCCAGCGAGAGCGTTCCCGGATCCCCAACTCTCGCACTGTCCCCACGCTCCCCAACCCAGGGCTACCGCTCCACCCCAGACTCTACCCTTTCAGGTACAACCCTGCTGCATCGCACACACACACGAAAATCTAAAATGCAGTCTGGGAGAGTGCGTCTGAATCACCCTTTTGCTCACATGGGGTTGACTGGTTCATGATTATTTTGCATCTCATAGTGGATACTTTCATTTCTTTAATTTCTCCCATATGTGCAGCTGGATGTTTTACTGGAGCAATCAGGCCTCAGTAATTTGCACAAGGCAACTACAGCAAGTGCCACCAGAAACACTGTGTCTTTACAAATACACTGTCTGCTGGCCTTTAACTTACTTTTCATTAATAATAAAAACCATAAGAAAGCAATGGGTGGTAGCAATACAGTACTGCGGCCAGTTGCTTACTATGAATTATGCATTAACAATGTGTTTTTAAATTGTCTTTTGTGTTCCTTCTGTGTTCTGCACATATCTTAACTATTTAGTATTAAGGAAGCAATACATTAATAGAAGTGTTTTGTACCTCTCCTGTCCCTCCCAGTTGGTGGCAACTCATCCCAGAGCAGCTCCCCCAGCTCCAGTGTGCCCAACTCCCCCGCAAGTTCTGGCCACATCCGGCCCAGTTCACTTCATGGCCTCGCCCCCAAGCTACAGCGCCAGTACCGCTCACCTCGTCGCAAGTCAGCAGGCAACATCCCACTATCCCCACTGGCTCGCACCCCATCACCCACACCCCAGGGCCACTCGCCGCAGCGCTCACCCTCTCCCCTGCCTAGCCACGCTCTGGGGACTGCAGTCACAGGGCAGCCCTTTCCTCCCAAGCTGCATTCATCTTCCCCGCCGCTGGTGCGCCACATCTCTCGGCCCAAGAGCACGGAACCACCCCGCTCTCCACTGCTGAAGCGCGTGCAGTCTGCTGAAAAGCTGGCTGCATCTCTGTCTTCTGCTGCTGGCCCTTCCTCCTTGCCATCCTCTGCTTCTGCTCCCAGCACTGCCCGCAAGCACATCCTGGATGTCCCACACGCTGATTTTAAGAAGGAGATTCTGCAGAGGGACTCCAGCCTCCAGAGCCTCCAAGGGCTTGCTGGCGAGGCTCTGCTTGGTTCCAGGCTGACACCGGTTGAGAAGGGCAGTCTGCAGAAGCTTCCAGTACGCAAGATTGGTTCTGTGGAGGGCCCAGAGGCTGCGCCAGGAACCCTTAGGCTTGGCAAGAGCAAGCTGAAAGACAAGCTGTCAGCTATTCGACAGGACCGCGCCGAGAGGCGGGAGTCGCTCCAAAAGCAAGATGCTATCCATGAAGTGGACTCTTCCGAGGATGAGTCTAATGACGGGACCGAGGAGGGCCGAGAGGGCAGAAAGTCAAGCTGCTGGGTGGATGATAGACCTGCGTGCTCCAGCAAGCAGGACTCCATTTCACCACCCCAAGCCACGGCACGAAGATCCATGCCCCCACCGCTAAAAAACAGCCCTGTTTCCTATTCCGCTGGGTTCCTGTTACCCCCCACACAAACCGTACCACCACACTCGCTCACCATTTCCTCACACCCCATCCAACAGGAGCAAGTACAGGCTCAAGAAGCCGCTGCAGAACAGAAACCGGAAGAGATTAAAGCGTTGCACTTTGTGAGAGTAAGAGGTCCAGGTGAGATAAAGGAGTCTGAGAAGGTTAGCGAGAAGGCCTCAGTGTGCCCTGTGAAATCCACCCTGGTCCAACAACTGCCCCACAGCAAAGAAGCTCCTCTGAGGGCAGCTGAAGTTTCAGCTCCAACCACATCTCTCCCGCAAGACCGGAGGAACGTCAACACCCTGGGATCCAGAGAGAAGAACGCTGCACCAAACACAATGGAGGAGAAGACTGTGAAGACGAACCGTGAGACCCAGTCCAGAATGAGTACCCCACCAGCAGAACGAAGGAATATGGCCACCCCCTCTGTAGGGACCAGTAAGGAAAAGAAGGAGGCAGACAACAGAAGGCAGGCTATGACTGTTGCAACAGTGGGGCCAGCATCCGAGTGCGGGATGGACAGGGTGGTATCCCATCTCGCAACGGTGGCTAAGAGTGTGCTTGGGCCAGTCAAACTGAGCATTCCCAGTTCCAGAGAAGCCCTTGATAAAGGAAAGGACCTGAAGCCAGAGGAGACTGCCCATCCAAGGAGTAAGGAACTGAAGCAGGAGCAGGATATACCAAAAACCTCCACTGCTCTGGGTGCATCTGCGTGCCCTCCCTCCAGACCTTCTCGGCAGCACCCTGCTCCTAGACCACACCCCATTACGATGGACTCACCTTCTCGTATCCCAAGAGTCACTGCAACCGAGGGGGCGGAGTCATCACATAAGGACATCCCCTCACAGACAGAGGTTCTGCCCACAGAACCAGACCAGAGGAGGAGACAGGACATACGTGCTGCACAAAGGCTGGCTGCCTTACCACAGGACAAGACATGCAAGAAAACATAACAGCATCGTTTGGAGTAAAGACCGACTGTTACTTGAATATATTAATTAAAAAATGCATGGTAAAGTTAAAAAAAGGACTAACAGCACTGAAGTGAGAGAAGTTTAACCAAGATTGTTTGTGTTCTGTGTTTTCAAAGCAAAATGCCATCTGGACTGATACTTTATTTTTCATTTTTCAGTCAGTGAAAGTCCTTGTACCGTCTTTTAGTCAGCATTTCTTTCTATAAGGGCAGAGCTAGAGACACAGATGTTGAGCTTTATTGATCCCCTCAGAGTGAGGTTAAACATACTCATACACACACACACACACACACACATATTTGCTTAGTTTATTTTCCCATTCCTCTTCACTTTTCACTTCGCTGTTAGAGCCTTCATCTCTTAATAGATAATGGAACAGGTTGTGCCTTAAAGAATATGATATTTCACACTCATCTGCATGCTATTTCTTAAGGCACTTCTGGAAGAATTGGATGTATCACAGCAATAAAGGAAGCGTATACTTAGCAATTTGTATAAATACTTAAAGTAAATGGATAACCTGTATCATCAATGTTCAGTCTGCATCAGCTACTTTATTGACTTCTCCTATTTCTGTGTTTTGTTATGGTTTTATATTGTGATAACTGAATGACCAAATGAACTGGAATTATTCTGTTTACAGAAGACATATGATATGATACTTTTAACTTAGTTGGATGCGGTGTACTGTGCTGTGATGATAGCTCTTTGTCCGAGATGGAAATACAACTACTTCGTTAGCGTTTATATCGCAGGCAGTGTGTGTTCATCTGGTTCTCTACTGTCATGCAATTATTTATTATTCACATCTTGTACTTGGACACATCATCAGTAATGTAACCTACGGTCATTGGGGATTTCAGGTCTTTCAACATTGTCACCTGGAAGACCTGTCCAGACTTGATCAGACCCCGGCCTGCATCCAAGTAGCGTTACCTTGAACCCACGGCTCACCTCTCCTGATCCACAGCCATCTAGATACCCACCCTCTCCACAGCCTCGATAACTGCAATAGCCTTCCCTGGTCTGAGTACCTGTGATACCCAACTTATCACAGAGTCTTTACAAAGACATCCCTGCAAAGCCCCTGCAGCCCACCTTGATGGAAACACACCTTGGTCCTGCTCTGCTAGTCCCACATACTACATCCTCTTCCTCTCACTGGCATCCTCTATCTGTTCTTCCCCGGGACTGTAAGCTCCAACAAGATTACTTCTGCACCTCGAGACAGTAGTTTGATTTCTGACATCAGAGATGTCTCTCTGATGGTGGCTGGAAATCCAAAGCTGCCTTTATAATTTAACCATTAACTGCAACGCTTGTGCCATCACTAGGTTTCCTGAAGTGACAATGGATACCAATTCTACTCTTTCACCTTCTTTGACAAACATTATGGTCTGCTTTGTAGGCTGGCTGCTCTTAGTGTGTGCTATCCCCACACTGATAGACTCAGCCATGGCCTTCAGCACCTGGTAATGGTGCCAACAATAGCAGCCTCACCCAGTATTGATAGTACAGATACTGAGGGTGTGCCCTGTTGTCCCTCTCTTTTGGCATGATGAGCATGATGGAAAATCAGCTGTTCCCCAGCTGAACAGGCTAGATAGACTCTGCAGCACATCATATTCTGCCCACGTCGAAAAATTGATGAGGTGTTGTCTTTGGTGTGCTCTGCCCAAGAGACCTTACACTCCAGCACCTGTTCCCACCTAGTCCATGCTAAATATGGCCATTGTTGGCTTTGACTAGTCTCATAGCTTGCCTTCAAAGTGGTCTATTTCACTGTCATTTCCATCCAAAAGTACTTTTTGTACACAAGTACAATATGTACACTTTTAAATGTTTGACTGTGTAAATAGCTACTTTCACTTGATACAGCTCTTTATTTTTTGATTGTTGTATTTCAGTTTGGATGCTGGAAGGACATGCGTAAATTGTTGTTGGTGTGTAAACTCTTTTCGTCTTTGACTCTGACAGTTGGATCTGTCATGTGGAGTGTCTCTTACTCAGGGACAGTGAAGCTGGATGTTGCTAGAAGTGTGTTGTGGTTCTGTATGTGAGAATTTGTGTTTCTGTTTGTTTTAGGAGACCACATAAGGCTCCATACTGCTAATGATGTTAGGAGACCCCACTGGTCACAATACATCTTTCCTGCACCATGATCTCTGTGCAAGCAGAGAGAAACCAGGCTCATGTGAAATGCTTCCTTAGGCAAGTGAAAGCCCGAGCAGCTCAGCAGTCATTCTGTTGCTGGATTTGTCACTTTAAGAACCCACGACTTTGTCAATAACCGAATGCATTCAGTACTTGAATAGGCTCTGAATGACCATTTAATATTTTACAGTCCCTGGTAACTACTTTCCAGTTGTCCCTTCTTTTATTTTACTTTTTTTTTTATACTTGGACCAATTTGCTGTGTTCGCTTAAGTTTGGTACTTTTTTGTACCGTAAAAGTAGTCTTCACTTTTGCACATTTTTGTGTCAGGGTTGATCACATTGCAGTGTTAAGAGTGTATAGATCATTTAGGGTTGCCTATGGTGTTCCGTCAGATGCATCTGGATCCTTTGGTCAGCCACCAGCCTTGACTGAAATTACTGGCCACTTTTGCCCTTCAGATGTAAGGAAATAAAACAGAAGCCAGTCTGAACTAAAGCCAATGTTTGCTCCTGCTTTCACATTGATTTTGCACCACACACCAAATGTAATCCTCTCTGAGTGTGGAACACATCACTCTCTCCAGCATTCAGGTTTTCATTTCATTTTGTAACATAGTCCATCCATCCATCCATCCATCCATCCATTCATCCATTTTAGATAACCACTTGTCTTGATCAGGGTCACAGTGAACCAGAGCCTATCCCGGAATCCTTGGATGCAAGGCTGAAGGGGGTACGCCCAGGATGGGATGCCAGTCTGTCACAGGGTAGCCACACACACACACACACACACACACACACACACACACACACACACACACACACACACACACACTGTCACTCATCCATTCACATAGTACGGGCAATTTCGCAACACCAATCCATCTGAGCTGCATGTCTTTAGACTGTGAAAGGAAACCAGAGCACCCGGAGGAAACTCGATGCAGACACAAGGAGAAACGTGCAGACTCCAGACAGACTGAGCGGGGATTGAACCTATGTTTTCTCACAATACTCAGGTGCTCTGAGGTGGCAGTGCTATTTTGTTGCTTAGTGCAGACCTTTTTTTTCGAAGTACCCTGCAGTGAGTAGTTTACAGTTCTTTTTAATTTTATACAGTTTGATATTCTGCTACACAAATTCAGGCTAAGAACCTTCCATAAGAGTGTGACAGTATGGCTACACATGGGATTTGAGCTGGCATCCACTTTTTACTCTGCTTCTGCTTGGCTGTTTCTCTGTTGAAATTTGCACCCATGACATCTAAATGTATCTTTAGAAGGCACCTCCACTCTGAGTCAAGATGCAGGACCCTTCATGGGACACCTGTACATAAACCTTAGGAAGAATTTGGGGAAGGAATGGGGAATGAATGAGGGACCTGATCAGAGCAAATGAGCAGAATACTTGATTTGGCCACCCAGAAGGTACTCATTAGTCAACATCTGGCCCACGCTCAGGTTCAAGTCTGCTTAGCAGTGTGCGTGCGGAGCACTGCGGTGGAACGGTCAGCGTGTCGATCAATAACCCATTTGTCTGAGCCTTGTCCCACAAGGCACTCGGTGAGAGGCAGAAATGTGCAGTGTCCTAGCCACTAAGAGGAATTTTTTATCTGTTCAGCCATTAAAATTCAGTTGGTTCATTTCAAACCTAAATTTCCTTCAAGATGATTTCATTCTTTTCAGCAGTCTTTTATACAAATTTGCATTCATAAGTATTTTGAATGCTGTAATTACCTTTGTAATAATGTTATGTCATTTTTGCATGGAGGAGCGTGGTGGTGCAGCAGGTTTTGCCAGGTCCTGCTCTCTGGCAGGTCTAGGGTTCGAGCCCTGCTTGTGGTATCTAGTGGTGGACTGGCATCCCATCCTGGGTGTGTCCCCTCCTCCTCCTCCAGCCTCGTGCCCTGTGTTGCTGGGTTAGGCTCTGGTTTGCTGTGACCCTGCTTGGGATAAGTGGTTTCAGACAGTGTGAGTGTGCTGTTGTAAAATCCTACAGAACAACACATTCCTGCTCCTCATTATAGAACTATAGCCTGTTTAACCAGACACATTTTTAGAGAAGTACACATTTCAGGAAGTATTGGACATTTGGTTTTGTAATTCAAAATGTCATTTGACATGGAGATATTCTCTGGGCTGTGGAACACTTCCAACTTGGACGTTAATAGCAGTATTTGTGACCAAGGCAGTTTGTTCCGTTACCGGTCACTCTCTTTCATTCTCTGTGAGGACGGGTTCTGTTGAAAGAGTCTGGTCCAAGCCCAAGAAGTGGACCCAAGAAGATCCAAGAAGTGAAATGACTGTTGCCATGGCACCATCCTTGCTGTTACAGCTACTGTAAGTACTGAATAAGTGCAATTTCTCTTTGTCCTTTTAACTGTGAGTCACTCCTGGGTGGCAGATTCTCTCAAGAATGATGTTAAGAGAATCTCTCTTAAGAAAATCTTTAGCTGCATATCCCAGCCTCTTTGTCATTCTAGAGTGCTCATATTCATACTATTGGTGGTCATACATATTGATGGGCGGCATGGTGGCACAGCAAGTAGTGCTGCTGTCTCACGCTGCCTGGGTAGTGCAAGAGGATATGGGTTTGATTCCCTGCTCAGTCTGTGTGGAGTGTGCATGTTCTTCCTGTGTCTGGGTGGGTTTCCTCTGGGTGCTCTGGTTTCCTTCCACAGTCCCAAGACATACTGTTCAGGTTCCTCATAGTGTGTGAGTGATGGAGAGAGTGTGTTCCACTGATGTATGGATGAGTGACCCAGTGTAAGTAGTGTATCTAGCAGTGTAAGTCACTGCGGTGAAGAAGGTGTGTGGGCTGATAACACTACACAGAGTTCATTGGAAGTTGCTTTGGAGAAAAGCATCTGCTAAGTGAATAAGTGTAAATGTTCTGCTCATTTACTTGCATTGTATTCCTGTCATTCTCATTTGTAACGCAACATATTGAATCCATGGTTCAAAATGCGCTGATGTAGGAGAGAATATCAGTCCACCAGGATTTTGTTCATTTTTACCTGTGAAATATAGATTTGTGTTGTTAATGTAATGAATCAAATGTCTCCGTTGAGTGTGATATCAAGTTTCTGGTATTACAACTGTGATGCTTTAATGGGTAAATTGATTTGGCTTTGTGAAATTTAATGGAATAAGTTGTACCTTTTAGCTTAGAATCCTACAAGTGGTTTGGGAAGATTGTGAAGGCCCCTCAGTGCATTTCCGTCCCTATCACTGTGGAGCTGACTGACTACATGGTATGAGCTGAATACCACTGTGTTTTCTCTGGAGGCCTGATGTCTCACCACACACTCTCTGCACGTGAACTGTGAGACAGAAGGGGTTAGCAGGTACCATGGCTACCTTAACTGCCTCATCCTGAGACTGGAGCAAGGAGAAGATAATTGGTCTCAGTGCTCTGCATGGCCTGAACACCCCACCCCCCCGCCGGCTTTGTACTGGGGAGCATGCTCATCCCAGGACTGGCCTCCACTCCACCATGACCATGTGACCCCCTGCAGGAGCCCTGACAGCCAGCAGCACATGATAAATGGTTCCGGAGGCCTCTCCCTGACAGCACTTCGTGCCATTGAACCACTCATTAGAGCACCAAGCAGAAACCACATACCCCACCACTGACAGGGAGCAAATGGGGAGCACTGGGGAAAATGGGTTTCAAAAGAAAAAGAAAAGAAAATAAAGTATGGAATGGGGAGTTTTCCTTCATTCTGAAACTGAGATGGATTCATTCCTGAACTTAGAAGAAGGTACAGAATAAGTGCTGTTGATGCTAGAATGCGGAATGGAATTTCTTCTACTGTTTTTAATTGTACAGTACATCACGTTGAGCTATCATGGATATGCTGTTTGGTTACATCTTTTCTTAAACTGCTTCAAAAATAAATTAGACTCAGTTAACACACTCTTAAGGTCTTGCCTTCATCCTTTTGTCAGTAACCACTTGTCCAGTTCAGGGTCACAGATTTCTGGAACCTGTCATGGAGACATATAGCATGAGGCAGAGTGTCCTGTGGATGGGAGATACATATACATATATTGTGGCACACAGCACCCCAGGTTTGGATGATAGATAGAAGAACACACAAGCAACATTCATCTTAAACATTTGTTTGAACACCAACACACAGAGAAATAACGTTCTTGATCCAAGGACTCCATTTTCTCAAGGCCCTATACACCAAGCCAACCTGCCTTAGCACCCCCAGCCTCTCTCTTTCTCCTAGGCAAACATGGTCACCCCATCATTTTGCCCATAAGTCCCCCCAATGGTTGCCCACCTACTTTACTCGTTTTTCCCATAATGCAACTATTTACACACACACATTTTCTGAACCACTTGTCCCATACGGGGTCGCGGGGAACCGGAGCCTACCCGGCAACTATTCACATTAAACACATTTCCCGCTTAAACACAGTAACGCGGGTCATATATATGTCCCTCTCTCTCTCTCTATATATATATATATATATGTATATATGTACGCACATATATACATATATATATATATACATGAACATGAAACGTGTCTTAGGACTGTGGGAGGAAACTGGAGCACCCAAAGAAAATCCTGACAAACATGTGGCTGTGCAAAAGGTTCGTTGCACAATGAGCCAGTGCCTGTTTATGTGTAATTGCATTTAAGGATTACAGCTGTGACAGCTTACACCACCACAGATACCTGTTCGTGTCACAGGTGTTTACTACACAGTAAATACAGGATGGCTCGGAAGTGACCTTTGTTTTCCCAAGGTTAGAGAGGAGATTTTGGAGAGGGGAATCTGTATACAGAAGGTAGTAGGTCAGACTTTACATTGATTAAATGGAAATGGTCAGTTACAGTGTGGTTCTTGACCATAGACAATTCCCACAAGGCCCTCTGCGGAGTGCCAGCAGTGCCTGGGTGTGAGGTGCTGGAGATGAGTGGGAAAGGGTTCTAAAGATGACAAAAAGTGGAGGGGGGTTTTGCTTTTCTTGCATGGAAGACCACCTCCACAGATAAAGGATTTATTGGACTGGAGGATCATCCAAGGGAAACAACCTTGTGCCCCATGATCCCCAATTCAGAGGTCCTCTTGTGGAGGGAGCCCTCCTGCTAAACCCACTACCGACTTTTAAAGATCTGTGCCAGATATTGTTTTGTTTAAGGTACTGGAATGTAACTGAAATGTTGAAGGTTGGGGTTTTTGCAAGACCCAATCTTTTAAACTTGGTTGTCATATGAGACAGTCATCAGACTTTGGTGGCCAAAACTGATCGTGTGGATGACTAGAGCAATTATGTTCTTTTCAATCTCATCTTCTTTTTGAATAACTCACTTTATTCTGTTTGCTGCAATATGATGCTTGGCTGCCAAAAGCTCACACTTTAATATGCAGTACTTATCACATCCAGTTATTCTTTCTAACATGTTCCCGCCCCCAGTAAACTGTGTAGAACACTTGTATTTGTCATATACTGTGCAGGGCCTGCAATCAGTTTCCATGTATTTCACTGGACCCCAGGTAATTTTCTTTCCTAAGATTTAGAAAAACTGTACCTGTTTACATTTTTGCTAGTGACACTAGAAGGTTGACTTTTGCTGGTTAGGATTTTTTTTAACCTGTGCCACAGTCAGACAGCTTTGTTTATTCCCACTTAATGCGATTATGTGATGTCTAGCTTGCTGAACATATAATAAAATTTTAAAACTTTTGTGGTCTGTTGAAGGGCGTGTGGTGGTGCAGCGGGTTTGGCCTGTGCCTGCTCTCTGGTAGGTCTGGGGTTCAAGTCCTGCTTGGGGTGCCTTGAGATGGACTGGTGTCCCTTCCTGGGTGTGTCCCCTCCAGCCCTGCACTCTGTGTTGCCATGTTTGGCTCCAGTTTGCCGTGACCCCGCTTGGGAACAGCAGTTTCAGACTGTGTGTGTTGAGAAGCAATCAACCCGTAAGCAAAAGAATTAAGAGAACTGGCAGAGCCTGCTATCCAAGGACCAACTGTTCCATAGGGACACCACGAAGGCTGAGGCCTTCCTAAACAAGCAGGTATTACTGGTGGAACTACCTGTCCAATGGAGACCCTCTTTTGTCATGGATTCCTTTTACGTAAATCCACTCAACTCACACTTGAATGGTTATGCAGTTTCAGTTAAGGTTTGGGTAAAAAGTACAGATTATGAGTTCCAAAGTGATTGTTAATAGATTTGACATCAAAACACAGTACACTCAGTCCTCATACACCAGTCCAATACAGTAAAATCAATGGTGCAATGGCTTATGAAAATACACACCTTTTCTCCGTACAACAGGCCTGTTATTCAGTACAATGGCATTTTCACTGTTTTATGGTCATTCTACTTGGAACAGAGATACACATCTGGTGTGTGAAACCCAAAAAGTTTTTGACCGTCAGTGCCTCACAGCCTGGCTAACTTCCTTCATTATTAACATGGTATTCTTCTTCTTCTTCTTCTTCTTCTTCTTCTTCTTCTTCTTCTTCTTCTTATTATTATTATTATTATTATTATTATTACTGTGTTATTCCATAACAAATTCAGCTGTATGCTTCCTACTTCCTATCATATAAAAATTCTGAACCAGTCAAAACCATGGATTGATGGTTCGACTTATAGACCACATTTGACATATAGACCACAAATGAAATTGCAAGTTCAACATTATGATTAATTCATATACAGTAGCTGACATATTTCTCTCCCTTACAGTGTTAACATATTTAAAATGATTTGTGCATGTATACAGCTGGGTAATGTTTATTCAGTTCAGGGTAAATACCTTGATCATGGGTGTTACAGCAGGATCAGGCCCCAGGTCCATTCAGTGCAAGGTTCTAACTACCATACTACTTGCTCCCCCTTAATACAAACTTTTAGAAATTAAACTATAACATGTGAATATCCACTGTTGTTTAAACTGAACTGCTACTCAGCTTTAAGAATATGAATGCTATTACAGTACACACACACACACACACACACACACACACACACATTTTCAGAACCGCTTGTCCCATACAGGGTCGCGGGGAACCGGAGCCTACCCGGCAGCACAGGGCGTAAGGCCGGAGGGGGACACACCCAGGACGGGACGCCAGTCCGCTGCAAGGCACCCCAAGCGGGACTCGAACCCCAGACCCACCAGAGAGCAGGACTGCAGCCCAACCCACTGCGCCACCGCACCCCCCACCGCTATTACAGTAATGGAAATAAATTCAATCTCACGATCAAATTAAGTAAGTCTAGCATCAGACATTCATTTGTAATGTTACATAGTACCTATGATGGCACAGTGTCAGTGTGGTTTGCAAAGTGAAAGACATAGGCAGTGACCATGTGAATTTTACTTCTTTATATCATAAACATCTGTAGCAAAATTATCAAAATATCCCCATCCAGGATATACCCTGTCTCATGCCCAGAGCTTCCAGGGTATTTTTCAAAACTCTGAACCTCCACAGGATAAGTAGCTACTACTAATAAATTAATGAAAATATAAAATGAAAAGACAAGCTTCTGAAAATGATCAGTTTGTTACGTTATGTTGGCATTATTGTCATGCACAAAAATAGCTTTAATGTTGGTATTTTAATTAATTTTAGCTTTTTTATGTTTAATTCATTTTCATTTTTTTCCATAACAAATAATGGTAATTTAACCCCTTTGCAATGGGAATTATCTAATGTGGGGACTTTTTGGAATGAATTAGCCCTGTTATGTGAAGAATGTAGGTAATTCCAAAAAAAAATGAATTGATAAAATGTGTGTGAAATATTCTTTCCGTTGTTATGCTTTACTACAGACTACATGAGACTGCATAATCATAACACTGGTGTCCCATTTAAATAAGAAGCTACAGCATTAATTTCCAACAACACTGTACTTGAGCTGAGACGCCTCAATAAAAATATTCAGCAGTCTGGATACAAGTGTTTAAAATTCATTATTAGTTTATTCTGTAAGAAGGATTCATAAATTTGTTGTCTTCCTCTTAAAAAACAGCCACCGCTTGCTTCACTCTGGGGGAAACAGACTGCAGGGCAAAAAAAAAAATCATTTGTAATCTTTCACAGGCAGCTCCATCAGTGCTTGTACAGGATCTAGATAAGCCATGATCCTGCTCACCTCATCTCACCTGAAACTCAGAGAATGAATGATGCTGGCTTACATCATTAGTTGCTTTCCCCAGCAGCATTGTGCCGCCTGGCTAATGGCCTTCTCCTAACATTTGTTTTCCACAGTGGAAGAAGAAAAGTCATCAGGATGTAATGTATTGAAAAGTGCAGTGCTTGTGTGCACCAGGTTCTGTGATGGATGGCTGGAGCTGCCATACTGAGGCATCACCTGCCACCAAGGCTAGATGAAGATGCCTTGATACAGGTGGACATACTTCTCCCCTGAGCGCAGTGCCACCACCCTCACTGTAAATTGAATGGCACAAAGGCAGCTTTCCCCCACTCTGATACCGTCTACAGATGTCTGCATCACCAAACTCTCCTGCTGATGGAAGACACACTAACCGCACCTGCTGTTTCTTACGTGTGACCGATTTCTTTCAAGCGCAATCTCTGCAAGAACTGTGGTTAGGTGTGTCACATGGCAGTATGGGTATGTCGGCAAACTCATGTGCTCTTCCATGGCTTCTTATCTCACAGAAGTTTCATAAGTCCAAGTTTCCATGCACTTTGTGGATTTCACGGGGAATTTTGATCATTTTCAGAATCTCATTTTATTATTATTATTATTATTATTATTATTATTATTATTATATATAATAAAATATTATTATATATAATAATAATAATAATAATAATAATAATAATAATAATAATAATAATAATAATAATAATAATAATGGGGCAGCACGGTGGCACAGCGAGTAGAGCTGCTGTCTCACAGCACCTGGGTGGTGCTAGAGGACGTGAGTTCGATCCCCACTCAGTCTGTGGAATGTGCATGTTCTCTGCGTGGGTTTCCTCCGGGTGCTCTGGTTTCCTCCCACCCACACTCCAAAGACATGCTATTCAGGTTCCCCATAGTGTGTGAGTGACAGAGAGAGATTGTGTTCCACTGATGTATGGATGAGTGACACCTTGTAAGTAGTGTATCTAGCAGTGTAAGTCACTGCGGTGAATACGGTGTGTGGGCTCATAACACTACATAGAGTTCATTGGAAGTTGCTTTGGACAAAAGCATCTGCTAAATAAATAAATAAATGTAAATGTAATAAATACTCAGTTAAACCATTGGAGGGCAGTGTTTGGTTGCACTGTTCTCCGACTCCCTTTTGTGAATACCACTTTCAGTGAATTTTTCTTTTTAATCAGTTCTTTAAATTGAAAAAATGTAACCTGCCAAGAGGAATTTGCATGCTCCCCGAATGCTTTTTGTGTTTTTCAACAAGTGGTAAGTACAAGATGCCTATGATAAAACCATAGTGATTTTTTCCCAAATGTGACAATATTCAGATTTATAGTAATAAATACATTTCTGTTTGACAAATAGCAGTAGATACTGTTTCACGCTTGCATCTTTCTATTATTATCATCCATAAAACAGGGTATCAAGATTTTTGTGGTTTTAATTTAGTTGGAATTTTTGGGCAAAAATTCTTCATTTTAAAACCTCTCAGAAGCCATTTCAGGATATGAAATTTAGTTTAAGAGACTACCCTTAGCCTATCCCAAGATAGTTTTACAAGGAAAAAACGGGGTGAGACATTTTCTACTTAGGTTTACCATGGATACATCAAGAAACATAAAATCAATGTAGCAATTTGCTGACATATGCAAGACAAAAAAAGAGTATGTCCAGTTGTGTCCAGAACCCATATGGACAGTTTGTAACTGGGGGACCTTGTTGGCTGGGCTCCAGATCATGCTGAAGAAGCAGGGACTGTGCACAAAATGGGCCTGTGTGTCTCGGTGGGACTGTGAGTTGTGGCTTGTCAGATAAACTCCCGGCAAGGGATCAAGAATAAACCTCCGTGGCACAGTGGGATTATGTAATGCATATTCTTGAGTGCTGTGGATGAATTATAGGCAACAGCCAAACATCAGCAAAAACTTGGAGGTTTCAATACCCTCCCCTTCTGACACCCACTCTTTCAACTTCTAAAAAGTTAACTTTATTCCTCAAATAAAAAGGGCTACGAGTTACCCTGTAGACTGTTGGTGAAGGAAATGCTGTGAACTTGTCAGTTTCATTATAACAGCAGACAGTGCATCTCGGGGGGGGGGGGGCTCTCAGGCATCCTTACGCGAAGAACATAACCTGAAGTAATGTACTGTGTAGTACACTTTGAGCTATCATATTGGTAACAGTTGCATTCCATAAGACACCAGGTCATCAGTAACAAAAGGGCAATGTCCATCTTGAGCCATGGGACAAATCAGAAATGGGAGAGGAGGATTCCCTGCTTAATGGGAATAATTTGCACCGTCTAATCAATCTAATTTCTAAAGTTTGAATAGTAAGTCTTATTTCTGGAGAGGCCCTTGCCTTACTGTGTCTAGGATCTTTAATGGGTCATCCCCCTTTGGCTGCCGCAGCAAAATCACCTTCCCATATGTGCCAGAGAGCAGCATGCATAGGATCATCTTATCTTTCATACTGTGACTCACATGTCACTGTGCAGGCGAGTCAACACCTACGGGAGTTCTAGTCCATCCTCACTGCAAGCAGCCAGTAATAAGGTACTGTAGTCAATTTAAACACACACCTGTTCCATTGCCATGAAACCCCCAGTCACACTACATTGTAAAGTACGCCCATGATGAAACCCCTGCCTGGTCTATAACGCCCAGTTTGTGCACTGAAGTGAGTGATCTTACCTGGCTAACCACATAGTAAATAATCCCAGCAAAAAATTCTGCTGTGGCATTCCACCTACACCTTTGGCAGAAAAAAATATGCTTCAGGTATTCAAAACCTGGCTTCAGTCAATCTAACAGATTGTCCGGTCCAGTCTATGCCTACATGGAAATGTCAATGGTGAATTCTGGCCCCGGAACGGGATATAGTTGGGATTTTAAAAAGAACACCAAGGTTCTGAAGTTTCAACCCACATGAGTGAAGTCTGAGAAGTATGTTTCAACCTAAAAGTATTGTTTTAATTTAAAAACCTCATTCATGCACATAATCCGATCCAACATCACAGCATTGTGGGTGTAACAAAGAATACCGAAGTCAATGAAATTTACAAATTGAAAGGTGCCAGGAAAATATCACAGTAAGTTGTTTCCATTACCTTATTCGGATTTGTTAGGGCACATTGTGCATATTTATTTTCATTCTGACATTTTGTGCCAAACAAGTAATGATATCCACCCCCTACTTCTCATTGCACTGTTCAGTACATCTAACACACAGGCTATGTACTTTGGAAAATGGTTCGCAGAAACAAAGATGTCTGGGATTTTGTACAAACAAAGTGTCTTGGGGAGGTTTCTCTTGACTCAACATTGTCCCTGCAGTCATGAGGCTCTGTCCATGCTATGACTGTTAACCACAACAGCAAACAAGAGGCTCCATGTACAGTACACAAATGTGACGGACCTGTTCAGTCCCAAGTGTTACGCTCTTAGCCATTGTGAAAACGACCATTATTCCTCACTTTCCAGTTCATCTCAGGACAGATATTTCCTTTGCCAGGACACAAGTTTGCTATGAATGAACCATTAGTATCTTCTGTCATCTAAAGAAATACCCTTCATTTAGACAATGCATCAGAGCGCAGTATGTGGAGAAGGGAAGTCAAAATTTTGTGTAGTAAAATGGAGTAAAAAGTCTTTGCAACATTACAAGTGTTGAGTTCAAAAAGATGGAACTGGGCCTTTCTGCATGTTAACTGAAGTGTTCACAGTGGACATGTTCACACTGACAGTATTTCAGCAAGGCCTCTTCTTAACCTCAGTGGGCAACGAGAAGCTCCGTCTCTCTATGCCCAGTAGATGGTTTTACAAATAGTGTGATGGAAGGGGAGACAGTTAGACTTGTTTGATAACACCTGCTAGCTTCAATTACATCGAGGGACATACCTGTGTGTGACTTATACAGTATATTTGTGTAGGATGAAGGCAGTGGTGCAGTGGGTTTGGTCGGGTCCTGCTCTCTGGCAGGTCTGGGGTTCAAGTCCTGCTTGGGGTGCCTTGCGATGGACTAGCATCCCGTCCAGGGTGTATCCCCTCCCCCTCCAGCCCCGTGCCCTGCGTTGCCGGGTTGTTCCGGTTTACCGCGACCCCACTTGGGACAAGTGGTTTTAGCTAGTGTGTGACTAGGATGAAGGTCTGCACAGCTCTGAAACATGTTGCTATAAGAGGTTATAACGGGTAACTCAATGCTGGAGGAGCTGGTTTTGGAGAGGCACACAGTATATATACTGTGTCTAACTTTGGTATTTTACTTGCTGGACTGATTGTGCGTCTGTGCCTATATGTGTGGATAGCAGACTAACTCTGATACGATCAACGTGAGCGATAGCCACACTGAATAAAGTGGCCATTTTCTGCGTGAAGATGTAAGGTGAAGCATTATCAGAGCTAAATTAGCATGACTCCCTTCGGTATTCTGAACTCCCAGGAGGCTCTCCAGCTCAGGTGATTGGACTGAGCGGTACATCAGAACAAATTTAGTTCGTGTGTCAGATCCACCAGCGCCACGGCACCGTCTGTTGGACATCATCGCTAAGTGGCGGTGGTTTCCAGGCTGCTACATGGAAGCTCTATTAACTCCGTTAGCATGAGCTCAGTGGCTGTTTATAGAACACGAAGGAACACAGGAGCCCTTCACATTCACGGTCAGTGCCAGGAACAGCAGCTCTCCCTCACCTTTTGGCTATCTAGCTCTTCCTGTGGAAGATTACACAGTGCTTAACTAATGATGCCCCCATAAGCTCCAGTCCCCTCCTTGCTCACATCCTGCCCAGAGAGGAAGTGCGGCCGGGTGTTTCAACAAGGGATAGCAACGCCAGTTAACCCCACGACGTATACACGTCACCAACTGCCTTAGCATTTTAAACTGACTGTATATATATATATGTATATATTTATTGCAAGTTGCAATTTATATAGATCCAACCTTTCAGAATTCAGGGAAATAATATAAGGTAGACCAAACTGAATGCCTCTTTTACTGAGCTCTCCTGACAAACCTGCCAGAAAGGGTGCTAGTATACACACAAAGATAAAGTAATGTGGTGGAGTTAAATCAGCAATTTAAACTATAATGACTATTAGACTAATGTATTTTAACAGGAAAACGAATGCTCTAAAATGAATTTGAAACTATTAGTGTAACGTAGTTTTTCCATATCTTATAGTTTAATTTCTGAGAAATACTATTTGCCTGGATGTTTGTACGAAACGCAATTTTGGTAGAGGAAGCGGAGACTTTTCTATTAGACGACTACACCACATATACTGACTCTCACACTGTCTCAGTTTTATTGACGCCTCCCCCGTTGATGAGAAATTCAATAAAACCCACTTACGGGATTCCAATTACGCCTACACCACAGGGATTTAATGGTTATACTAAATAAACACTGCCTAAAACGAGTATTCGCCGTGTCAAATTTTCAAGCACCGGCACTTGACTACGGCCGTTTACAAATAAAAATGCGCTCGCCGACGTAACGCAACGAAAGCTGCGAGTCACTATATAATATTGCCCTGCGATAGCAGGCACCGTGACTGACATCGATACAATCCAATAGTACTGGCGTCTAGCTTCCCAAACGATGCGTTGCCTCGTCTGATTGGTGCACAGCCGACGGTTGCAACAGAAATACCCCGCCTCCTCCGCCTACTTTCCTCCTTTTCCTTTCAGGAGGGTGGCGTGAGGCAGAGTAGCTGTTGCCTTTGCGATGGACGTTTTAACAGCTAAATTAACTGTTTTTGCATTAACAGAAACAGGTGAGTGTAGAAATAAAAAATGTGTAAATTCATATGCCCCTTAGTAATAAAACCTGACATTTTTGAACACTTGTTACCAACACGCCCGAGGCTGAAGCTGAGAGAAACTTGGCGAGGGACATGATGATGATGATGATGATGATGCTCATCATGTCTGACTGTTGGTTCTTCCACGTTTGCAGTTCATTTCAGATATAATTGAAACTGTATAATACAGTATTTAACACGTTCGTTTACAAGTCCAAACTGTCTTCATTAATACCAGTTGTCGATGGAAGTTGTTGCTTTGCAGATATATTAGCGCAACAGGTGGCGCAGTCGTTCGAATCGCACCTCATGTTGTGCCTCAGGCTCCTTGACTCGGGTTCATACCCTGAACTGATAGAGTAAAAATTAGTAATTTCAATAAATTGTAAGTGGCTTTGAGACAAGGTTTCAGACAAGTAAATTAACATAACTGAAATTATTAAAAAAAACTGAGGAAAGCAGGCAGATAATAAGTTTTAAGTTTCTGTGATGTCAGTAAACCAGAGGAATTTTTTTTTTTTTTTTTCGCTCCATACTGTCACCTGGTGGCCAAAGAAACTATTGCAGTAGAAATACAAAGTGTATACAATTGACACTAGTGCGTGCTGTAGTTTTTACAGGAAAAAAAGGACATTCCAGCCTTTGTGACCCTCATGGCCGCCTGTACTGATGCCCTGAGTCTCTACAGTATGAGGAGAACTGCAGTGTTTGAAAGACTGCTCTGCTGTTTTTCCCTCATCTCCAGCTTCCCAAACAAAAGCCAGAGCTCAGTAAAGACACCCTGCTCCAAACAGAAACATTCAGTAAACAGGGAAACAATTGTAGTCGTTAACCAAGCCTTGGGAGGCCTATTAAACTTTCATGATCATTGATTTAGTAGTGTTTCAGTGCCAGGTTTACCGCGCCCAGATGCTGTGTCCTGTGAATCTTTGTTCTGAATTTGTATTTCTCTCCATCTGTTGAGCGTGTGTTAGAGAGTACACTGCAGCCTGCTGGACTCCCCACGCTCTCCCATCTCATACTGTTTTAAGTGTGCCGTAAAAGCGTTACGTTGTGTTCGAATGCTCTGTGGCATAAAATATGCTTTGGAGAAAGAAATACACAGGTCACTTTATTTTTAATGACGGTCAAAGAAACTTGCTCTGGATATCGATGAGTATTACAATCGATGAGAAATATCTTGTTTTATATACAGAACTTGTACACATGAGTGTGACAGTAAAACTCTTGCTTGACTGAAAAAAGTTCACAACTTTTTCATCTGATTTTTCTAATGTAATTTTTTTCATATAAAGAGTCCAAGTTTTAATCATCCAAGCTTTTCAGTGTTGCAGTCAGTTTTGAATGTGGTTTGATGGTATACTGGTACACTGAATATTGACTTTTTTGGTGCAAATACAAAAAGTAGGTGTCGTTTAAAATGAGTTTGAAGTTAATCCAGTGTATTTTCATTCTCTGTGGTTCCTTCTGCTTCCATGATGTAAGGGATTCTGACGACTTGTTTTTGGCTCTGGAACAGACAGTTTGTCACTGCAAGTGTTATGCTTGTCAGTGCTAATATACTACTGTAGCAACCAGGATTGTTGAGTTTCAAACAAATTTCATCCCCACTTTCATGTCATGGAGATGTTATAACAAAGCATACGTCATTGTGCTCAAAAGTTGAACTGAACTTGTGACCAAAAAGTTGTCCATGACGGACCTTGCTGATGTGCCTTTGAGCAAGGTACGTGACTTGAATGTTTTATTTTCACTTTGCATGTATACAGTAGATTGTAGTATGATGGTATCACATGAGGCAAAGTCTTCTGCTGTGTAACTAAAATTGACTGGCTTCTTTTGGATATTAATGTATTCTTGTTTACGTTGTCTGGTTTCTTTTGGATATTAATATATTCTTGTTTATATTTCCATTTATTTGTTTAGCAGATACTTTTCGCCAGAGGGATGTACATCTTGGAGAACAATACAAAGAGTGCATTATATCAACAGAAGAAGAGATTTGGATGCAGGTATGTGATTCCTGCATACAGCCAATTTGTCACATTCCACCATATGAACAAGTAGTTGCATAAAGGCTTTTTCATTATTAAGCAAATTGCATGCAGAAGCAATACCGAACAAAAACAATGAAATTCATTATATATGCCTGAAAGGGCTTTAGTTTTTACCCATAAAGTGGTTTTACATTTAGGTATTTATCAGGTGCTTTTCTCCTAAGTAACTTATACCATTAAGCTACTTACAATTATTTACTCATTTACACAGCTGGGCAATTTTACAGTAAGTACCTTGATAAGGGTACTACAGCTGGAGGTGAAACTTAAACCTGCAACCTTTGTATCCAAAGGCAGCAGCTCTAACCAGTACACTAGCAGCTGTCCCATTGTAAGAGCTTATGTTGAATCGTAGCTTAAGAATACGGCCAGGGTAAACAGCCAGTACATGCAATTTGACCAAATTCAGTTGTGTTGAAAATCTAGTAAAGTAATCCAGTACCAAGTCATTACTGGTATAGTTCATGCAGTATTTGTTTGTTTTGCTGCACTAGTTGGATAGCTTTCTGTTTTTTCCAAACAAATCTTCCTGACAATTGCTTCAAGAATCTAGGTACTACTTATTTATTGTTTTAGCTGATACTTTTCTACAAAGTGCTTTAAAATGTTAATATGCTTAAAATGATTTACCATTTAATACAACTGAGTATTTTTTACTGGAGCAACTGAGAGTAAGTAGTATCCTAGTACCTTGCTCAAGGGTACCACAGCAGAAGGAGGGATTGAAACCTGGAACCATTAAACGTGAGGCATAGCAAGCATTCAATAAACAGTCTTCAATGAACAGTTAGTTCTCCTTTTTTTGCAAGATGGATACATTGTCAACATATTGTCTCTCAGTCATCAGTGTCTTCCTATAAAGACAGTAAACATAATGTTATGGTTAAGGACACGGTTTTAGCACTTACGTTGTACCAGCTTTAATACTTTATGAGTGAAGGTGCCAGTTAAGAAACTAATAGTTCTAAACCCTGCAACAGGGCTGCATTGTGAACTTAGGAGCTACGAAAACCCACCCTGTTCAGGTTTATGGGCCATGTTATGGCTATGCACAGCATAACTTCTTAATACCCTGAACAAATTATTCAGCAGCAGTGAAACAGACAAACTCTTGGCTTGTAAAGGAACATGTGCTGGAGAATGGAAATGCTGATAGGGCTTCACAATGCCGTGACAGAATGGAAAGAGTGCCAGGCTCAAGCAGGCCATTCCTGTGCATAGAAACAAACATTAATTTGATGGGTTGGACTTTAGTTCACACACTCACACGCTCTGTCAGACAGAGAGCAATAAATGTGTGCTGCGTTGGCAGATAATACTTTTTTCTCTCACACACACTTCTTCTGACAGATATCTCTTATGTCTGAGTGTCGCAAATGAACCATTATAGCAAAAGACCTCAACCACGTACCTCACTCAGCTCACAGTAACGCACAGAGATACTTTAACAGGTTGATCCACACAGGCCTCCACACACCCACATGAACAAGCATACCATATAACCTGGACCGGCAGACGTTCTCTGCTGCTCTGTTTGTACAGCTCAATTTGTGGGTATCTGCTATGCAAAGCAATTCCTCGGAAACTCCCGCACTAAAAATGTCGGACGCCGTACATCAGCTGTGCGAATAATTATCTGTTTAATGCATTCCCATTCAGTCATTCCCTTGGCCTTATGACCTCCATGCGTTCTGCTGAAGTCCCTTTTAAGCCCTGTAATTTGTGATTTTTATAGCAGCATACCAGTGAATATCCTGCACCGGTCATTGTCTTCCTCTGATTTTATTCCCCTGTAGCTGCTCTTGGAGCAGCCTTGCTAGAGAGCTGCATCACTGCAATCCTTAAATTTATTGTAATGGCTGCCTTTTAATACCATTATATTTCTTTTAAATTATTTTTGCTTTATACTCTTTCCTAAAACATGAATTATAGATTGTGATGTGTTGAACTAGCACATTTTTTATTTCTACTAGATTGAACTTTAATTAACAGTAGGCTGCTCCTTGAATTGGAAACCCTATAAGGAAGTTTTACACTTGCTCATCCCTGGTGCAGTAATTTACACTGTGAGCTGGTGAACAGCCCTCCCAACTCCCTTGAGGGACTGTGTCTGTAGTGCCACTGAAATGGGGTTTTATTTCCTTGCAGTAGCCAGTGTGTGGATAACCACCCCATTTATAGTATTATGTACAATTCACAAGTCTAAGAAGACAATTAAAGGTAAATAAAGACAATTGTTATTAACTTCAGTATGTGTTACAGATTTCCTCCAGTGTCAATTTGGTCTTATTTGAAAATAGTTCACACTGATTTCAAAACTTTTTTTTTAGTCCATGACTGTGTGATTGAATAGTCATTGTTTGCCTTGGACAGCACTTGCTCTGAGGAAATTGTGATGGTTTGTGTCTGTAGTGTGACTGTGAGGTCTAATTAGTAACCATAAAACTCATGGCTGCATATCACTTAAGTGGAGGTGGCATCAGCAGCTTCCTTGGCACTCCTCGGGGAAATATGTAGCAGAAATGTGTGACATCAGTGTTTGCTGTGGGACCACCCTGCATTAGCAGCGGCTTCCATGTGAAAGACATAGACATACATTTACATTTATTTATTTAGCAGATGTTTTCCTCCAAAGTGACTTCCAATGAACTCTATGTAGTGTTATCAGCCCACACACCTTATTCACCAAGGTGACTTACACTGCTAGATGCACTATTTACACTGGATCACTCATCCATACATCACTGGAACACACTCTCTTTGTGTCACTCACACACTGTGGGTGAACCTGAACAGCATGTCTTTGGCCTGTGAGAGGAAACTGGAGCAGCTGGATATATATATATTTTTTTTACTCTTTTCTGGGCAGATACACTCAACGGCCACTTTGTTAATGCAAATATCTAATCAGCCCATCACATGGCAGTATCTCAATGCATTTAGGCATGTAGACATGGTCAAGATGATCTGCTGAAGTTCAAATTGAGCATCAGAATGGGGAATAAAGGTGATTTAAGTGACTTTGAACGTTGCATAGTTGTTGGTGCCAGACAGGCTGTTCTGAGTATTTCAGAAACTGCTGATCTACTGGGATTTTCACGCACAACCATCTCTAGGGTTTACAGAGAATGGTCAGAAAAAGAGAAAATATCCAGTGAGCGGCAGTTCTGTGGGTGAAAATGCCTTGTTGATGCCAGAGGTCAGAGGAGAAATGACCAGGCTGGTTCGAGCTGATGGAAAGGCAACAATAACTCAAATAATCACTCATTACAACCGAGGTATGCAGAAGAGCATCTCTGAATGCACAACACGTCGCAACTTGAAGGAGATGGGCTACAGCAGCAGAAGACCACACTGGGTGCCACTTCTGTCAGCTAAGAACAGGAAACTGAGGCTACAATTCGCATGGGCTCACCAAAATTGGACAATAGAAGATCCCCCAGGTTGAGCTGGAGGAAGTTGCGGGGGACAGGGGCGGCTGGGCCTCTCTGCTCTCCCTGCTGCCACCGCGACCCTTTTAGGACAAGTGGGACAGAAGATGGATGGATGGATGAAGATTGGAAAAACGTTGCCTGGTCTGATGAGTCTCGATTTCTGCTGTGACATTCAGATGGTAGGGTCAGAATTTGGCATAAACACCATGAAAGCATGGATCCATCCTGCCTTGTATCAACGGTTCAGGCTGGTGGTGGTGGTGTAATGGTGTGGGAGATATTTTCTTGACACACTTTGGGCCCCTTAGTACCAATTGAGCATCGTTTAAATGCCACAGCCTACATGAGTATTGTTGCTGATCATTTCCATCCCTTTATGACCACAGTGTAGCCATCTTCTGATGGCTACTTCCAGCAGGATAACGTGTCATGTCACAAAGCACAAATCATCTCAGACTGGTTTCTTGAACATGACAATGAGTTCACTATAATCAAATGGCCTCCACAGTCACCAGATCTCAATCCAATAGAGTGCCTTTGGGATGTGGTGGAACGGGAGATTCGCATCATGGATGTGCAGCTGACAAATCTCCAGGAACTGCGTGATGCTATCGTGTCCATATGGACCAAAATCTCAGAGGAATGTTTCCAGCACCTTGTTGAATCTATGCCACGAAGAATTAAGGCAGTTCTGAAGGCAAAAGGGGGTCCAACCCAGTACTAGCATGGTGTACCTAATAAAGTGACCGGTGAGTGTACATAGAGACTAGCGGGCTCGTGAGGGAAACTCCAAGGCTGGGAGGCTGCAGCACTTCAGGTAGCTGTGGATGGCACAGTGCATTTGGGTCATGACTTCCTTCTCACAGCAGGATGTGGAGTTAGAGGCAGGCCTTGGCAGTGCTGTGTTTGCAGTGTGAGACTGCCTCACTTCTGTATCCCTACACCTGTTGCACTAAGCTTGCCACATCTCACCCTCAAAGTGTTTTGGAGGAGTTCTGTTTCTTCCTGCTTGCCTTTCCGTGTGTAAGTATGTCTGCCGTTTGTGAGCACCACAATAGTCCAAGTGTGATGCATAGTATTTGATGCGTAGAACTTGAAATAAGATGTCATCACATTTGTTAGAGCTAAATTAACTTATTTGGCAGGTGTATCATAAAATATTGATTTGAGCGATGCTCATGGTTTACCTTATGCAGAAAATTTGTTGATTGCTCTGGAAACCTGAGAGAACCACATTTATTTCTGTCAGTTGTGTATACCTGTGTTATTTTGTATTTATTCTTTCTAAGAAGACAAAAAACATAATATTGGCTGTTCTAACTTTCCCGAAGCCTCCGGGCCATTCAGAAACACAATAAATAACCGGGGAAAAAAAACATTTCTAATGCAATAGAGAAATGTGTTTTAATTGGGACTATGCAAAAAATAAATTTTAAATTGTAATTGTCAATTCATTCAGTTCTTTCAGTCATGATTTTCCTGTGAGAATCACAGTGTGCTTATAAATTCAATTAGAGCATAGTTTTGTTCCTAAAAGGGTTGGCAACTGTCCTGAGAGAAAAGGCTCTGTAAATATTTTTGCAAGAATTATGAGTTTGGCTGTCTGAGCAGTGAACGTATTTGTTGTTGGTTGATGGGTATCAGTTTTAATCCCCTGTGTGTTTGCGCGCACACACACACACACACACAAAAAAAACTGTCTGTTTTTAAAAATTATTCCAAATGTTCTTTCTGTTTTTTGGCACCTGTTCCTTCTTTAAATGGTATTTCATTCCTGTGAAAGTATTTTGTGCATATTTTCCTCCAAAACAGTGTGATCCGATGCCAAATACTTAGATTTTTTTTGTTGATACTACCCCGGGTTTTAATCTTTGTGTGGGATGGGTGCATTCTCACGCTTTAAATCTCTTTTACCGATTTATAAGGACAAACTGAAGTCTTTGTGAACCTCTTATTAAAAGCAGCCAAGGACATTACTTAATCATGTTGTACGTACACATCCGGAAAGAGTAGCAGATATTGCCGCTAATACATTCCAGGCATCCCAAGGGTGCAGCTGCATTTGATATGCTTTTTTGTGAAACTTGCAGGTATCTCCTCGTTGTTCATACCGTTTTGTTACTGCTCCTGTGCCAGAGCTAACTTGTGCCCCTTGTGGGGTACTGGGGGGGTGATCTGTATTTAGACCAAGTGCTGTGATCAGTCGGTCCAGGGCAAGTGCTGCCTCACATACTCGATCAGGCCACCATGGCGGCGCGACAGCATCTCTGGCTTCCATCGCTGATTCCTTTCCTCGTGCTCTTCAAGCATGGGATTCACGGGAAGAGTCATCACTCTGCAGTGCTGGACTAGGGACACTCAAACATTCATCAAGGAGATTAATTTAATAATTAAAAAAAAACTAGAACCGTGCTTTCTTTCTCCACAATTTGGCCTCATTTTCTGTTTGTTTTTTATTTGCCGCATAATCTTTTTTTTTTTTTTTTTTTCCCCTGTTTTTAAAGATGGGGTATGACGTTCAGCAATTCATGGACAGGATGTAGACCATCTTCTAACATAGCAACTAGAATCTGATTGGATGGCAGGCGAGCAGCTCCTTGCATGCCATTGGTGGCCTGGGCTGGTGTGAGACAGGGAGCTGTCAGGGAGAGCAGTTGGAGACAGAGGGCAGAGCCACGTGAGGTAGGTCCCATTGGCTGGGCAACTTGGGCGCAATGAGGCAAGATGGCGGGTGCGAGGGGGCTGGAACAGGTACCACGGAGCTAGTGTGGCACAATGAATCACAGAAAAAGTGGAAATCCAGAGTCCCAGCTATAGCAGACACTGCTGTGAGATTTAACGTGTACCTATGTTAATGTCACATTATTTGCACATCACTGGCACCTATTCTAAATAAGTTCTTCATTAGAAATGCTACATCACACTTTTCAGGTAGTTTGGTGGTAAAGTCATTACTGAATTTATTTTTTTTGCAATCAATTTCAATTGGTCAGGCTGTTTGCCAGAGGGCACAAAACCGTTGCCAAGAAGGAAATCTTTACATAAGAGAATGGAGCACATGTATGTCTGCGAGATCTCTCGGGTTATGCGGATACATCCATAAACCACTGATATTGTCGTCTTTTATTTCCACTGTGTTTTGAATTTACATATAAGCGGGAAGTGAGCATGAATAAATACCCACATTAGATTCAATTCATGTTGGTGAATGTTCAAGTATGTCTTAAAATACCTCTTTTCCTTTCTGAGATCAGGCAAGAAATACTGGAGATGGGCAAATTGTCATCTCACCCCTACTTTCTTCACTCCCTCAGGTTTTGGGAGAGCACAGTGATATCTGTACATGGCCTCGCTTCACATTGTGACTCGGCAGTGTGTTCCTCAGCTGGGGTGAGCTGACGCAACACACGAGAATCTGACAGTGTGGCCCCGTTCCTGCAAACCAGCCCATCTGGGCTACCTGGACTCTCTGTATTGTGCTGACACCGAGTGGGCTAATCCAGTCCTTAGGATTTGAAGGGATCTCGCCAGAACATCCCCATCCTCAGAGCTGTAATCCTCCATAAACAGGGAGCAGCCTTAATGTGATAGGGCACCTGCTGCCTCGTTGGTGGCCAATGGTGTGGCAGGGTTGGTTTGTTCCTTTCTGCATTAGGGTAAGCCTGGCACAAGAGACAGTTTTATTTCAGGACTGTATCCCCTTTAGCTATTGCTCACTAAGTGTTCCAGCTTCACCGAGTAAGAGAACACACTTTTGTTGCCCTACCTTGGCGCATCTTTTTAGGTCAGGTGTGTATAGGTTTACGTTCAGATAAACGTGTTCAGTCCAGCTGTGCCCTGATGTGTTGATGCACCTCAGCGGAGGCTGGCTCCTGCTGCTTTATTGTAGTCATAACTCAGCATAAATCTCAGGGGAAGATGCAGAGGAATGTAATGGAAGGGCAACACATACGCTCTTAGTTTGGAACAGACTTATCACCTTTAGTCCTCGGTCTGCTCTGGTGTGCTCTGAGCCAGCCGTCACACACCAAGTAGTTCCACAGAGAAAGATACTATCTACAGCAGGGCAGTGTGAAATGTCCATGTATAGCAACTGAAGTTCAGGCAAAGGTATAGTGCATGTATGCACACGCGTTTCAGTAGCATTGGGCTGAGGTGTGTGGGTTGAAGCTTGATGCTAGTTTATTTTTGCCCTCACATTTTGGCTCTGAACAGGATGAGTCATTTTCCTGTCCTTCCTGCCATAGGCAACATACAATCTTCTCCATCTCTGCCCTTTCTTTGGCTAGTATTTATGAATTATGATGAAATATTCTTTTATAGCACTTTTTAACATTGAGTGTAAATGAATTATACATTTTTTCACAAAACAATGTGTTCATAGTATGAATTGGGGTATTGTTTGACAGCATGCAGAACAAATGAGCTAACATAGGTGGACAGGAGTGTGGAACTGCATTGGAATTGTGTTCTTTCTACGGTGTATCATTCCTTATGCTCTGTGACTCCTACAGAATGCTCCTGATCATCATAACCATGGTTGCATAAGCCAATATGAAAAATGGATGAATAGGCAGAGAATACTGTTTCAAGCTGTGTCTTAATGCCAGCTTGAAACCAAGCAGTTAGGGAAAACTCAAAGAGAAATGTCTGCTTCCTTTTTCTTTTTCCATACTTGTGATTTTTCTCTCTCCTATGCAGACTAAAAATTGAATCTTTTTGGACCATAGGGTATGGGGTGTAATTTACATTTATACGTATAGCAGATTCTTTTCTCTAAAGTGACTCAAAGTGTTAAAAAAAAAAAAAGTGCATTTCAGAACACTCAAAGAGCTTTAGATGCAGACACGTGACTATGAAAGCACAATTACTTTACCATTGTGCTTCTCAGTACGTATTACACAAGGAGTTGCTTATAGAATCGAGAAGAAATACAATGGTTATCATGACAGGTGGTGGGACCCAAAGTTATGTAGCTGTCAGGAGTGAAGTGAGATGTACGTCGCTTTAGAGAAAAGCGTCTGCTAAATTAATAAATGTAAATTAAGTGAGTTGAAAAGAGGTGCATTTTGAGACTCTGCTTGAATGCTTCGTCAAAAGGTTTCCTTCCTGTGTGCAAAAATAAAATTCCCCATGCTGTGTTATTTTTTGCCTTCGTTATTGTAATTCAAATATTCAGTCATTGCTCTAGGGATGTGTTTACATTGCATGTGCAAAGTATTGTACTGTAAAGACACATACAGTTCACTATCTGCTCTCATTCCTATATCATATGCACAGAGGTCAGAGCTTTGTCCCCTCCATCCTACAAGGACTTTTTGAATTCCTACGATTTTTCTGAAGCATTGTTTGAATTTTTTATGAATGTCTTGATAGGGTTAACGATAAGGCCAAATTGTTTATGACTGCTGCTAGTATTTGATAATTTATCCTCAGGTTTCCAAAACTAAAAACAACTGGATACAACCTAATGTGTGTCCTTTATTTAAAATTAAAGCAGTCTAAAACTACTTATGTTAGATGAATCCCAGAAAAATCCATAAAACTTTAGCGTAGGCCATTCATGGTAGCTTACCAAAATGTTTTTCATTAGATATTGTGCTTATCAGGAGACTTTCAGAATAGAACTGTAGAAATAGTATGAATGAAAAGATTCATACTGAAAGCTGAAAGGTAAACTTTTCAACTTTATTTCTTACATTTACTCAATGCACACACAAAGCAATAATATTTTACCTATAAAACCTTAGTTCAGTGTGTAATACGTATGTATAGAGAACTGTATACCAGTATTGCTCTTGAAAGGAGGGAAATCTATTTATTGTGTCGTCATTCAGAAATGCTACTCTTTTGAGGGCAGATAAAGTGCTGAAGTAACTACAACCTGTTGTTAGACTCAGGTTGAAAGTGGACCATTGAAAAGAGCTGTTAGGTCATCGCTATACTTGTGCACATTACCTTGCGGCTCTAGTGACAGCATTTCCTGAAAATGTGAGTGGCCCACAGTCTTTGCTAAGTAAAGACATGATTGGAAAAATAATCCTGTGGGACAGTGCAAGACTTTGGTCCCTGTCTCCTTACCTCATTCACTCAACCTTGTTGTTTGTTTAGTGGGAAAGGCCACAAGAAAAAAGGGTTAATTGTTGTTTCCCACCAACAATTAAAAAAATTCCAAAAGTCAGTGTTTTTCGTCCGTGCTCTAGTTCAATAGTGGTAGTCTTTGTGTTTCCCTACCATTTGTAACCTGATTGGTCTCTCCAGCAGTTTCAGTCATTTTGTTATTTATAGCGCCTGTCCGTCACTGGCCCTGTTGGTAAGGAGCCCAGTGCTGACTGAGCGGGCTGTGAGTCATCATCGCCTGTGGCAGCTCCACATCCCAGGTGACAGTTGTCCTAGGACACATACTTTTCATGTGGCCCATGCAAGCTGTCACACTTTCGGTCCAAGACCAGAGCATATCACTATTGTAATCAATTAAAACAATCAATTAAAACAAACTGTGGCCATGTGACTTGGACCCCGCTGGCAACATGTCTCTGTCGTCAGGCGGACCTGCAGATGGGCTGCTTTTGATCGGCTCCATGGGCTCATGCAGATGGCTCCCAGCAGGCTCAGTGCAGCCTCTTTCTCTAATCAACACCCTAGCATTGTTGTGTGTTTTAATTACAGCTGCTGTGGGGAAAATGTTCCTGATGTTGAAGTGAAAATACCAGTGTTATGGAAATGCGTGTCAAAAACTGTATCTGAAGTACCTAAAACTCCAACCTGTGTATTTTTTGGTCTTCAGCAAATGGTTTGGTAAGGAGTTATCCTTTGGTTTTTCTGGAGAAAAGTCTACTGCTCTCACTCCACCCTAATATTGTGCAAACAGTTGACTGTTCCTTCTGTAATATAGCCTATAAGTAGCTTTTATTAAGTTTTAACTTTAAAATGCAGTATTACAATTATTGTGCCACTTAATTTCATTCTGCTCAGTTGAAAAGTAAAATACCAGTTGATCTGTTGCTCATATCTCATCATAGTCGGATGGACCGTAAAGAATATTCAAGCAGACCAAAAAGCTAAACATTACATGAAGTTCTTCTCTGACATGCAGTTACAAATCCAGTTTTCTGAGGGTTATCCCATATTAGGCACATGTTCAGAATTTGGAATGTGGTAAGAAAACTCACCTGTAGAGAAAATACTAATTCACTTTTCAGTTGAGATTGACGTTTAGTGTTGGACCTGTTGCTACTTGAGGCTCTCAACTTTTATTACAATGAAAGCTGGAGAAACAGTCTGGTAATTATTTTGGCTGTTCATTGTTATCTCTGTACATATGTATATTTTGGACATAGTAGTATTATCTACTGTATCCTGTCTTGTCTGTAGTCTGTGGAGAAGCATTCAAGCAAGAATTTCATATTACTTGTACACAGTAGTTGTACATATGACAAACTTTGAACAGAAATATGAATTACCTGATGATATAGTTTTTTTGTAGTGGGGGGCTGCGGTCGCACAGCGGGTTTGGCCAGGTCCTACCCTCTGGTGGTCTAGGGTTCGAGTCCTGCTTGGGGTGCCTTGTGATGGACTGGTGTTCCGTCCTGGTTGTGTCCCCTCTCCCTCCAGTCTTAACGCCCTGTGTTGCTGGGTTAGGCTCCGGTTCACTGCGACCCTGCTTGGGACAAGCGGTTTCTGTGTGTGCATGTATAGTTTTTTTTTCTATGAACATAAAGCAGTATGGTTAATGTCAGTGCTGCCTTGTTATGATGATTTGCTGTTAACCTTTCTATTAATAAAGTACTGATCTCAAGTTTCCTGATCTCAGTACTTGCTTGTTTTCCCATATTCCAATACCTGCAATGTCATCTGCATGATGAGAAAGAATGTTCTCTGGGTATTGTCTCTTATTCAAAATCAAGTATTCCGAATAATCAAAACTTTCTATATTTTTATTTTTGTAGGTATAACCCTTTTTTCAAACATTATACATGTACATGCTGGGGTGTACATTTACATATATGGAGTTAGTTTCCTTAATTTAAAAGGTGTGCTTTTTTTTTTTTTTTAAATGTTTAGCTCACGGTTTCACTCCATTCAGAATTTAACACAAAGCCTCAGTGCCCCTTTCCCCCCTGCTCAGAACTGCTCGCTCTCTCTCTCTTTCTCTCTCCCCCTCTTGCTCGATCACCCGCTTCCTCTTGCGCCGTTTCGTCTATACTACCCGCCTAGTGCCAATTCCTATTGGCCGGCCAAATGAGGCTTCCATCGGACGACATCTGCTGTGTTTCTGACCCTGCCCACTCAAATGGCGTCATCCAGGTACGCTCGAGTCTTTGAATACAACGTGAATGTGTTTGTGTGGGAGAGCGTGTGGAGAAATAATGTTGTAATTCAAAGAGACGTGGTCTAAACGGGGCTTTTCCTTCTCAGAAAGAAAATTAAAAAAGATTGTATTTGTCAACATTTCTTAGAAGTAACCTTGTTCCTCATGATTGTTAGGTGGTGCTCCAAAGTAACCGAGTTCATGAACTAAGATTAACAGGCTGGAGGAGGTGTTCAACATTCACACATAAAATAATAAGCAACATAAAATTAGTGCACGAGGGTTAGAGTAAAGAAATCCAAGCCAGAATAAAGTCAACATTTCTTCGGCATCAAAGAAAACCCGCTGGAGAATATTTGAAATGGGGTGGAGGGGGAGGAAGTTGCCTGGTTTGTTTTTGCAGCAGAAATGAATGAGAGCATTTTTTGTTTTCTTGGAGTAGGTAGGTTTGCGTTTGGCAGGCTATGGACTGCATAGAAAAAATAGGCCTCTTTGCCATCAGGGATTCAATGTGCGCTCTAGCGGGATTGGTCAGGCCTTCTGTACATGGGGTTGGTGCCTTCCATCGCCCCTCATCTGCCTGCTGACTCCAGGTAATGTCACGATAAAACTATCGCACCTCTGAGTTGGTCTGCAGGTCCTTTGGCCGCCTTTACACATCCGTATGAAAAATTAAAATTAGTGGAATTTTCCAGTCATTACCACGGTATGCTGGAGCACTTACTGATGAGAGTGATGAACACTGGAAAGTTTCTCTGGAGAAAAGTCTGCACTCACTCCACCCTAATATTGTGTAAACAGTTGACTTTTCCTTCTGTGATATATAAGTAGCATTTATTAAATTTTGACTTTAAAATACAGTATTATATTTATTGTGCCATTTAATGTTTTCATTTTACCCAGTTAAAAAGAAAAATAAAAGGCCAATTGAGCTGTCACACTTCTCATCTAGTCACATGTACTGTAAAAAGATCCTGTCTAAAGTGGTCTAATTTGACAACTCAGTTTCCTAATGGGGGGTGTGGTGGTGCAGCAGGTTTGGCTAGGTCCCACTTTCTGGTGGGTCTGGGGTTCAAGTCCTGCTTGGGGTGTCTTTCAATGGACTGGCATCCTGCCATGGGTGTGCGTGTGTCCCCCCCCCCACACTCTGCGTTGCCAGGCTAGGCCTCAGCTTGCTGTGACCCCACTTGGGACAAGCAGCTTTGAACACTGTGTGTGTGTGTGTGTGTGTGTGTGTGTGTGTGTGTGTGTGTGTGTGTGTGTGTGTGTGTGTTTTTTTCCTAATGTGGTTGTTGTTATTTCATTGTAGTTACTTCTGATATTGTTCACTAAAATGAGATTTAAACTTTCTGAGTAAAGATGAGATTTACATTATGTGAATACTTGTTTTGGCAATCAGATTTTTTTTTTAATGTATGAACAACTATGAATAACCACAACTACTACTACTATACTACCTCTCTCCTATAAAACATACTGTACCTATTACTGTGCTATAGGAAACAATCTCAATACTGTAAGTAAGGAAATAGGCAAAACTCTATCTAGCCAAGCTTTTTGTCTCGTAATGTAGAAGTTATAAAACCATCAGAAGTGTTTGTTTTTACAGCAAATACCCAAATTCAGTAAGTGATGCACTGTACAAGGTGCTCTAATCAGCTTTTAATGGTTGAATATTTGCTGAAGCAATGAAGATACAAGTGTGGGAGTGTGGGAGGTGTTATCATGTGGTCATGGAGCTGCCTACTATAAAAAGGACAATGTCAGCTTCTGTTACAGGTGTCTGCTCTATCATGGCGTGTGCATCAATGTGCAGACATATTCTGATAAACTCAGTATCTGTACAGAATGGGAATCTGAGATAGTGTCATTTTGCAGTGCTGGTGTCGTTCACCTTGCTGCTCATATCATCATCTACTCTTATGCCTACTCTTATGAGCTTGTGGTGAGCTCTTAGTTTACAAGATAGGAAATCCCAGCTTGCTAGTGGCAAATGAATGAAAACTTCCTCTTGATGGGGCACCAGCACACTTGGTAGATGTGTAGTAGGGCTAAATTGTTAAGATGCCATTTCTTACCTTGCATTTGAAGCCATGTACCCAGCAGTCTAATCTACACTCTGAGCAAGGACCTTTCAACATTGGCCAGAAGGTGCGAATGACAGCACACTCCATGCTACAGCAGATGATCCTCCAAATGTTGGATCAGGCTAGTTGAGTGTTATATGTCCCACCCACACATTCTAAGCATGACGAAGAAGAACCGGGCTGGCCCTAGGCTTGAAGACAATAACGTCAAAGTGAACTAGATAAATGGCAGCCCAAGCGGCAGAGCTTAGCCAGATCTGAGGTCCTCACATCAGGGTGACTGTCTTTAAACCCAGGCAGTATTTTTATTGCTTCTCTTTTAGTGCAATTGTCTCTGGCAGGGCTATGATTTAATGGTGGGGACTTATTACGGGTTGGTAAATTTTCACTAGGCGGAGCCCAGGGTTGGCATGGCAGGCAGCTGCAAGCTCATTATTACTTTATTATTTGTCACTGTCTGGGTTTAATTTATTCCTGAGAGAGCGTGGCTGTTCCACCCCGTGCTGTCCATCCCTTTGGTATTGGTCTGTCCTAACTCCTGGGCCCTGTGTATGGTTGTGCCAAAAACATGAACTGTGAGAGTTCAGCTTCTTTGCTTTAAATTCCCTGTAACACTTCTAGCATTCCTGGCTCATGTGAATAAACTCTTAATTGCATCATTTACCACATTTTTGTGTAATGTTGAATGTGCTCTTACTCTTGCCCAAGAAGTACTCTGTTACTTGCTTTTTTGTACACATTCTAAAGCACTGATGAGATAGAGATGACTATAGAGTTTGACTTTTTAAAGGGTTCTGTTGCCTTGTTTAAAATGTTTGTGTTCTATATGTTTCAAAATGTTTCATCTGCTAGTTTCGTAGTTTCAGTCACATAGAAAATTACACATTAATTTCAGTATTAATGTTACACAATACTGTGCACTATATTGCAGATGCAAAGATATTTAAATATTCTTTGTAATCTAATTATGAATAAGTTCTAAGTAAATACTGAACCACAAATAGACAGTACATTTGTTCATTTACATGTACGTATTTATTTGGCACATGCTTTTCTACCGAGTCACATACATTTCACCGACAAAGAGATACATATGCAGACATACGGTTCTCAAAGTACATTCACTTAGTCCAACACCATCAAAGTTACACTAAGTAACTTCATGTAGAACTGATGACAAGCATCTCACCTACTCCATGTCAAATTCAACTTATGAACTTATGTTACTTATGAAGTAACATACCAATTATTGTTCCAGTTAAGTTTGTAAATTGAGTAGCAAGTGTGGCATCAAAAAATATTACGTTGCATAACACATAATAAATAATGAATTTGACTTAATGGGGAACTTCGGTTTGCCTACTTTTGCTTAAAAGGTACTTGTTCACATTTCCATGGACCAAATTTGAATGTTGCACACGTTACACTTGAATTAATACATAAACACTCAATATCATATTGGATCATCGATTACTCTGGGGCTGTCCTTAGGAGCTGGACTATGACATAGACTGTAAATAGCTGAATGGCTTTAAGTTTTATACAAGAAATGATCTCTGCATACCTTGATTATTCAGTAAATATTTGTATAAATTTGTGTATGGACACAAGTTGTTTGTTGGGTTGCACTGTTTATCACATTTTCTTTTATGTCAGGACAGTTTTACATTGCAAGTTTAGGTTTAATAAGTTGAAAAGTCACTAACTACAACTTTAGTAGGGCGAACATCAGCCATATATTTTGCAGGATGAGTTTTGGTTATTAATCCTGCTTGGTTAGTGATGGGGGGGCGTGGTGGCGCAGTGGGTTGGACCAGGTCCTGCTCTCTGGTGGGTCTGGGGCTCGAGTCCTGCTTGGGGTGCCTTGTGATGGACTGGCGTCCTGTCCTGGGTGTGTCTCCTCCCCCTCCAGCCTTGCTCCCTGTGTTGCCGGGTTAGGCTCCGGCTCCCCGCGACCCCGTGTAGGACAGGTGGTTCAGACAGTGTGTGTGTGTGTGTGTGTGTGTGTGTGTGTGTGTGTGGTTAGTGGTGAGTCCTATATTTCTAATTTTTTTATTATTTACAATTATATTTACTGTTCCTGACTATTTTCTTCCTGCCTTGTATTTTAATGACGTGTGTTACACATCTTCATTTTCCCCGTCAACCCCTATAGTTGCACGCAGACATCCATACGGTATAGCATGGTACAGTAATCAGTTAGGGGAACCTGCTTGTTATGTTACGTTACCATAATCAGTGAAGTAATTGTGTCCATTCTGAAGAGATTTGGTGATATTGGACCACATAAGTGTGTAAATTTTGGGGCTGAGGAATATTCAGGAATGCATAAAAAATACATATCTGAGATATTAGAATTCAAGTTACAAGGAGTGTTTTAGGAACACATTACCTTTATTAAAGTGGGAGATGATTGTAATAACAAATACAGGCATCCCTCGATTTGTTAAATTAATCCTGAAAATGGTGCACATGTTGAAATTTCATATGTAGAAATTTTGTTTCCCATTATTTTTAATGGGAAAAAAATAGTTATGCATTTCCAGCCCATTAAAAAACCCTAAAACATTTTCCCAAAATATCTCTAGAACACTGTAAAACACCCATCTAACTAGCAACCCATGATTTAAGCACGATATAAAACACATTTACAGACTTACAGCTCCGGGGTATTTCCCACTTTTTAATTTATCAGTTCTCTGCAATATGAGTAACAAACCAAGCAGGGCACTTTGTGTTTAGTGTGAACCACTTTCTAAAACTGCAGTTCTGCTAAAGTGCATACATACCCAATAAATCCATCAGCTAAACTTTTCCTGTTTATTGCTCTGCTGTCTCTGCATTCATTCAATGAAATCATTCAATAAAATACCACACATATGTCTGGCAACTGCTTGTACATTTCCCATAATGCCCCACTTCCATAATGTCCACAGTGTTGCTTTAAGAAGCAACTCTCTCACATTCCTAAAAGTCAGAGCAATAGATGGAGAAAATTTCAGAAAAATTTTGTTACTGTCTTCTGGTTCTGTAAATTGAAAATTGGGTATCAAACGCCGAGAGCTGTTATCCCAAAATTTCAGATAAAAGAGTTTGTAAATCGAGGGATACCTGTATATGAATATTTACACGGAAAGAAACTTTAATGACGTAAATTAAGTAACGTAAGTTGTGTGTTTAACTTAAAGCATAAAGGAAGACGGCTCAGATGCATAGGCTCATGTACAGTTTACTTATTTTCCACCTTTTGAAGAACAGCACTTACTGTTTGTGATTGCAGTCAATTGTTGCATCAGCTGAAGCTTTTGTATTTGATATGATTAGTATGCGCGTGTTGTTGTTCTGAAAAAATAAATAATAAATGCTCTCTGAAAAAGTTTGTATCAGCAAAAATGTGCTTATATGAAGTTTTTCTATCTGAGATTAGTTATCCCAAAATATTTCTTAATTATACAGTAGTTCTATCAGTTAGATCCCAATTACTTTTTTGCCAGTTACATGCTAGTGAAGGAGATCTGTGTAATTTTTGGAGGAGTTTGCACTATTTAATTACATAAATAAATTAGTGGTTTCTACTGCGATGCCCTTTACGATGAATTAAGTTAAATCTGTAATTGTCAATGGCTTTCATACTGACTGCCATATCATTGTACCCGTTTAAAGCCTGTAACCTAAAAGCTGTAGATATCACTTGAACTATCTTTTTCCAAAAGAATCCAAAGTATAGAAGTATTTCTCTCAGTGCCGGGCTGATGCAAAATGTGTTCATCTGGAACATTTCAGTAGTTTGACATTGTTAGTTTTCTGTGCTGCCTTCCATTGTTTGTATAAAAAAAAAGTAATTGAGTTAATTTAGTTCTTCCCTAATCTGACAGAGTATGACTGAGAAGCATGTCTGTGTGTGCATTGAGGATTAGAGGCTTAGCATCCGTATCTGCGGGTTGGAGAGCTGGGCTAAGCCCGCGTTCCCTGGTGAGTGTGAATAGCCAGCCAAATCGCCTTTGCTATAGTGCGTTCACAATACCCCTTGTATTGCAGTGATACTGGCATTGAGCAACAGAAGGAGCACAAGTACACATTCGTATGGCAGACAGTAATGAGAGCATAACACAGAATTAAAAATAACTTCTATTTAAAATGCTTTTGCACATTTTTTTTAGTTTCACCTATTTACGCTGTTGGAGTTGCAGGCCAAAGAGCATACCTTACATTATGTCAGAGGAAAACAGAGGATTCCTTGTTTTATAATTGTGCTGTTTGGTCACATTTTATTGATCAGTCAGCGGATATTAATAAGGTACCTGCATACCACACCTTTCTTCTCAGATATACTATATATAACTACTTGAACGATGAACCTCGGTTCAGCAAGTGGTAGGTAACAAGCTAGGTTTACTTGAGTCACATGTCTGCAGCCATGTCTCTCTATCTTAATGTAATGCATAAATTGTACTTTTGCTGAGATGTACATTGCTTTGGACAAAAGCATCTGCTAAATGAATAAATGTAAATTTAAATATATATTTTACTGGAAACTTACAACTTATATTATTCAACATTGTGTGACACTCTGCACTCTGGGTTTCTGATATCTAATGCAAGTCAACCTCATTACTTGTGGGACGGTGGCAACGTTCTATCATCACCACAACATACAATACATGTTGTAGCATAGCTGTTATTTCCATCTTATTTCGTCTTGCATCAGATTTTTTTGAAGCATTCAGCTTGTGCTTGTGACCTTAGTACAGGCAGTCCCCAAAATACGAACAAGTTCTGTGTCCTCAGTCTGTATTTGTCGGATTTTGACGCAGGTCGGAACAGACTTAGGTATGGTGAGTATCTAACATCAGTTTGTCACATTTGTCTTACTTTCTCTTAGTTCGTGTAGCTGTCTATGCATAAAAAACGTTAAAGAAACACTTCCGGATACACTAAAACATCTTTAATATAACAATAGAGTAATAATAATAATACAATGTAATAATTATAACAATAATAATAATAATAAATGTTACTACTGTCATGATGAACAGAGGACATGGAGGAGGCTGGACCCAAGGCAGGGTCGTTTATTCACAATCAAAGAACTAGACGTGTTCTCGTGGTGGGGAACAGGTGAATGGTAAGTCAGTCGGCAAACTGAAGAGAGGCAAGGATCCGAAATCATGGTCGAGGGACAAGGCGGGCGGTCATTAAAGAGACGTGGAATGGGATTGCAGAATAATGAGGGACAGGACTTGGAAGAGCAAAGCGAGGTATGTTTGAGAATGAAAAGGGGATGGTTGTGTCGAGTGAGATGTTGCAACTGGGAGCAGGTGACTTTTATAGCTGAGGGCTCTGACTGAAGCTGCTGGTTGAGGTGTGGGGCGTGGTCGTGACAACTACAGTATTTATAATAGAGAGTGAGAGAGTGTGTGTGCGCACACGTGCAAAACAAAGAAACTGTTTGCTTTTCCAATGTTCTTTGGTATTTTACCTTTTCCCGATCGCTTTATTATGTCCACTTTAGTTTCAGTCGTGATTGTTTTCCTTTTCTTGGATGTATCACCATTCATTTATGCTTTGGTGCCTTGGTTAGAAGGGTAAGAACAAAAAAAATTAAAGCCAAAAACACATGAGACACTGTTAACAGCAATGTGGTCCAACTGAAAAGAATGAAGTCTGTCCTAGCTCGGGCTCACACGCCCGGCCTACGAACCAAAGTACCGCTTGTTTGTCATTACGAATCATTGTATATAACTTGAATTTTTACTATAATAGGTTTATGAACTTTTCACTTGATTTGTTACTTAAGGGTGACAAATTAACTTTTGGTCAGTAATGGGGTGGTTCGTAAGTGTGGACTGCCTGTAATGCAATATTACTTGCAGTACAGAGGGTCCCCGAGTTACGATGGTGCGATAGCGATATGCATTCAGTAGAAACCGTAGTTTGAATTTTGATTCCCCCCCCCCCCAGGCAAGTGATATGCAATACGATACTCATGATGCTGGGTAGCGATCTGCATCTCCCAGTTGCTAGTGTTTTTCTGGATACCCCTCCATATCTACATTGTTTTGTGCATCCATCATGTCTACGAAATGCCCATCTCTTTTCTGCTACTGGTGAGGAGAAACTCATTGCACGTGAACTTGGATTTTCACCATCAATGATCTCAACCACCTTAAGAAGCAATGAGGTTAGGGGTATTAAATGCATTTTGCACTTGCGTTGGGTTTATTGGCACATAACCCCATTTATAAGTCAGGGACCATCTGTATTTATGCATCTACTCAAATGAGGCACAACTTGTACCCACACAGACTGAGACTGAACCTAACCTAGAGAGATTCTGTATACCCAGTGCTCTTCTTCCTAAACAAATTATTCCACTCTAAAAACAAAAGACAGGAAAACCAACATGAACAAAATATTTTCTTTATTCTGCAAGAGATATGAATATCATGGAGTGGAGCTGATGACATACACAAATTCATCCCATAACAAATATACTCAACAATCAATACACAAACTGTACTGTGATGAAAAAATGTAACAATGATATACGAGCCTGAAGCAGGTAGAATACTGAGAAAGAGGTGCTTTTTTTTTTTTTTTTTTTTAACTGATGTCTTAGAGGTAAATTAAAAGGTAACTACAGGAAGAACAGAAGTAGTAAAAATTTGCTGACAGGATGGAAGCACACTAGCATAGGCTGTTAAGCTGCAGGCAAGGGGCTAAGGTTAATGTTTCTTATTGCTTGTAAATCTTAATTAAAAACATTAAAGTACTCAGTTGTGCCTGTGCAAATGTTATGCTGTTATTAAAAGTGAAATAAAATCACATCTAATTAAGTCATGATCTATAAATTTACTGTTTGAATGTAATGAAATTTTACAGGTGAAACCAAATATATCATATGGTGCCATTTCAAAACATGGGTTTAAAAAAAATCCTCTTTCTCAGCATTTATAGATTTAACCATTTTAACAGCTATACAGGGCTCTTTTTTTTTTTTTTAGCAGAAGTGACTTTATTTTGTAAGCAATATTGAATTGAGCTGCTCTGAATATACCATAAAAGACAAAACATTTGTTTAACTTTAATACACAAAAACAGTCATTTCCAAAGATGCATGCTGGATTTCTGTATGCATGTAAAATGGGAGAAGTAAAACAAGCAAATATTGGTGATGCTGCTGTTAGGCTGTTCTGGGTAGTTTGCTGGCAGCACAGTCAAGGACACAAACACTTCAGTTAATCACAACGTAATCAAATGCCACCGCAAATATAACTCTGCAGGGCTGTGCAGGGAGAAGACCCCAAAAAAAAAAAAAAAAAAAAAACCTCCCATTCAGAAGCAAGACATACTTCTGATCCTCCACCTTTGTACTACAGCTTAATTTATGTGGGAACCTTTCAGCCAATTTCAATTCAAACAAATACATTTCCTGGCAACATTTTCCTTCCTTTATGGTGAAATCCATAGATTAATCCTGCTAAAATATAAATACTGGAATATGCTATCTGAAGTGAAATAACTAAATATCCAGTCAACTCCGACCGCTTTCTGGCCTGCAGAGAACGACAATTACATTCTTTGACAAACTGTTATACTTTGGGAGCAAGTATTGTACAATATTTCTAAATGGTAGACAAAGAGTGATAAACCCTCCTACACTGTAGTACACAAGTTTAATACTGGCTACATTTTGAAAATTGCATGGTGACAGATGCAGATATTTTTAGAAGGAAGTTAAGGGTATCAGAGAGAGAAGAAAGTGTTGCACAAAATCTAACTATTGTAACCAACTAGTTTTAATCCTGGCTTCAAATTCTCCAAGTCTCCATGTAAAGTACAGTATTATAATTTTATGGTCCAAGATGACAAAGTCCTTTTGGGCAGTTGGATCAAATTACCGGCGGGGGGGCATGGGGAGACTGATCTCAATGACAACTTAGTTCTTCTGCTTGGATCTTTTTAACTGCATGGGTATTGATTCAACATACCTTCCACATAACAAAAGTGAAGGAAGGAAATATGTATGAGAAAAGTAATGATATCTAAATGACTTTAGGGCTTGCACATTGGCTTTTGTGTAATTCATAGGAAAAACCCATTAAACACTAAACAAAACACAACCAATATACCCCACTACTAAAATCTACACACAGCACTTAAAATTGATAACTGATTCAACTTAAGTCTTTGGTCTCAAAGCAAAGGGAGAGATACAATGAAAATGACAAAACAGCAAAGGAAAAAAACAAAATCTTAAAAAAAAAAAAAACCTCTAATGGGTATCCTCTTAATCCTTCAGTAAGCTTAGGTATAGTAAAAATCTTGCATCTCACCCTGAAAAGTGTCTTACACTCCCTCTCTTGGCAATCAAGAAAAACAAGTTCCAAATCATACACATCTACTTCTGAATCTGAGAGAAGCATTGAGCTGATCCAGGCTTATTTAGCAGACACCAATAGGAATCTGTCTTCTGTAACATGTTTCTATCATATAAAAGACATTCAGTGAGTAATGCAATAGTTCAAGTAGTAAAGACAGGGCCTACTGGGGGTCCTGGATAATTATAATAAAAAAGCCACCCTCACATATAAGACAAATTAATGAAAACATTGAGGACAGTTTTGAGAAAAAAAAATCATAAAATGCATTAATAGGACTTAGGATGCAGTCTCTAATTGCTGGGGAAGACTAAATTGCCAGGATCTCTCAAAACTACAAGATAGAAAAGCATAGGGCAGATGCTGCAGACTATTGAAGTAATTTTGATCTGAAATAAGAGCTGTCTGCAGTACACTTTAAACTAATTGTTCAGTCTCAGGCACACCTATAACAAATAGGTGTTTTGGCTGCTGATTCATAAGCTGTGCTGCGTCAAAGACCATTAGTGACACACATATGGTAGTTGCATTCCACTGGTTTTGATGTAGGACAGTGGCCCTCCAGTACAAGGATATTTTCTCTAGTGAGGAAGGAGAACATGAATCCTCATCAGTGATGCAACCTGATGCAGATCTGAGCAACAGAATTTAGCCCTTGTACATTAGGCTGTGTTGGATTGTAAAGGCTATGAGAGCTATGGCTGTGTTAGATTCAAGCTGCAGATGACCTCTCAGTGATAGGGGCCTCTCAATTTTTACACTTTAGGCTTTAGAAACTGGCAAGAGGATCAACAGAAATGTGAACTTCTCTGTACTCCACAAGATAATTTTACATTCACGTCTAATACTATTAGGTGGCAGTTGTACGCATAAATGGGCTTCAGATCAATTTTAATGGTAAGGACATCAGCTGATACTAAACCAATGTCTGTAGCTCATTGAAAGAAAGAACGAACAAGTGGTTATTTAAATGCCACTTAAACCATCCAGATAATCAATCTGTGTGCCCTCCAACAGGCTGCAGTTACATGGTGGCCACAGTATTGAAATGTCACAGCCCTGCTCATGCACTACTGCCACTGGGATTTAAATAGTCATAGTGTTAAGAAGCAGACTAGGGTCACATGACTGGAATCAGAATCTCAACAGTGCAGTGCTGAGAGTGAGGACAGACAGCATCCTGTTGATCAGAAATAGAGGTTATATCGCTCAAAATCCTGTCAGTGCCAATAGCCTTGACGTTTCCAACTAATTCCTTTCTGTTAACTCTGTTTGGCTTAAAACCTAGACAGCCTAAGAGAAAGTCTAACAAAATGATTCACTGGCTATAAACTTTAAAAAGAACTTTATAGGAATTCACTAAACTGATTATCTTTCATCTGTGCATCCTTATAGGGTTAGTGCATCTCCAATTCTAGTTTTAACCCCATTAGTGATGCAAATTGGATTGCACATTCAAGTTATAAAGCATATTACAATAAAAAAGTACATGCCTGATCTATGAATAACTCAAATCTTACTACAGGGAAAACTATTAAAATCCCAAGTATATATTTTCAGAAATAGGCAGATATATGCATTTTCATACATTGAGTTCCTTGTGTTTTTTTTTTTCCCTCCCCCAAATAAGTGCTTAAAAATTCAAAGTACAAGGGACAATCTGACTAACATCTGTAGTGTATATAAGCACCAGATAAACTTGTGTGCAGTACCAAACTGCCTACTTTTCTATCTTGGGATAAGTTCAAACTTTCTGTATCAGTTTTGATCTCTGCAGGTATGCTGGACCAAGGCATATGTCATTCAAATAATAAAAAAAAAAAAAAAAAAAACAAACCACCACAATGAAAATGAGTTTTGTAAGTCCAGTTTGATCTGCCCCAGCAAAAAAAAAAAAAAAAAAAAAAAAAAAAGAATTTTACTATGTTCGTGTAACAGCTTTAAGCTAGATTTCTTATACTTCTTAGCAGCAATCACCTTTACTTACTAGGGGAAATTACTGATCATGTGTGCTACATTTTTATATCTTTCACATGGAGGGAAAAAATTAAAAGAAAAAAATCAATTTTCCCTGTGAGTAGTTGCTCTAAAGCAAGGAACAAAGAAAAATGCATTAAAAATGAAGAAAAAAAAAATTGAGAAAAGTCCCAGCTGGAGTTCAGGCAGCCATAAGTTGCCTGAAACTCGGGTCTTCTGTTTCACATTCAAACTTTAAATCTTCCTTGTGCAAATCAAGCAGTCTTGAAAGAATGCCCTAAAATTGTTCTAGTAAAAATATATATGTATATATAATTTTGCAGTGGCTGACACACATGGGGTGCAGCACATTTTTTTCCTCCGTTTTTCTTTTCGCTTTGAGTTTGCCTGCAGAACACCTTTTTCCCCACCTGCATGCTGACGACAGATGTGGTTCATCTACAGATGGAGGGCATCTGTGCGTAGACAGGGTAGGCCAGTCGCACATTGAGGGAGTCATTGTGCTGGACAAGGGATGTCTGGTGGTAATGCAGGACCAGGTCTTTCAGAGTGCTGTACAGGTTGTAGGGCTCTGCAAAGCCATACCCACGGGGGGTGCTGTAGATCACACAGTGTTTCACCTCCCCATCCGCACTGCAAAAACAAACAAGCCATGTCAGTGCTGACATCTGGGTACCTGTGCAAATGCACAAATGGTGAACAACTGTACAGGTAGCCAAGTTGCTCTGAGAGAATACTCACACCACAGAGCAGGCGTAGCAGCCCTTTTTGCTACTCTCCCGAATGAGAAAGGCCCCATCCGGCTTGCCCAGCAGCAGGTCCTCGGCCTGCATGCGATTAAGGTGACCCACGAACCAGCTCTTCTCGTTGTGGTGTGGTAGATTATCGTCCTCCTCTGTCGTGCAGTAGGTGCTGAGAACAGAACACACGTTACATTAAACCATATATGGACTTGAAATTGAAGGTTCAAGTAGTTCAACTCTCAGGAGGGGCCCAACTGTAGGGCCACTGACCAAAATGCTAAAGCTGCATTGCCCAGTGCAATCTCCAGTAGAGCAGGTTTGTTTATATAATAGGGGTGGGCAGGTTTCGTAGTCATTACAGCAGTAAGGTCTGGGTTTCAAATCTGTTCTCCAGCTGCAATGCCCTTGGGACAGGTACTTGCAGTACCAGACTGAATTTAGGAGTAATCTTGCCAGGAACAAGTCCCCCCCTCCCCATGAGGCATTTGGCAACAAGATTGAGCAGGACATGTCATCCCAGCTGTTCTGCAGCACTTTCCAAAGATATAAGATATTCATGGGTTGCTTAGCCCTCGCACTTTTGTAAAGTAAAAAGTACCCAGCTGTATAAATAGGTAAATAATTGTAAGTAGCCTAAAAAAAGATGCTGGATTAAGTGACCTTGGACAAATTCATCCGTTAAAGTTAATAAAGATGTGTGGAACAGGTAAGACAGCATCTCCCTACATAAAGAAGAAAGCTTAAGAATAACAAAAGTGACATTTTTTAATTAACATTAGTATGGTGCCCACTCAGTCTTCTTACCTAACTACAATCATCATAGAATTCACCTGCAGAGAAAACCACCAGTATCATGGAATTTCAGACACAGAGAGGTTAAGACTACTTACTCGTCATTTTCATTCTTTATTCCAAGCCAGTCATTAATTTGTTTTTGTCGAACACCTTTGTGATTGAGCCAGCTAGCAGGACAAATTGAAACAGGTGGTGAGAGAAAGCAGAACATATTTTCTGGAATGTGTAAAAACAATGGCATCATAGCAATACTAGATTTCAGTTTGTCAGCACGAAACCAATCCTGACAGCAGTTACAGTTTTCCTCCATTCAGCTTTTCTCATCTTGGCAAGAGAGGCTACAGTTTGTCAATGAATTTCAGTTAAATAGACTTAGTGGGAAATGGTCAATGATCAAAGCAGCCCAGGGTTTTGGTAAACTATACAAAAGACTTAATGTTCCTCAGTCTGTTTCTGCTGCAAGGCTCTAAAATTCATTCTGGAATGACTGGCCAGCAACATGAACTCACACAAGGTACTGGTCCCGGATCTTGCGAAGCTGGATGAGGTCAGGCTTCAGGCTGTTCATCTTCTTGTCTGTCTCGCGATTGTCCAGTGCCTGCTTCTTCAGGTCCTGCTCCAAGCGAGACTTGCTGTCATGGATCTCACCCAGGCGGGACTTGAGCTTCTCAAAATTCATCATGATCCTGGTGAGCAGATAAATGGGGGTAATGGTCACAACTCCAACACAACTGAACAGTACAAGGGTCCTAAGAGTATATACACATACTCTGCAGTTTACTTGTTACTCCAAAATGAACTGCTGACAACTTAAGGACACTGGCTTACTGGGTAGCAGAATCAATGCCCATTTCATAGTCAGGATTTGGACTTGCACCCCTTCTAGCCATAACAAACAGCCACACAAGAAGTCATCCAAGAAGAATGAACCATTGTAAAACTGGGAATTTCTGGCAGTAGGAGCACTGCGCTCACCGCTCAATCTCCTTGTCATTGCCCTCCCTGCGGAAGCGTTCAATGTACTCCTGGCTGTAGCGTTCCTGGTTGTGGCACTGCTCCTCAAAGATGTTGATGGTCTCACTGAAGGCCTCAATTGCTGTCCTCTTCATCTGAATTTCCTGCATTGCAGCCATAAGAAATTTCTTATTTCTCCAAGCCAGTAATCAAAGCAGATTTGTACTTAACACCAGTGGGATCCTATTAAGAGTCTGTGGGTGCCACTCACAGGATATCATGTGAAGTTTTCTTTACAGTCCACGTACTCCCATAAAGTACTAGTCAGAACTGAGTACAACTTATGGTACTTTTTCCCCTTGAAGCTTTCAGTTAAGTTTGAGCAGAAAACAAGCTCACATGTCTTCTGCAACAGTTCTCAAATGTTAGGCATTTGTGGGTTACTTAGCCAATTCAGTCCAATCCGTTGTGTTAAGTCTACTCAGACTCTTGACTGGCAATGTACCTAATGCACAACTGACAGTTTAAAGGATATCTCAAACACCGAATATCACCTTTCCCCTTTCTTCTAACCATGTTGTGAGATCGCTTTATAACAGCACCTGTGATGTCTTTGTGTACTCCTCATACAGCCGGTCATACTCCTTGCTTTTCTCCTGATACTGATTGTGATATTCTTGGAGTTTCTTCCCAACAGCATCTATGTTGTCTTCCTTCACCAGCTGATCCTGGGGTCAAAACATTTAACATTTAAGGGTATGGACTGGGCAAATAAATGCTTTTGGCATCCATGTTGGTATCCCCACAAACAAAAAAAAATAAATAAAATAAAAACACTAAAATATGCAGATGCACTTCTTGTGGACTTTTCTTAATGGAAATCTTTCAATGATGAGTGCATGGAAGCCTAGACAGATGTCAGGAGAAGGAAAAATGACTAAAGGCACGGAAGGCCCTCAGGCATTGCTGATCTAATTATTTATGATCTGCACAAGTGAATCAGCAACACAATATATCATTGCATGGAGATCTAGCTGACTGTGCTTTTTATGGGAAAAGCCACAAAATGTGAGCTGGGTGGCATACCTGCTGGTAGCGGGAGACTGGATACATGAGCTTCACATCCAGCTTGGTGTTATACTGAGCCAGTGACTCGTGTCGATAGTGGCTGATCAGCTCCACCACAGAGTTGAAGGTAAGTGGCTCTGAGAAGCCATATTTGCCCTCCCGGTGGTAGATCTTGATAAGTTTGTTATTACCGCCTTTCCTGGTGAAGTCAAAAATAAGATGAGAATGTCAAACATTACCTATGCTTAAGGAGATGATTACAAAACATATGAACAGGGCCACCGTATAAAGCTTGTCTCCTGGATTACCTTAGTGTCAGTGTGTAGTCCCCTTGCATCTTGGTGGATGCATCTCGAACAAGGAAGGTCCCATCTGGCATGTCACGAAGCTTGTCGTTGACCTCCTCCCTATGGGTATACAGTACAGGGCCATCAAACCGGAGTTACAGCCACTGCACAGGTGGTGCCTTTCACAGTAATGGGCGTTGCTGGCCAGCCAGAAACCACAGGTGCCATAGACCCTCTTCCCCACCCCTTTCAGGGGAAAAAAAGCTATTTATAGGGTGTTATGCATTATAAAACTGCTTGGATTATGCCAGCTGTGGGCAAAGCTGAGCTGCTGTTCTGTGACCATCCCATCTGCTGCAGCTGTAGAACATCTTGAGGCACTTGGCTTCATTAGCTTGGCTTCCACCCCATCCTTGGAGAATGCCTGCATGTGTGTCTGAAGACCTACTAAATCTCTACTCAACCTTGGCCCACCACTACTGTTCCCATCCTTACGCTGCCCATTGCCCAGCAGCATGGCTCATGATGCATGAACACAGAGACGTCCAGGACTACTACTAATCTGAAAAACGGAAATCTACAACTGCAATAGCACCTCTGACCAAACTACTTGTACCAACCTGATTTTGTTTAAAAAAGAAAAAAGTAAAACTTATGTCACTGAGGCTTACAGCATCTGCTGAACAATGGAATCAGTCTAATGTGAACACTTTTGGCTGTTCCATTTTAAGTATTATGCAGAAGAAATCTGTAAGCTTGAAAACTTTTGGTTAAACACCATACAACACAGAATCGCAGGCTTAATAAGCACTGTAGAGAATTTGAGGTCCTGTCCTGACGTGTTATGGGAGTGGGGTGGGGGTTTGCAAAGGAGGTGGCCACAATGGAGCAGTGCTGACGCTGGCTACTTGCGGGCGACTCAGAGCCCAGTGGCGCCTGGCATTCAAAGCCCAAAACTGGGCCCAATTCCTCTGGCTGGAGCAGTGGAAAACGCCACTGAAAGGAAGTCGGAGGAGGCGCTGACCCACTATGCTAGCCTGGCGACCTCAGTGAACAAACATTTTAACCACAATCCATTTCAAGAGATTCAGGAAAGGAGACGGTGGTGCTGACTTAAATGTCAAAGTCGGGGACTGATTTCATAGTCCCTTTGTTTACTGGTCAGAATGCGGTAAAAGTAACCCTCCTCTTCCTTCCAAATACTAGAAAATGTACATAATGCTGGAGGGCACAATCGTTTCCCCTCATTGGGTGGAAGTCCTGCCATTCATGTGTGGGAGTTCACATATCCAAGTGAGGATTTATTTGATGCATAATACTGAACATGCTTTATTCATCAAAGTAAAAGGATTAGGATAAAAACGGAAGAAGCCACATACTGGCTTACTTCTTATCCATTTCAGACAACAAACCACAACGAGACACTCTTCTGCCTACAGACAAGAATCGTGTCATTGTCTGGAAGGGAAAAATTTTCAGGAACACGGATAAAGCCCACATGTGCTCCCTAGGTCAGTAATGCCTATGTTCTGCAGTCACATGAAGTCAGGGTCCGCAACAAACAAGACCAAAGCCGGTCTGTAAGTGCTGCTTTAGTTCACTAATAACAGTTTTATGGCATTGTGTGAAAATAGTCTCAGCCAGTTAATATATTAGAGATTCAAGCTCTCCCCTCTTGCTCCCCTCCTTCTCCCCCATTAATCTGAACCAGGTGTTGGACATGCGTGTCCTGGAGGGAGGGGAAACTGGAACGAATGCTGAAGGGAGCTACTGATTGGACCAAGTTGTGCAATAGGTAGATCATAGTGTTGACACTGATCTTACTACATGCAGCAGAAAGAATGCACAAGGGCTTCAACTTTAAAGAAGAAAAAAAAAAAAATCATGCATTTCAAGAAAATGAATGCAGAGTGGATTTGTGATAATGGATACCTCACTCAACTAGGTTCAAGACATAACACCTGTTATCTCTCAACTAAGTCTTCATGATGGGACAAGCACAAGCCAGACTCACCTTGATATATCACCCCAGTACCACTCAGCTTCCTGGAGAGAGGTTGCAGATACTTCCTTGATATTGGTACTGCTGGCAGGAAGCATGGGCTTGGCTGGCTTTGGAGGAAGGGCTGCAAGATTAGAAGAAACATGCTTGAATTTTGATCATGACCAGCATGAAACTTTGGAGAATAACCAGGAAGTACAATATTTCTCCAGACTGTAGCAGAAGGAAGAGCTGTGCTTTCACTCTTCTTTAGCCATAACAAACAGTCAAAAACCACTTTCTTTACAAACAGTATAAACTGATGATGATCATCTAGCAAAGTAGACAAAGACCTGGACTACAGCTGGAGCCTGTATGCGTTTAGCATGTTAATGTTTTTGCAGATAGTTTCTTTATGTTTTAAGATTCCACTTTAGATAAATGTCATGTGTTTAGGGTCTCCAGCAGGAAATTCTAAATGAGCCATCAAGCACATGCATTCATCAAGTGAAATACAGATTATATTTTTTCTTGTGAAGCTTCTCTTGCGATATACTACACACCTGAAGTCCAAACTAAAGTACAGCTGAAACCAAAGTCCCATTTCCAAGCAAACATAAAATTGGTAACTGACATTTTCAGGAAGTAATGTGGGGTGTGAGGGAGGAGAGCGCTTGAACGAAGCTGCCAGTCTGGCCATATAATCGTCTCACAAATTCCACCCTTTCCTTTCACAGCTCCGAGGCCAGAAGGTAGGAAGTATAACCTCCTGGGGGCACAAAGGCCTATTCACTGAGAAGCTAAATGCAGTAAAGGCAGGGGGAGGGAGGCGGCAGGCAAACTGGCTGCCCTCATATGAGGCAACTCCAGTGTTAATACACTCAAGCCAAAGGCAACATTAAGCCGGTGCACATTACACGGCTCTAAGTAGGATGAAACAAAGGCACTGGGTATTGGACACGCTTGGCTTCCCAAGAGGCGTGGGGGCTGGGCATTTGGAGCTCAAGGGTGCAGACATTTGCCCAGGTGTAGCTGTGAAGTCCCCAGCCTTGTGTGTGGGGGAGGAGACCTTCTCACAACCCCACAGTAGTGCCTGTATGAAGCCTGCCTGCTTCCATGTCCAAACTAATCAGCCCCTGGACCAGACAGCATGCTGCAGTCAGGCCAAGACTACAACCCCCCTCCCCTTCCAACTTGAGGGGGGCTCCTTCCTCTTCATTTGCCAAAAACAGACAGATTATCTGCCCGGAAGAATCCCTCGGCTGGCTAAAACGAGCAAAGCCAACTCTTCCTAGCTAAAGAAACTTTGCACTACGAAAAGCCAGGACTTTTTACTTTCTTGCTCAGACTTTCCTTCCAAAGTTCACCAGAAGAGAGTGATTCAAGCTCCTTTGCCCAGGAAGCAGTGTGGGATTGCTTGTACTGCAAGCATTGGCATTGTACAGATCACATGTGAAGCACTCGAACAGCCAAGTGTTTGCTGCTAGATAACACTTCTACTTTTAGGCCAGCTTCAGATGTTAAGGGATGAGTGACACAGCAGTAATGGTTTTTTGGCAGCAGCTTCCCAAAGATGACCGCACCGTTGCAGCGTTCGCAGCCTCGTGGTCTGCGGGACAGTGGGGCTGTTGGCCACTGCAACAGGGTTTCCAGGCGCCCACGTCCGCTCTCCCCAAACCAAACCGAGGAGAGGCCGCTTACACAGGGAATTCCAGTGGCCGCTTCTGGGTCAATGGCTTCCTTAGCCGGACCAGCCACGGAAGTCCCCTAGCATGCTGGGGACGCACCAGGACACGTCTCAGCTGGCACCCGTCAGTTGGACCAGGTCTAACCAGTTCAGCAGGACCACAGGGTGAGCGTGCCAGATTTGCTAATTACACGCTGCCTAAGGTCCTGCCACAGGATCCGCAGAGCCTTCTCTTTCACACAGAATGTCAACGCAGAAGGTGATGGAAACTATTCTCACGCAATGTATACTTTTGAGTAACCTTTTTATACACCCAGTTGCCCAGCCAGGGTACTTTCCTCCTGTCAAAACATTTGGGCTGATGCAAATCACTTGGCCGAAAACCATTTGTGCAGCACAGCTACATCTGAAGGAGGCCTCTGACATGGCCGTTAATGATTAATGTTGTTCCACTCTTTCCTCACCGACACCATAATTGCAAGATTAATTATACATCCCCCCCATGGTCCGCAGACTCGCTAATGCAGCTGTAAACTTCCAGGCTTCTCTGAATTGGTGGACTGGGCGAAGGGTGCACACAGACCATTTGAGGTGTTGTTTCAACAGATTTCTCCTTGGCAATCCACAAAGCACCATTCACAAATTTAAGAGTGGGGGCGGTGGGCAGGGTATATGAAAATGGCCTGTGAAAAGATATTTTGGTGGGCTTTACATCACCTCCTTCTGCTGCTGTTTAAACAAACCATAATGCAGGTGCAGAAGCAGGAGCAAAAGGCTCAATTGGAGTGTCAGCTCTTCCTCTGCTTGATTACTTTACCCCATTTAAAAATCACCATCTGTGACCAGACGACTGAGGCAAGGGTGAGGGCATCTGCATGGCTCAGGTCAAAGAGATAAACTCCTACACCTCCTTTACAGATTTTCCCCGTCTCAAGATAAGCACAATGGCACCATGAATGACTGAACACCACACACGTTCTGCAAGACCATCTTTTTAGCAAGTCTGTGCCCATTTTTCAAAGCAACGTTAAGGAAAAATACTTTACGTGGCAAAAGTCTAGTTCAGTACTGCTCTTTGCTCGTCTCACTAGCAAGACTTCCACATTGTTCTGTGTAAGATTCTGTAAAACCACATCATGACTACACATATACTGCCCATATTGCATACTTTTCAAAATATCAGAAATATGAGGCTAACAGTTTTATAGATTAATGCTTATTTTTATTCCTATTAAAGCTGCCTAAATACATTACAACCAAATGATGGGCCAGAAATGCATATTCTTCATGATGTGATTTTAATGTTACATATCAGTGTTTGCCTATGCACACTGCAATATGCAATATGGAAGAGAGAAAAAACATGTCTTGGAGATGGGTGGATAAATGCTGGCCTGTGTATGGAGATCATATGACCCAACCTGGAGAGAGGCCCAAACCCTGGGCAGGCACACATAAGATCTACATGTAGAGCTTTCTATAATGAGTATCTCCACATATCCCTCTGAGGATACATGGTGTAGGCAGAAACATAACAGCAGTGCACATCTATGAAAACATTGCGTGAAGCTGCTTTAAAATGACCTGCGTACTCTTTACACAAATCAAAAATAAAAAGGTCATTCACAGCACATTTATATTAACATTAGTATATGTGCTCTTTCAGAAATATCACCAGGAACTGGTATCTCTCACTCACACACACAAACCATGTTCTGTCCTCCAAGCACAATTCAGCTCTCCCCCAACAACCTCAGCATCCACTCTGTGTGGCAAGCAGACATGAAATCCTTTTCGTCCTTCTCCCCACAGTCTGCACATGCCAGTGCTCTCCCACTAGGGGGGATGTGAGTGGAGAGGTGGGGAATCTAAGGAGTTGGGGAAACAAAGGCCTCGCCCATCCACACCCTCACCCTCACCCATGGGCTCTTACCACTGTGGGTGATGGCCTGTGACCAGCATGACAGATGAGGCAATCTACTTTGCGTTAGGCAGCAGAACCTGAAGAGCTCTGCACTTCAACTCTCTTGCGGCCTCACCCTCCTCTTCATCCCACAAGATGAGAAGAAATTCCCTGCTTCCAAGATCAGATGTTCCATCTAAACTGAATAGAGATAGGATCCAGTGGGAACGGAGAACTGTAGGCAGGTGCTTCCCTTCCGGACAAGCCAGCAGTTGTGTGGGACTGGGGTCCTGGCAGCGTGCTGGGCTCCACGACTGCCGAAGTGGCCAACAGGAATACAGATTAAACTTTTACACGTCTGAGACTAAAAGCACCCACACTAAATGCCCTCAGTGCTTCCGAAGATATCTCACATCAAGTGTAGCCTGAAAGCAAGTTCCAGCCCACCAAAGTTCTACCAAAGTAATCAGAGTGAGGGGGCATGGTGGCACAGCGGGTTTGGCCTGTGCCTGCTCTCAGGTGGGTCTGGGGTTCGAATCCCGCTTGGGGTGCCCCGTGACGGACTGCCATCCTGTCTTGGGTGTGTCCCCTCCCCCTCCGGCCTTGCACCCTGTGTTGCAGGGTTAGGCTCCGGCTCGCTGCGACCCTGCTTGGGATTCAGTCAATGTGTGTGTGTGTGTGTGTGTGTGTGTGTGTATATATAATCAGAGTGAAGTTCCACCCACATTAACATATTACAGTTCGTCTGAATGAAATGGAGAGAGAAAGGTAAAAATGTTGACTTATGTGTCACAGAGCAAAGATATGCTAGAAGTTCATTGATTTAAACATAAAATACAGTGCATACACTTTCCTGTAACCCTTCATATTGCCCTTCCACTGCAGAGCCACACAAGCAAAGCTTCAAAATGAGAAAATTCCCCAAGAGCCAATAATAAAGGCTGACTTAAGCATGACCTGAGACACACCATCAGTTCTAGCAGGAGCTCAGCTGATATAATGTCTGCATGACAGAGATTCTGAGTTAGAGCACAGAACAACACTGCATGAAACAAAAAAGGCTTGAATGTCATATCCCAATCTGGGCACAATCACAGTCTACAGTGAGTTTGGTAATTTGCAAGACTATATCCCACAAGGCAGTTAAAGCATCTATATATAATACTACAAAAGTCCTTATTGGATACCTGAGATTAACAGCGCAGAAGAAAGTTTTGACAGATGAGAACCAAACAGCTAGATCTTGTATTAAACCATCACATACCCCATTCGAGCGATTTTATACATGAAGGCGTTCTGAAACAATGTCAGTATGAAATTTAACTGCTAATTCTGGTTTGAGTACCTTAACCTAACCCACACATAGCAATGGGGAACCAGTGCATTGCTTTTGGGGGAGGGGACAGGCTGCTGCTTTAGCCTCACACATCTCAATCTACCAGTTTATTAAAGAGCTGCAAGAACTACTGGACCCCTACCACGTGTCACCACTCCCTGGAGCTACTCCAGAGCATCATACAACATACAGCAAACCTAAAATACCCTCCCAATGGAGACAGAGAGGGAAGGGAAAGAAAAAGTAAAATCCAAGAATTGGGGCACAGACTGTCACAGGAAAGACTGTCGAAGGACATGAGTGGGGTCACATCCTGGGCAGAAAAGATCCTGTGTGTTTACCAGCTCCTCAGATCTGCACCAGAGGACCAGGGGACAAAAGACAGCGTGGGGGTGGATTAAAGGGAGGCTTGGTCACAGTCGACGTTATTAATCCCAGGAATCGAGGGACAGAGCTTTGACACCCAGGAGCTCATCCTACTGCAGTTCAGTCTCCCTCGCGGTCCAGTATGCCGGACATCTCGGCAAATGGGCATCACACAATGGATTTAAGGCAGGGGAGATTAAATGGCAGTAAGTAATGTGTTTGCTCACTGCCATTCATTTTAGGATGCTCTTCAATCCTACAAACAAGTCCAAGAGTGACATTTAAAACTGGCCAGGAACATATAAAGATAGATTTCACATATAAAGCCTTGATAAATATCCACAGACATGATGAAGGAATCTTAGAAGCATCGTCAAAGTTATTTCGGATTGATACGCCATAGCATCCATTTGTAAGTTTTCCCTCTGCTGTCTTGTCCCGTCTGTCCGCGACAGTTTGTAAAACGATTTCTGTATATAAAGCAAGTGTCACTGCCCAGGACAGATGTAACAGGGGGTTCAGGTTCTCTCTCTCACTCACACTCACACACACACACACCTGCTTCGGTCAAACTGCGGATCGAAAACAACAAAGACAAGTTTATATTTTAAAATACCAACATATAAACACACAGAACCATCTGATGCATCCAAAAGAAATGCGCACACTGGAATCTGACAGGCTGCTGCACTTCATACAATATCGAATAAGTGGAACTACAGCTGCTCGTCTAACAGCAGGATCTAACAAGAAGATCTATACAAATGCGGGGTTAAACTAGAAAACTGCAGGCGTGTGAAGGGCAGAGAAGATGCAGACTGGCGGGTATGTGACGGAGATCATCATGGGGAACGAGGGAGACGCGAAGGCCACGCGAAGGCCACGCAGACAATCAATGCAATGAATGAATGCCCACGCCGCGACGCCGGCCGGTGCAGCACACCCGCAGCAAGCAGAGGGACTGACAGCTGTTCCTGTACATTTTCGAGGACAGGGCGGCAGAGAACGTCTGAAAGAAAGTGTATAACACACACACACACACACACACACACACACAGAGCGGAGCGCTCGTGACGGACACGCACGAGATCGGAGCAGGAGAGAACGCGCTTCCGGCTTCTTCACACTCAGCCCACTTGTTCCAACACACACATCTTCACCGCCGTTTCCTACAGAAACCGCTCTACTCTCGGCAATAGGGTACCACACACCACACTCCCCGCTTTTTTCCGTTCTTTAAAAAAATACAGCTACGCAACTAATCTTTTCCGAACACGGCGAGACGTTCATGACGTTCATGCAACAACGATCCTTCTCAATCCCGAGTCTGTCCATCCTCTCTGCACACTGACAGTGGACCACTGTGTCCAGGAGGAGCACCAGCCCGGTGAGTTCCTGAACTTGGACAAGCTGCAGGCATGATCGAGAACAATCCCCTCGGTACTTTTACATCGAAGATGTCATCGTCTTTGTTAAACTCTGCACTTAAGACGGAATCGAGTTTGACAGGTGAATTTTGCAGCTTTTTTAACAACACGAGCGGAGTTACAGGTAATAATGATAATTATAATGGCGCACGGCCGGGGTATTCGCTGACTGTCCAAGTTCAGCAAAGACACGCTTCTACTCTAGACAAGACAACTAGCCCAGAAGAATCCGTGTCTTAGACTTTTTACACGGGGTCGGTGTCATCGGCGGGAAAATGTAATGTTAAGTACCTGGCGGCTGATCCATTTCGATGTAAAATATCAGTTCGGTGGAATATGGCATCATCACGTCCCTCCAGCCGTCCTCTTCTTTCTCCGCATTCCATACGGTGTTATACATCCTGCTATCTTTTACCCTACTTATCCTCCAATCAATTCGTATGAAATAAACGTAAAATGTTATCGGCGAACGCCGGTATCATAAAAAGTATTTATATCTGGATAGAAGACAGCTAGTTGACTATTTCTACACCGAACAGTCTGTGTGACCTGAATTCCTGCTTCAGAATAAATATACATGGATGAAAATCCGCCCAAAAGCACCAGGCTTCACGGGTATCCTTGCTGTGGAATATTCATAATGAGTATACAGTTCTACAGAAAAGAAGGTAGAAGCCGGCTCTACGATCTTGTCCTCTACTGCTAGCTCTGCTTTCGACTCCGATGTTCATTTTGAAGAAAGAGCTGTCCGGCTTCGAGAGCTCACGTTCACCTCATCCCGGAACGGCCCATGAACGCACCCTGACAGGGGTGTCCGTGCCAGAACACAGTACAACACTGTCTTTTCACACAAAAGGAAAACAACATCTCCTTCGTTGCCAACTACAGAGAAAACATATTTACATCTATAATTATTGCTAATGAATACCTTATATCGCAAGATCAAGCATTCAGATTACTTTACAATGTGCAAATTAATTCGCCCTTCCCTTTTTTCGAGTCAAAGTGGTACGTACGTCGCCAATCCGCGCCGCCTTGTAGCGGGCAGGAACCGGACTGGATAGCCAATCAGAGAAGGGCTTTAATTTAACTCTTATCGAAATCTGAGCGGCTGCTCCGTTCTGAGCCAGACAAGAGAGAGAGCGGTGCTGTGTGGAGACCTTCGCTGGCCAATCAGGGGGCCTGGAAAGGCAGCGCACCACCCGATAGGCTGAAATAGTTACTATGAGGGACAACGAAGCACGTGAATCAGGACGCGAGACGTTACTCTGCTGTGCTCCGTGCCTGCCGACAGGTTCCGCACGCAATCATGGAAACACTAAAGCCAAACAAAACAATTTCACAAAGATTTCTACCCCCACTTTAAACCCCCTGCAGCTTAAATATACGGTGGAAAAATACACAACTGAACTGGCAGACGTTAATGCAACTGCAACTGTCAATATAATAAACGTGAAATCTGCTGGACAGTAGACGACATTGTCTGTTATCTCTTCTCTTGCGGGAAATGGTTATGCATTTCTCGAAAAACCAAAATGCTGCTTTCCACAGTTACATCAGATATATCAATATGAGTATGAGAATTATGGGGAGATAGAAAAAGTCAATCATATCATCATTCAAACAGTCTTCACTGACAGTAAACACATAACTGAAATAAAATACTTGGTAGCAGCAAAATATATATATATTATATATATTTTAAATTACACCTCAGATTAAATATCAGTAGTGCTAAGTTGTTCACCAGACACCTTTTCCATCTGTTCTCCACACCTGCTCAAACTAGTACAGGAGGTTTGTCCTTTTCTTCAAGCAGACCCATGCTGTCAACAAATAAATCCATTTACCCATCATGAGAAGAATAACTCCCATATGGCATATGCCTGACACAGACAGACTTGGGTGAAATATGTCAAACATTTACAACTGCCACTTGCTGACCCAAAGTGCCATGTGGACAGATGGGTCTGAAACAAAGACCAGGAACTGAATTAACATGCCGATCATCCTCAGGAGCCTTGGGAGAAATCCGTCAGCTCGGATTTGTACAGAAAAATAATAAAGTGAAGCATAAAGAACAAAAAATGAGTGCAAGGATATAAAAAAGGAAATACTCTGTGGCACAGAGTGAGATGCACACGTAAACTGAGTGGTTCAACATTCCACTCTAGGGCATTATGAATTACCAATAATATATATGGAACATCACGCACACACAAGACATACACCAGCTTACTATGCCATCCTAACACATATACCTAGTTATTATTAAACACCTAGCTGGCATGACTCCCCTATTTAAGCTTGGCAGGGAGAAGGGACTTGCCCTGGAGTGGCAGATGGCAAAGGACACAAGATAGGAGTGTCCTAGTTCCCTTCTCCCCGACACTCGCCCCGCCTATGAGTTCCAGAATGAAGACTAACGAATCCAGAAAACAAGCTGGCGTCCTCTTGTCAAGTCACCCAGCAGTTTGTCACACACACACACACACTGACTTTCGAAATTCTGTTTTTTGCACCTCAATCAAGTTACAGTAATTGGTCAAACATTGCCTAGAAGTTCAATTAAATTAAATTTAATTTAATTTAAATACTGGCTTTACACTGACCTTTAACAACCCTGAAGTGAAGAGACTGTGGAAACAGACAAATATATCTAAGTCTACATATTATGTTTTTTCCATTGCTTCCCTCCTAACATCACTGAATCTATTCACATGGCGAAAATGCTGCTGTATTTAAAAGACTTGCATATAACCCCAAAGAAAAGACGCATGTAAAAGAAAGGAACTGTAGTGCGCTTTGTTAGAAGACCAATGTAAAGTCTAGCCTGATGTGTGAAAATGTGAGTAAAGGTTGGGGAGTCTAAGCTCTACATTACATTTACATTTATTCATTTACCACACGCTTTTCTCCAAAGCGATGTACATCTCAGCAAAAATACAATTTGTGCATTACCTTAAAAGAAAGAGACATGGCTGCAGACATGTGACTCTTAAGTAAACCTAGTTTGTTACTTTCCACTTGATGCACCAATGTTCATCGCTCGAGTGGGTGCATGAAACGCAGGATAGATAAATCCTGATAACTTCCCCACAAATTTTTTCTTTTTTTTTTTTAAAAAAGGTACACAAACATTCACATACAATGCCGGAGTAGCGGTTGTGTAAAGGTTCATCTGGGGATGATCATGAAGTTACGGTGCATGAACATTTACACCATACATGAGCTGGAGAGATCTTGGGCGAAATGGGTCCGGAAAAGGTGAGTTTTCAGACCCTTCTTGAATGTAGACAGAGTTTCTGCAGTTCTGAGTGAGAGGGGAAGGTCATTCCACCACAACGGAGCCAAAACCGAGAACCTCCGTGCTTTACTTTTCATGCAGAGGACCACCAAGCGAGCAGAAGTAGACGAGCAAAGGGGTCTGGCTGGAGTATAGCAGTTGATAAAGTCTTCTAAATAGCTGGGAGCGGTTCTATTGATGCATTTATAGACAAAAACCAGGCTCTTCAATTTGATCCGGGCAGCTATAGGAAGCCAGTGCAGAGGAATGAGTAGAAGCCAACACACTGATTTGTATGTTTGCAAGAATTAAATGGAAATACTGTGTCTACCCCTCCCCATATGACATCAGATGCATTACAATTCAACTTATTTGTGAACGATTCTGTATCAACTTCTCTACAGCCTTGAGGGAGTTCATTTGTGACATAAGTCAATAATTCATTACTAAATTGACAGTTTTACCCAAAGTAACAAAGTATTTGACCTACTTTTGTTGCTGTATATTTTTCCTTCAGAAATTGACTGAGCCTTAATCAGGATATTATAGCGGTGGCAGGAGGAGAGGTTTGCACCTTAGCAACCCTCATGTTCCAAAATCCTCTCACTAACCACTGTAGTATCTGCTGCCCTGCTTTTATGATTTCTTTTGTAGGAACACAAAAACCGCACATCTGAAATCAAAAATTGCGACCTTAAAAAACTTTAAAATCTTACATTGGAGGCATTAGGAAAGCAAATGCTGACAAAGCTAAATAAAACACAAGAGCTCTAATCCCACACCTCTCATCTCTTCCACACATAGTTCATCACACACACTGAGCAGTAACATGAGGGCCCAGATGAAAACGAAAGATTCACACTGTGGAAATGCGATATGAAGAGATGCGGTTGGGGGCCAGCCGGCAGGCTTTCCTGGGCTACAGAGGGGAGCCTCTGATGGCTGGCCTTGTGACAGGACATCTGGAGGGGACAGATTTCCCACACCATGCGGCCCAGATGGTGGTAAATAACAGATTTTTAAACTGTCTCCTTTCACAGTGGCTGTTTATAAACCTCAAGTAAAGCTAGTGGATTTCTTTTTTCTTTTTTACTTGGGGTGGGAGTCCTGGTTGGCCAAGTCTACCAGTGGTACACAAATTTTGAACCAAGTAAAACCCCACCTCACTTTTTTATAGTTTCTTCCCATGCCAGACAGTAGTAGGAGTGCAAAGAAAGGCTTTCTTATGTCACAGCAGCCAACTCCCACCCTCCACATTGCTGTGGTCTCTGGTGGGGGTGAGTGGGGGCATTAGACACATTCAGTGATGTCATTGTGCAATTTGACCATCCTTTCAGGCTGATGCAATACTCAGGTGACATCCTATAACCTCCCTCAGGTCTTATTCTCTTTAGCTTTTTTTTTCCCTCTCCACCTTCATATTGCACTCCCTGTCTACAGTCTGGTCCTCCGCAACATCCTTCATCATTCTATTCCACATTTATCTGCGTTATTTTTCAATTCCTCTTGCTCTTTCAGTTTTTTGAATGATCAACTGCTCTCCATGCCTTTAGCATTCCCAGAATGTAAAGCTACTCATTCAAGGGCTTTTTTTTTTATCTCCCTGCAGTGAAATGGACATGGTGCCAAGGGAAACAGAATATTATTATTTCTGTCAATGAAACTGTGTATGTGATCAACAGCATACAACACTATACAATGGTATGCAAACTGTGACTACAATGCACTATAAAATCAAACCATTATTTATCATCATTATTGTTTTTCAATCAGAAAATTATTCTTTATAAATTTGACAATCACACAAAATTGCTTTGTAATGCTCTAGTTCTGAAAATTAAATACAATAAAAAGGTACAAACAAAAAATTCCGAATATCTCTTTTGCTACATGTGCAAAACTATTGAGACAGTATAGCATGCATTGCATGATATGGCGTGTGGGTTGTCCTATGTACTTTCGAGGGTGTGAGAGAAAAAGCTAGAGAATCAACAATGCAAATTAATATCAACGAATCTGATTTCAGCTGATACAGGAATGTTCCATTTTTCTCACTGGTGAGGAAAAGGGCAGTACCATGTATTTGAAATGTATATACATTGGTCTGTTTTGAGCTGGTGGGGGGAGAATTCTTTTGGAAGGACTCCCTGTACCTTCTACTGAAGCAGAAACGGTAATGAAGTTGAACAGTGGGAGCGATTGTTTCACTGATCTGGCTGTTGCTCCTGCCCAGCGCTTCAATATTTTACCAAGGAACCATCCGATTGGTCTCTGCCTGGCACAAAAATGGAAACACGAGAAACGCGTAGTGAAAACTTGAAAGGAAGGAGAAGGAGGAAGAGCTTTTGGGGTGGAACTGCAAAAAATGAATGAATTCATCAAAAAGTCTCAGTAGGTGTGACAGTGCACCTGACTGCGGTCTTGAGGTGGTCTCACCATACTGTGAGAAAAGCCCTTATGCACATTGAGTAGCTCATAGATCATATATTGTAATATTTCTTCCCTTTATTTCCAGAACATATAAATGACTAGATAAAATGGAGGGGTTTAAGAGAAAATGTGAGATAGAATGAGAGATGTAAGCACATACATCCTGAAGCCAGAACATATCAAATGTGGGTAAGACTGACTGGATTGAACTGAGGAGGGAACCACAATAAAGTTATTAACTGGAGAGTTAACAAAAGCTAAATAATAAGAGGCTAGCTTTTCAGGCACAGACTGTCTAGAGGTGGGTTAAATTGCACTGCCCACAGGGATTCTCAGTGAAAATGCTTTTTAGTCCAGGACTACACTTAATCTGTCTGGAAAACCATGTAGAAATGTGTTAATTATAGAATGAACAATAATGGAATTATTTGGCAATAAATGATAAATTAAGGAAATCAACAATTTTTCATATATACATAAAAATAAATCTGATTAAAAGTGAACTATATATTAGAGTATGATTACTTGAAAGCTTTCCAGTTTCACTGATGTCCTTCAACCATCCATTTTCAGTTACCACTTATGCAATTCAGGGTCATGGTGGCCTGGAGCCTATCCCAAGCAATATAAGGTGTAACCCTGCACCCTGGACAGTGAAATGCAGGACAAGTGCAAACATTCTCACTCACTAAGTGCAATTTTTAGACTCACAAATTCACGTGCAACATGTCTTTGCACAGTGGTAGGAAACCACAAAAACACAGCAGAACCATGCAAACTCTTCACAGAGTAAGACTGAAACAATACAAATAAACCACATAAAGCTAGAAAACTGTTTTTTTTAAACCTGATTTTGAGGTGGATGGATAGCACATAAAGTTACCACCATTTCTTAAGTTACCACATGTTGTCATATCCTAAATATCTGGGAAAAATGGTTTCATTTTCATGTCATGACGGGAAAGAGGGAAAAAAAAGGAAAGGAGGAACGCGAATTGTGAATGGACCCCAGGCCACCCTGCTGGCTACCCTCTTTCCTTGAACAGATGAGGCCCTGTAGTTAAATGCAGTTAAACAGAAGCCAACCGCTGCGCTCCACTGAAAAATGCACCATCTGGTGGCTTCGTGTGAAATTTGGTGTGAGGTGGATGCCAGTGCACTGGCTGCCTGTTGTGGTGCTGGTGTCAGATGCGAAGACCACAAGGATGTTCCCCTTTACATTTTTGGCAGTAAACACTGAAAAACAATGAGAAAACAGAGTGTCTGGCTAAAAGAAACACTCGAAAATAACAAAGACAGTCCACAGGACAAGACTTGAACTGCAAGGAGCCTCATTTCAAGAACATGAAATTTTTACATTTTATACATTGCTGGGTAGTGAATAAAAAACAACTACTATTTGCATATCTAGTAAGCACAGCATATAGACTGCTTTTGTGTCTGATGCCAAATGGTGTAAACTACAGTATATTTGTCACTGAAAACCCTTTCAAATCAATGCAAATGTGTAGAAAGTGAATTTCAAAGTCAAAGTCAGGTAATTTGACTGTACCAAAGATGACAAAGGTTTGAAAGTAAAAACTCCACACAACAAAGTATGTTCTCAAGTTTTTATATTAGTAATTCGAGTTCAGAAAGGATATTTTAGTAGAAGTATCATTACTTGACATCTTGTTTCCTGTGCTCCTTGCACAAAGTGTGAATTTATACAGTAAGCCTCACATTTTTATAATTACTCTGTCGATTCATCTTAGGTAAATTTAAAAGATGATGCCATGCCATCTTGCTATAAGAAGCACTTTTTCGTTCCATATTACTGTGACAGAGTAGGGACTGTCTACAATATACACACAGAGGCACACACACAAACTTATGTTCAATTGTAAATCACTTTTGCATTCTTGATCAACACTATTGTCACGTCCACGCCCACAACAAAAGCGACAACACCTGACTCTGCACTAGCTCATGAGTAATCGCTCACCCTATAAAGGCCCTCTTCAGCTCCCGTACCGTTGCGGAATCTCGTTTGGGACAACCGCCCTTCCTCGCGTTACTACACACACTCTTGCTCTGTTCACGATCTCCGGTTTTTTGACTCCTTGCTTCGTTCTCCGACCACGTCCATGGATACTCGTTCCTGTCCTGTTCGCCGATCGACTGACCCTTCGCCTGTCCCCGGTTTTGAGAACTTGCCTCTTCCCTCAACTTCAGACGAACAACGTTGCACTTGGGTTCAGCCGTTCCAGCTCCCTGTATTCCGCGTGACAACTATATTGTAATTAACACAAGTTCCATTGTTGAAATTTTCATAAGCAGGAAAAAAAACTTGACATAATATCTACCACTAATTGATCCTTGGCATGAGTGCAGCCACTGCCATGAGCGCTCATATCTGTTGACTGTACTGTGTGTATGTAACTCCCCTATGCTGTGAAGAAATAGCAGAATAATAACAATATAGGGGAAAAAACAAGCTTTCTATGTCGCCAGGCTCATGGATACTGGTAATATTTTATCCTTTATCACTAGAAGAAAACATTGTTCTCACAAACATTGAGTGTGAATGAAAGCCTTATGTGACAGTTCTATGTGTTACTAACCTATAAGCCACATACAGTACATAACAAACAGGACCAAGCATGGCCATGTCCAACTGGTGCAATATGAATAACAAAGATGTAAAACCTTTATTCAAAAGAAATACCACAAAAAGTATTACAGGGTGTGACAGACATAAAGCTTTTTCAGCTATTAAAGGGATGTGAAGCTATTAAATTTCCAAAAGCCTAGCTGGCATTTTGCAGTGGAAATAGTAAAGTATTAACATGACAGCAATAAATGCTATTTTTATATGCGTTACATGCAAAATTTATAAGAGGAATAAGCACCACCAGTCACATCATTCTAATCAATATTTTAATCCACCTGAATTTCCTGCACAACTCTTCAGAACTGTCAGTGAGTTAATGAAGACTTTTTGAAGATATCCTTCCAGACTGCATCTTTCACAAGAAGCATCTGCTGTCGTAGTCAAGTGGTGTGTTTAAAAGGTGTAAAACTAACATTCCCATTGACTGTATGCCACGTATCAAGATGTATATGCAAAGTGGGATGTTCTAAATGAACATTTGTTGACTTCCAGTGTTAAGTAACAACTAGTGGGAAATATTTCTGCGGTTTAAGCAAACTTCTGAATGACTACGTGCTAGGATTCCTCATGTGTCACTGAGGCTGATTGCTCTTATCTGACCTATGGCTCTTGTCCGATGTTTTCGCAGTTAGGTCTGTTGGGTGCTTGAAAGCAGGTACAAAAAGAGACCAAGGGGCTCATGGTTGCGTGGTCAACTTCTGTAAAGCACGGTTCCTCACATCTACTTGAACCTGGACACGACTACACCACTGGAAGGCTTCAATTGACTGGGGAACACCCATGTACAGTTACGGTTCTGTGGTTTAAACGTGCACTAGCAAGACAACGGATTCCCCACCCAACCACTCCAACCTTTAAAAAGTTCCTGTTGAAACAGTGCCGACATGAGGACTGGCACTCCACACAACCACCTCCGTGGAAGCAGATGAATCGAAGGAAGTTTCCAGAAAACAACACGAAGAAGTGGATCCTAATCTAGCGTTTCTTGGATGGTGCTAAAACACACAGGCAGGGAGGGTGGCGTGTTCGCTGATCCCTCATTTCACAATCCACAGTCATCTGGAGCGGAAAAGATAAAGGTATTTCTAAATGAGGGATCCTTCAGAGAAATCAAACACAAACAAAACTGCCACAACGTCGCAACGTACCAATTAAGTGGGATTCAGGGCCTCGCTAAGTAAAAGCTTCACGATGTGCCCTTGAACGGATGTCAGCATGGGGGGGAAAAAATAAACTTGTTGACCAGACAGTTGAATGGCACGAACCATCCTTGTTCTGTGGTTGTGTTCTATTTCTTGCACACCCAGGCATGGTCCCTTTAGACTCCCTACGCTGGCCTCCCCCAAAACTCTCCGACCTCCCCTGGAGAGCTCAGAATTCACCACCGCCCACCCCCTTTACACACCGCCTCAGAGCGTCTGCATGCACCCCAGCAGCTCGTGGCTGCTGCTTGGGGGGCAGGTGTGGGCATCAGATTGGTCAGTCTTGGCCCACAGCACTGAGCAGTAGTTAGGCAATATGACCTGTAAGGAATACGTCTGGCATCTGTCAGCACACGGCACATGGGACCGAAACCCAAGCCCATATGTGATAGCCGGCTGTGTGCCGGTCTGTAAAATGTGCCCAGCCTGGTACCTGCCTGAACCCTGAAAGAGTTTATCCCTGTTAAGAGAACAGGGCTCCCAGAGTTTACAGCAGCACCTTCATATACATAACGTTAATTAAGTGCAGAACTTTGCAAAACACAATAATGAATCCAGAGTTGGGGGGGGGACAACGGACAATATTATAACATTTAGTACCCATAGTGACATTAAACAGCCGTAACCAAAAAACCTGTCTTGGGTACAAACCACAAAAAACAGGTTGCCTTTTCAGGTCTCTGTAGACCTTAACTTCCGCAGAGTTTTCACAGGTTGCACCGGACTGTAGTTGTACAATAAGCTTCTAGTTATATTTCAATTCTGCGGCAGTGACCGAGTTACCAGCCACAAAATGTCCCATCAACTTAAAATTCTACTCTTCTAAACTTTCCTCAATCACATATGGAATTCTGATAAAACTGGTAACACTTAACACTAACTGGCCCAGTTAAAACTAAAAGGAGTCAGATTTCCACTACACTTACTGTGGTCCATAGTAAGATACTAGGTTGGGAAAGGTAGAAGTACGCTGCAGAAAAACATGTGAAGGTTTGTCTAAGAACTAAAACAAAGGTCATGGGTCAGATGTCCCATGGGGCTGAGGGGAGTGGTTTTTTTTTCTTGGGGGGTGTTTAGGTCAAAGGTGTTGTCAGGGCAGGGGGATTACTGCATTCTCAATCTACACATTGTTCTATACAGACCAGAGGGTGGAGTGCAGTGTTACCCCAGCTACTGAGTTCACGCAAAAGCCACAGTTAAAAAAACTCAATCTTTTAAAATATATAAAATGATTTATTTTGATTATATCCATATCATAATATTACCTCAGATGTTAAATGGAATACATAATGTGTCTGTCTAGTTGGGGCATCATCTAAGAGCATGTGATCTTAATGCAAAAATGAAGTGCATGTTCATTTTTTCAAGCAAGTGTCAATCTGTTGCTCAGACAGGAGCAAAATATAAGTCCAGGTGTCCAAGATGTGGAGGAGGTCTGAGGTTCACATCTGGAACTCAGTATACACCCCTTTGCTCACATGTGGACCCTGGCCTATGGATGCCATCTTCCTTAAATGTAAATATCACTGTAATTAAGTAAGGTCCATCTATGAAATGGTCTTTATAGTGCCTAGTTTAACTTACAATAAGCCTACTCTCGATCTGCTCCGAGACATTTAACAGGCACTTAGCTTAGTAAAGGGTAAAGAAAAAGGGCAGCAGAGCATTTCAACATCTTTCCGGCAATCAAAAAGAAAAAAGAATCAGCAAATTTAAGCTTTATTTGTTCCAGAGTGACAAAACAGGCAGTAAATCTTAGAAGTGTTAGGTTTTGCTGATTTGGCCAAGGTCATGGAAGAGCGCAACGGTCAAGCCCTGTTGAGAAGCCACAGTATTTGTTATACTGCACTAAATTTCCCAGCTGTAAAAGAGAATGGTGTGATTTACCTGCAGTTGCTTGGAACTACCTTGAGGAAAAATGAAATGGAAGGATTGCCTATCTGTGTGGAAACAGCTGGGAGACGAGAAAATTCACTAGCCACTTGTTCTGGCTGCTGGTGGTGAGAAATTACATTACCAATCGGCATGATAACGTTACCCAGCATTAGTGAACATGTGCTCTGTGGTTTTATATGCCTGCTGGTTAGGGTCTGGACTGTTCTAAGGTTAACGAGGGTGTTTCAAGGTTACACAGAAACTCTGACAGCGGTAACAGCAGAAAGAAAAAAACTTTTGAATTCAGAAACAAGAAAGGTCTCCTCTGGACATTTTTGCAATTGTTAACATGAGTCAATACAAAACCTGCCGACAAAGCACGCTTGTGCAAAAAACAAAAATCGCTGCTGAATTACTTAGTTCAAAGCATTAAACTATGTTAAGGATGTGATGATTTTAACTGATTACTTACTGCTTAGCTTAGCTTCCTTGTTGGAACTTTAGTCGTCTAAATGGCAAAGTGTCCAAGACACTAAGTGTGAAATAGTGGTTGAAGAAATCCACAAAAAAACATGTAGGTTGCTGGTTTAAGTCCCAGAAGGATATCTCACACACACAGAGGCAATAACCGGAGCCAAACCCGGCAACACAGGGCGCAAGGCCGAAGGGGGAGGGGACACACCTTGGATGGGACGCCGGTCTGCTGCAAGGCCCCCCAGGCCCGCCACACACCAGGAACTGGCCAAACCCACCGCACCACCTTTAGGAGGATATCACACACACACACATTTTCTGAACCGCTTGTCCCATACGGGGTTGCGGGGAACCGGAGCCTACCCGGCGACACAGGGCGTAAGGTCGGAGGGGGAGGGGACACACCCAGGACGGGATGCCAGTCCGTCACAAGGCATCCCAAGCGGGACTCGAACCCCAGACCCACTGGAGAGCAGGACCCGGTCCAACCCACTGCGCCCCCATGGCACCTTAGGAGGATATCAGTTACATAAATTTCTGTCACATAAATAAAGACCTTCAAGTACCTCTGAAAAAAGTTGTTCAGGTTAAAAAAAAAAAAAGATGGAGAGAAGGCTTAAAATGAAAGTTGTTTTGGTCAAAAGCAATTGCATATAAACTTATTCAGTGATGAAGGAAATTACTTTTTCTTGACAGCCTCAGTAGCTTCTGATTTAGGCAACACCTAAGTGCCACCATGCTGTAGTCCAGCCACATTAGTTCAGTAACACTGAGAAAGGACCCTGTGTGGAAAACTCTAGTCCTAAAGGGGATGGGTTTGGATGTAGCAACCCTGAGAGACAATGGCTTCCTGTACAATCCACTGTGACAGACAGGGATGTGAGGCTTGGTACTCTGCAAAGGGGCTCAGTGCACCAGCATTTTGTGTGCTCCTTCCCCGGAGTCCTCATTAAGGGTAGCCTCGGTACAATTAGAGGAGTAGTGCTGGGCTGACTTCTGACCTCCCTACCACCTGAATGCCCTGGTTTTAACTGGAGTTCACCTGGGGACAGGTTGGTGAGGGCCCACACAGAGCCCTGCATGCACAATACACACAGGGTAAATCCCCTTAGGAAGGATTTACAGGGTCCAGACACACTTAACACGTAATGGACCAGGTCGCTTCCAATGGGGGGTCCTGCACTGTCCCTGAAGAATGAGAGCAGAATGACAATGAGGGCCAGGTCTGCCTAAGACCCTTCACAACTCAGTCTGAAAATGATCATTTCTTCATTTCATCCTAAATACAAAACACAGTAAGTAAAAAGAATACTGGAAAAATAATTATTTTATCTTGTATGACTGCTTATCAGAATTTTTTTTTTTTTTTTTTAAATCTTGTGTGGCAACTTTTGTAGTGTTGTGAAATATCCAACATAACAACCCAGCCTCTGGTTCCAGAAGTATTTATGAATACTTATGTATGTTTATGAGAGCGATATGGAAAGTTATGCAGATCTTATGTAGGTACTTTTGTGTAAAGTATTACCGTTACTTATTTTTCATCTTTCACACTCTTATCCAATAATTTACTTAAGCAATTAAACTAAGCATGCCATTGACAGATACAACAGCAGACGTGGTATTTCAGTCAACAGCATTTTTATGAGTGTACGTCATTAATAAGAACACTACAAGGACGGCATGGTAGCGCCGCTGTCTCACAGTGCCTGGGTGGTGCAAGAGGACATAGGTTTGATCCCTGCTGAGTGTGTGTGGAGTTTGCATGTTCTGTCTGTGTCGGTTTCCTCTGGGTGCTCTGGTTTCTTCCCACAGTCCAAAGACATACTGTTCAGGTCCCCCACAGCGTGTGAGTGACAGAGAGAGAGAGAGAGAGAGAGTGTGTTCCACTGATGTATGGATGAGTGACCCAGTGTAAGTAGTGTATCTAGCAACGTAAGTCACCTTGGTGAATAAGGTATGTGGGCTGATAACACTACATAGAGTTCACTGGAAGTTGCTTTGGAGAAAACTATCTGCTAAATAAATAAATGTAAATGTACACCTGCTACCCACCAAAAAACTTCTCATACAAAACAATAGATAACAAACAAGATATGAGATAGGCTCAGTACACCATGAAGCCACATAAACCCTGGTGCTCTTGTCTTCAGATTTAGGCAGCCCTGATTAGATTAATAAAGGCTAATCTGGCTTTGACGAGATCGGCTGGTGCTGCCTGTTTCTCCAGCTGGTGGCAGACATGACTAATCGGCTCTGGGCATCTCTCTTTCACCTATCCAGCGTCCCTCCACAGGAGCAGGAGGCCAGCTTCTGGAATATTAAATGCCATTGGGTGTGTGGCATTTAAGGGCATCGGAGTGTGTTCAGTAGTAGGGACAGGGGAGATATTTTACACTGGTATGAGCTTTTAAGTGCCCATATAAACAAGCGTTCTTCATTGTCATGGAGCCACTGACAACCAACTTAATGTAGCTATATTGTTACTTTCCTTACAGCGGGTCACTATGTTTGGTTATATTTCATGGAAAGCAATCTGATGACAAACAAAATATATTCTTGCTTTAATTATGATATTGCTATGTCAGATAAAGAATAAGACTTTTTTTTTTTTTAAATATATTTCATACAACTACAGTTTAGCTTCACATGACCACATGACCAAGCTAATAAGTGAAAGGGGTCCAGTCGTGCAACTGACAGGTCATTCCAATGCATCACGTACATAATTCTTAAAAATTATGTTCTCATGATAGTAACCTTGTTATAGGCAAGTACAATGTTTCATTCTAGCTGGTTTTAAAGAAATTAACAAAAAATTTTTGTGTTGCGTACTTTAAATTTGAAAGAACGGTAGAAATGCAAATCTCACACACTCACACACACACACACACACACACACACACACACACACACACTGTCTGAAGCCACTTGTCCCAAGCGGGGTTGTGGCAAACCAGAGCCTAAGCCAGCAACACAGGGCGCAAGGATAGAGGGGGAGGAGACACACCCAGGACGGGACACCAGTCTGCCACAAGGCACCCCAAGCAGGACTCGAACCTCAGACCCACTAGAGAGCAGGACCCGGCCAAACCCGCTGCTTTTTCCTTTTGTCCAAAATTACCAATGAACTTAATGAGAAGGAAGTGATGATTCCTTCCAATTCTGCATTTTTAAAAATATTTTGTTATGAGTTGTATGCTTGACAATCACTTTAAATATTTAAACATTTAATATCTGAATTATGAAGTATTATGAATATTTAACCGTTATTCCTTTTTCAGTTTTTTTGGAAATTCAAAAAAATATATATTATAGATAATGCTGTATCCTGTTGCTCAATGTCTGGTCAAACATACAGTATATTAACTAATTCTGAATAAAAACAACAGAATCACTGATCAGTAATTCAGAGTGCTCAGAGTTATACTATGCAGCCAAGAAGACAAGATATTTAATCTCTTTATTTAACAGCTTCTTTCAGTATTTATTATTGCCCAGAGCTGGATTAATCCATCAGATGAAATGCAGATGACATTGCTGATATGCTTTTAAACTCTACTCTCCTGCATCAACGGAATGGGGACATTAAAAAGGAGCAGTGGGAGTGTTGAGCTTGTAATACTGGGGATAGGGGATACACCTTCCCTGGTAACTCTGTTCCTACTCCCTCAGTGACAGCAATCACAGCTGTACATATCGGCAAGAACATCAACCGATGCTATCATAGATAAACACTAATTTATTTGTAATTTCAGGGCTCTATGTATTTTTCATTTTCTGCTTTGACAGCACAAGCACACTCCAAGTATCAAATGACCATTAATGTTTATTTAACCTTCTGGCAACACTCTGCAGATCTGTGACAAGCCATTGGAGCATAATCATACTCCTCAGGCCCAGGAAGAGCCTTTATTTATGTAGCTACTTACAAGCCTCGTGATTCATTCAGCAACTGGGTGTTATTTTCTGGCCCATGGGCCCATTTAATCCCAGTTGGTACTGTACTAACAGAAGCATCAATTCTATGATTGCACCAAAAAGTTGTACATTTGAATCACACACACACACACATTTTCAGAACCGCTCATCCCATACGGGGTCACGGGGGAACCGGAGCCTACCCGGTAACAGAGGGCGTAAGGCCGGAGGGGCAGGGGACACACCCAGGACGGGACGCCAGTCCATCGCAAGGCACCCCAAGCGGGACTCGAACCCCAGACCCACCGGAGAGCGGGACCGCGGTCCAACCCACTGCGCCACCGCACCCCCTATTACATTTGAATCATTCACAGTTATTCATTTAGCGGATGCTTTTCTTCAAAACGACGTACATCTCATCGAAAATGCAATGTGTGAATTACATCCAATTATCACGTGTGGTTAGTGGAGTTATGAGGGGAAGAACTCTTATTAGAGCCACAGAGCCGCTCCAACCACCCCATCTGCTCACACTACACCTGTACAATGGTCTGTTTCTCTTTTCCTCTCAAGCGGGTCCCTCAAGGAAAGCAGCTACCACCGTTCCATACGTTTTTCCTCACATGTACCCATAGCACTCCCAACCTGGTTGCGCATTTGCAAAACCCTGTGGAGCAAAGTGTTACATTCCACAATTTACCGTTCGATATTGACCTGTCTGCTATCAACACGGCTTTTGAAAACAACTTCAAAGCATGATACACACCAAGTCAAACAGTTGCATACTGATGTATTTTATTGATTATACATTGTAAACCAATGCTCTTCCCTCAGTTTTAGTGCCATAAAAAAACAATTCTGTACTCTCACATGTAGTGTGAGCAAGTCATTTAGATTAGATTGTGGTGCAAATGTGAACAAAGTCCTTAGGGCTTCCATAAAGAATAAATAAATATGATCTGAGGTGTGACCAAGTGAAAATGTTTCTTTCATCCCAGTATAATAACCATGTGATCCACACTGATTGACTGATCTCTCTCTTCAGAGCTGGTAGCAAAGGCTTTTCTCATTATACACCTGTATATTTTGCTTCAAGATATACAATACAAATGTGGTGCCAGAGACCATGGGTCAGGATCTGAGGATTCATTACAACACTCACGAGTCCAGCAAGTATAACAACCTATTACTGCTATTTTTGAATGGAGGAAACCCAGCTATTTCACCTTACCTTGTCTGGGTTTTTCCCAGTCCTGGAGATATGAGGAACAGAAGCAGTTAATTTCTGGTGCCCTACCATCAAAGCCCTTTGACTTTCATATGTACAACTCCTTAATCTAATTGTAGTCAATTCAAGGTCATGCTGGAATTTGATTTTTAAAATGAATTCAAACCTAATGCATTACATTGATATTTCCAATTAAATGTATTGATTTACATCTTGCAAACTGTTTCCTTTGCCTTTGCTTGGACATGAAATCCAGCCACAAAACAATGTTGCAGCAAGTGAATTAATTTGCCCCATTCAGCTAGCCTGTGCTGACAGTTAAATGGGAGCTGCTTCCATACCGAAGGCTTATTCCTCTTCCAAAGAACAGGCAGTAGACCTGCAACTGCATTTGCTCAATGCAGACATTGGCAGAGGCAAATTACCCTTCCAGATCATGGTGGTCAGTTGGAAGAGTGCATGAGGTCTTCTTTATTCACCAGCAACGTACAAATACGCAATTTCCTTACTGGACTGCTCTGCACTCAGGTCCTTCTATGGCAGGAATTGTATGCCTGCCCTCTGAGTCACTCTCCCACCCAAACTGGGATTAGTAAAGTGTTCTGGAAAGAACCTTGAGAGGACCACGTTGCTGAGCTCAAAATAGCAAGGCCTGGGAATATTGCTTTCATCTAAGAGAACATTAGAAAAAACATGCCAAGTATGATGGAGAACAATGGAATTTTCCAACCAAGTATTCATTATGTCCTCTATCTTTTTTCATCACCTCCTGCTCCGTCTCCCATCACTCTGACAAAGTCCCCTATTTCAACCACCGTGTCTTTTCATCCCACCGGAGCCAAAGCTACAAACAATTAAACACAAACGACATCTCTTGCTGCAGCGCTTGCCAGATGTGGATCTAGAATGCCAGGCCCTGGGGAGAGAACAGCATGCACAGTCAGCAGCTCTCACCCCCTCTGGGTAGAGTCACCCCAGCAGACTGCTGAATTTCCAAAAGCTCTGTTGTTGAGGAATGCACTCAGAGTCTCATTTTCTAGCTTTGTGATGCACATTGTCTTGCATTTATTTTGACAGACGCCTTCATTGAATTAAAACACTAATGTATGTGGTAAAGAAATGTGTCTTGCTTTTATGTTCTTTCAACGACTGCTCCACCACTGACAAACTCCAGAGGACATGGTGACACATTCTAAATACTGTTTATTGTAATACATTGCATTTAAGCATTCTGACATCTGTTCTCTTGCTGAGAAATAGACAAAAATCAGTGTTGCTCCATTTCATTAGTTTATCAAAATAGATGGCCTGTCTCCATTAATAACATAAATGGGATTTTTGCAGTATTAACACAAACCAGTGCCAGCTTTGAGCAGAAGTCAAATGAGTAATAGCTGCCATTTGATATAATAGGAATGCTGAACAATTCTTTTCCACAGATGTTACGAATAGAATTCACACATTTTACATTGATCACATAAGTACCCAATTAAAACAAAAAAATATTCACACCAGTAACAGGTATACAAAAGACAGGCAAATACTACAAGAACACCACAAGGCCACTGGAAACAGACTGAAAAGAAAAAAGAAAATGATCATAGTTTTCCATTAATAATTAAAATGTTGTGGCAGACAGGAGACAACGGACAAAGCTTGTTTTTTTATATAAACACACACTATTATCTAGGCTATAGCTCTATTAGTCTTATCACATGGACACGCCACACAAAATGCCAAACAATGGCACTGTTGTTCATTGTGAGTCCCATTGTTACAGGAGAAACCATACCATTTTACACAATTTGCCATGACCTTCACCCCTGACCTTCACTTCAATCTTCTACCCCATGAGACTGGAATATGCACCCTTATTTTCAGAAAAAAACTGCAGCAGGTAACTTCCCTCTCTGCACTCCACTCTCCTGGGGTTTGATCCACACAAGTGAAGGGGCATTTAGTTAGAGAGATGTCTATTGCCCTATGTGTCTAACTCTAAACCTCTGCATCTGAGGAAGGACAGGTTCTCATTCACAAAGGCACAAGGTGTTCATAAGGGTCTGAGATGAAAAGTACTTCTGGAATCAATTTATTTCAACTTCAAAGTGTGCTGGGTTGCTAGAGTTCGAAGTTGGTGTTTGATACTGTTTGTCAGAAACTGTTGATCCTCAACAAATTGTTATGAACTCCACTGTAAACAATGTTGGATAAGCTCACCAATATTGTCTTCAGTTAATGGGGCAGCCTGTCTGCCTGCCCAGGTCTGCCACAACCACCTTTTCAACTACTGTCCTCTACATGTATTGCATTTTAATCCTAAAGCCTGCATTACTGCCATACAATTTTGCCAATAGGAATACCCTGTAAGAAAAGTTAGAGGCTTTAAACCATGAATGATGCACAACATTAACTTCAACAGTTCCTGGCTGTGATGGTCCTTGGTGGATCCAATGTATGAGACATCAGAGAAATGTGGTTTTATTTGCGTATAAATGAACAGTCATGCTATCCTGCTTTTTTCCCCAACTCACCAAGCACTCCAAAGCAAACAATTACCAGTGTGACACAAAGCAGCCTTAGAACGTTCAACCTCCATAACGTGTCACCTTATCACCCCTCCAACTTAGCCAAGTGATGCTCGCTGGAGGTGAGGATTCCGTTAGTCAACAAAATTCCAAAGCTATGCCTTTTAAGATTTCACAGTTGTGTTTAAATCCCATTTTGCTGGGGACCATTTTCTGAGGCGAGCCCCAGGGTTCAGGTTGGCGTTTAACCTGACAAATCTCCTCGGCTCGTGTTTCGGCCAATATGCCTTCTGTAACTCTTTGATGGACAGGCCCATTTTCAGAGTAATAGCCACGGTAATCCCCCCAATCAAACAGAGGACCATCTGACAATGGAAATACAGGGTCAATAATGTAAATCCCCAGCAGGCTACACGGACACAGCAAACATTTGAAGTTCTTTTTCATTAGCGAAATATGTGTGGGTTGATTCGATTAAGTCCAAACAATTGCATTCTGAAAACCAGAGTGATTCTTGCCAAACTGCAAAGGCTAAACTGACTGGAGTGAATCTTACTCTAGGGCTATAACGCAATCCACTTCAAACAGCGACATTCAGTCGGACCCACTCCACACAATGCACAAAGAACACAATTACGAGTTTCCTTTTAAATCATTTTTGCTTTGGTTTCATTATATTTCTTTTGTAATGAATTTTGCATGCAAATAATAAGTAATTTAACGGGTTTTAGAAACTGGATCAATGAGATGTTCCAGTAAGAAACTACTTTCCCAGCTCAGTTTGATCCCAGTCTCTCTTTTTTATTTCACAGTTTTAGCAGATTATTTAATCCCAAGCGATTTACCAGGCTTACACATTTGTTCTTTACCTATTTATGCAGCTGTTCATTTTTATAGAAGCAGTCCCACTTAAATATGAGTTTCTTCAGCCTTCATTCCCATGCAGCCTTCAGCTCTGCATCTAAAACATCTCATTTTCAAAAATCTGTTTCAATTACAAAAAATATTGCTTTAAAACTTGCTTTAGTATCAGACAAACTAGCCCAGATTGCAATTAGGACATAGTTATCTGCCAAAAACAAGGTAAATTTCCTTGCAAGACTTCCCTATCAGTTAATCCCATTGTGATTGACTACCCTGTAACCAAACAGCCATTAGCAGAATTCTTACTCACTATTGATAACGACTTATCTTACTTCAAGGCCACGATATTTCGAAGCCTATCCTAGAAGCAAAGGGTATGAGGCAGGGTATACCCCAGACAGGTCACTAGTCCAATGTAGGGCAAATATACGCACACTAATTCACTGACACACCACTGGCAATTCAGGGTCACCAATTCACTTGAAACACACATCTCTTTGGGCTATGGGAAGGAATCAGAACACCCAGTTTGAAACCACTGACAACGTGCAAACGGAATTGGAATCGATCCTCTGTCCGATTATTCAGCCCAGATGCTGTGAGGCAGCAGAACTACCTGCTGTGCACCATACCACCTCACAACTGGGACAATTCAGGGATGTTTTTACTCTTCTAGGGGATGAAGCTACTTGTGTCAGTGAGCCTTTGGTATGTGTCTGCTTGGGCTCAATGAGTTTTACAAAATCATCTTCCAATCCAATCTTCAAAATCACTCTGACCTTCCAATCCAATCTTCAAAATCACTCTGACCTTTGACTCTTAGTATCCCAGCCACTTTACCATCATCCTTAATGAAAACGGATGTCTCCTCTTTTTATTGCACTTTCTACCCCCATCTCATCCAGTGAGATCCTATGCAGCACCAAAAAGCTCCTGGGGAATGTTACACAGGAACCATCCAATCCAGTCACGGAGAATTTGTCTCTCCCAGGTCAACTGCCTGCAGGGATAGTCCATAATGACCAGGGGGGTTGGCCAACAGACAGCTGCAGCACCTTCATCGGATATGAGGGAAAAAGAGGAATAGAAGATCTGCTAGTGATATCTTTGTGCACTATATGTGTATGAGCCAGATGAGATCACCCACCCCAATGACATCCTCACAGAGGGGCACTAAAATGGGTCGCTTTAATTACAGTAACAGAGAATATTTAGTCCAGCTTCTAGCTCCCACACAGTGTGGAAAGGCAAAGTAGAGGTCTTACATTAACATTTTACATTTATGCATTTGGCAGACACTTTTGTCTAAAGTGATATACTGTACAACTCAAAGAAAAGAAAAAAGCAACCCACAACAGAAAAAGGGCTTAGACACACACACAAAAATTAAAGCACAAGCTGTCTGATACTGCTGTTGTCAACATGCACATATTCTAGCAGGTACTATTACAAGTGATATATAGGTAGGAAATATATGTACACAAAAATACCATGTTGCAGGGGCTTCAGAGAGAACTGGATCTGAAAGAGATTACTTCTGTGAGCATTGTTACAGTATATGTGGGAAGGGATTCAGCAGTTCTCAAGGACAGAGGGACTTCATTCTTCCACATCAGACCCAAAAACCGAGAGAAACCCCTTGAACCCTTTGTTAGTGCGATCACCAAGCAGCCAGAGGTGGAAGAATGTACTGTTCTTGCTCAAGTAAGTTCTTCCGTGGTGAGTAGGCATACTTATAGCCTTATAAAAGCATTGATAATGTATTAGTCAGGACCCTGGGAAGGCTTTGGCAGTTTGAACTGAACCCCTGCTGCAGTTTTCTGTATCAGATGAGGAGTATTGATGGCAGCACAACACTGTGAAAATGTTACTCAGTTATATCTTCATTCTTCACTGGTAATGCTTGGACTCAGTTTGCTCTCTGCCTTACATACAGCAGGGATAGGGAGAGAGGGCTGGGCAATGAGATGAGCTGCATCTTCCACAATGAAGCACGTTGTCCCAGCAGCCACACTTCTATTGTTCTTTGACTGACTAAAGTTAACAGAATAACAGCAGCGAAAGGACTGATGGAAAATAAAAGGTACATCTCCTGGAGGACTTCCTCATAGAAACTGGCCACTACTCACAGCAGAATTAATGAAGGTAAGCAGGACAACTAGGAGTATACCAGGAGTATATGATGATATGTCTTTTCCTACATTAATCAGAATGCAATAAAGCCCAGAACCACAGGGGAATAATCCTGGGGATGGAAAATGTTTTCAAACTAAGTGAAACCTCTTTTGGTGTCTGAGGTTAACAGATTCTGACAAGCAGAGTGCCTTAAATCCATCTGCGTTGGCTTGTTTAGACATCTTCAACATTTCAAGATATAATCGAAGGTCACCCATTTGCCTACTACTACTGACATACAGTATATAACAGTGCACAGTATTAAACGACGCTACACTGTCATCGTGCTAAACTTTATCATTCACTGAACATTAACAGGTTTTAGTTGAGCTCAGGGTTTTATTACTACTGAGAAACCATGCACAGCTTTGGGTAGATGAAATGGTTCTCTGGGTAGATAAATGGTTCTGTTTTGGACTAAAACAGTTTGCAGTTTGGCATAATGGTCTTGCGCAAAGCAAGAAGCAACGATTTCTCGTCACAGCGCTTCAATAATCTCTGTAAACCCTCCAACAGACCTTGAGCTTTTGAAGTCGTTCTTTTCCTTCATGTTAATTTCTGGACCGATGAAAAGCTACATCATTATTATTTATTTCGCTGATTGTTTTCTTCCAAGTGATTTACAGTACTAGGTTTGTACACCAAGCTGCTTCCAATTATTTACCATTTATAAAGCTAGGTCGTTTTCTCTGCAGTAATTTACAAGTTTGTTTGCCTACAGATTTTAGCAGGATTAAAATTTGAACCCAGGTCTTCCAACTGCAACACGATGGCTCTGTCCACCCTGTTTTGTACTATAGCATCTGAACACAGTTCTACAATATAAATCAAGTAAAATATAAAAATGTAAAAATTATGTGTAAGAATAAGACATAAGGAAACCATGTGAGACATCCTAAATAAAGAGTCATCCTATATAAAACTGACAGTTGTAATAACATTCATTATAAGTTCTACAAAAAGTTTGTTCTTCAATCTGTTGGCACTGCTAGCTGAACAATCACTGTAATGACAATAATAGGCTGTTGGTCGAACACACGGAAAGGTCAAATGGTGCAGACTACTCAAAGTGCAGTTCACAGCAATCACTTTGAACAAAATGATAAAAATTATACCAATTTAAAGACAGTGAGTGCTCTTTACTGCTATTGGCATCCACAGTCAATAAAAACATGAACTAAAAAGGAAATGTTCATGCACTGCACAGCACAGAGAGAGACTGAAGAGAAACTTGGAGACAGGTTGCCAGCAGTATAAAAGTCTATAGAAATGTTCTTCTAATATGCTTTAAATGTTTCATTCCGGGGGGTGCAGTGGCGCAGTGGGTTGGACCACAGTCCTGGGGTTCGAGTCCCGCTTGGGGTGCCTTGCGACGGACTGGTGTCCCGTCCTGGGTGTGTCCCCTCCCCCTCCGGCCTTACGCCCTGTGTTGCCGGGTAGGCTCCGGTTCCCCGTGACCCCATATGGGACAAGCGATTCAGAAAATGTGTGCGTGTGTGTGTCTCACTCCACTCTGATGGAGAGGTTTACATGTGCTTATGTTAGAGTACCTGTGGCAGGTTGCACTAACTTAACAAGAGAATCGTCTTAGAGTAAGCTGCCTATCTCAAGGGTAACATGGAAGCATATCCACAGACTCGAGTGAGTCCAGCAACCGCCCAAGAACAAGTGTCTGAAAAGAGCCCCCATAGCCTGCTGCTTGCTTTGCAGACCTCTCACCTTCTGCCCACTGTGTTTCTCTTCAAATGGTATTGGGTATGTCAACAATGAATGCATGATCTAGATTGTCCATCTCTATGTGGCAGTGTAAAGTTTACTGCAGAGAACAAACAGCAAAAGCCAATAATTGCACTATGTCATAAATGCTGAAAGACAAGACTGTTAACTGGTACAGTGTTCCAGTGGTTTTTGATCCAGTTTATGGGAAAAATGCCAATTTCACGGAGGTGGTATTTAATTTTAATATGTAAATACCTTAGAATTGAAACAAGATTACTTTGTTTATACCACAAATCCTTTTACAGTTTGCCAGTCTAGAGTCATTTATTTAAAATAAAAAAACTATATCCAACAGGCAAATAGTGAACATTTTTACCATGACAAAATCTGTGTATAAAATTAAATCATAATGCTAATGCCTAAAGCCACACTTTCATTCTGCACTTTTTTAAATTAATCAACTGTTTTATGACTCTATTGTATTATAAACTATTCCATAAATGGAGGAAGTGGTGAATAAATAATATTTTGTCTAAGTAATGTACGTATAAGTAATGTTATTGTTAACTGACCTGTTTATTGTATTATTAATATTGTTCTCCAAAAGCAGGGCATTTTCTACTTTTTTAAGTTTGTGTCAGTCTTTGTAAATGCCTAACATAACAATTTTTAGAATAAACAAGAATTAGATCACCTATCAATGTCACATACATCCCAAAAAAGACTTACCTTCTTAGAGTCAAAAACAAGTTACATTTCCTTTCAACCAGTGAGAGAAAAACTACTAATGCTTTAGTACATTTGTAGTACATATACGTAGATCGCTGCGTTCAATCCGCAAGCACCTTTAGACTTTTAAATGGCCAAAATAGTATCTATGTGTAAACCTCTTCACTTACAGCCCAGATTTATATTGTGAGTAGGATTTTTTGAATGATAAAGGGTATTGCCTTTCCTTGGCCATAAAGTAAGAAACTACAGTAGCAAATACAGCAGCAATGCTGTGTGTAGCCAACAGGGAGAAGGCAGGTCAGCATGCCAAGAGCAGTGGGATTATAGTGACTGACATACTGCCAGAAATGAATGAAGGTTAAATGAGCTACTTTCATTCAAGGTATCTTACACAGCCTACATTTACACAGCTGGATATTTTCTCCGAGTCGCCGGCTAAAGACTGAGTCCCTTGCTTAAAGGCACAACAGCAGAGCCCCGGCTGTTTGCTGGAAAACTTAATTCTTTACTTCACACTATCTGTTTCTTAACTAAAGAAGCAGAATGCTAGAAAAATGCAAGTGAACTGTGTCTTCTGGCTCCTCCACTTTGTATCTCAAACCCTAAGGAAGGACAACGCTGTCATGCTCAAATCACGTCTATGGTGCGGGAACTGAATACAGCTGGAGGGGAAGGACTTAATAAAGGCAGCCTTCCTGAAAGAAGCAGTCTGCCGAGTTTTTGCTCCCTGCCTGGCGCCCCTCCCCATCCAAGGGGGAGCCATTCCTGTGCGGCCGAGCGGAACCATGGCGCCTAATTAGGCACTGGGATAGCGTGAGAGGGCTAGGGGAGGAGAGCACGCGACAGGGGCCCCTCAACCCCCACTCTGACAGACAAGTATGCCTGAGAGCAAGCCTGCAAGGATCTCACAAATCAAGACAGCCCAGACTCACAAGTCCACTTCTCGACTTCGCTCAGCAGGAAGCGGCAGTGCCCTGGGATGCTCAGCCCAGTGGTCCCAAATGCTACAAAGGCCATGGTGACGGCAGAGTGGAGCGGAACTGGCAGCTCTATAAACTCTGCCACTTCCACTCTATAAACTGGAAGTTGAGCTGCATGTATACAATGTGTTCCATCTGAATGACATGTTGAGTGTAGAACGTGGACAATTTGTGGAAACCAAGGCCAGACAAGTAACCCTGGTTATTTTACTGGAATCCACACAGCGACATGAGGAACAGAGGGATCACTGAAAGAAGATCACTGGGGAAGACCTGTGAGCACAAAACATTTAGAAAATTTCCTAAAAACACTGCAATAAAGAAATGAACAATTACTCAATAGCGCCTATGAACCACTTGTCGTTGTCAGGGTTACGATGGTCTGCAACCTATCTTGGGCATTAGGCTAGGATGGGTATACTCTAGAAAGGGACACCAGTCCATCGCAGGGTAGTCCCATACATGCACACACACACACACACACACACACGCACACACAGACACACACATACACACACACACACACACTCGATGGGCAATTTAGTATTTCCAGTTCACCTAAACTGCAGACCTTTGGACTGTGAGAGGAAACCCATGCAGACACAAAAAGAACAAATCAGAAGTCCACACAGACTGAGGTGGATTTGAATCTATGTCCAAATAGCCCAGGCGCTACAAGGTACTGCCCACAACACCATTGTGCAAACTGAGATTTATAAAATAAATAAATAAATAAATAAATAAATTACAGAAATATGACCAGAAAATTGCAGGTGTTTCAAAAGTAAAAATGCAACTTCATAAATACTGTGTTCCATTAATTTAGAAATACTGCTGTTATAAAACAACAGTACAAAGAGGAAGCTCTAGGCTTAAGATGCTCACTTATTTTTCATCTACATATCAATTTAAAATTTATTCCTACTCACACACAGAGTCTGAAACTGCTTGTCTCAAGCAGGGTTGCAGCAAGCCAGAGTCTAACCTGGCAGCACAGAGCGTAAGGCTGGAGGCGAGGGGACATACCCAGGACAGGAAGCCAGTCCACTGTAAGGCACCCCAAGCAGGACTCGAACCCCAGACCCACCAGAGAGCAGGCACAGGCCAAAACCCACTGCGCTACCGTACCCCCTCTCTTTATTCCTACTTATTCTTCAAAAATGTATAAATTCAATAGGAAATTATATTTGAACTCATTTCTTCTTTAATACCTATGCAATGCACATGTAAAGTTGTGGTATAACTTTTGATAAATAGATAAAAGAGATGCTAAACCACTGTCTTTCTGATCTGCTCAGGCTTCACTGCAGTCTTCAAATACAGTATTTTCAAGACATGAGAAATTCCCATTGTGGAGTGCAGAGTTGGTCAAAATCAATGGAATGAAATAAAGATGCAGGTAGTCTTCCAGCTGAAGTGGACATCCATTCACGTTTTTTAGTGACCTGGCATAATGCTTTAATGCAATTGTGTTGATGGGTTAAAAACGTCATTACAGCACCTTTTCAGAGGAAGACTGCGATGTGTCACAACATATTTCTGAAAACACAACTAGAGCCTCATTATAGCAATGTATATGCTACAGCCTCGTGTGACTTAAAAGACTTAAATTTACGTGACTCTGAGCTGTTTTTATTCCCTTTTTTCTGTTTATTAGGGTGGCAAAGTATTGTACAGTGCCACGCTGTTTGGGATCCTGGAATTCTTACAATCAAGGTCCTCCTTAACGAAGTACAACCTACAGCACCAAGTTCAAATGTGGTTTAAATGGGCACTCCTGAGATTACTAATCTTCTCAAAGCTTCAGACATCTAATACTGAACCATTTCTGTCATATTGTGAAATATGATTCAAAATTCCATTACAATTACATTTCTCAGTGACCTTAAATGACTTAAGTAAGATGCTGCTCATTTTTCATTCTTACATTCAATTTTTAGTGTTGCTCCAGGCCACTAGGGCATACTTGCTGGTGTGGAGTTAAGTAAGTCTATCTCATTAGAACTGATATTCCAGTGGATTAATATTACCATTCATTATGAATGAGCTTAAAGTCTTGGGAAGCCTCTGTGGTCATTCTGAAAGTGGATGTTGTCTGGGATTTGTTCTTAAGATCAGGTCAATCCTTCTTAGTTAAGCTGATATGGATTAGCGTTATTTATACCTGAATTGTGCTGGACTTCCTTAACAGGGGGATCTATGAACCTGGAATGCGTAAGTCACAGAAGAAAAGTCAAAATAACAAGATGAGGTTGACGCTGTGTATTTTAATTCTCTTAGATTACATAAATTAGCAAGTAGATTGGAAGACTTTGATGTGTGAGTTAATTTATTAAATGAAAACATAAGGAACTTGTCATGCACTAGATGTATTTGAACATAACGGGTACAAATAGGTTATGTCACTTTGACAAACTGTAGTAAAAAAGTTAGAAGAAGATATCTCTGCAGAGATGGAATAGTTTTGAGGTCACGTCAGACCATATTTCACCCCAAGTAATATCTGAAACACAAACACTGTGGTTTTCAGGACACATCCCTCAGCCTGTGGATTAGTCACACAAGCCAGTAAAATAGCCATATTGCTGGAGTTTGGGAATCTTGCATGCAGAGAGTTGATAAACTGATCTTCATCCATAATTTAGTTTATTGAAAAGTTCTACCTAGCTGCAAGTCCAATCACTAAGTCCTGCCCTCAAGTCAAATGTTTATTTGCAAACTGCAAAAAGTGCATGGTAACTCCAAAGACTGCTGTTTTTTTTTCCATTTTAATGTAAGTGCAGGGATCACACGCTATGTACAGCCTTTTACTTGTTTTCACTGGTTCGGTAGTGTTATATAACATGGTAAGGAAACCCAGTGCGTGAGTGAGAAGAACAGGGAGCTTGCTGGGAAAGCATTCTTTCCTGACAGCATCATTAAGCATTCGAAACCAAGTGGGAGACAGTTTCTATCAATAAAGCGCACACCGGGATTCATGCCAAAGCCACCCTAGGAAGGGTGGCTGCCCTGTGGGCAAAAGTGACTCCTGGAACCAGGCCTGGTAGTTCTCTTGCTTCCTTGAGGTGCTCTTTCTCTGGCCCAGAAGACAGCTCTGTACTAAGAAGCTGTACAATGCTGGCAGCTAAGCTTTTGGTGTTGAAGGACAAAGCATAATTTCTGCAGCTGGCGCAGCATGAACTTTAGTGCTGGAAGAGATGTTTCTGTACACTTTCATGGCTTCACCACTGGCTGTGATGGCACCAGGTTTAGCATGTGGGGTTCTATCTTCCAGGGATATGACATGCCCTGAGGACATGTTCCATTTTCATTGATTCCTCAGGTGGGCAAGGCCCTCTCTCCAAATAAACCCATGACCCAAGACTCTGTTCCCACATGCATCTGAGCAGCACCTACCACAGCTATGTTGTGGCCCCATGGCCTTTTTCATGAAGTTCTTCCAACAGTAAAAGCCCCAAGCTATTAATTGTAATATCTAGTAACTGGGCCATATAAAGGCAAAGGCTTAGCGAAGTGAAACTTTTGTAAGGTAGGGGTAAGAAGCAACTCCCAGTCTCTACTGATTGTGCATAATTATGAATGAATTTAAAGTATGGTCATCCCTCAGTTAATGTAGTTAATCCATTCCATGAAATCACACTGTTACTTAACTTTCTGTAGTGAGGAGATCAAATTAACATCAATTAAAAAATAATTGCTTGCTACATGAAAAATGTCACAAAATTAATTAAAAACCAAAATAAAAGGTATTTTTTTAAGTATGAACAGTTATAACACCAAAAATGTTATAATACTTGTAACAAATTACAGTGTCTAGCTCGATCTTTATTGTTAAACTTTCATTAATTCATTATCAATATCCACTTGTTCAACACAGGTTGGCATTGGTCCAGAGTCTACCTCATAAGCATAGGACATGACCTATGGTACATGGTAAAGTGGATTAAGAAATACTGATCATTTGGCTCACAGATGTAAAACCAATGTCACAATTTAAGTAACCAATTTAATGTTTAAATGTTGATAGTTTATTTCTATAAGGAATCAAAAAAACTGAAGAGCAGACAGAGCAAAGTGCCTTAGCAGATATTTTGTTTTGGCCTGGGTCTCTGACATTTCATGTGACTATTAGGATGTCTGCTTTAGTGCATGGTTGTGTGACTCTGTCATCATTTGGCTTTGACCATATTGCCCAAGCAAAGAGGGCTGTCCTGAGACATCAGCATTGCGGTGCTATGCCATTATGTGTGACTCATCACACTTTGTGCTTGGCAGATGGTAGTGGTACAAGGCACACACACCCCATTTCATGGGATGTTTAGAGTGTGGCATCAGAAAAACGGCTGTGGTTCAGAGTTCGGTCTTTATGCACAATGTTTGCTTTGGCATCCTACACCATAGACTCTTTAGTGGCCGATGCACATGACTAGTGTCAGTTAGGCCGCATATGTGTCTGTCTGTGTTGTGGAAGATCGGATGCAATTCACAATGAAGAACGGGGAATTTTATAAATTCATTGCTAACAGATACACCTGATAATAAGTAAGATTCAACGGTGTTATTACGAGAAAGGCTAAGTAATGCTCAGAAAAGAAGACACAGTAGGAAGGGCTGCCTTGGCTGACTGACTTTGAATTTGGTTCCCTATTTCTTATAGCTAGGGAACTATTTGATGAATTATTCATTATATATTTTATATGATCATGCAATAAAAACAATTCACAGTAGTCGGAGAAAAAAGCCTCCAGCGCCGTTGCCAGGTGCTCCATATTGAGTTCCACATTGTCATTTAAATGTATGTCAACACTGACCTTGAACTGTAGCCTGGGGCATGTAGCCCCTTTAATTAAATTAAGCCAGTAACGCAGAAGTTCTCCCAGGTTCTAATCCCTTTGCAATTCCACCACCTCTCCAGGTTACAAGATAAAGGGATTCTTCCCTGATGGCCTTTTGTCATGCGACTTTAATTGGAGTGACCATGTGCACTGCACAGAAAAATCAGTTAACAAGTATTAATAGAAAAAAAATTCCTGAACGTGCTGAATAAATGCTGTTCAAATAATCTTTATGAATAATAATAATAATATCTATTTTGTGGATTTCAGAGAAAGTTTGGCATAAAGCTTGTTCAAGGTCTCCCTGCTGTTATGTGTGAATTGCAACTGTAAGTGTAGACTGGTATTTTTATCTTTAGTTTTATTCCAAGATTTACTTATATTGGGATTCCCAAAGTTTTAAACACAGCCAAACGAGTGGATTTTGTATAATTGATCATTTACTGTTTCTTTGCTAGGGGGTGCGGTGGCGCAGTGGGTTGGACCGCAGTCCTGCTCTGCGGTGGGCCTGGGGTTCTAGTCCTGCTTGGGGTGCCTTGCGGCAGACTGGCGTCCCGTCCTGGGTGTGTCCCCTTCCCCCTTACGCCCTGTGTTGCCGGGTAGGCTCCGGTTCCCCGTGACCCCCTATGGGACAAGTGGTTCTGAAAATGTGTGTGTGTGTGTGTGTGTGTGTGTGTGTGTGTTTCTTTGCTGACAGAAATGAAATTGAAAGATGAGGCCTGATGCAGGGTAGACAGGCAGCATTTTGAAACCTCTGCCACTCAGAGTTCTAATTTGATAACATTAAATATGAAAGAGATTATTCTAGGCTAATTGAGAATAGTATATGGACAGATTTTTTTGCAAAATGGAAAAAAATGATGGTTCAGTTGCAGTTTTCTTTGAATTTAATGATGTTTTATCTGTCTCTATCTGACTGTAAAAGGGTGTTTGGAGCCCAAAAGTTGTTTTGGCAAAAAAGTTTTGAAAGAATTCTTAGATATAGATTACTTATTCTTTCATTTTTTTTCCAGTTAATTTTCAAGTTATGAATCAGTTATTTACTAGATTTTCTAAAGTTTTTTTTTTTAAAAAACTCATACTTGAAGTGTAATTAATATGGCACTTTGGCTAAACATGTTTAGTTTGCTTTTTTAGTTTAATTTAAAAATGCCACTTAATACAATTTTTATAAATAGAAAAAAATAATTGTTTAATTTAAAGAGACTTGCCATATTTTTGTCCTGTCCTGGATATTTTCTAGTGATGTTTAATAAAATATGAAAGTATTTTTCTTCTCCAATTACTTCAGTAATGATCAGGATAATTAGTAGAGTATAGTGTTAGCCTGAGGGGGTGCGGTGGCGCAGTGGGTTGGCCCATGGTCCTGCTGTCCGGTGGGTCTGGGGTTCGAGTCCTGCTTGGGGTGCCTTGCGACGGACTGGCGTCCCGTCCTGGGTGTGTCCCCTCCCCCTCCGGCCTTACGCCCTGTGTTACCGGGTAGGCTCCGGTTCCCCGTGACCCCGTATGGGACAAGCGGTTCAGAAAATGTGTGTGTGTGTAGTGTTAGCCTTAATCTGGTGTTTTCGCAGCCAAATTGTCCACTATTTCTTTCTTCACTGTTGCCCTGTTTGAATCAAGCATTTTCATTGTTACTTGGGGAATCATTTCAGTCTTAATTATAATACAACATAATGGGGCAGTCTCCCTTCATTAATCTCTCTTTAATACTTTATGGATGTCTATGGGTGTCTGTGCTTATTCAGCAGTTTTGTATGTTGCACAAAGTATAGTCACCAAAGCATGGGTTTACTCCAAATTTAGTCCAAATATGCTACATTAGTGCCTCTTTCTTTGGTGGCTTTTAGTGTGTGTGTGTTTGAGTCTTTTACATTGCTATGTTTTATAAATGTGTCAGTGACCATAGGTCATCTCAGTGTAACATGTGTAAAACTTTAAGAGCTTGACATGTTTACCTAAGGTCAAAGTACCATGTTGCCATGGTAAACATGGGACCAGGTAAACATGTCATCTAAGTATTAAGTACTTCACAATCATATGTTGCTCTGTATAAAAGCTTCTGCTAAATGAATAAATGGAAAGTTCTTGTACTGTTCATCTTTCAGGAGGAGCACAATATCCAGATTTGGTCCTTTGTAAACATAAAGTGCCTTGAAGTTCGAAGTAGGGGTATTAAACTTGTGAAGTTGAATTCTCGTAACGTGAATCGGTGTATCATGGGGAGGTGAAAGCATTATTATTGTTGTTGTTGTTATTATTATATCATTTAGCTTACGTCTTCTCCAAGGGGGCTTAGTGTTAAGCTACTTGTGATTATTTACCCATTTAAACAGCTGTCTAATTTTTAACCGAAGCAATTCAGGTTAATCACCATGCTCAAGAGTATTGCGGCAGGAGGTAGATTGAAGCCTGGGTTTTTGTCAGAGACCCAGGCCAAAACAAAATATCTGCTAAGGCACTCTGCTCCGTCTGTTCTTCAGAAGGTATGCCGTGGCCTAATCTCCAGATAACTTTATATCATTGGAAGCCAAGGTGTGAGTGTCAGAAGCCTTAATGGGCTTTTTTACTTGATGAAAAAATTTCCAGCATGCATCTTCTAAGCATACAGCTTTATCTTCAGGTACCTTCAACTAGTAGCAAACTCAAAATTTTTCAGTGTCCAGTGCCAATGCTCATTTAGAGACCATTGCAGCTTATGAGCAGATTTAAAAATATGCTTGCATTGATTAATCTTCTGCTTTTTTTGTATTACATAATCATATAACCATCTAATTAAATTGTAAATAAATAACAAAATTACACAAAAATGAGAAACTTCAGTAAAATAATCAGAACTGCAAAAACAGTAAAGTGCGGCATTTCTATGCTGTTTGTTTGCATGTTTGCCATATTTTCTAATTAAAATAGCTATAGAAACATTTTACGTGGAAAAATCTTTTAAAATGAAGAGGTGTACGTGAAAATCCAAAGGCATAATCTTTTAAACTACAGAAAAATTTCTTGAAGCAAAACAAAAAAAAAAAAACACATTACAATACTATTCTCGTCCTCAAACTCCCACCTCCTTTCACAGAAACAAGTGTTCAACAAGAGAAAATAAGCAGTTTTCTTAGTCATCTTTATCTTTAGTCAGCCTTGAAATTCTCTATTTTTTACCTATTGACAGTATAAGTAGACAGTAAGTATTAAGACATTTGATTACATTCTAATACAAATCATGTATAGGCAAAATATCATCAATATGTTACAGGATAACACTGAATAAAAGCCCATATTTTCATTATCCTAAAAGTTTGCTGGCTGATAGTGAAGCTTTGTGAACTATCTAGGCTAACAATCTGCAAAAAACATATACAAAAAAAAAAAAAAAACCTATTTCAAGATGTAAATCCAGCACCCAGACTCAATCTGGAGATATGAGGGGCTCAAGGCAGGGTGTACCCTCGATGTGAAGCCACATTATGACATGGCAATTGCACACAATCACTCACACAAGCACACGCTAATGGCAATTTCGATTCATCTTAAGTGTCTTTGGACTATAGAAGGCAACCAAAATACCCAGGAAACCCACACAAACAAGATGAGAATGCCCCTGTGCACCCCAGTATTGGTGAATAGAGACTTTTGCATCAAACAGCTAAGACCAGAAAGTGTCTTTCTGTTTTCTCTCAGATACACTGAAGGCTGACAATGCCAACACATGCAAAAACAACCCCTGAGCTGGGGGATGGCTGAAACATATTCCACAGATGTGTGGGATAGTTGCATCGTATTCCACTGACCCATGAAATAATTTTTCTGCTACTGTCTGAATATTTTTTTCATGAATTTTCACAGTTTCAACACTTGGAAGTAGGAATTCAACACAAGTTTTATTCACAGTCACTCTCAACTGGAATCCAAAGGTAGAGTCTGGAAGTGAAATGACTACAGCAGAAGTACCCATGTGCATCCAGACAACTGCTGAGAGACTTTTCTTACGTAAACTCTTCTGAATGCCAAACTCTGGCAGCACTGCTGCACCTTGGCAGTCAAAATCGAAAAGGCTTAAGCGGTTCTTGTTACAGGTTCCTTAAAGGTAACTATTCCACTTCCCTGTTGAATTACCTTCTCTAGGGCTGCAAATGGCCTTGATCTGAATGCCAGGATGAATGCAGATCTGCTGTGCATCTCTCCACACCAAGGATAGCACCCCCTTGTTTAAAAATTCACTTCCTGCTCTTCTTGATGCCCCGGGGGAATATGTTACACAAGCCTAGTGATAGCTTTATAGCAATAATTAAAGCATGAGGAGAGTGTGTGCTGCAGCTAGATAAATACATGCATGAGATCCCTCGCATGCAGCGAGGTCATGAATCCTGGGAATAGCATGGTGTTTGCACTCAGGTGGGAATCAAGTGAGGGTCCACCGTAATGCTCCACTAGATCCATCACAATCAGCTGGTCAGTATATTCCGAGCATTGCAAGTCTAGTTCTATTAAAGGGTCATAAAGAAGTAATCAAAAGTTTCACTCTTTCATTAATATTATACTGAACGGTAATAAGTGCCTCCATGGCAACTTGGGTCCAAGTCACAGAGATGGGGCATAACATTGTAACAAGAGACATGACCTTAGTCCTGTCAAACAACACACTGGTTGTAGTGATGTTCACATTTATTGAACCCTGCTCCCCTGGATTCATCAAAGCAAATTTTGTTTCGGTGCTTCCTGCATCCACTAAGTTCTCACAACTGGGCCCCACATGTGCTCTCCATTCCATTGTTTCAAAATGGGAACGAGAAAAGGCTGCCTTCCTTCAAAGGGGAATTTACCTAGTAAAATGAGTAAAGCGAAAAGTCACTCCCCATCCTAAAACAAAAGGTGTGATTTCTATCCCTGAGTAAATACTTGCTGCAGCCTCATTTCCCTCCTTTGTACATATGTAAACAGTGTCATTGGGCTTCTTGTGTCTTAGACAAAGGGTTCTTTAGAACTTCTCAAGTGGGCGGTGCTTAGTGAGAACAGCAAGGTGGGCTCAGGTGACAAACTGGAGCTGACTCCACACACTGTTGTCTGGGAACTGTTGCTATAGCCTCTAGCAGCCCCACCCACCCTGATGGGGTCAGACCACCTATCATAAAAAAAAGTTAATCAGGACTATGTGCCTGGTTTATGTAATGAATGGAGCAAAAACCTTTTTAAAATGGCAACATTTTACATCTGCTGACAGCTTGAACAGTGGATACTAAATTTATATCACTTGACTTTAGTCATGTGTTTTTTTTTCTGAGTTCGACCCACTGTACTATTTTAGGGGCAGTGCTGGAGAGTAATCTGCATGACAGTTCTGAGAAAACATGAAAAACAAAATTGTCAATGCACAAATATTTGTGCAAAAACAGGAGCAGCGTCTTTTTATCCCTCATACAATAAACTATTGTGTTTTTAAGGAGTACCTGCTCACCTATGCAAACCTAGAGTTAGCAAACCTTTACACGTGATTCAGTTATAGTAACCTCAAGCCAGAAACACAGGCTTGATGGAGCAAACTTTTGCAAAATCCAAGCCAGGCCATCAGCATCTAAATGACTCCTATTTTTTCTTTTAATACAATTCAATTAAGATGTGATGAAAACAGTAAGCTGAGTTGGTCCTTTGAACCAGTGTTGATTTACGCACAGCTGACCTATTGCATTTAAAATCCAGTGAAAACTTCAGTGACGTACTAAAGGAAGTGACTCGTAAAACACCTTTTGTGACTAAAATTAAGCAGGCAATTAATGTTAACAATAGGTATTCACTCAGTGAGTGGTGATAGTGCTTAATAGAATGAGCGGCACGGTGACACAGCGAATAGCGCAGCTGTCTCACAGCGCCTGGGTGGTGCGAGAGAACGCGGGTTCGATCTCTGTTCAGTCTGCGTGGAGTCTGCATGTTTCTGCGTGGGTTTCCTACCACAGTCCAAAGACATGCTGTTCAGGTTACCCATGGTGTGTGAGTGACACAGAGAGTGTGTTCCACTGATGTATGGATGAGGGACCCAGTAAGTAGTGTATATAGCAGTGTAAATCACTGCGGTGAAGAAGGTGTGTGGGCTGATAACACTACATAGAGTTCGTTGGAAGTCGCTTTGGAAAAAAGTGTCTGCTAAATAAATAAATATAAATGTAGAATTGATTAAAATATAGGATCACAACAGCTACAGAGCACTACTGTTTCAGTCCAGCAATGAGTTACAACACAGCATGCATTTACTATTCAATAACATGAAAAAGGCCAGATATAACTAGGATGACCGATGAGCTAAACTATAAGGATGACCAATGCTCTTCAATAATTCCAAAGCAATCCTTTATTACCGCTGTGGGCAAAGAGACAGAGGAAAATTTCTGCTGCCAACTCAGTGCACGAACCCCAACTTGGCAGCGTTCTTTCCTTGGTATACATACAAAACAGCACCACTTTAGAATAGTTTTTTTTAACATATCAATATGACTGACATTACAGATTAATTAATAAAAGCATGGTTTACAACTATGAGATGGGACCATTTTGCAAAGGGTCCAAAAAGGCTACGGAACTGAAGGACAAGTGTGAGCGTAAAGGATACCCTGATCCCTTAGAGCCTGACAGAGCTTACTCCCATTTCCTGTATCATGAACAACTGTAGCCATTTCCTGTGTCAGGAACAGCGTGAACCTGGCCAACTCCCACTTCCTGCGTCAGAGGCAGCTCCAACTTGCCAAGGAATACGTGGATTGTGTGGACGTGTAGAAATTCAGTGAGAGGTTTAGTCTTTCTCCATAACTAATACAAGAAAGACTATATGGTGAGTTGCTGTCGTCCATGACATGCATGTTAATTTTCATCATTAAACAACATCGTCACTGTACAAGTTGCATGGCTTGTGAAGCATTACTCTCATGGCACAGTTCAGCTCCAGCAATGATTGTACAACTTTGTTCTTTAGGTTCTCAATCTGTTCACCACTAATGATAATCGGGTGATTTTATGAATATGTTTCTTGTGTGAGAGTTCCCAGTTCTCTCTCGTTTTTTCCAGCTATCAGCAGCACTGGTGTAACCAGAGCTGCCTAAACCAATTACCGGCAGCCCAGAACTGACAGACGTTTGATTAAAATATTTGCCTAAGATTAGACAGCCTGTGGGGCACAGCCAAGTTCCACTGGTCGAGTGGAATATGAGGAGATTAACCTTGCTGGAGAAAGTCCGGCACGCTCTCAGGAAGCGAATGCAGAACGCACAGGACAGGAAGTGCTGCTTCATCCTCGGCTTCATTCAACTACACATTTCATGCCTTTTGCCCTCTGCTTTAGTAATTTTTTTGCTTGTTGGGCTTATGTCTACTAACAATGCTCTGGAACAGCTTTGCCACCAGGGGGCTGATCTTTCAAGAAGACTTCACACAGTCGCGCTCCAGACTGGCATCAGACATTCTCCTCACTTTTAAAAGAAACCCAAATGTGTTAAAGATTAAAATCCTACTTCATTTGCTTTTTAAGCTGATAGCTTAGTCCAGAACACATATACATCTTGGTATTTTACAAAAGTAACTGAGGTTAAGCGCCTTCTTCAGGGTAGTCAAGCAAGGCACTTCTTGGGATTTAAACAGGTAACCTTCAGGTTAAAATTATACAGTCTTTACCCTCTATGCTATCTGGCACATTTAAAAAAAAGGAAAAAGTTCTCATCTCTGGAACTCTGGTACTGTTCCAATCTTCGTGGAAGATGGCAGAGATAAAGTAGCCAATAGGTTAGTCAATAGAGTAACTACTAACTGACTACAGAAATTACAATAAACTAAAATGCTGATTGAAAGTATGTGAACCCTCTAGGGATGGTTATTATTCTTCTATAAATTATTAAAATAGTTATAAAATCTAAATCTTAAAATAATTATATAAAATGAATAAATCACACCTGATTCTACATAGCTACTTGGTTTGCACCTGTACGACTTCTGTTGTGCTACTACATACATGATTTCCTCTAAACCAACATAAGGAATTACACAGCTATAACGTCAGATGAGAAAGACTCCTTGATAAAATAATGATTTTGTGGTAAAACTAAGGGACAGGAAGGCATCACATCCTGTCACACAGCACTGTACATTTAAAAATGTTAATATATTCTTGCACTCTGAGCTGGAATGGATCACTATTCACTGAGCTCTTGTGCTAATGGTCATATTAAACATCTTTGACATGAATACAGTAGAAAATAGACGTGGTTACTGTCATGAGCTGATAAAGACTACTGGGTTTTACTTAATTTCATGTGTGCCTTGTTTGAAACTTCAAAATAAACTTCTTATTTGCCTCTTTTGAAGCAAATATTGTGTTGCTCTTTTCCATTGCACAAGGTATGCAATAATCAGAACAACTCAATCATAATTAAGTTATGCAATGTTGTATGAACAATAGCTTCTAAAGTCTGCACATGATTTCCATGCCGCAAAATCAGCATCTCAAAATGTTTTTCAGTGTTTAGCATCAATGTTGTCAAACTAAGTCCTAGTCGATCCAACTATCAAAAATAAGTATCTCCCAAATAGTCTACGTGTCCAACCCAATTGCCTATGCAGTTAGAAACGTCAAGACTGGCAGCACTTATGCAATACAGTGTGAATCCCATCTTGCTTCCATTCAGAATACAAAATATGGGCTGAGCAATTCAGCTAAGCTCATAAGGGCACCAAGAAGACAGCATATGAGGTGTGTTCCTTAAACCTGAAGTTATTTCCTGTCCCATTCCCTTCTCAAAGACTCAAAAACGTTATCATTCTGCAGGAACAATGGGTTCAAAATCCTTTGACCAGCCATCTGACAGTCAGGCAGTCAAACATTACTCCCAGAAGACGGCATAAAGCAACATGCTCTCCCAGCCAGGCATTGATGAAGAATGACATAAACAGCATGTGCATTATGGGTACAGTACTCATGGCTGCAGGCCATTGGGCACGACCAGTGTTGCCTGCTGGGAAGATGATTATATCCAAAGTCACAATTTCATCCATTTATGTAGCTAGATATAGCTCCTTAAGTACCTTTATCAAAGGCAGAAAAGCAGGACAACTCCCAGATCTTGAACCAAGAATTTTCAGGTTTTCAGTCTGTGTTTATAACTGCTATGTCACCCCATTTCATGGTCTTATTACTGTGTATAGTACCTGTCAGATGATCTGCTTTAAAGTCAAACAGTCAAAGTTGGACCCCTGGTCTATAAATCCTAAAAACTGAGTAGCTGTGGCTGTCAGAACAAGTTAAAAATGGAGCACAACAGACTGGACACATCTGTCATGGGTATACTGTTTCTGAAATATTATCTTGTAGACACTTAGTTTATATTGTACTGCAAGTGAGGCTTATTGTGTCTCAAGACCAGTCATGATCACAAAAAGTAATAAGCTGACATAACAGGCATAATAAACCAGACAATACTACTCTAAACATAATTCATCACGTGAGAGCATAAATACATACGACTGATTATGAAATATGAACTGCAAAGATACTGCCATGCAAAGGACATTTTAAATTTGGGTACGTGTGTAGGTGCAATGGTGTCACACAATGGGAATGCATTTATCAGCAGAATTCACCCGAGTGCTCCCGATTTTCCATGAACTATACACGCTACGCTGGGACCTCTACAGAAACACAGAGCTCTCTACCCATTAGTGTTCATGAGACACAGCAGTGTCAAGGTCTGCCGGAGCAACTAAGCCGCTTTCACTAATGCCCTTTGAATTAAGAAATTCTCTAATATAATTAGTCACCTTGGCATGATGTGTTCTGTACCAACAGGCAACTAGCCACATCACTTTGCCTCCCTGGCTTCATTATAAGGTTTCATAGTCACTGATACTGTGCGACTAAGACTCTTAATGCATAACACTGGCAATGCTGAATCAGTAAGATTTTAGTATTGAAAGAAAATCAAAACCCTGTTGCATGAGTCAAACTGTAAAAGAAAGAGTGCACCTCCCTAACGCTCTTTCTACCTTGACACCAAACAATTCTCCATGAATGTGCTTGTCCACATGCACACTGACACTCTGTTTTAGCTTGTCCTGGTTAGTGTAACGTCCATACGTGAAATGGACATGGACATATGTTACTGGAACATCCAGACACAGACATATAGTACAATAACCTCAATGGTAGAGTGTATTCTGAGATTAAGTGAAATGAGTTCACGTGCGTGAGACTAATACGACGAGACGAAACGTGGACTGAGGTGGAATACGACATCTGGACAGAACCACGAAGGACAGGAGCAGGACGCACTGGAAAACAAGTCAGTCAATATGTATCGAAAGAGAAACTGCAAGAGAGTAGTATAGGGCTGATTAAGAATCTGCAAACCACCTACGTGACCTCAGCCCTTATGCAGGGCTGGGAGCGTGTCGTCAGATCCGTTGGGGCTGGGTGTGCAGTTATGGCGAGTGGCCATCGGGGATTTCGCATCTGTGGTCGTGATAGTGCATTTTTACATTGATCTATGATGTGAGGACAATCACACACACACACACACACATTTTCATAACCGCTTGTCCCATACAGGGTCGCAGGGGAACCGGAGCCTACCCGGCAACACAGGGCGTAAGGCCGGAGGGGGAAGGGGACACACCCAGGACGGGACGCCAGTCCGCCGCAAGGCACCCCAAGCGGGACTTGAACCCCAGACCCACCGCACAGCAGGACTGCGGTCCAACCCACTGCGCCACCGCACCCCCTTGAGGACAATCAATACAGCTGTTTTATTAAAGTGCTTGGACCTCCTTCAGGAGAGCACCTGAAACTGTACCCCAGATTCACTGTAGCTAATGCCATTAACTCCATGTCACATGCAAACTCTCTCAACAAACTCACACTCACACTCCCAGCCACTAAGCATTCCTGACATATCTTCCCCTTTTCTTTACAAAACTGTCACTGCCTTCACAGTTAATACCCTTCTACAAAATGTCATTTTGCTAAATTATTTCTGAGTAACCATGCTAGTAAGAAAAAGCGCAGAATACATAGAATTAATTGTGAAAACTGGTGAAATAACCTTTCTTGTTGAAGACTAAACGTCCAGAATGAATAAATTACGCAGCACGGCTTACCGTCTGAGTTCAGACAAACTTGCTACACTACAAAACATCCCAGTAGCAAACCCTAGCAGCTTCTGACTCTTTTGGAAAGCTAGAATCCACTTTGGTGGGGCTGCCAAGACCCTGCAATATCTCATAAATAAAGGCTTCCTCAGCTGTCTGCTGGTTTCCCACTATTCTCTCATTAGTAACCCTGCTTTCCTGTCACCATGACTGCTAGCTGGACTTTTGTGGGCCTATTCCGATCAGCAGGCCAGCACAAAAATCCTGCAGGACATTTCTCGCCGTCTGGACTTGGAACCGGAGACAAGAGATGACAGACTTTGTCTGGGAATCGCAGATTTAAATTTGGTAACAGATGACTTTTGCCACTCTGTGTCAGAGGTCCTTCCAGTCAGAAACACTGATAACTTCTTTCTTCCAAACATAACTAACGGTCACATTTACCAAAAAACCAGGAAAAAGCCACACGGTTATATAACAATAAGAGATTTGCATTCACAAAGAATTCTGGCGAAACCGCTGCTGAAATATGGTTAAACTAAAAGCGAAACATCTGAGGCAATTATTGCAAAAACTCGCCTTATGTTCCGCCCCTGCAGTATGGACAGATGCTCATTAATCCATTTTCGATGGGTAGTGGTAACATATCCAGTGATGGCAGCGTGTTACAGTAAGACAGCAGCTTGAAAAGTGACACCCTTAGCCTTAAGTCCAGATCTCCCCATACCTAAGTGGGGACGGCATGAAACGAGCAGCCATGGAAGATGAGCGAAAGCCGTAATTATACCTGGAGCTGCCTGCGTCTCCGCCAGGCCTCCCACCGCAATGAGCGCCTCAACGATCTTCACATGGTGTTCCGGGTTCACGCTCGCACTGGCAGAGAGACAGAGACCGTAAACTTCACTCAGAAGACCTTGACTGATGGCGAAACCACAGACTGATGAAACAGTGGGAAGGGTCTTCGTGAGAACTGAACTGACGATACGTTGTATCGCACGGAAGAGCACGATCACATGTGCATGTACTTAAATCAGTGATTTCCCTTCTCCTGTTTCATGCATAGCAGTCCTTCAGGAGCCGTGCGGGTTCAGCGCTAACGTTACTTCTTTGTCTTCCAGCCAGCCTATTCGCCGTGGTTTCGTAAAGGAGGTCAGATAAACATACATTTCTACATCTGTTTCCATTTCTTTTGGCATGAATGCAAAACACACAAGCTAACAAATTTACAGACCAAAGCATGTTGGAGTGTCCATATTGGTATATAATAGTACGTTCATTTTTCAGAATGCTTAAGATAATGATATGCTACGTCACATGTGTTCTACTATACGGTTTGAGGAAAAAAATTAAGCAGTTCATGTTATGTTAAAATGTTTAACACTGTGCATTCAGACCATAAAAATTACACATTTCTGACTCACTGCTGTAATAGTACAACAGTATTTTTGCCATCTTGGGCTATAGGACTACATAAACTAACCAGCTAATTACATTATATTCATTTCTGCATTCAATCCAAACAAAGGTAGATAAATGCATTGTGATAAAAATTAAAAAACGTAGGAAAAAATTTAAAGCTTTAAATGAAGAGCATGTCAGAACAATCAAAGTTGCGTCTTATTTCATGGTTTTTTTCTTTTTTATCTCAATAAAGTATGATTTTTTTCCATATTAATTTGTATCTCACCAGGAAGTCTAATATTAGAATTTTGTTTTACCTTGAGAGGGAGTGTCGGAAGAGGGTTTCGCTGTAGGCCTGGGCCAGAATCGTGGGGCTTGCCTGGCATGGTGCCCCGCTCTGAGCTACTCGACACAGGTGCTTGGTCAAGTGCTGCAGGAGCTGGTAATTAGGCTGTGGGATGCTGGGGGACTCCAGGACTCTCCTTAGCTGTTGGCCACATTCATCCATGTTTTCAATCTCTGAAAAAGACACAGAAATCCAAAGCTTAAAAATGCAGAGCAAGATAAAAAAATGACACAGAAAAACGCTGTCTTGGACCACAACAAAACTTATAGAAAAGAGTGGGCATTTTCAGTAACAACTAACAAATCAAAGCAACCAAAACAGAAACACCTTGGACAGTGACAGCTGGGAATAAAAAATGACCTGGAAAAATTTAGCATTCAATACATAGCAAGACTCAGCTGCTGTTGTCATATTTAAATCTTGCTGTCAAACACATATGCAAAATGAAGGGTCCAGGCTTTTGCTGTCTTTGGCAGGTATCACACATTGGCTTCCTTCACAATCTCATTATTGTGAATACAGACTACTTTTACTGAAATGCTTATGTGGAGGGATTGTCTTTGGTTCAACAGTCACAGGCAGCTGAAGTCGAGTTCAGTGATTGACGGCTTGCTGACATTCTCATCATAGGGCCAGAATGCTGACCACCATCTTAACAGACACAGCCCCCCCGAAGAGCCCTCGTCGGTGCTCCCCGGGCCTATACTGAAAGATCCTGACCTCTATTCAGACGTGGAGAAAGAGAGACCCCTGGTATAAGCAGTAGCAGCCCAGCGGGAGAAGAGACAGGCCAGCCAACACCAGGCACAGAGCCTCTCTGGAAATAGGCTGTCAGGCCCAGTTAGGCAGATGGGTGTCTCATCCCAGTCTGCACGTTTAAAGAGATCACGCAGGATAACGCCTTAACCAGATTGGGATTCAACCTGCATGCACAGATAGAATAGATATACCGTACGTTACCCAGTGTTCAAACAGAAATGTCTTAATGTGATTTGACTTCCATGCGGCTGAGGCATTTTTTTCAGAGGCATTCGTATGAATGGGTTTGAGGCAAGTGGAACCCACATTAAGAGGATGGGAGAATCTGGGGATTATATTGCCCAGCTTGAACAACGGAGACATGAGACAATTACTTTAAGGAACCGCAAGTGACGGGTAATGCTAGAATCAGATTTGGGGAAGGGCTCTGAGGTGTAGAAGGAGATCACTGGGGATTATTATCAAAGGTTTCGCTGCAAAAGCCTATTGCCATCAGTGACTTGCCGGCCTTTTTGATGCCCAAGTTATGTGGTGCTCACCTTACCTCAGGTGTGCTGAACCTCAGTGTCCATTGCATGGTTCGTTGCCTTTAAACCCTGGGTCTCACTGTCAAGGCAACAATGGCAGCAGATCACAGCTACCAGCTATAGATTGAACTTAATAGTTTGTATATTGTGCAGAGATGCGTGGCTGCACAGTACAATGCAAGATAAATTGGCTTCAGAAGCATTCAGGGAGGGTGGAAGATTGTGATTTTGTCCTAAGGCATGTGCTATAATCCTTAGCCCTCCCCTACCACAACCATCATGCACACACAGTGTTTCAGGCTCTTAACAACATTGGAGAGCTTCACATGTTGAGGTGTTTATAATAAAGACAGCAGCAGCTCTTCATAATAACTGCGAGTTGCCCTAAAACAAGAGAAGAGGTCTGGCAAGGGAAGGTATGGGGCACTGACACGAATAGAGCCTGTTTGATGTTCTGGTTTTAAACAATGTCCATGCTACAGCTATCAAGTTAAGCTCATCAGGCCCTTTAGAAGTTAAAGGCTGACCTGCTTTCCATGTCCTTATGGTCTTACCCTGGGCCGTGAAAACCAACTCGCTGTAGATCACAGCTGGAACAATGGGGCATGGAAGGTCCTGGAGGTAGCACCTCAGGGTGGCTGCCAAGGTAGGCAGGTTGTACTGCTCCAAGTCCACAGTTGAGGGCTCTATAAGAGGATCACATTCATCAGATCACCACTAACATCTGGAGCACTACATGTTATGTTTAAAAGATTGCAACATGGATTTTTTTTAATGGATTTCAAAGAAATTTCAGATCTCCCAAGGAGTTTTAGCAGCAGTTTGTAGGCTCTTGATTTACCTCAAAATATCTGCAAAAATACAATGTATAGAAACATACTGGCACCAACAACAGCACTGTACAACATACTGTCAAAAGCATAATTTTAGTCTATATTCTTTGTATAAGTCAGTCTTTGTGTGACTGAACTAAAAGGGGAGGTTTTCGGTTATGTGATTGATCAGTCATTCCAATATATCGATGATATATATATAAATATACAGATCATAATCTTGTTTTAAGACAGTTAAGAAATCTGCATTTTTTTACGTTCCTGTTTTTTTACATTACTATTAAAAGTTTAATGCAAGTAAATCACATCAAATACTGAAGTGATGTTTAAATTTGTGTTCCCCCTCCCCATTCTTTTCAATTTTTTTTTTTAAAATTTCTGGACAACACATTTAAAAAAATTATATTGTGATGCACTGGACAGGTCGGTCATTCCAATTTGGTCCGGTCATGTGTGGGTGAACTGAAAAAAAAAGTTATACAGTATTGAATATCAACATTTCCATGGATTTTTGTGAAAAAGTGGAAAAAAAAAAAAACCTTAGATACCATTACTAGCAGCCCAATCTACCTTCAGCTAGTAAAATAAACGTAGGGCTTTTGCTTTTCCTTAGACATGAGTCACAGGAAACCAAACCCCCGGCTGGGATCTTCCTGTACAATGCGGGGCATCATCGCTGGAAAGCACACAATGGGCTTCCAATATGCAGCCTACAGAGGACTGCTCCCATAACTCTGAAACGCACACAATACAGTGGCTGAGCCGATGGAGTAGAGAGGAAACGGTGATTCATCCCACCAACCACCGGCTAGCTAAGGTACCATGAGGACAACGGCAGAGCAGGACCTGTGTGGACAGACAGCTTCACCGGGAAGTCTAAGACCATCCCCAGCCCCACTTGCCCTTTCTCTCAGACCCCTGGACTGCAGTGTTAATGACATTGAGCCGCTCCTGATTAGCCGTCCAATAAAGTGCCCAGCAGTATACCAAGCAATCATTCAGTCATTACGTTCCAGCAGTTAACTCCCTCGTGGGTCAGAGCATCACAGTTTTGGGAAAAGGAGTGAGCGTCGCCACTGCTGTACACTTAGAGGTGTAAAAGCTCTCAGTCCACGTGTGTTGATGTAGAAGCGCACAGAGAATGGATGCACAGAAGAGAATGACTGAGCACTGGAACTGAGTGTTTGAACACTTCACCTCATTAAAGGTTAATGTACAGAGTCCGCACTGCCAAATTTTGCTATTAGATATACATCAGTTGGTCAAAATGCTTTCAATAATTTTGGCAGTTTTATGAAAATTCATTCACAGAGAAAAAAGAACAAAGAGAAAAAGAGCATGCCTTAAATGCCTAGTCTGCATCAGCACAAATAAAGCATTATTGTACCCCCATACTTTTTGCTGCCCAGTACGAAAACATCCACAAGCATGACGGAAGAGCAATGTATATACTTATCACATTATACGAATTGTCTCAGAGGGACTGGACATGGGAGACAAACCTCAGCTAAATCCCAGTGAGGCTGTTAAATTAGGATAAGCTGTTTGAGACACATTTTAAAGTAAGAGTCATTTGACCTTTACATCTGTCTCCTGACTCCTGTGGTCCTGTGAACACCCTGGAACTCAAATGGATCCACAAATGGTTCAGCATTTAATTATTCAGAAACAGTAGAGTGAGAAAAGCCAGTTCAGTTCATCCACCCCATCCTGTTTGACATCTGACCACTGAAGAGACACTGCTCATCTTCGACACAAACACGGAAACAGAAAGCAAAGCTGGGCTTGGAGAAAAAAAAAACCTAAGCATTGAAAAGTGTACACCTGAAACTGCTCGTCCGAAGCAGGGTCGCAGGGAGCTGGAGCCTAACCCGGCAACACAGGGCGTAGGGCTAGAGGGGGAGGGGACACACCCAGGACGGGACACCAGTCCATCACAAGGCACCCCAAGCGGGACTTGAACCCCAGACCCACCAGAGAGTAGGACCCAGTCAAACCCACTGCGCCACCGCGCCCCCCGACCATTGAAAAGTATTTAACTGTATTTTTCTTTGAGATGTATGTCACTTTGGAGAATGGCATCTGCTAATTGAATAAATGTAACCTGTTAAATGACAGTTACCTTGCACAGTTGCCCTGCGCACCCGGACTGTTGTGGCTCATGTCTGCATTCCCTTACCAGTTCTGCAGTGAACCATTCCCCAGCGCATCAGTTAATCTTAAAAAACCAGCTGTGGCTTCTATCGACAGCCTCTGTGCATCTTATGTCTCGGTTAATCTGCTTGCCCAATCAATCCTCGTTCGCAATTCTTCTAATCACCCTCCAGTAAGATCTGCCGCCTATTATTTCTCACCATTGATTGATCACACATTACAACCCACTTGTTAAATCCATACCTCATCAGCAATTCCTGACTCTTTAACAAGGTTTGTCTCTCAGAATCTCCTTTCCGTCCACAGAGCCCTCCACCCTGTCAATCAAGGCTGTTCCAAGGCCTCCCCTATGAAGCATTTACATACATGTCAACATGATTTATTATGCAACCCAGTAGCAATTTGCTAGTGTAAAATAGAACTTGCTCATATATTTAACTAGAAACAAGGGGGGCAGGTAGAGTAATAGCTCAGGGCATGGACTTGGAACCTGGAGGCTGCTGCACTAAACCCCAAGAGGGCCTTGTTGTAATACCCCTGAGCAAAGTATTTATCCAGAGTTGTTCCAGTGAAATACTCAGCTTTATAAATGGGTCAAACTGTACATTGTTCCAGGGGAAAAGCTTGGACTGAGCTACAAAACAATATCATAGTAATTCAAAAAAGCAGGCACTAGCTCTGGATTTGCCTTGTTATGGAGGGTTGGATTCAAAATTAGAGCCAGTGGTGACTACTGAAAGACTGAAAAGTCACAAGACATGATCCTGTGCAGAGATTGCAAGGGTAATCAAATTACCTTAATAGCTCTAAAGTGAGGATTCCTAATTCAATCTGTTTTCAGTGTGTGTAAGGATGTACAGATGGCTAAATCTATAAAGCATAGGTTAGCTGCAGAGAAGTGATACAGATAAATTGTTCTGCATGATTTAATGTACTGTACAGCTTCCATGGGAATGACAGCTGCTCCCCAAACCTCATTGTGAAATGGAGTCTTGAACAAGAAAAATAAACAACCACTGTTTGGATGGCAACACAATGTTCAGAAATTGGGAAAAAAATCTTAACATCTGGTTTCAGTTTAGCTGGGTTTGAGTGCACATGGAGGGATGTTCTGCTATGAATGTGCCCAGCCATGCTGTGAGCGTTGCCCCACATTAGTTGTCGCTTCCTTAGGATGCGTGTGCAGGGCCCGGCAGCAACCCAGCTCTTTGACACTCCTGCCTGTGGTGCGCGTTACACTCCAGTGTCAGCTGCAGAAGGGATGGCAAAGCTCCAGACTGAAGATGCCCAAAATAGGGATGGCCAAAAAATGAGCAATACTCGAAAAGGGCCTAAAACCAAAGCCCTGCTTTCCCCTCAGCTTGTTAATCTTTTCTTGCTGACAAAGCAGGATTTAGACAATCCTGAAATACCCCTACTCTGGATTTTTCTTCTCTCTAGATACAGCACATGATCTCCTTGCAGGTGCTACTGAGTTTGGAAGTTTTAAACTCATCTTGCATTTCTAAAGGAAAACGAGCAATGTATAAATTAACGGAACAAAGTGTATATATAGACACAAAAACAAGCTTGAATGTAGCTGTAATATTGCATAAAGTAGAAATAAATGATTTCATTACTAAGTTGATGCTTCAGAAGATAATTAATCTTCTCCATAAACCCATACCTTCAGTTATGAGTCCTTAGTTTCACAAGAATTCTCTTTTAATAAGCACGTGAAATTTATCGCCCTGAATGTGATTTGAACCTAGAAAGAGGACAGCTGATAAGTGTTGTCGACAGCAATCGTGCTGAGCTTTACTTGTGATTTTATTTTCATTAGAGGTGCAAATCCATTTCTTTAGTTTGGTTACATTTTGATTTCTGAGAAGTAGCTCTTATTACCAATCACACAGGACATTTCTATGTGTCGATAAAGACCATAATACTCTTTGTTCTGTTTTACTACTGAACCTGTGTCCACTGAAATACTGCCCACCCCACAGTCACTCAGTTTGTTATATTATACTCCAGGAAATGGCTAAACCATATCATGTTAGGCACCGTAACAGACATTCAATGGGTCCTGCTGCAGGATCTTCGCAAGTAGACTTTGTTAAATATACAGTATATGCCATTAACCACTTCACTGACTGCTAAATCTTTGCTAAACACTTTACATTTCCAAAACAAAAGTCAAAATGCACTTTGAAATCCAAAGACACACATGCAGAAAACATTTGTTCACATTTATGGCCTATTACAGCCAAGACTACAGTGCCCATTTCACTATAGTATTTCATAGATGTTACTATTCTTCTTCCCAGAACAGCTCAAGCTCAGGACAACCTTGCCCCACCAGCAATTTCAGCCCCTGACCTGCTGGCCTTAACCACAAAACCACAAAGCTACTTCTTCAGTGTGATTCCTGCTGTAATGGAACTGGAGTGGGTGCGTAAAACAGCACAAAGGAGAAATCAATTTCCATCACAGGCCTCCATGCTTCAAGTGTGGGGACTGACCACTTAAACGGGGAGAATTGAAATTCAATGTTGTGTTCTGCTAGTAAGAAACATCATTTAGAGAAGCCGAGAGACTGGATGCGAGTCGATCGTGTACAATACCACTATAGTAGTGCCATATTCTGAGTTTAAATCTAACAGTTAATCTGTAAATGGTTCATTTTATTAAGTAAATCGCAGCTATCTGTATTGTTTTCTACAACTCACTCCAAAGAATCATGAGCCTTCCTATAGTAACTCTACTATACTCTTCCTTGAAGTTCTTGTGAATGTGTAAGGACACAGCAGTACAGGAGAAAAGAAGGAGACAGAGTTGTGACAAAACTGAAAATTGCAATTTTGCTGTCTTACGACAGACCCAGATCTGTCATTAGCACCGAAAAGCTTCTTGCTATCAATTTTATAAATGGACTTTATTAATAAGACAATGATGTATAACTTCAGCAAACCTGAAGAACAATGGTGCATGGGAGAATAATATTAAAATAAACATGTTCTGTACACTCTGTACAAGAAAGCTATGAAAAGTTCCAGCATACAGTGCAGGCCTACTTTGGCTATAAGTGCACAACTGGTTGGGAGAGTCTCAAGAGTCCTGCTGTTGGGTCTTTGAGGAAACCTTTACTTAAAATGTAGAGCTGTGTAACTCAAAAACAAATGTACAAGTATAAGGCATTTAAAATGTTTTGTACAAATGCAAACACCTAATAACCGCGCTAAACCTCCAGCTCAAAGCCGTCTAAAGACGGTCCTTTTTGTAATTACACAATTTAAAAGAAGGAAAAGAGGCTTCAATATGCATGGATGTGAAGCTGATTGTACGTCAAAGCCAATCATAAAAGCTGATGGAAGCTGTGTGTGACCCTGGATTTACAGTCACACAAGCAGACGCAGTCACAAAAACCTCACTGAGGACCGTGAGCTCGCAAACACTGAAATGCACATTTAGTGCCCTGCTGCTTATTCCCTTCAACAATATTCAGAGCACAGTGTGTTACAAAAATCCCACAAGGAAGATCACCAATAAAGCTTTCATTACCGTACAAGCCTTCTTCTATACGCACAGGCAGTTGCCAGCTTTTCTGAAAGACCTTTAAAGTGCTGTGATTGGATTTCCATCCTCACCATATCTGCAGAGCCCAAGGAATTTCCATTCCAATGACTGTTGAAAAGGGGGTGGGGTTTTACGCAGAAAGATATTAGCACGTGTAATTGAGCAGATTCGCAGAAAAGGTCCTTTTGTTAAACCCATGGCTGATGAAACATTTACATGGCTATTTTCAAACAGAGCACAGTGCGTTCAAGAAGGAAAGAGCTCTCAATTGTTCCGTGTTCGACTTCTAAGTTATATCAACCCAAAATCGCCTCTTCTCCTTGGTAATAATCATAAAAATTTATCTTCAGTTACACAAGTTTCCCTTGTTTTGCTTAGCTGAGGCTGTTGAGCCGCTCACTGTATTTCCTGTGGTGTATGTCCATGCACCAGCCTAAAGCTAAAAGTCTGTCTACAAAATAACCACAAAGAGAAAATTTCCAAATTTGAGACATGTGTTGACAATCATGATTCAATCCAGAAAAAAACAATGTGAAGTAGAAGCTCTGTAGATAGCAACACACTGTGGATCGGAGGACAGAAAAGGCCCCAGGTCTGTTTGTGAATTAATACTGTCCAACGGAAGCAAGAATGAATTTTGCTGAGCGTACATTGTGAAAATAAAATACCATAAATATGTACAAAAAAAGACCTGCAGAAGGCTATGCAGTTCTCCGCCACCACCATATTCAAACATTCCTGCGTTACAAGTAATTAAACTAAATCATTTACGCAAAATAACCCACCTTAATAGATTACATTTACTCATTTAGCAGACGCTTTTCTCCAAAGCGACGTACGTCTCACAGAAAAAACTATATGTGCATTACATCAGCAGAAAGACTTAGACGCAGACACGATTTGAAACCGCAATTAATTTACTATCCACCATATGAACTAATGTACATCACATGAGTAGCTGCATAAAGGTTTATCCAAATAATCAACAATTCCTGATCACTTTCCTACATTTTTTTTTTAGATTAATAAAAATCTGATATTTAAAAGGGGAATTGCATATACTCCCTGGCTGGATATGTCTGGTAAGCAAACTGCAAAATAATCATGCAAGTCAACATCATCAGACAAATGAATGAGAAGCCATATAGATCAGGTTCTAACGGACAGAACGGCATGTGCAGAATGAAAACGTTTGGTTGCATCTCCCAAGTGGGACTTCAGTTACACGAGTAGACATCGACATGTAACTGCTCAGCGGAAACTGCACGGAATAGCTTCCCTGCACACCAAAGGACAGGCGCCGTGTGTGTGAGTGTGTAAATGCACGCGAACTGCACTGCTGATGCACTTGTAGGCAGACATGTAGAAGCTGGCCCCCGGCATTGAGTGCATCTCCAAAACTGTGTCCAGTGTTCCCAAGGGGTGGTGTACAGTTTCAGTAAAAGAAACCCCATTTCAAGGCAGGGGAGAAAATAGCCCCAGAGTTGACAGGCCTCATTCCTTGGTGACCACAGGGCCCTGTCGCCTCCGCCCTGGCCCCAGCGAACTCCCTCACCCCTCTGCCGGGAGGCTGGGACCATGCCGACGCCTGCTGCGGTGTTTCACTGGAGCAAAAGGAGGCCACTGGCTGGGCTGCCCGCGCTCCAACACTCCTGTCCCCAGACATTTCTGATGTTGTCTTGCAGAGGAGGCAACCAGTGACATTTCAAGATACATCTGGGACACCAGGGTGTCCTCGAATTTCTGTGGTTCCTTTGTGTTTACTAAAAGCTATGGGGGGGGAGTGGGATCATAGCGTGACTAGAGCACAGTGGACAACAAACTTCAACTACACTTACGTTGAAATTATCCAGACGCAAGCACAAGGGGAGGCCTGCCGTTGTACTCTTGAACTTGAATAGGTTCACTAATGGATTAAATGTGTAACACTACTTCCCTTTCTGTGTATGAATGTATTCCAATGTAAAATGAGGATTTTTGCAGTGCTTCACGTGGTATATTAGGGATACAGGGAAAAGCAGGAAAGTCACAGTTATTTTACTGCATAGGATTGGGGTGGGGGCAACATCGATTAAAGTTGATCAAAAAGCATCCCATTATCCTGATCCCATCGGAAACCAGAGAGAGTCAGTCATTTTTTTCCTAATGGAATACGCATGCATACTAGAAAATAGCTATTAGATCAATAGGCATTTTTACATTTTTATTCCTACATGACACCATTTGAGAAAAATCTATTTAAATGCATATTTTACTTTATGTGAGAAGAGATCGCCACCGTAACAACAATCATAATATACAATTTGCTGTCCGCACAGAGTCCAGACTATTCAGTGAGGTAATGTTTTCATTGCGTTTCCATGCCCTTTAAACAGGCTTGGTGTTTCCTTGGCTGCGGACATAATAGCTGGCCTCTCCTCTCGGTGCCAGAATAAAAGTGGAAGTGTAATTGTTTGCGGGCTTCCAGCAGGGAGAAAGCCTGCAAACCACAGCGACCCACAGGTTTGGCACATATTAGAATATAAATTAACTTATTTAGTTGGAATAGTGCTTTTGTTTTTTGTCTAACCTGAGCAAATGCTCTAAAATCCTGTGCAAACAGCAGACCCCATGCTAAAAACATGGCAAAAACCGAACAATTTCAGCGGTTATAGCGTAAATATTCACAAAATAAATCTACAAATATGATTAAAAGTTTTCCCTGCAACTCTCTTCAATTCTCTTCCTCTTAATTCCTTCAAATATACCCAAGAATGACGGGGGGGGTCTCGGAACGTACTGTATACTGTACATGGACAAACACTGGATGACCGGACGATTGAAAAATTCCATTCAATACACTTTTTTGAAGCTCACCCTAAAGCTTGAATTTATCAAAAAAACTGTTCCGCACAAATGACTGGAAGTTGAACTGTTGGAAAACATTCTGACAACACTTCCAGCGCACAAGAGCTTTAAAACTGCACGGGAGCGCAGTCCGTCCACGACGAGCTGAACCAGAGTGCTCCCTTGTGGCACTCGCGTGAACTTCAAGAACCACTTAGACAACTTAAAGACGACTCAAAACCTGGAACGTTTGCTTGTTAAACTAGGTACCGTGGGCAGGAATACTAGAAATTCATATATAAATGGATCCATCGTGCAGTAAAGGCTTTTTCAGTAGAGTCAACCTCATGCTGTCTGTGTGTTGGTAACATTTCTCAGAGGGAATCTGAAAAATAAGGTCTTCACCACTTTAGCCACACCTAATGATAAAGCCCTATGAGCAGAGGGTAAAGGGGCAGGTAACATGACTCACCTGCATCGAGGGCTTGCAGAAGCTCCGAGGAACCATGGGAGTCCAAAGAGGACCAGCACAGGGGCTCACTCTCCCATCCTGCACAACCAGGAAGGCAGAAATTCAGGTCTTTCTAAAACTCTATTTCTTTTTATGACAACGTACCACATAGCTACACATATGCAATGACGACACAAGCTGAAACAGTCATCAGTTGGGCCTGGTCAGGGCATTACACTTTAACAAGCAAAACAGCCGTCTGTTTTTAACAAGAGCACCATGAAAGCATAAAATAGAACTTGTGATGGATTATAATTACAGCATCCATTGTGGAAGTCTACCACAGCGGTGTGAGCCTCGTGTCTCACCTTCCCTCTCCAGTGCTTCCGTGAGTCTCATTACCATGGCGACGACCCTCTCTGGGAGGGCTGCGGGCTCTGGGGGGTCGGTCTGCAAGCAGGTTCCTGTCAGGAGGAGGAGGAGGAGCCCAGATCAAAAATCCCATTTCACACAACAACCTCTCTTGGAATTGGCCTCCAACCCCCCACCCCGTCACCCATTCTACGTGTCATATTTCCCTGGGGCAGTAAGCTGTCACCTGCATGCTCCGAGCTCATACAAGATACCACTGGCGGGGTGGTGTGTGTGTGTGTGTGTGTGTGTGTGTGTGTGTGTGTGTGTGTGTGTGTGTGTGTGTGTGTGAGAAAACGACACTCCAAAAATACGATGAAAACATACTACGCCCGACTTCTTTCCGTTTTGTTTTTGCCAAGTGCATTTGTGTGAGGCCCATCTTAATCATCATTTTGATATTAACCACAAAAGGGAAAAATATCAACCATCAGGGTTTAGCACATACCAAATGAGGACCCCTTAGCAGAAAGAGAAATCTGAAAAAAATGATCCTTTTTTAAGCATGATCAATTACATATTTTACATGCATACATACATGTATAAACTTAATACACTCAGCCCATCAATCTCTACAGGAGCATATGAAAAGATACACCATTTCCCATACAACAGTCTCATACTTCAGGACAAAGGCGTTTTTTTGAAAGTCAAAGTGGCTTTATTGCCATTTCAACCATATAGAGTTGGTACAGTATACAGTGAAACGAAAACGTTCCTCCAGGACCATGGTACTACACAAAAAACAATACATTACGATATATTACAACGATATTTTACAATATAATAATAAACGCTGTAAAATGTAAACGTAATTGCAAAAAAAAAAATTGGAAAGGGAGTGGAATGGTGAAAGATTTTGCCTGTTAGGTGGTCATACTTGTCCTTTGCATGAGCCTAACAAAGATGAAACTGAAAGTGTAACCGCACACTGCAAGTAATCATCCCCCACTGAGCGGATTCCTGTCAATACAATTCCCATCCAAGGTTACGGGTTCGGAGGAGTCATTCAACGCCACAACAACAAAGTAAACATGGACAACACAAACTGGTACAAACGCAGCAGTAAAGAATAAGCCCACGTTCGGGTGTAAACTTCACTGGGGGGGGGGGGTGATGTCACAGCCTGGAAAAAATTACAATTATTTTAAAAACGAAAACTCCAATTTTCAAAGCACAAACGCAGCACTAACAAAACACAATCTTTTTTTTTTTTCTTTCCATTCATGCCATTTATACGGTGACCAAATTTATGGAGCTTCTCTGCTGGCATCATATCCATATAGTTAATAAACTAGGTTTGCTTGAGACTTTCATGTCTGCAGCTATGTCTCCTCCTCTGAAAGTAATGCATAAATTGTACATTTGCTGAGATGTACATCGCTTTGGACAAAAGCGTCTGCTAAATGAATAAATGTAAATGTAAATATGCTTCACAGAGTAAAAGACGCAGGCAGTGATCTTGCGCACTTTATGTCATAAACATCCGTGAGCCAAATTATCAAAATATTTTCTGTCCAGGGTATACGCTGCCTCGCACCCTATGCTTCCTTGATAGACTGTGGACCTCAAATATTGGCGTTTCCACCGCCATGGATAAAAATGCTTTATTTTTATATTAATTTTCTATGGCAAATTTTAAATTGGAGAGCCAATTATTTTTGTTCATCGGAAATAATGGTAGTCTGTGCAGAGTTTGTTTTTTCTTGCCATGTTCACATGGGTTTCCTTCAGATGTTCCAAAGACTGAGGGAGTTAAGGTGCAGTGTATCTAGCACTAAGTTGCCTTGAAAAAAAGGTGTCTGCTAAACATAATCAGGTACATTTTTAATATACTAAAAAATATATATACACAACAGACGTTTTCAAATTAGTTCGACAACCAACCCCAAAACGCGTACGTATCTTGGGCTGTTAAAAGCAGACGGAAGAGTCCGTACGGGTCTTTTCAACGAATGGGGACAGACAAGTCAATACAGAGGAGCCCACTTTGCTCTCCCTCTAAGGGCCGAGCGCAAACGTGAGCCGGGCTCTCGCTTGAGTGTCAGAATAAACACCAAGCACACTGGAGTACCTGCGTGCTCCCGCTGAACAAAACACTGCACTCAGATGGACAGGCCTGGGCTGTTACTGCATGCATCGCCGAGCGTGTTATAGGGCTGCTCTGATTTTGTCATTTTTCCATTAAGGAGACAGAAACCAATTTCACCCCCCAACCTCCATTCCATCCAGGTCTTCCCATTGGTTCTGGCTCTAAAGAGTGAAACGCTCCCTCGGCCAGAGGATCAGGGTGTGACTGAGAAGATCAGCATATAGCCAGAAAGCTATTTAGTCACCGGGGCCCAGGGTGTGCCCTTGTGAGCCAGGTGACGGCCTGCATCGCAAACGGCTACGTGTTCGCGCACGTGATGCTCCCTTCCAAATCGGTAACTCGACTCTGTAAGCTACTCACCAACCCCAGCTCCGGGGCTCCGGACGTTACATTTTCTATTTGTATTTTGTACTTTTTATTCTTTCTGTGTTCACCGGAATGCGTGCCTAGTCGTGCTATGCTGTCCGGCTGGGCACATTTGCAAGGGCAAGGAAGGTCCGCACACCTGTGGGCAGGGCTGTACTTATAAATAAATGAGTCTGCACACATGGGGGTGGGGGGGGGGGCTCCAGCTCACCAGGACCCTGCTTGGGACAAGCAGTTTGTAGACTCTGTGTGTGTGTGTGTGTGTGTGTGAGTCTCCACACTCTTGTCACCACACTGCTGCATATACCAGACAGACTACAGTCCTTTGTCAAATGAACTGCTGGACTTCAAATCTTACGAGCAAAAGTCTGTACGCTGCAGTTTTTCTGTCTTAGATTAAAGAAATTTCATCACAAGTATAAAAAAAAAAAACATTTTCATCACAATTAAAATAAACAGCTACATCAGGGGTGTCCAACATGTGGCCCAAGAGGTGTATGCATCCCAATTTCTCCCAAAAAAAACTGCTGGACCCCCCCCTGGGGGGGTAAATAACGTCATATCCACTTCACACCTGCAGCACAAGACCATTTCTCTATGGTTGCACTAGAGGGAGCTCACAGTCTGATTGGACTGTTGATCCAAAAGGGATGTTGGGGATTTACTAAACATAGGAGCCCTTTGTTAAACCATGTCGTACTTTACCGCTGCCCTCTACATTTCCTGAAGTGTCCTTTTTTAGCGCATGTGCCCACAGGGTTCTGCTAATCATTCAATGTGTTTCACTGCAGGTGAAGGAGTGTGTGTTGGGCGAGTACGGCTGAGGACGACACTCCCAAGGATGATGCTCCGCGCCCCGTCACCCTCACAAGACAAACCGGACCAGTGATACACCAACACGCACTTCCTGCAGCAGCCACTGAAGCGAACCACACCACACCCAACAGATAGTACCCTCCCATCACAAACACACACACACACACACACACACACACACACACACGCTTCCAAGACCCCTAAAAGTGTGTGCTGCTCTTTGTTAATCGTACATTGATCCATGGGGGTAGAAACACAGAATCAAAAACTCAGTTAGGAAGTGCTACTGTGACTAACACGCTTTCATCGCACCGGCCAAAAACATTGTGCATTCTGAATGATCGCTCAGATGCAGTTTTGAGTTGGTCGATCTGCATCCCGCCAGCAGGGTTGCTCTTCGCTAACACACACACTGCAGTATCCATCTTTCTGATTAGCTTTGAAACTTCATTCCATGAAGCTGCCATCTGAGAGAAGAGAGAACAAGTGAGAATGCGCAGTAAGAGTGAAAGGTAAACAAAAGAACTGTGCTTATGCTGCCTTCACAGCTGCATAGGCCTTGTAAGAAACGGGACAGAACGTCCACACACAGGAACAGCGTGGTAAGTGAATATGCAGGACCAGTGTAGAGTATCACCTAGAGGAAATATGCTTACATCCTGCCATCACACAGCCCATTGCCCAAGCCAGCTGGCTTCTTGTCGAAAATAATCTTTGGGTACGTTTTTCCGAAAAGGCCTCTGGCTGAACCGCACTTCCACGGTCCGGTCAGAGGAAAGAAGTTGTTTCTTTTGAAAGGCTGAACTGCTCTGGACCAAACAGAAACATTCCATAGTTCCCAAATACAAAATATTCTGCAGGGCTTGCCAGCAACTTCTCAAATTCCACCCGTAGGCTGTACGGAGACCAGCGTAATTTTCAGAACATCAGCAGTTTAGAAGGGCTTGACAGTTACTAAGGAGAAAGTATTGATGAAAGATTGCATAGCACATTCTGAGATTAGACCAGGATCATTTTTTCACCCTGAGGAGAGGTGACCTCACAGGTGAGCAATAGGGAAATTTGAGAGCCAGAACCCTTGCAAAAGCATTACATTTACATTTATTTATTTAGCAGACACTTTTCTCCAAAGTGACTTCCAATGAACTCTATATAGTGTTATCAGCCCACACACCTTATTCACCAAGGTGAGTTACGTTGGTAGAGACACTACTTACACTGGGTCACTAATCCATACATCAGTGGAACACACTCTCTCTGTCACTCACACACATGCACATCGCTCAAACATGACTCAATACACTATAAACAGTCTATAGTTTATAGCCCATGTCCTGTGTATTTATTGTCCTGTACTCATCTCACACTGCTGTGCATTTACACTTTATATAGTCCTACATACTGTTCTATGTTGCACTGTGGTCTCTGGAGAAATGACATTTCGTTCCACTGTATACAAGCTATATAGAGGAATGACAATAAGAACCACTTGAACTTGAAAACTGCAGGGAGGTTAAATGTGAACATGCTGGAAATTAGGTCTGAGCTGTACCATGCTATGTTAGGGTGCTCTGGTGGTGGTCCCTCAAAGCACTTGCCACCACAAGCCAGAACCAAGAGCCTCGCCTCTCCATGGCACCAAAATTTTCAAGTAACTTGAATCAGAACTCCACCAACACACATTGAAACCTATTGGCCAAGAAGAGGTCAAAGTCTTATCCATCCAATTTGGAATTTCCAATTCCAAATTAACATTATACCAAATCATTCACCAGTTCTAGTCCCGGAATCCTGCTGCAGTGTTCTTGCCGAAGGCTCTGAAACACTTATTAAATAGCTATCTGAATAAATATATCTGTAAATTGCTTTGGACTGAAGTGTTGGAAAAGCGACAAAGTCACAAAATAAAAGCTAAGCGTGCACAACTCCTCTTTCTTGGGGGGGAATCGGGATCCTCCTACAGAACAGGGGTCATAGAGTAGAGTGCCCAGAGTGCTAAGCTCATCGTGGTGGAACAGTCCTGGTGAACTGGAGCTTGTTTAATTAAAGTCAAGCTGAGAACAAGAGCACTGAGGGCATGTTTCTTCTACTTAAAAAAATTAAGAATGTTACAAATAATGTAAATGTGCACTCATTCACTTATGAATGTATGTAAGCATGCGAGTTTGCATTGTGTAGACTGATTTTACTCTCACACTGACACTTCCTAAATTATTCACAGCCCTCCTCAATTTAAGCTCTGAAACCTGTGGCTTATGTAACAGAGGCTTCTGCCGTCCACAAAAGGATCTGGAGAACACATGTTCACGTTCTGCCCACTTACAACCGCAAACTGTCCGGCCTATTTAACGGCTTGTGATTCTGATGGCAGTACATGCAACGTAACTCTATAATGAAGAACGCGCACTCAGTCTTGCGCACAGTACATGTACATACCATGCTTAAAACAAAATGAATAGCTCATTGCATAAGACAAAACACATGACCGATTTCTCTGTTTTTCCTGCCTTGTTATATTTAACAATATGGATTATGGTCCAGCTTTGTAAACACTCGAGCCCCGTGGACCTTATGGATGAGTGACCCATTATAAGTAGAGTATCTAGGAGTGTAAGTCACCTTGGTGAATAAGGTGTGTGGGCTCATAACACTACATAGAGTTCATTGAAAGTCACTTTGGAGAAAAGCATCTGCTAAATAAATAAATGTAAATGTAAAAAAAAGGAGCTTAGTTGTGACTGAGGTGTACGAAATTGCTATAGACTGCTAGGTCCCACTTTCTTCATAACACAAAAAGTCTAACAAATTATACTATCATATAGTATCTAACAAATTATACTATCATATATCATATCTTCGTAACTTTGGAATTTTTTTTCCAAAACATACATGCCTGAAGAGAGTAAATAGTGGTCATTGATACACATGCAGTACTTGACAGTTCAGCTTGCTAAAGGATGTAACCTGAATTGCTCCAGTGGTATAATTAAAACCTCTAATTTGGACAAAAGCCCAGGATAAGCAACGTAAAAGCTCTCTGAATCAAACTGCAATGCAAGTTAATGCTTCTGTTCAGGTTTATCTGATAATATGACACCTTTGATCAGCAATTATTTACAAGCATATAAACTCAGCAACAGCTGCTTTTCATAACACTTAGAATACAGTAACGGCTCTCATGCAGACATAAGATTGCATCAGTACTTGTTTTCCTTTGGTCTAATATGTACAAACAGAAGGCAGGCAAGGGAGCCACTGGACTCACTTCACCGCGCACACAAATGGCATCTATTCCCTCAGAGTGAAAACATGTTGCCATGATGACAGCACAGCCATTTAATCTCCGAGCATGTACACCAGAGAGGAGGAGGAAAGAAAATCAATTATCTCCATACTGAAAGAGTATTTTCCTTGCAGATTCTTCATTTCCTTGGGACTGGCAAGCCAATTCTTTATGGCCTTTTGTGGTCAAGGAGATATTGTAACCACATACATACACACAGAGCTCTGGCCAAAACTATTAGTACCCTTGCATTTCTTCTGCAAATAACAGAATTTTCTCCAAAAATAACAAACTGACCAAAGTATTTGGTCGCCACAATTCCGTATTTCACTGTTAATATTACAGAACCTTTGTCTTTAATAACTTAACATATCCTGTTAAATCATAAAGTTAAATAATAAAACTGACACCAGACACTCAATATTTGGCAACACAGCCTTTGATGAGCTGTTGCACTTTTCTATGTGACGCACAGACACCAAACAGGCACGGGTGAAAACCCTGCTAGTAAACTCTAATAAACATTTGAATCACTCTTCTTGTGCATACTGCTGTAGTTCTCCCAGAATTGAATGTTGCCTTTATACTTGTTTTTAGATTTCTCCACTGGTTTCTCCATCCCTCCCTAAGGAATTTAGATCTGAACTCATTGCTGGCCACCTCATAACAGCCCAGCATGGTCTTAAACCACCCCCGAGTGCTTTTTTCTACTGCGTTTGTAGTCACTGTTATGATGGTAGACACATGATCTTCAAGGAAGGCCAAGCTTTCTGACACCAGGTATGACACTGTGCTCCTGGCACTGTGGCAGCATAGCATCCCTAAAATATTACTGAACCTTGTTTCACTGTAGGAAAGGTGCTCTTTTGTTCAAAGGCTTAATTTTATTATCAGGATATTCTCTAAAAAGGATTGACATATTCAGGTGTGTTGTTCCAATTCGCAGTCAAGTTTTTTTTTGTCTCTCTGCCTTAAACTTTTTGACACCATTATTAACAGTGGAAACAGGGACATAGGGCTCTCTAGAGATGCACTTGTAGCTTTGAGAATGTCCATGCTTGGCAACAATCTTGTCCCGGAATGGCACAAAAAAGGAGCCATTTTCTATATTAAAACTGGCAGAATGAATGATTTTTATTCTGCAACTGACCACAGGTAAGTTCAGTTTACCAAGTAAAGGAGAATCAGCTACTTTAAACAGAAATATTTCTAACTACTTATACAAGGTGCCTGTAATAACTGTCTGGGCCAATACTCAATCATTGCTCTAACAGCATAAAGTTGCTTTTTAAAAGGATGGCTGAATGAGATTGTGAAAGCCATCAATTACAGTACGCTGGGCAGGACAATGAGTGGAAGATAAAACATATGGAGATAAATAAGAATCTCCAGCTGTATGATTGGTTAATTAGGGAGTTTCTTGGCTGAGCTTTACATTGGAGAAGTCCTAATGAATTACTGTAAAAGTCTTACTCTTTCATGGGCCATGAAATACTGCTCATAAAAGACAACTCTACTCAAATACTGAGCACACTACATGCAGAAATGGTAAGTTCTTCAAGTTAAGGAGTACACAACTCATGTCTGAGTTTTTACAGAATTCTAATTAGTACCTACTTTTCACAGGTAAATACCTTATGAAGTAACACACTGTCCAATTATCTACATCAATGTAGCTGAGACAGCTTCTCTTATGAGATCCAGGACATCTGTACCATGTCCACCGTTATGAACCTGATACGGGCCTTGTAATGAAGACATTCCGAATACTCATTGTGTGCCAGAAATTTCTTGGTGAGTGCATGCACACTAACTGGTTATTTTACCATTCAAATGTAATAAAGTGTAGACAATTACTCACAGCTCCATGCACAGAACTCCACATAACAATGGTATACGCAATGAAAAGTTGGGCCAGAATAAAATACAGCAGACCCTTGCCTGTCCAAGTGGTAGAGGGAAAGAAATCCATGGAAAAGCTCTGACACATAAATGAGTGGTGCCTCACCCAGCTTCCCATGGAACTCCAAGGTCTATCCAACACCTATAAGCTAAACACTAGAACTTCAATCCCTTAAGGGTTGTTGATCACAAAAGTCCCATTCCCATTGATATGCAACAGAGCAAAAGAAAGAGGGTGCCTTTCTTGAGCGTGAACACATACCAAAAAAAAACCAAACACCTACACAACTGGTACAGATGAGATACACAGATAATGAAACATAATCAACCCTGCTGAGAGCTAACGTGTTTTGACATAGTAATATAAATTGGATGAAAGAGCAAGCTGGGAGAATCTTGTGGAGGGACCCACCCCCCAACCACCACTGCAAGTGCAATTCATCATTTTTAGACCTTTTCCAGATAAGACAAGGAAATGGTGTGGAAAATTGAGCCAGGATAGAGAGCGGTGTTGAGAGAGCTCATGTTGTGATGGTCAAGTCTCCTGGGGGTCGACAACCATATGAAATCGTCCCCTCCTGCAAAAAGGCTGACTGTTATCCATCTACTCTCACCCACCCCCTTCTGCTAATCCCCAGCTGTCAAACTCCAACGCCTTGTTCCACTGCACATTGACATGAAGCTGACATACTGACTATAGGCTCAAGACTCGGGAAACTCGAGCAAGTGTGAGGGAAGTTTAGAAGGTGGATGTAGTTCTCTTATTGGTTCATCACACCTGAACACATTATCAAATTGCTGTGTTCTATTTATTATTAGTATATTATGCTGTCATCTTCCAGCTCCGCCACTGTTGTGTTAGCCATTTAAATCATGTAGATTGCTCCTATATCCCTCTTCACTGAGACAGTTAATTACACATCTCATGTTGTGTAACTTCTGCAGCATTCTTGTTTTCCTCAAGCAGCACCTCCCAATGGGCCAGTCCAAAGCCTTCGTGTTCCCAGTACCACATGCAACAGTTAACTGAAAATAGCTCTGGGTTGGAAAAGCAACAATATGGAGACTTAACAACCGAGTAATTAAAAAGCACATTTCAAAGTCATTTCTTCAGGGTAAAAGTACTTCTAATGATATCATACTTGTACTCCATGTCCTTGGCACGCTTCGTGCATTCTCTATGGTAAAAAACTCACCACCTCAAGGAAACAGTGTTGACAAGATCTATATTCTCAGTGTAGCATAAAGCACTGACAAATAACTTCATAGCTTTAAAGTTCAATAATAAAATCAAATAGTGATACATAGTGCTGTACTGCACATACAGTAATTGCCTTAAATTACACTTTGGGGAAAATTAGAGTTTAAGCTATAGCTATTTTTTCAGTGTACCTCACGTTCAGTGCTGTATCGCTGTACTGTGACTAGCACTGGTGAACCAATTTCTGTAGGAAAACTCTAAACTCGGTTAGCTTTTCTCATGAATCCAACAGGCCCACAAAGGTGTGTTTGACAGAATAGACATCACAGTTTCACAATCACCTCCATCAACACACATACAGCAGTCAGAAAGTCAGATTACTATTTGCTTTCTGAGGAGTGGTGGATAACATTCTAGTACAGTAATGGTGGTTGTAGTATACCAGTCAGAAGTTTGAGTACACTTGTGTTATGCTTTGCTTTTACCCTTGTACATCCCATACAACTATTACCCAGGTTCCCCGGGAACAGTAGGTCTCCTCAAAGGCACTAATTTAAGATGTTGCCAGCATCAGAAACCTGTCCAGCAGCACTTGTTTCATTGACATTTTGGTATAGAATCTAGGGAAAGTAGTACTGACCAAGTAGTACAGTATGAGACTGTAGTAAAATGTATTATGTTAATACAGAACTAGATATACAATTTTTACATGAAAGTGACTAATATCAAGTATCAATAGCAAATTATGTATTTATATAACTGGTACCCTGTTGATTTTCATTGACAGCAACAATAGTGATGTAGCCAGTACTGTGGTAAAGGTGGCTGTAAAGGTGGGACAGTAACAGGACAGAACATTTCCCTAAACAAAAGGGGTTTGCGTAACAGTTTCAAACCAAAAAAATTACCATCTGTTTAAAGTAGGATGCAAAAAAAACAACACGAGGCACAGAAATGCAACAGAAAATCCACTCTTCAACCATAACTCCATTCATTATCCAACTACAGACAGTCCTACTCCCTCACTGTGCTCCCTTCAAGTCCCTCTAAGCCTTTTCAGACCAACTGCCTCAAATGCCCATTTTGTTTGTCCCTGACTTGTTTGCAGCTGGATGTTTTTGCTTTGGATTGACATTAGGTTTATGCCTAATGTCAATTCAAAGTTATAAAGTAGGGAGCTGTTTGTCATGTTCATCCCCACCCCATGCCCTGGCTCCACCTCTTACCCACTCACAGTGGTTACCATCACACAGCTGCATGAAACAGTGTTTTTTCCTCACAATATTAAGGAGCACACTAAAAACAAGTGAGTACTGCATGAAAACAATCTGCATCCCCCCTGCAGTGGGGGCAGTAATGGACTATCTCTAAACTCAAAATCACTGGAGCTCAGGTGTACGTAGTGCAACACAGCATAGCAGTTTCTCTTCACTATCCATCTGTCAGATTGTGTGATGGAGGAGCTAGTAGGCAATGTAGTGTAGTGGTTATGGATGTTGACTTACATTCTGTTGGCTGCTATTTCAGGCCTCACACACTGTTATACTTCTGATACTATTGGACATGGTACTTATCCGGAATAGCCTCAGCAAAAATGCTTGCTGCATAAACAGGCCAAATACTGTAAGTCGATTTGCACAAAAATCTCAGTTAAGAAACAAATTAATCGATAAAGACCTCCTGCCCTGTCAAAGCACTTCCATCTTGCACATGTACAGAAGCTCTCAGATTATTGAAAGGCAACCACTGTTCATTAAAACTACCTAGATTCATTCAGATTAACACAAATATGAACTCCTTTATGCCTGATGACAGTTACACAAGCAGTATCAATAATGGTTTTGAAACAATTGGTTTCTGCAATCAATTTAATGTTCCTCTGCTGTCAATCTCATAAACAGAGTGAATTTACATGTCAGCGCTACATGCTCATATAGTGAACTTAAGGATTAACACTTAAGTCATAGGCATTAAATCATTACATAGTGAAATTTTAATTAAATGTGCATATATGCTGAGAAACACCTGGCCAAGATGGAGAGAAACTGTGCGATAGGGCTGCATGACAGCAATAAAATGGAAATCCCACAAGAATTTATCACTATCAGTCCTATTTAATACAAATTCTTGTCAACAGGCACACCCAAACCATGGGAAAATAAAATAAAAGCTATGTCATGTAACATGACAGTGATCCAGAACACAGGAGTAAAACAACAACAGAATGGCTCAAACAAATAAATTCTATATTTCAGAATGGCCAAGTAGAGTCTTGACCTCAATCCTAATGAAATGATGCAGTGTGATCTGAAGCAAGATATCCCAAAATATACATGAAATTAAATAGTTCTATATAAAAGAATGGGCCAGAATACATCCTAACCACTGCACAAGGGGAAAAGGAATTACTGACACGGTGTCTAATAGAGCACAAATCTGGAACAGAAATCAGGGAAATTAAAATAAGGTGATTATAAATAGGGGGTGTGGTGGCGCAGTGGGTTGAACCACAGTCCTGCTCTCCAGTGGGTTTGGGGTTTGAGTCCTGCTTGGGGTGCCTTGTGACGGACTGGTGTCCTGTCCTGGGTATGTCCTCTCCCCCTCTGGCCTTATGCCCTGTGTTGCTGGGTAGGCTCTGGTTCCCTGTGACCCTGTATGGGACAAGTGATTCTGAAAATGTGTGTGTGTGATTATAAATACTATACCTTGCCATGACATATTTAAAAAGGCACATAGAAAAACAAAATTAGTTCTAAAAGGTTTAAACAACTGAACATTTTTTTCAGATCACTTATTAAATCCTCTGAGCAAGACTGGCTTTCAGCCTTGGGTCATAAATCATTTCCACGTGGCTTCGATGACAAAGAAATAGGGGGAGTAAAGAATCCTTTAGACATCTTTAACCAAGCAATTAATGACATGTGAATCATATTCGTTATCACCAGTCAGTTTTGTCAGCTCTTTAAATTCAGTTAAAAAATCTATTCTTTCATCAGTGTTATATTTCTCACTTAAACATACCAGTAATACACACACACATTTTCAGAACCACTTGTCCCATACGGGGTCGCGGGGAACCGGAGCCTACCCGGTAACACAGGGCGTAAGGCTAGAGGGGGAGGGGACGCACCCAGGACGGGACGCCAGTCCGTCGCAAGGCACCCCAAGCGGGACTCGAACCCCAGACCCACTGGAGAGCAGGACTGTGGTCCAACCCACTGCGCCACCGCACCCCCATAACAGTAATAGCCAAATTCATTAGACAATTTAATGCTTTAAGGACCACAGTTCTAGAGTGTCAGAAAATGATAAATTTATGGAAACAAAATACTAATACAGCAATATAAAAATTTAGATAATACATTACTACTCATTATAACCCAACATAAGTATTCATATTCGACAAAAGGCTTTGGAGATTACCCGTGCATGCATACTGATTATTATTTTAAAATTTGGGGCAAATCACCGCGGGGTAACAAAGCTACATCAGCTAATCGCATGTGTGCTTCAGCAGGCCAGACGGTTGTCTAAGCTGATTGTGAGGATCCATGCTCTCCACTGCAGGGAAGCAGGTATCACACTGTATTAGGAAGCAGAGACATGACACCCATTAATCTTCAACCCTGCAGAAGCACTCCTTCAACAAGGTGCTGATTAAGGCCATGACCTCCATTATCAAGGTCATCAAAAATACACTACACTTATGGTAAACAGAAATGAGCCTCCACAAACCACCTTTGTGCTTCACACCTGGGACGGTGATATAGGCAGAAGGAGAAATACAGGGCAGCAATGGCAGTGATGACAGTGACAGAGATGAACACCGCTGCTCCTGAAATTTAAAAACCCTCATTGCTTACAGCAAGAGGGCCAGAAGGTTTTGCTATAAAGTGACATGGCCATCAAAAATGTATGCCAATTAATTTTTATTGTTAGGGTCAGCTATATGTATAGAAAGGCATAAAAGCCCCAAAAACCTTGGAAAAAGTTGTGAAAATTAAGTGTAAATCATTGCTGTAGTGGAACCATCAGTGCTGATGGTAGGAGCTTGTCTCCACAGCTCTTCATGTGCCTGGTGCATCTTCATGTGAGGCTGTGAACTTGAGCTCCAAGCCAACTCTAAGCCCTAGTACAAAACATTGATGTGAACAAAGGAGCTCAGATTTCCATAATGTTTTTGCCACTCAGCTAAAGCATGTGTACACTGACAAAAAATGTATAAATAGCCTGGCATTTACTACAGCAATTCAAGTAACCTTAGTCAAAGATATAACACTATAGTCCTTGCATGGAAATAAACCAACAACATTCATGTTAAAAGTCTGTGCACACTAGTTTGTCACATCCTCAACCCCGTGCCAGACAACCACACAAAGACGTCTGTGAGGTCTTCAGTAAGAGCAAGGCAGCCACACTGCTGCCTCACTGGCCATGGGACTGTGCCATCAACCTCCTTCTCGGTTCTACGCATCCATGAGGCCGAGTGTACCCCTTGTTGTTGCCTAAACTAAAGTCCATGCACATCAGCGAGGCTTTGACAGTAAGAAGGGTGGAGGACTACACCCTTGCATAGAATACCAAGGATTGAATAACATCACCGTAAAGTCTCACCATCCGTTGCCCCTGATCACCGTGGCGTTAGAACAAGTACATGGGGCCCAGGTTTTCACTAAACTTGATCTTCGCAGCACTTACAACCTGATCCATATCCGAGAAGGGGATGAGTGGAAGACTGCATTCAGTATCACCCTCGGCCATTGCGAGTACCTGGTGATGCTCCTTGGTTTGGCCAATGCACCCAGTGTGTTCCAAGCCTTCGTTAATCATATGCTGGGTCAACAAATGCGCTCTGGTATATCTGGATGACATTCTGATCTATTCTAGGTCTAGGGAGCAGCACGTCTGGCAGGTAAGAGGTGTTGAAGCGACTCTTGTAGAAGCGCCTCTATGTTAAAGGAGAAAAGTATCTGTTTCACCAATCCCAGATCGCGTTCCTCAGATTCATCCTGAGCAAGGAGTGGGTGGCATTAGACCAGGAGAAAGTCCAAGCCGTGGCAGAGTGGCCCCGTCAAAAAAAAACGTGAAGGCCTTGCAGAGGTTCCTGGGGTTCACCAATTTCTACCGAAGGTTCATTAGGGGCTACAGTTCGGTCACCGCTCCCCTCACGGCCCTAACCACAGGTAAAGGAACCCATCTGACGTGGACAGATGAGGCCCAATAAGCCTTCCAGGAATTGAAGGACAGGTTCAACAAGGTAATCAACCAAAGCTTCATCCCTGTGCGTATTTCTTATGTAAGTTATCAAGGTCTGAGCAGAATTATGATATCAGGATGTTGGCAATCAACCTGGCATTGAAGGAATTGGGGCAGTGGTTAGAGGGTGCTACACACCCCTTCATGGTGCTAACCGACCATCGGAACTTGAAGTACCTACAGACGGCCCACTGCCTGAACCCCTGATAGGCCCGGTGGATGTTTTTTTTTTTTTTTTTTACCCTATTCCATTTTACTGTGTCCTATAAACCAGGTATCAAAAATACCAAAGCTGACGCACTTGCGCGGGTTTATGACAGTAATCCACCCACAGGTACCCCAGAACCCATTCTACCCAGGCACTGCATCATGGCCCTGTTGTGCTGGCAGTTCTTTCAGGACCTGCAGCCTGCCCAGGAAACTGAGCCAGGACTGGCAGACAAGACCGTAGGAAAAGTATACGTACCAGTAAGCATGCAACAACCGACAATCTGTATTCCCAAATTGAATGCATATGCTGACAACAGACAGCTCATAGACAGGCTATATAACATGAGATGGGACGTCGTAGCCGAGTTAAAAAAAAAAGTCCAGTTTTCATTTTTTGTAAGTTTTCGTAAGGTGAATTACACTGCTAGATACACTACTTACAATGGGTCACTCATCCATACGTCAATGGAACACACTCTCTCTGTCACTCACACACTATGGGGTCACCTGAACAGCTTGTCTTTGGACTGTGGGAGGAAACCCACACAGACATGGGGAGAACATGCAAAGTCCACACAAACTGAGCGGGGATCGAATCCATGTCCATCTCCGACCGGGATCCTCAGTTCACCTCACAGGTTTGGAGAGCCTGCTGGCATAAGATAGGGTTATCGGTCAGCCTCACCTCGGGGTATCATCCACAGGCCAACAGACAGGTGGAGTCACTCAAACAGGATATCGGCCGGTACTTACACAGTTACTGCAGTCGGAAGCAGCACCAGTGGTCCCAGTATCTGCCATGGGCCAAATAAGCACACAACTAAGTGACACACATTTCCATAGATCTCTCCCCCTTCCAGTGTCTCTTGGGCTATCAACCGCTGCTGTTTCCATGAAATCCCGGCCCTAGCAATGCACATGTGGTGGACACTTGGTATCGGGAAAGTGAAGAGGCGTGACACACCGTGCGGGACCATCTCAATCAGAGTACCCTCAGGTACTAGCAGCAGGCAGATCGCCATCGCTGCACATTTTCCTTCATGCCAGGGTAGAGGGTCTGGCTGTCCACCCGAGACCCTAAGATGCAACTTCCCTCCAAGAAGCTCAGCCCACAGTACATTGGCCCCTTTAAGGTTGTTTGCTGCATCAACCCGGTCATACAGACTCCAGCTGCCCCTGCAGCTGCAAATCTGCCCAACCTTTCATGTGTCACTCCTTAAACCATGGGGTACGTCCCTTTTCCAATAGCCCCCAAATGTCAGACCACCTCCGCCGGTGCAGGTAGATAGTGCTCCCGCATAGACCATGCAGGCGCTGCTCAACTCCAAACGACGGCAAGAGGGCTTGCAATACTTGGTAGACTGGGAGGGCTACGGCCCAGAGGAGCAATGTAAGGTGTCAGCATAAGATGTGTTAGACCCTGTTCTTATCTCTGACTTCCATAAGGACCACCCGGACCCAGGGGACACCCACCCAGGGGCCGTAGGGTGGCAGGAGCGGTCCACAGTCTCGTGGCAGACAAGAGCACCTACAGCAAAAGGGGCTGCCCCAATGCACCAGTGCGCGGAGCCTCATTTGAGCCCCCTGCAGCTTCAGCGAACTACTCAACATGAACCTCGTCTCTCAGTTTCCCAGATTCCATCTTCCCTGTGTCTTCCCTGTATACTCCTGATCTGTTCCTCTTGTTTTCGACCCTTGGCTTCATTCCCCAAACCCCATCTTTGGTTATTCCCTTGGTATGACATTTGTACATTGGTGACACCCTGCCTGTTTTGAACTATGCCTCTGCCTGTTCCTTGTTGGCTTTGAAGAAAATAAAGCACCTGCAACTGGGTCCAACACTTCAGTTTCTTGTGGACGCCATGACAAACCGGTAGGGAATGGGTCAACGTCATTTTCACTATCACTTTTTCAGACTGAATAATAATTAAAATAAAGCTCCTAACAGACATCTCACACAGGGTGAAAGAAAACATTCTGATCATAGGTGCAGGAAATTTCTTCAAAGCTGCAGCCTCTCACATTTCCCTCGTTGTGATTTAATTGCATAGAAATATTCCATTCAGCCAGACAACGAGCATGGAAAGAAATACTCTGGCCTGAGGTTTTAAATTACAAAAAAATCCCTGTCTCCTAGAGAGGTTAAGAAAAGCATAAATCTGCAATGCCATTAGTAGGTTGTTGCTTCAAATCAAATGTGGGCTACTGACATCGTACATTGTTGTAGTGGAACCATCAGCGCCGATGGTGGGAGCTTGTCTCTTGTAGTCTGTTCTTCTTAAGGGCAGATCATTTAACTGGGCCTTTCACAAACGTTGTGCCTGTTAAGTCTTGACAAAACATATCACAATACTGTGGTATATCAAGACTTGCAGCAGAAATACAGTGTTTGGACATTCTCAGGCAGTTTGCCATGTCCATATTTTCTATCTAGCCTGTATGTGCTTACAAAATAGTTTAGTTCTGTTCAAAAGTCACCTAAAAGATCAATAAACCCAACCATATTACACAAACAGAGGGCAGTAAACCCGAAGCTGTATGAAACGATTATCAATGGATTTTATGCAAGGTCAATGGAACCTCTCCTTGCCATGCATTCTGTCTTTGGCCATGTTATACACTTGTAATATAGGTAATTCACAGTAAAGCTGAACAGCTGTTGCTGTTCTTTCACCAGAAAATTCTCTGCTACATGTTTCAAATTGACTATTGCTGAACACATCAAAAGCTAAGAGTATATTAGATTTTCAACATACATGTGTGAAGTAATTTAACAAATCTAAGGAGAGGCAAACATTAAAAAAAAATTCTGAACTTCACTTCTCATGTACAGAGCATTTTAAAGGGAGTGTAGTGAAAGTGTTAACAAGGACAACTGACTCCAAAGATGCCAACGGCTCATATTCAAGACTGAATTAATATGATCTGAAGCTTTGCTGAAAGTATTGAAAATTTGAATCATTCACCGTTAAGCTGATTCTCCCCTCTTGTCTAACATCATCACAAATCAAAACTGACAAGGATCCCACATGCATTCCATTAACTATTACTTCAGTAATCCACAATGTATGTAAAGGGAGATCTTCAAGTGAAATCAGTCATGACAGTACTGAGAAGAAAATCAGCAGCTATTAACAAATAATGAAAGCTGGAAAAACTAAATACATTTGTCAATGGTGAGTACAGTTACCAATCCCAGAAACTATTTCTTCCAGCCTCTTTGCCACATTTTCAGACATTGATAATGTGCAACGCTTTTCCTATCCAGGTCATAAACCAATTCCCCAAAACCAGAGTGGGACATTTGTGCATCTTTCATTGCTACATCACCTACAGTGAAGGGAAGATGAGATGGCTTTGGATGGTAAATCAGAAATCATGTGAAATAAACAAGCACTTGTGGAGACAGAGTGGATCTGAAAGTCTACTGGCAAAGTTATTATGATTCAAGACCCCCAAAAAAGAGAAAAAAAATGAGACATGATTGCATTCCCTGTATGGGGGTGCGGTGGCGCAGTGGGTTGGACCACAGTCCTGCTCTCCGGTGGGTCTGGGGTTCGAGTCCCGCTTGGGGTGCCTTGCGACGGACTGGCGTCCCGTCCTGGGTGTGTCCCCTTCCCCCTCTGGCCTTACGCCCTGTGTTGCCGGGTAGGCTCCGGTTTCCCGTGACCCCGTGAGGGACAAGCGGTTCTGAAAATGTGTGTGTGTGTGTGTGTGTGTGTGTGTGTGTGTGTGTGTGTGTGTGTGCATGTGTGCATTCCCTGTATCAAGGTAGAGGGGTGTGGACAGCATGGCAAAACTGCAGATACTATGCTACCTATTAGCATGCGTGTCCTACATATACTGAGACCATGGGATACTCTGTGCATTTCTACATGTATGTCTTCTGAGAAAGTTCAAGAGGAAGCGAAGCAGCTTCTTCTGCCTACAGCCTCTGCTTACACAGCTGTGAAGATGAGATAGTGGGTGCAGCCATCCAAAATAATCCAGTTACAACACTGCTTGCCTTCTCTCCTTGTTCCTTTAGCAGCTTTTAGGGAACGAGGGTCAGTTCCACTGACTGGCCTTTTCTTCACGATAAAATTTCTTCACAATAAAAAACTTGGACCCTCAATGTAGAACCCTCAGTGTTTGTCTCTCAAGACCAGATGATCACACCTTATCCATGTTTCTCAAAAGTAGGCCTACTTTAATCAGAACTAACTAAAGGTATTTAGTTAATTAACAAAAGGTATTTAGTTACTAGTAAGACTAGTTATTTACCATACTGTCACATTGCACTGATCAGCCAATGCAAAAGTGTCTCATCCTGTTTTCCATTTTGCGGAATAGCATTTTGACAGTACCAAATTTTAACATACCACACCAGGCCTTCAGGGTGTAAATGATGGATTTCTCCTTCGAGATGGCTGATCACCACTCCCTGAATATGGCTCTCCCATTCAGGCTCTTGGCAGTCAAAGCTACATCACCCTGACCTCCCAGAGCAACTGTCTCTTAGTTCCTGTTTAGAGCTTATCATTCCTTATGAGCATTCCTAGGCACCCAACTGAAGACTCCACAATATAATTCATCTCATACAGTGCAGGCATGAGTGCATCACTGACAACAGTTCATAAGTTGAGGATCTGAACTCTGACCAAGAAACATGGAAGAAGCCGTTCTGTACTGTTTACAAAGATAATTTTATCCAAATTGCTTTTTACAGTGTCAAGTCCAAAAACTTGTACAAAGTTACCAGGTGTGTAAATCATACCAGATATTAATATCTGCTGAAAACAATTACTGAAAATCCCAAAAATACCTAAAAATATTTTTATTGAGGACCCATAATTTGCAATATTTTAACACACTTAACTAGAGATGTGGATGTGCAATTGCGTGCCACAAAAACTCCCTTAAACCACCACCTGGGGGGGATCTAGAAGTGGGAGGCCTGCATAAATTATTGAGCTTGTAACTGAGGTGGATTTCTTGAACCTTCTGGGAGGCAAGACGAAAGCAGCACAGTTAGCCTTTGGCTAGATTTACAGGGCTCCAACAGCAAATTAGAACTATCCTGAGGTGCTGGAGAGTTGCATAATGATTGACTGGAGCTAAACTTGCTCACTCACTGTCACTCACCCAAAGAAAGACCAGAAGATTAACATCTGGATGTGATGTGAGGCATGTCTTTGTCCTCTCTGTCTGTGGTTGCTTTTCTTTCCTGTCTACGATCGTTTTGTATGCGTCTCTGTACCATTATCGCAAATCCTACCTCTTTAGAATGTTGTTCTTCTACATTAACACTACTGGAAGCTTTTTGTTCTTTGCTTTTTTAAAGTACATTTTCTTTTAAATATATTGAACAACATTCAGCTAGAAAGCAGTATGTAAATCAGACACACCCATACCCACTGCATATCTAATTCCTCCAATATCTGAAATAAATATTTTTTGTCTTCAGTCCACAATCACACAATTACATAAAGTTATCCATCCATCTTGGCTGATCATTTTATTACTTTGTCTTATCAGTAACCCTTTCCTGCAGTCCAATTTCATACCTGTGGACTAGTTTCCACATACATGCCGTCCCCGGATTACGAACGAGTTCCGTTTCTCAGTCTGTCTTTAAGTCGGATTTTAATGTAAGTCGGAACACTTAGGTATGGTGAGTATCTAACGTAAGTTTGTCAAATGTTTGTCTTAGTATACTGTGTACCTTTCGATGCATAAAAAACATTAAAGAAACACTTCCAGATACACTAAAACATCTTTAATATAACAATATAGTAATAATACAATGTAATGATAATACACACACACACATTTTCAGAAACCGCTTGTCCCATACAGGGTCACGGGGGAACCGGAGCCTACCCGGCAACACAGGGTGTAAGGCCAGAGGGGGAGGGGACACACCCAGGACAGGACGCCAGTCCGCCGCAAGGCACCCTAAGCAGGACTCGAACCCCAGACCCACCGGAGAGCAGGACTGTGGTCCAACCCACTGCGCCACCGCACCCCCCTCTATGATAATAATAATAATAATAAATGTAACTACAGTATTTATAATAGAGAGAGACAAAGAAACAGATAATGCTACTACTGTCATGATAAAGAGTACATGGAGGAGAGTAGATCCAATTGCAGGATAATTTATTCAGAAACAAAGAACCAGACGTGTTCTTGTGGTCAGAGTCGGGCAAATGGTTGGTCAATCAGTGAACTGAACAGAGGCGAGGATCCAAAATAGTGGTTCAGGGATAAGGCAGGCGGTCGTTATCAAAGAGACGTGGAACGGGACTGGGGAACGATGAGGGACAGGACTTGGAAGAGCAAAGTGAGGTAGGTTTGAGAATGCAGATGTGACGGTTGTCTGGAGTGAGACTCCGCAACTAGGAAGAGGTTGAGAAGTGTCTTTTCTAGCCAAGTGCAAGAGAGAGAGAGAGAGAGAGAGAGAGAGAGAGAGAGAGAGAGAGCAAAACATTAAAGAAACTTTGTTTGCTTTTCCAATGTTTGTTGGCGTTGCACCTTTCACTTTATTATTTCTACTTTAGTTTCAGTCGTGATCGTTTCCCTTTTCTTTCATGCATCACCATCACTTGGATTACAGTTACACTTTGGTGCCATGGTTAGGAAGGTAAAAACTAAAAAGTTAAAGCCAAATACAGTAACACACGAGACATTTAACAGCAACGTGGTCCGAAAGAAAAGAACCAAGTCTTTGTCCTACTTTGGGCTTATGTGCCCGCCGGCACGTGAGCTAAAGCGCAATGTTTTGCTACGCGTCGCAAAATAGTTCCCGTTTGTTACTACGAACCATTCTATGTACAGCAACTTGAATTTTTAATAGACCTAATTATAAAGTTCTTATCTGATTGTTATTTAAGGGTGACCCCAAAAAAAGAAAAAAAAAAAAAAAAAGGAAGAAAAACTTCCGGTCAGTAAGGAGGATGGTTCGTAACTACAGGTTGGATGTAAGTCGGGTATTTGTAACCCGGGGACTGTTACGTGTAATGCATGTAACAAACACATTTTTTTAAAAAAAAATAGGAAATATGAGCAAGTTTCCTAATATTAACAATCGAGAAGAACGATGTCTGTTTTCTTGCTAGTGTTATCAAGTTAGCATTGTGGTTGTGCTTCAGGATTAAATAAGGTCTTTCCTCAAGTTTTGCTTAAATTCATAAGACTGATGAAGCAAAAAATGCTGCCTTTCAGTCTCTCTGGACAGTGCATGAAGGTTGATGGATTTTGAAGATGGGGACTCGTATCACACACTCAGGGGAACACAACAGCTGATGTGATAAATGTTCATGAAGAAGTGAGGAAATCATTAATGATGGGTGGGCAAATGTTTGCGATGTTAAACCAGAGGGACTCAAACAAAAACTCTTTCAATATTTAATCGGTTCCATCTGACAGCATAAGCAAGATTCAAAGCTTCGTGTGCAGTAAGCCCATTTGGGAGCAAGAGAAAGAATGCATAAATCATGCTCAAGGCTCAGTGTTCAAAAAGTCAGTTGCAGAACTCAACTGGCATCACTACAGACAAAGACTTTTAAGAAAAGGAATTAGATGGAAATTAATTAAACAGGAATTTAAACAGTTATTTTCTTGTAAACAGTTTAAGATTAGCATGCTGGGATGCATACACAGTTCTGTGCCATATGTTCAACATCTATTTTTTTTATGAGCAAAAATTTTCTGAAATCTTTTTGGCATTTCTTTTGAGTATGAAAGATGCCCCCCAAAGTAAATGGATCAACACATTTGTGGCCTCTTCCAATATATTCTACAGGCACTAATTCACCCATCCAAGATTCAGTGAACATGAGTAGGTTATCTTCAAGACATTTTAGCCATGATATCAATTCCACATTATGAGGGAAGGGATTAATGGACTCTTTTTGCAGATCTGAAGCTTTCTAGGCACCCAACTGAACACTCCACAAAAGGAATAAATCATTTTGGTATTGCACCCTTTTCATATCAGAAAGAATAATGTATCCATTAGAGAGTCATTAATAAAGAAATTATGATGTTTCTACTCATTTGTTAAGGAAAAGACAGGTGCACTATCAGGTTTTCTTAAATAAAGGCTAGACTGAAAGTCTCAGAAAAATTATTACAACAAAGACCAAGGAAACTAAGTACTAGTTTTGGGGACAGGGACAAATATTCGAAAAAAGTTTAGCAGTTAGCAAAAATTGGGTTACATATGAAACACAAAATCCATCCATCCATCCATCCATCTTCCTCCGCTTTTATCCGGGGCCGGGTCGCGGGGGCAGCAGTCCGAGCAGAGTACTCCAGACCTCCCTCTCCCCGCACACCTCCTCCAGTTCCTCTGGGGGAACCCCAAGGCGTTCCCAGGCCAGCCGGGAGACATAGTCTCTCCAACGTGTCCTGGGTCTGCCCCGAGGCCTCCTCCCAGTGGGACAAGCCCGGAGCACCTCCCCAGGGAGGCGTCCAGGAGGCATCCGGAACAGATGCCCGAGCCACCTCAACTGGCTCCTCTCGATGCGGAGGAGCAGCGGCTCTACTCCGAGCTCCTCCCGGGTGACTGAGCTCCTCACCCTATCCCTAAGGGTGCGCCCAGCCACTCTGCGGAGGAAACTCATTTCTGCCGCTTGTATCCGCGATCTCATTCTTTCGGTCATGATCCAGAGTTCATGACCATAGGTGAGGGTAGGAACGTAGATCGACCGGTAAATTGAGAGCTTCGCCTTACGACTCAGCTCCCTCTTCACCACAACAGACCGGTACAATGACCGCATTACTGCAGACGCCGCACCGATCCGTCTGTCGACCTGCCGCTCCATTTTTCCCTCACTCGTGAACAAGACCCCAAGATACTTAAACTCCTCCACTTGAGGGAGCAACTCCCCCCTAACCCGGAGGGAGCAATCCACCTTTTTCCGACTGAGAACCATGGCCTCGGATTTGGAGGTGCTGATTCTCATCCCCGCCGCTTCGCACACGGCTGCAAACCTCCCCAGTGCACGCTGCAAGTCTTGACTTGATGAAGCCAACAGGACCACATCGTCCGCAAAAAGCAGAGACGAGATCTCGCGGCCACCAAAACAGACACCCTCCGTTCCCTGACTGCGCCTAGAAATTCTGTCCATAAAAATAATGAACAGAATCGGTGACAAAGGGCAGCCCTGGCGGAGTCCAACATGCACCGGGAACAGGTCTGACTTACTGCCGGCAATGCGAACCAAGCTCCTGCTCCGGTCATACAGGGAACGAACAGCCCGTAGCAACGAGCCCCGAACCCCATAATCCCGAAGCACCCCCCACAGGATGCCACAAGGGACATGGTCGAATGCCTTCTCCAGGTCCACAAAACACATATGGACTGGTTGGGCAAACTCCCACGAACCCTCCAACACCCTAGTGAGGGTATAGAGCTGGTCCAGTGTTCCACGGCCAGGGCGAAAACCGCATTGCTCCTCCTGAATCCGAGGTTCGACTATCGGTCGGATTCTCCTTTCCAGTACCCTGGCATAGACTTTCCCAGGGAGGCTAAGGAGTGTGATCCCCCTGTAGTTGGAACACAATCTCCGGTCCCCCTTCTTAAAAAGAGGGACCACCACCCCGGTCTGCCAGTCCAGAGGCACCGTTCCCGAACTCCACGCGATGCTGCAGAGGCGTGTCAGCCAAGACAGCCCCACAACATCCAGAGACTTGAGAAACTCGGGGCGGATCTCATCCACCCCCGGAGCCTTGCCATCGAGGAGTTTTTTGACTACCTCAGCAACTTCAGCCAGGGTAATGGACGAGTCCCCCTCCAAGTCCCCAGCCTCAGCTTCCTCTACGGAAGGCGTGTCGGAGGGATTGAGGAGATCCTCAAAGTACTCCTTCCACCGCCCGAGAACATCCTCAGCTGAGGTCAGCAGCGCACCACTTCCACTGTAAACAGTGTTCGTGGAACACCGCTTCCCCCCTCTGAGTCGCCGGACGGTTTGCCAGAATCTCTTTGAGGCCGACCGAAAGTCTTCCTCCATGGCCTCACCGAACTCCTCCCAAGCCCGAGTTTTTGCCGCGGCGACTGCCAGAGCCGCGCTCCGTTTGGCCCGTCGGTACCTGTCAGCTGCTTCAGGAGTCCCATGAGCCAGCCAGGCCCGATAGAACTCCTTCTTCAGCTTGACGGCATCCCTTACTTCCGGTGTCCACCACCGTGTTCGGGGATTGCCGCCGCGACAGGCACCGGAGACCTTATGGCCGCAGCTCCGAACCGCCGCACCGACAATGGAGGAGCGGAACATAGTCCATTCGGACTCAATGTCCCCCACCTCCCTCGGGACCTGGTTGAAGCTCTGTCGGAGGTGGGAGTTGAAGACCTCTCTGACAGGGGCCTCCGCCAAACGTTCCCAACAGACCCTCACTATGCGTTTGGGCCTGCCAGGTCTGTCCAGCTTTTTCCCCCGCCATCGAATCCAACTCACCACCAGGTGGTGATCAGTTGACAGCTCAGCCCCTCTCTTCACCCGAGTGTCCAAAACATATGGCCGAAGGTCAGAAGAAACGACTACAAAGTCGATCATCGACCTCCGACCTAGGGTGTCCTGGTGCCAAGTGCACTGGTGGACACCCTTATGCATGATGAAACACAAAATTTAAAATATAAACCTATAGACTCATTTATCACCAAACACACAAAAGTGCACTGTCCTGAATCAGAGCTGGATTGACCACTTGTTCCTGATATGCAGATAACCGCCAAATTAGCATTTGCGCTAACTGCGCTAGTCTTCATATGGTATTATTCACAGCAACTGTCTGTTGTCACCCCTTCCCTTACTGGCCAATCCAAACAACACTATTTATCCGATTATGTAATTAGACAAAGACCTTACAAGCACGTGGGCACCTCATCACATCTAGATCACCTCAGGACCATAGCGTGACTCTTCTCCTCGCTCGGCACATTTCGAAAAGAGCTGGGGGGGGTTTCGGCCACAAGGGGCTTTAGCTGACCAGGCAGGTGTCACTTTACATCAAACTGACCCCAAAGGTCTTTAACGCACAAGTTGAGTTGATATTCATCCCTACCTCAGAGCCCCAGCAACTAGCATAGACTTGTTTTTGACTGTGGTGCACAACAGGGCTCATCAGGAGCTGACTGCATTTTGTTCACCACTCCTGGAGTAGAATCAATTATCTTACATGCGCTTCTTTTGTTTAGTACCAAGACCCACACTACAAGAAAATCAAAAACATTTCAAGCTGATCTCTAGGTACCATTTTGAAAAGCTCTTCATTCTGGAAGTAAATACTCTGATGAAGCTTATTACTCCATATTTTAATCTTTAAACTTCTAATAGTGAGAAATAACTGCGCCAGGAAGGATGGGAGGGATTAGAAAGGATTAGCAGTATAAATGAGATTAATGAAATGATGAGATCATAAATACCATGTGGCAATGTGTGTTTATAAGGAGAGTACTGGTAATAAAAGTACAGCAGAGCTTTTAAGTCCTGTAAAAGTGACTCATCCTCATTCACTATCAATACATGCAAACTGGTAATAAAGATGAGGAATTTTGAGAAAAAAAATGGGAGGGTTGGGGTGCATGACAGTAAACTAGAGAGGGTTGGAAAAAAAACTTAATTTCCCGCAGTCTACGCTCTACCCCCACAGCCACACCACAGTATACGTCTACACACCGACAGGGACACAGTACATGTTCCAATTCATTTACTTACTGACAGGGACATATTCCTTTTCCCAAATCATCGCAGCAGCTTCATTAGATTCTTGGCTATGGCCCAACTGTAGGTCAACAACCTTGACAAGGAGGGGACCTCAGAGGTCATGCAGCGAGTCCCTTTCTTCCTCAAAAGGCGTTAGATAGCACACGCTGCCTCAGATAAATCACATAAGTGTTGTCAATGAAGTGCTGCCTGATTTACATCTAAACTTGGCTATTCACACGGACTTCAGTCAGCAAATCTGAGTTCCAGTTCTGATAAACATTTGACCATCCAGCCAAAGAAAGGGACGTATGCTGGAAATTTTGTAGGGCTACATTGACTGCACGGAATGGAGATTGCACGCTACCCAAATTCAGCTCCGCTAAATTATTGAACTGCTCAAGGACACTGTATCTAAGGATTACGATCATTATCTCTTTAGTTGAGCTGGTAAATCCTGATACCTGTATATGAATTTAGAGGGACAGTGATACATTTATTCAGTTCAATACGGTACATTTTCATGCAAGTCTGCTGGCATTGATTTCACACGCCACAAATGTTTTGAAAATAAATGTTTTTTGTTTAACTATTAAATGGTTCGGGGAGCACGGTGTTGCAGCGGGTTTGGCCGGGTCCTGCTCTCTGACAGGTCTGGGGTTCGAGGCCTGCTTGGGGTGCCTTGTGACATACTGGCGTCCCACCCTGGGTGTGTGCCCTCCCCCTCCAGCTTTGTATGCTGTGTTTCCGGGTTAGGCTCCGGTTCACCGCGACCCCGCTTGGGACAAGTGGCTTCAGACAGTGTGTGTGTGTGTGTGTGTGTGTGTGTGTATTAAATGGTTCTTGTTTATGGTGGTATCCGCAGATAAGATTAGTATGAACTCAGCTATGTGAAGAGCAGCCATGCTTGAATTGAACTTTTTGGCAATTTGTTGGGGACTCTAATTTCTGCATTATTTTTACTTGCTACTAAAGTTTGCCCTTTAGCTAAATAGTCTTTTATTGCCTTTTTGCTGTTATGAGTTGATAAACAACACATTTTTATGTTGTTCTTACTTCCAAATTTTGTTAGTTCAGAAAAGAAAACTTCATGCTCTATCTATACTTTTAACATCCTCAGTAAACACCAGAATATCATGAAAAACTAGAATCACATACTGTATGAAAGGTGTAATTTTCTTGATCAAACATGCAATTAGGATCATAGCAGATTTCCACCTTGCCCATGAAGAGGTTTCTGGTCATTTGCATGATTTCCTTAGATATAATATTTTTATATAGTGCACTTATTGGGTTAATGGTTATGTAAAATATAATTGAAAAGTCTCCTTGGAGCAATATTAGCATTGTTACTATTGCTAATACAACTCCAGAAATAAGTTTACAAATGTGCTGGAAATTTGGTATTGGACAATTTTTGATTTGACACAGAACAATAAGTTTACCTGGAAACCAATACTTACCTAGAAACATAAAAACCTTTGCACAGGTTCTGAAAATAGAATTCCATGTATAAATGTCCCCGATGTAAGACCGATATGTATATCCAGTACCTTTAGTATCTCTTAATAAAAAGCACTGCTGCTAAACTGTTATAATTTTTCATATAAGTTGTGCTGTTCCTAAATTAGCTTTCTTTCTTTTTGCAGAGCCCGTCTCCTCTGGCAGATCTCCGAAAAAGGATTGTGCATCACTGTTCTCTAAGCTAAGGGGGTGCGGTGGCGCAGTGGGTTGGACCGCAGTCCTACTCTCCGGTGGGTCTGGGGTTCAAGTCCTGCCTGGGGTGCCTTGTGACGGACTGGCGTCCCGTCCTGGGTGTGTCCCCTTCCCCCTCTGGCCTTATGCCCTGTGTTGCTGGGTAGGCTCTGGTTCCCTGTGACCCTGTATGGGACAAGTGGTTCTGAAAATGTGTGTGTGTGTTCTCTAAGCTAGAGAGATGATTTCATTTCTGATATAGCAAAAATGAGCACACACACACCCTCCCCCCCAATCCTGCAGTACTCCTCCCAAATAATAATTAAAATTCTTATTACTCAGTCCCAGAGGCCTAAAAAGCTGCTGCCCTGCAAATCCAATCTCCTGCATCTCTAGCAAAAGAACAAAGAAAACAGAGATAGAGGCAGGCAGAGACCCTCACTGCCAACATTTGCTCTTTGATCTTCATTCCAAGTGCTGCAAATCTATTTCTGGGACATCCACACACACACACACACACACACACACTAATCGGGTAACTTCCTGCATTTCAAATGCACAGGCTGTGATAGCAGCACCCCAGGTAGTGAACGATCAAGCCCTAGGTTGCTTGTGGAACTGTCAAGAAGCAGAGTGCAAAGTCTCTCCTGGAGGAGACCCATAACCTCCTTTCATCTGAGCCCTAATTATTGGCGTGCTGTGATTGGGAGCCACTAGCTTCACCCAGGGAAAATAACTGAAAAAAAAAATGTTTGAGTAGATCACCTTAAGTGTGCTACTTGTGTGGTTATTTAAATAGAGGGTTCTCATCCTCCAGGTCTAAATGGGCTACAGAGAGTAACAGCTGAGAGAGGTGAGAAGAAAACCCCCCACAATGATGACATTAGGGACTACACTAACATTTGAACTCTTCCATATCCAGTTCCCATACCACTCACTTGTTTCACCAAAACCCAAGTTCCATTTCACTGTTGCATTAACATTTTAGAAATGTGCATTAATTAGATATCAGTGAAAGCCTTCTTTTTGAATTCTTTGCACAGCACCCTAAAGGAATGTGCAATATTATGTGATATTTAAAATCCCACAAGGGCAACTACAGTCTTTGGATCCTGGCCTGTAAAAATATTCTATTACCATTCAAAGGGTTCTATGTCACTGCTTAAGGTTTTTTTTTTTTTTTTAAATTAATTGACTGATCTAGTCACTAACACAAAGGATATTTCATGCCTCTTTCCGCTGGTTTGCACAGTTACAGCGATGTTGCTGTTGTTGTTCTTCATGGGTGTTTTGCACCCCGTTGCATCATACAATACTGCTTCCACAGGAATGCTGCTACCTACAGATGCCAGATCTTGGTGGCCAAGGTGTCAACACTACAGGTTCAGGAATGTCACACTGGACAATGTTTCTTAATGAAAACAAGCAGTTATGCTGATATATGACCACAGGTGCAGAATGGGAGGGGAGGGTAGTCTGGTTCCACCTACCTTTGGCAAGACTTTCCCCTTGACTTTAGAAAAAATAAAGACTTTTTTCTAAAAAATGTCCCTCCTCTACTTGTATTAACATGACATGGATTTCCTAAGATTAGTATTAGAGTGAGTGAGTGAGTGAGTGAGTGAGTGAGTGAGTGAGTGAGTGAGTGAGTGAGTGTGTGTGTGTGTGTGTGTGTGTGTGTGTGTTCCACTGATGTATGGATGAGTGACCCAGTGTAAGTAGTGTATCTAGCAGTGTAAGTCACCTTGGTGAATAAGCTGTGTTGGCTGATAACACTACACAGAGTTCCTTGTAAGTCATTTTGGAGAAAAGCATCTGCTAAATAAAAAAATTTAATGTTATATTAACATGTCCTTATATTTTTGTTTTATTATATATGTATCAGTATTTCACCTTGATATTCAAGACCAAGAAGTAACAACCTGCATATTATTCTTCCACATGCAAGAAAATCAATACTTATACTTTCAAGGCTTGATGAATACTTAACATTTAATAAACCAATTCTAAATAGTTAGAGGCATACAATTACCTCTGACAGATAAAAATACTAATAAAAGTAGACAATGCCTTGACATTTCCTCCATAATAAGCAGATACTGAAAAATTGAGGATTAAATGTGCCCTTTTTCCACGTGCACTGGGATAGCTCAAGAGATGCAGACATCAGATGCCTACCCAAGTACCATATCCAGGGTCGTGGTTCTTCAATGTCATCCTCTTATGTTCACAACGAGCTCACTACAGAGAAGTCAGGGGACAGGAGACTTACTGGCTACTGAAAATCAGATGTCATTTTGACCTCCTGAACCCCCTCATGTGCTCTACCTTCCATAATTTTGTACTTAAAACATATACTATAAGTAAAACTGTCAGCATCAAAGCAAAAAAAAAAAGCAAAGCAATTGACTAGAAAAATATAACTTAACTATCACTGAATCATTTAAAAAAATAATTTAAAAATGAAAGAAAAATGACAGCAACTCTACAAAAATAGCAAGTCCAACATCATTTGTATTGCAGTATTTCATCTCATTTGTGGATTAGTAACATAACCTCATGGAGCAAAGTAGTGCATCTGACACCTGCTCAGAAGGTTGCATGTTCAACTCACAGAGTCAGCTGGTAGTGTAGTGGTTAAATCTGCTACCTTTCGACTCAAAGGTTGCATGCTTGAATCACACCTTTAGCTGTAGTACCTTTGCACAAGATACTTACCCTAAATTGTTCCAGTAAAATTACACAGCTGCATAAAGTGGTAAATAATCGGAAGTTCCTTTAGAGAAAAGCATCAACTAAATGTATAAATGTGAATCTTGCATCTAAAGACGATGTAGCGGCAGCGCTGGAAGAAAAGAAAAAACAGTGAAGGAAGGTAAGTGGGTCAGACCTAATAAGTTCTCATCCAAATCAGAATCTCTCAGCTGTGATGGTAAGAGAAGAAGCCTGATGTTCACAAAGGCAAAGTTCTGTGCCATCATGCACAGAAACAACCTAAGACAGGGACAGAAATAGCAAAGGCACAGGGGGAGAGTGAACCTCAAGAGCCATCACAGTGCCATAGCTGTATTCAGAACACACAAGGGAACCACATCTCTTATTACTGGAAGCAAAAGTTTAAAAAAGAAAAAAATTACATTCTTTTTAAATGCTTTACATTCAAGTGATGTCACTGGCTCCATAACAGAGAATTCCACCTTTACCTTTACTGTCTAGGGTGTACCCTGCCTCACATTCTATGCTTCTGGGATAGACTCTAGACTGCCTGACCCTGGATTGGAGAAATGGTTACTGACAATTAATGAATTTCGCATTTTATGCCTTTAATTTGTGGAAATATTCAAACACACTACACATTTTTTGTTGTTTGTAACGAAAATCAGTATTCACATAATACACAAAAAACAATGGCTGGTTAGAAGCCATAAAAAAGTATTTAAACAGAAGTGCCTTGTTATAAGTGCTTATAGGAGTGAAGTAATTGTCATTTAAGTGACAAAGTGAAAAGGCTCACAACCACATAAAATTTTCCCATTTAACTTAATGGTAACTTGGGCCCTCAATTACTAGAAATTGATTTACAAGCAAATCTCAGAAAAGCCTTACGTTGCAGTAAACATGTAGAGGTAACTGTCCAACAGCCATATTCAATTGTTAAAACAACAAAAATCACATGAAAGGCAATTAAACTTTACATTATAAACAGTTATTCACAGGCCCATCAAACTGAAGGTGGATATATCCTTCTGCATGGAAATCTGCTTTCAGCCTTTCCCAGTCCAACACTTAGACATGCTCTCATAGATACACGAATGCACAAATTTCATGAACATTTCACGTGCACTTCACAGACTACGCGAAACAGACTCAAGTATGCGCTGACTTCAGCTCGCTGCTGCCCGTCTCAGAACGAGAACACATTAAAGAGACACTTGGAATCCAGAGACAGGAGTCCGGATGAACTCTAACACTTGAGCCAATGTCTACAAGGCCAGGCCTGTAGGACGACGAGAGAGAGCACTGTGGATTTATCCCTGCAGAGCGCAGCCACCCCGGCAAACAGAAGCTCCTTTATCCACTGCAAGCTTGACAGTTGGCATCCTCTACCCCCAACTGGTTGGCTGGCACTTCCCTCCACCGCCGCAATGCCCAGTGTGCCAAGACCCACTACCCTTCCTGAGATCAGAGCTTGGTGGCCAGCACAATGAGAACATTCAGGGCATGACTGCTTGGGCTCGTGGGTGGAAAAGGGGACTCCCATTCAGTAGCAAACACACTGGCTCTATACTGCAAGAAACGAAACCCCACATGGAACACTGAGTGACTTCCAACAACACTTTTAGGTGCCACCTCCCAGCCTCTTTCTTCACCTCTCATAAATGATTGCTGTGCTTCTGGTGAAATGAACACACACACACATTGTCAGAACCGCTTGTCCCTTACGGGGTCACGGGGAACCGGAGCCTACCCGGCAACACAGGGCATAAGGCCGGAGGGGGAAGGGGACACACCCAGGACGGGACGCCAGTCCATCACAAGGCACCCCAAGCGGGACTCGAACCCCAGACTCACCGGAGAGCAGGACTGCGGTCCAACCCACTGCGCCACCGCACCCCCTGTGAAATGAACAATGTATCTGAAAGCATTACTAACCTGTGCCTGTCCATTTAATACAAGATGGTATAAAAATATCCTATGAGAGTGAATAAACATCTAGTGGCACTCACCTAGGACTTCGCTGACTAAAGCTTCAATATCATATAAAAAACAGAAACTAAGTGTACTTCTACGCTCTGAAACCATCACCTCTGAATTAGGGAAGAAGCATGTGGGTGTGAACCAAAAAAGATAAACTTCATCAATCCTTTAAGAGCAATGAAAGAGGAAGAGGAATGTAGGCCGTACATAGTGTTACCTTCAAGGACTGATAAATGACTTGGAAAGGTACGCTGAGAAGCAGATCCTAACTGGCTTTTCATACTGCAGTTCCAGAGTTGCTGTGCTTAAATCCAAGAACAGACAGATTTATTGCCAGAGTCTCACTCAGCTGAAGGCAGTGTTTATCATGCGCTGGAAGACTGGTGGAAACTGGAATAAAAATGCACAATACTAACCCAAAAAACAGCACACAAAGAGAGCATTTCATGTGCTTTTGGTCTCGAAAGTTGAGATCTGGGATTTTTACATTTTTTACAAGTCTCAGCACTTAGATGGAGGAAACAGCCCAAAAGGGACTATAGTTTTGATCCTGTAAACTTTAAAATGATTTGGAACAGAAATCCTGAATCATTTATACACAACTAATTATTTATGTAAGTTTTCTGCTGCATATAACTGAAAAGAAGGAGCGAACGGAAGAAATAATACCAAAGTACCACGCTGATCTGATTCAGCAGCTTTTGCAAGCAGAAGGTTCACTTAAAATATTAATAACTCTTCTACATGTGCCTGTCCTTTGAAAGGAAAGTTAAGTTGGCCATCCAGGGCACAGGGACCGACACTAAAAATATCAGTAAAAGCCGCACACGGACAAATGTGGGACTTTCCATTCCAGCAGCTGCATATTTGAACTGATCTCTCAAATTTCAAACTGCAACAGATACTGAAGGGAGTGAGCAGTAAAGAACAAAAATACTTCCTAATTAAATGAACCGCCCCTCTCTGTTGATTACCTTCAGTCCCAACTGGATGTCATTCCTCAAGCTACACCCTCATAATTCTGCTCTACCACCCATTCTCTCACAATTTAGCCAAAATGCCGCGTTACTTCTTTTTACAGAGGAACTACAAAAATCCCACACTCTTAAAAACCCCACCACTTAGCTAAAATGAATGGTTTGACTGAGTGACTGCATTATAAATACCTACATTTTATACAATAGTCTGTTCCAAAAGGTTAACCTTTTTTGCATTTCCTGGAACTTTGTTAAAACACGAGAATAAAAACTGCTCTTGAACAACTTCTCATCACAACATACATCAACATGTGCACAACGAATATACAGTTAAAGTTTTCATCATTTTACCGTTTGCTTTAACAATGTGTTTGAATTTCCTTAAAGTAGATAATTCCTAAGAACGCGCACATATAAACAAGAGACTGACTGGTGATGAGAAAATATATCGTTAATTTATTATTCTAAAATATCTGAACCATTTTAAAGCCATCGTTTTACTTTTGTACCCCCTAAATATATTAATATCTGCTGTCTTTACAGTAAAATATGCAAAGCGGCCCCACCATATTTCCAGCCGCAGCACAGTAATTGAGCTGCGAGCCAGCAAATGTTCTGCCAGAAACTGGGTCGCACCGCCCATCACATGGGAAAGTGACGCTCGGGCCCACCGACAAAGCGCAGCTGCAACAGCATACGCAGCGGCACGGGTCCGAAGGCTAACCATGGAGCACACGGCCGTCACAGCTGAGAGGTGGATCCCAACAAGTGAACTAAACATCTCTTTAGGCCAAGCCTGACAAAACTGGAACTCGGGAGTTGGGGTGGGGCGGGGGGGAGCTGAAACGAGCTCGACTCTTCCGCGTGAGCCCACTCCGTCACAGGCGTTTTTCGTAAAGGACGCATCTGGCTGCACAGGAACCTTGTTAACACCAGCTGTTTACATTCTGGACAGTCAGAGGTTACATTATGCTGCTTTTGGGCCCAAAGGTTGTAGCTTTGAATCTCAGCTCCAACTATAGTATCCTGGAGCAACATACTTACCCGAAAATTGCTCCAGTAAAATTAGCCAGCAGTATAAAGGGGTAAATAACTGTAGGTAGCTTAACACTAAGTCGCTTTGGAGAAAAGCATCAGATAAATGCAAGTGCTTCCTACGCTAGATCTATTCTTGCATCTGACCAAAAAGACTTGCAAAAGCTCACGTCAATAAGAAATGCACATCCAACTGGATATTACATTATACATTTTAACAGAAAAGTGATATCGCTCTGGTCAGTAGGATTTAGCTGTTTGAATTCTTAAGTGAGCACGGGTCTGGAGGAGATAAGGACCAATATCCTCAGGAAGAAAGACAGCAACGGAAAGGGGTTCTGGGAAACTGGCTGCCATTATTGGGGTTGTGTCTATAGTGTACATTACAACACTTCATCCATCCATCGTTGATTTCTTGCCCACTTCACCAATACGGTGGTCTGAAGTCTTACATGAAGGCATAAGGCACGAGAACAACATACACTAAAATCACCTGATTAAGTTTACAGTTAAGCATTACAGTTAACCAACACATTAATAAAGCTGCTCATGCTTAAAGGATCAGTTATCACTACCCTCATCATAAATGGTCTGCAGATACACACTGTTTATGTGTAAAAAGTTCTGATGTGGTGATAATGAATCATTAGGAATCACTCCTAAACTTGATGCAGACAGCAGAGGTGTACTATGATGAATTATTTGATAAAAATGCCTTTCACTGAGCCCTATTATGTTTTTCCCCCTGGTCACTAACTACTTCCAGTAGTATGATAAAGAGCATAACACGAAGTAAACAAATGGATCAAATAAATGTTTGACTGTGAATAAACATCAGAAAGCAATTTCTTTAAGGACGACATTTAAAAGCAAGTAACGAGAGATGCCATACCTTATGAGATCTTTTAGTATTATCAAACACAGTAACCTCTAAGAGTTACACTGTAATAGACTCAAGCCAGATTGGAGGAAAGCGAACAACTCCCTCTTCCGTGAGTACGAAACATACCAGCATGCCAGACAATTATAGAAAACAGCAATCTTGGGACAACAGAGGAATCTGATCCAATTTCCCCAAATGAACACCAGAGAAACACAGGAAAAACACACTTCAATGACCCCGACCGCAACGCAACACAAAGAGTTTGACTCACAGTGCAAAATTCACTTTTTCGAAGGCGGTTTTAAAACCCACGCCCTTGTGTTTTTACACATCTCTCATTTTCCCCAAGACCACTGTCCCTTTTGTCTAAAATGTGTGCTGGATTTGATTGCACAACATAATTCATGAGGTTTTACCCCACAGTCATGCAACTATAAGAAATGTCAGCATTGCCTTTCTACAGACCGTATAAACACAAGCTGAGGTTTTTCCACATTAAACTCACAAACATATGGGAATGATTATATGAATAATCACAGTTAAAAGGAACAACACGGCACAGCAAACCAAATATCTACGAGAACTGCCCAGCATGTTAAAATCTGACTGAAAACCTAGACATATCTTGGATCATAAAAAAAGGATATCATGAAACGAGGTGTTCGGCCAGGGCAGAGCAGCGTGCCACTTCCCAATTGCTCTGCTCCTGACATGGAAGTATGTGCAACGTTAGCCACTGGTCCTTCGTACATTTGGCCAAAGGCTGTGGTTACACCAGCAGTGCGTGTGGGGCATAAGTTCAGCCAGCCTTGTACAGAGTTTGCACGGTTCGCCATTTTTTTTCCCCGCAAGCAGTTTTCCCAATTGCTGCGTAGCTACTATTACGTGAGTGGGAATTCAAATTGTGGGACATTAAGAGAGCACAGAGAATGTTTGCAGAAACTATGTAGTTGCACCAACCTTCAGCCATGGCCCCCAGAGACTGTGATCCGCCTGGGGTCGGAGGGACTGGCCTGGCCTGAGGCTTCTGGCCTGGCGGATCGATCGGCACCGTGCCCACGTACTCCACATAGGTCCCTGGGAAGCTGCCTCTCTCTTTGGTCCGCTCATTGGTTCCATGCAACCACCCTCTTGGGATCCTCTCATCATCATCATCCACACGCTCCCCTGGCTGCAAGGACACCTTGCTGACCATGAGGATGTCTCCGGGCTGCAGGGCAATGTCATCCCCTCGTTCCTTCTTGTACTCGAAGAGCGCGCGATACTGGAGCCGGTCAGAGCCCATGATCCAAGGGTCTCATGGGCTTCACGGACGTGAGGTGACAGTGAACCTTCTTCTCCTTGACTACAGTCTCCACAGATCATGTATTGCCTCTGATCGTGTCAGCAGTACATTTGGCTCTTAGTTAGTGTGCCACACGAGGGATTCAGCACTCAGTAAGATTTTTTTAAAGTTTCGGTTTCTCCATTTTTAATCCATTGGCTCTATAAAAAAAGGTTTATTCTTTGTTTTTGAACACAATCCCAGGTCTGAAAAGGGGATAATTAGCAAAGACTTACTTTGACCAAAGATAACTGCTAGAAGTAGTTCACAATCAATCATCAATCTCAGCATCAGAGAAAACGTCATCACTTTTACCATCGGGGTTATCATTAGAATTACAAGTCAGATGTGTGACTATTTAGTTTTACATCAGGGTTACATTACACCAATTTTCATCTACGCACATGCGAGAAATCCTACTAGTAACTAGTTTCATCAAACATGCAGAAATATTCCGGCAGGAGGCGGGTAACAATGAAACTTACCAAATGCTGTGCGTGTTCCCTGCACTGCCACCGACTGTGCCTCTACACACGCGCGAAGGCACGCAAATCACCGTCCGCAGGAGGTAGCTTCAAACGCCCTGGCAGTGCCAGTGGCACTCGAACTCGCACGAGACACGCACGTGTAGCGAACTGACCTCGCGCGCGCGGTAACAATCACCGCTGCAATAATAAGGACAAGGTCCGCAGTCCGGCTCCGACCGGCGACTGCCGCGCGCTCAAACGTAAACAAAACAGTGCCAGTGTGTGTGTGTGTGTGTGTGTGTGTGTGTGTGTGTGTGTGTGTGTGTGTGTGTGTGTGTGTGTGAGAGAGAGAGAGAAAGAGAGAGAGCGAGAGAGTGGAGGAACACCGCGTGGCTCACGCGGACCTCGGCGCGCGCCACACTCTCGCGCGCCACAGGACCAGAGAGCGCTTATATGGCAGCTATTAAAAACCACACCTCCGATCGGAGCGCGAGGCCGAGTAACACAGTGAAGTAGCAGTAAAATGAGAGTGACGCAGTAGTGGTAACATCACGTAAGGTGTCTGGGGCACCAAAAATCGACAGCCGTAGTGCTCTGTCACTGTGGAGGAACACACACGTAGAGTGGCGTCACCGCTGGGAGGCAAACCGCCTCATCTGTCTGTCTGTGTGTAATGAACTTATGAAGTAGCGCTGAAGTGACAGAAAAATAACGGCAAAAGTACAGGGCGAAGTGACGCGTGTGTGAAGCACGTCGATACCGTTTCTTTGAACAGAGAGGAGAGTAAATGTATGAATGTTTTCTACAGTTTTACCGTGCACTGTCAATGGCAGGAGGTGGGAAAAAAGTCAAAGCGGCCGAAGAGATGTGGCTCAAGCCAGGAAAAGCGCTCTCTCTCTCTCTCTCTCTCTCTCTCTGCATTTACAGTCAGAGCGATTAATGAAACAAACCTCTCTCAGGCTGTAAAATATATGCATAAATACACGGTAATGTGAAACACTATGTCAGGGTTTCGGCATTGTTTACAAAGTACTTATACCCTAACATTTGTAAATTAGAATCAGGGCCTTAACGTTTTGGAGAATCCCCGCTGTATGATGCCAAGGCAGACTGATTCATCTCATCTTTATTATTCCATACACAGAGAATCTCCATAGTGTTAATAATTCAGCGCCGGACTGTTGTCTGCGCTGCGAAAATTGATTAAAATACCACGTTGCCTCGGACAGACGCGCAGACACAGACCTTGGGTACAACAACCCAGCCAAGGGTACAGAAATGACCCTGCATGATGGGTTATTATCATAACCAGTGCATTAGCTCATAAAACGCAACAACCGTGTTATCTAACCGTGAATTGTTCTGCTACAACTGCACAGGGATGGCCTTGCATATGACTGCACAAAAAACAATGATAAATATACTGACCCAGCACTGTTATATTTTAAAGCAGTCATGAAGTACAGGAGGATTGTGATCACAATATTAAACATTAAAATTATTATTCATTTTACATTGCATATATACATACATACAACATACATAAAGTATACCTTTTACATGCAGAAAACAAGTTAATGAAAGTGGCCATATTACATTTGGAATGCCCTAAGCATTATACTTATGAGTAAATAAGTATGTGATTGTCCTTTGATGGACTGGCAGCCCGTCCATGGTGTAAACTATCTTGCACCTTATGCTTCCAGGGCAGGTTGTGGACCACCGCAACCCTGAACTGGACCACAGGTTACTGATAATTAATCCATGTATTTATATGTGTTAAATCCCGGAAGAGAACACAAATACAAATTATAGAAACTGATTTGAGTGACTGGCATACAAGCTATGTATCCTGAAGACCTATGTACCTAAACCGTTTTCTCTTTTCTACTCATCACAGAATTTGTATTGTTTGGCCTTTCACAGGAGATCTGATTTTGGAAAAAATCACTGTTCAGGGACTTCCAAATGAAACAGATTGCTGACAGTAATCTGCTATCTCTCCCACAGAACAAGGAGTGGTGCCACAGGAGAGTCACTGAATCAAAGGAACACTGTTAATCTGCAAGCGTGTGTGGATTCTTTGAAGTGAAGGACTTTTTACATAGGTCCCGTCTGATCTTTGCTGGGGTAAAATCAACTTGATGTTTTAGTATTAGAGCAACTCACTAATGCAAGCAAGAAAGAACAAATTTTGTTATTTGAAAGACACCCTCTCAGTGCAAAACTAATGTCTGTGTCTCAGCTAAACCATTTATCTTGAATGTTGACATTTTTACTTAAACTGAGACTAGTGACTATTCGATTATATAGTTTTTTTTTTAAATGAAAGCAAAATTGATTTTCCTTGTTCATTGAACACTGATAACTTCAGAGAAATGTCAGAAGCCTTTCAATGGCTTCTTATGCCAAAAGACCAGTAAAAAGACCATAACACAACAAATGCTTACATGTATAATGCATGACGTTATACCAGGCCAGTTCTCTACGGACTTCAGAGCCAGTTGGTTCTTTGGATAGTCCAGGAAGTCAAATCTCTGCCCACCTGAATTGTTAAAAGTAGTATCCTGCTTTAAAATTATTTCCAATCAGCAATAGATCCTTCTGCAGTCATCTGTAAAAGTGAATGGAAATGTGAGTCCAGAGGTCAGGCATCATAGGCAACAACATCTCTGGGGACATGTCTACTTTGAACTTCACATAGAGCTCACATCCCTACTGAAGCATATTCCTTCTAATTAACCCAGTGTTATGGCAGGGAATGAACAGGGACTGCTCGGCACCGCTGAGCAGCTTTTTTGGGTCATGCCCTTTACCATGTACACAGGAGAGTTCACTTCACCATGTTTTACTTTCACTAGATACTATTCATTTAAAATGTGTATATCTTAAAGTAATTTATTATATAAGTCCTTTCTGATAAAGCCTGTAAAGGTCTAATATATCCTTCAGTTCTTATTTTTTTCTGCCACTCTTATGCAATGATTCCTTTAATCAAAGAAAGTTGTAACCTGCTGGAAGTTTACATCAGTAATTTTCCACATCATCATAATATTTTATCTTAATTTGCTTTGTCCCTTAGCACATTTCTTTATCTATGAAAGGAGAAAAACTGCTAATACAGCATGGTAGATGTTTTGTAAAATGTGTTGAAATCCAGTTATTGAATAAATAAAACAGCTTATTCTATGTTATTTAGTTTAGGCAAAAAAACATAGAAATATACGCTATGCATTTGAGAAAAAAATGAGAGCAACGTGAAATAAGTTCATTAGATCTCACCTGCCTGGTGCACTCAAAAACTGACTTATAATACTGTCTCTGAAGTCACTGTGAAACATAGAAAATGATAGTTGGGTTCTCAAAAGGATGCAATTTAGTATTATGTTCTGTATACCAACATCCTGCAAACATCTTGTTCTCTTCTCCCACAAAACAATTATCAAAAAAACCATAGTTCAAAAATTTACCAGGTGGAATAAGCACAGCAGGAACTCCCAAGAAACAAAGAGTACAGACACAAGTAAGGCTAAAGCTTTATAATGTCCTATGTAGATAAAGCTTCTGCTGATCCCAAGGTATATATTATAACTTTGTGTGTGCTGCAAAATCAACAGGGTCATGTAAATAACTGCTGAAATGACAATTGGCCTGGGTCAGCAGAAGAACATTTTATCTACAGAATGGCTATCAACAATGACTGCCACTGAGAATTGTTGTAAAATGTATTTAATATAACTCTTCAGGCCTGACAGTCTTACCCTGTCATGCACACACACACACACACACACTTTCTGAACCGCTTGTCCTATATGGGGTCGCGGGGAACCGGAGCCTACCTGGCAACACAGGGCGTAAGGCCAGAGGGGGAGGGGACACACCCAGGACGGGACGCCAGTCCATCGCAAGGCACCCCAAGCGGGACTCGAACCCCAGACCCACCGGAGAGCAGGACCCGGTCCAACCCACTGCGCCACCACACCCCCACTCCCTGTCATGTAATGTAGCAAAAATGGAATACATTCAGAACACACAGTAAACTGACTGTTACATAAAACTGGACACAGTTCTATGTCATAACTGTTTGATTTGGCCCCAGTTTTACTGTAAAATGGAGCTGATTGTTTTGATTTGTTTGTGTTTAAAAGTGACGCGCGGAAACAGCCGTAGTATGTTCCCCTTCAGTAAGGGCTTGACTCACGTGTGGAGTCATGGACCAGCTCTTGTAACGTAAATGGTGAGCAATGGTTGCTCCTCAGGGAAATGACTGCAAATCCAAGTGCTAGAGAGGGGTCAACAATAGCCTGCAGCAGCCCTCATAAAGAGTGACGACAAAGCCGAAGTAAAGGTCACAAGAACCAATACCCTTAATGGGAACCACTGGGAACTGCTGCCAAGACACGTTCCCCTGGGCTGACAACACAGGACAAGACAGAGGTTTATGTCATTGCAACATAAAGCTGAGAAGAAAACATCTAGAAAGGGAGAGGCGCAGTAGAGAATACTACACACAAATCATGTTTCCTAAAGACAATCCAAACCACTCATTATTTTTGTGGTATATGGTCACATACAAGCTGCCCCAACATTTTTGGAACTTTTTCAATCCTTCCCATTGCAGTAGGGCAGTTACTTTCATGGGCAGCTAGTAGTGTAGTGGTTACAGCTGCTGGTTTTGGAAGCAAAGGTTTTAGGTTTGAATCACACCTCCAGCTGTAGAATCCTTGAGCAAGGTGCTTACCCTCAGTTGGTCAAGTAAAATGACCCATCTGTAGAAATGGGTAAATACTTGTAGGTAGTTTAACATTGTAAGTTACTTTGGAGAAAAGCATCAGCTAAATGAATGAATGTGTATTTATACAGGACAATGTATTTTATATGAATGAACTAGATCGCCACTTAAGGCAGAGCTCAACACTCAGCAATAAATTCTGATTTCTCAGTGCTATGATTTGTCTCACTGCAATGGAAACTGTGACCAATGGCCAACTATGTCCAATGAAATCAACAAAAGAAGTGTGTTGAAAGTGCAGAGATATTGTTAATGGTTCACATAAGTGAACAGTGACTGACAGCTGACAAAGGCCTATGAAATCTACAGTAGACATCATTATTCACAGTAAGGGGTGCTTATTAGTTTTGATACATGGGACAGGTAAGATCTAAGAAGAAAAACTTAAAAAATATTTTAAAAATTCAAAAGTTACAAGCGCGAGAGAAATGTAACAGAAAGTACATGTTTTCTTTACAAAAGTACCTGGGTAAAAATAAAAAGTATCAATTCCAAAAAACTATTCTTAAAAGAATAATTTTGCCAGAAAGCTACTAAGCGCCAGTACAACACTAAATAACTGCAGTATGATACCTGGTAACGGAAGCGCATGAAATACTGAAAAGATACGCATTGTATCTTCTTAACTCAAAGACTGTTCCAGTTCATGAAAATAAAAATACATTAAAAAGTATTGATAAGGTAGCATGTCTTTCCTTCATTCCCCTTCCTATACAGGTTGAACATTCACCAGTATTGTGATCCAGGAGTGAATTGTCTCTTTGACCTGATATTTGTTTAGAGATGTGGGTCTGAGAAATAAGAAACCCAGAAATACTCACATTTTGACTTGACAGAATAATCTCCACTGATTTGTAGTTGAACCAAACACATAATCCCTTCCCTGCCACAAAGGGCTGAAAATATGTGTCTTTTAAATATCAAATCTCAGCTTCCTCAGCCAGTTTCTGAAATCACTTCTTGTTTGCAGGAAGAGTCTTGATGAAATTTCAGCAATAGTGTGTAATAATGTTGCCAGATGGCTGATGGATGCAGTACAAAGAAGATATTATATAACATATTGACAGTATGCTTAGATTATATACTGGCTAATGCAGATGTCCATTAAAACCCTTTATTTCTGATATGGGAAACTAAAAGCCTCTTTCAGACATAACGGAAAGATGTAGGTATTATTTCTAACCCTGACATCTTAATAAATGATAAAATAAGAAAAATAATGGAAGTGTCTGTAGCTGCAGTAAAATAAAATAATTTAATACCATGCAGACTTCCGTGTTGGGACTGTTATGTATCACCAGGAAGACAAAACTGTCTTTAATTAATTAATTTATCTTTGACATAGGGGCTGCATGTTATACGCTGTAGTGTGTAGATCTGAATCTCAATTTTGAACATGTATAGCCACGTAAAATGAATTTAAACTTACGTGACGTGTAATGCATAATATACAACACTAAAAACCTGACAAAATATCTACGTATTCTATGTGCTGCTGCTGGTGTAATGTATATGCTGATTTAACTGGTGGCATTATACAAACTTCGAGAAGCACGTTTGCATCTGCCTTGCTGGCGAATTGCACTATTGTTTTCTTACAGTTGTACTTTGCTGTAGAGCAGAGCATCTGATAAATTGACTATAAATCTAAACCTGCCATAAGAACTTATATCAATGAATGAAAAAGAATAAATGTAACGTAATAAATGCAAATGTGTCTAAATAACAAATGTAAGAACAAATAAAATACCAGTATGCAAAGTGTTTGTTGTGAGAAGCTGGAGTAGTGATCAGATGGTAGTTCTGATAATCTGGTAGACGAAAAGAATAAAGACACCTTTCAGAACAGCAGCAATAAAGGCTGTGAAAGCAGTACGTGTTGTGTATTCTTCACGAGGTAGAGGACGGGCTGTGCTCGAATGAACCCTGGGAGCCCCAGATGGCTTCACCTGGCACAGCATTGCTTAGTGGGCTTTTTCACAACTTTCACCCCACCTGCAGGGCTCTATCTGCTGGCGCCAGAACTAAATGCGACAAAACATGAAGAGCAAGTGCAGCCCTGGAGGCTCGAAGAGTGACATGTCAGTATGGGCGCCACGAGAGCTTTTTCAACCGGTCGGTGAGCGGCATCGCTTTCGGCAAAAGTGATGTCGACGAAAGTTAAAATGAGACTCTGCACTAATTTAATAAGAGCTAAGACCTGAGGCAGGAAAAGATGAAGTAGCTGTCTGAAGGAAGACAGCTGCTTTGATG